>NC_090825.1:178462504-179135808 GCF_028021215.1 Eschrichtius robustus | reverse complement strand
TATATATATATATATATATATATATATATATATATATATATATATATATATACACATACACATATATATATATACATATATATATATATTTTTTTTTTCAGATTACTTTGCATTTAGGTTATTACAAGGTATTGAGTATAGGTCCCTGTGCTTAGAATCGGGATTTTGCAATGCGTCGTAGGATAAAACTGCCACACACATGGCTTAACCAGCCCAGAATCTGCAGTGTCTCCCCCCCTCCCGCCCGCCTCGGGGCCCTCATCCCCAGGACCCACCGCGGACCTCGGGATCCTTCGAGAAGTAATTACGCATCGTACACACGCGAGGGTTTGGATGGATGTAACTATGGATGTGCAGCTATGACCTGCTTTGGTTCTGGTGGCTCCGCTGGCTGCCTTGGGGCTCAGAGCCCTGCTGAAACTGGACCTCCACCTGCCCTTCCCGGGACGCGCCGGGGAAACCGAGGAGGGGGAGCGGGCGCCTTAGGGCGCTGAATCCTCACGAGACTGTCCATGTAGGGAGGTGGGTGACAGTCTGGCCCCTTGGACGGTGGTAGAGTCACCGGTGGGCAAGAGTCGCCGCAGGACCTCGGTCCCCCTGGCCAGCGGCCACCGAGCGTTCAATGGGTCCCTGCGGGCACCCCCGGCCTCATGGCCTCAATGCCGCCCCCCAACCCCGAGCACGGGGCATCCACTCCGCATCCCTGCCCTCTCCCCCAGGGCTGCCCAGTCGCCCCACAGACACCGTGGCTGCTGCCTAAGAGTGTTGTGGAAAGGCCAGTCTCCCCGGGGTGGGGGGCGTCCCCCAGTCTGCCTGACCCCTCCCCGCAGATGCAGCCCCCCAGGAGCACCCCGCCCCCACCCCCCGTGGCCTCAGTGTGTCTGCCTGTGAAATGGACGGGGCGGAGCTGAGCTGGGGTCCCATCTCCGCTGCGGTGAGGAGCCAGGAGGGAAGGGACCAGGTGGGCACAGGGCAATGGAGGTAGAGTCTGACCTGAGAGAACAGACACTCTGACCGTGGTGGTGACCATCATGTTTGTGTGTTGGGGGGGGGGGGGTCTCACCGTGGGCTCTGGTCTTTATAAACCTCCCTAGAAGGCAGACAGGACAGGTCCCCCAGGCCGGGAGGAGACCCAGGGGGACCCGGATGCCCGCGGCCCCCAGGGGGTCGGGGCTGGGAGGGACAGGGCTGTGCTGGGGGCTCCGGTGAGGGACGCCCTGCCAGGATGGAGGCCCCGCCCTGAGCTTGGGGACGGACGGTTCAGGACAAGGAAAGAGGGAAGAGCAGGACGGCGAGGGGCCCGAAGGGGCGTTGGGGGGGGGGGAACAGGTGGGCAGCATCCCACAGGGCATCTGTCCAGAGGCCGGTGGCTGACCCCGGCCCCTCAGAGGGACTGGTGCTGGGGAGGCTGGGCGCTGGGGACCAAAGTGGCCCTGACCACACCCAGGTGGCTGGTCTGAGCGGGATGCCCGGTTCTGAGCCTCGGGAGAGGGTGGCCGGCCGGCACACCAGCCCTATTTATAATGGGAACCCATGGAAAGTTCTCCTGGCTTCACCGAGCTACTCTCATCAATAAGTCGTTGCCAGGATGAAGACTGCACCCCAGGGAGCAGCCAGGAGGCGCCGCCTCACCCCCTCCAAGCCCTGAACGGCCCTTGGACGTGAAAACTGCTGGCCAGCTGTTCCTCAAAAGGTCAAATGTGGAATTTCCATGTGACCCGGAAGTCTCCCTCCTGGGTGGAAATAAAGTGAAAACATGAGTCCACACAAATTCACCCACATCCAGAGCAACATCATTCACTACAGGAAGAGGTGGTCGCACCCAGATGCCCATCCACCAACGACAGGTGATTGCGACGTGGTCCCTCCACACACGGGAGCATCACTCAGCCATGAAAAGGACAGAAGCCCTGACACTCGCTGCAACGTGGACGGACCCTGAGAACACGATGCTCAGAGAGAGAAGCCAGACACAGAAGGACACACAGGGTGTGACTCCATCGATGGGAAACGTCCAGAACAGGCAGATCCACAGACAGAGAGTGGGTTCCTGGTTGTCAGGGCCTGGGGAGGGGGATGGGGTGACTGCTGATGGGTATGGGGCTTCCTTTTAGGGTGATGGAATGTTCTGGAATTGGATAGAGGTGATGGTCACACAACTCTGAATATACAAGAAAGCATTGAATTGTATAATTAATTTTTCTGTGCATAATGTAAAAATATCTTTACTAGTTTTTTGCACAAATTAATTTATACAATACAGCAGGGCATAATTTTTTCTAAAAGCCTGTCCCAACTCATCATTTCACGTAATTCCATCAAGCCATTTCTCTAGGAGCAAACACTTTTTTCCCTCAGCTTCACTGAGGTGTGATTGGCAAATAAAAACTGTGTACATTTAAGGTGCAGCATGTGATGGTTTGATATATGTTTACATTGTGAAATGATGACCCCAATCAGGCTAATTAACACAGCCATCGCCTCAAGTGGTTACCTATGCTTTTGTGATGAGAACATTTTTACCATCTACTTTCTTAGCAACTGTCAAGTACACAATGCAATATTATTAAC
Organism: Eschrichtius robustus; assembly: GCF_028021215.1. Classification (NCBI taxonomy): domain Eukaryota; kingdom Metazoa; phylum Chordata; class Mammalia; order Artiodactyla; family Eschrichtiidae; genus Eschrichtius; species Eschrichtius robustus. The sequence goes on along the minus strand of NC_090825.1, from coordinate 179,133,237 downwards.
TATAATCACCGTGCTGCACTTTAGACCCCCAGGACCTATTCATCTTATAACTGAAAGCTTTTTCCCTTTGACGAGCATCTCCCCACTTCCCACCACCCACACCCCCCAGCCCCTGGTAACCACCGTTCTGCTCTCTGCTTCTATGAGCTTGATTTTTTTTTAGAGTACACATTTAAGTGAGATCACGCAGTATGTCTTTCCCCATCTGACCTCTGTCTCCTAGTATAATGGCCTCTGTGTCCATCCACGTTGTCACAAATGGCAGGATTTCCTTCTTTTTTAAGGTTGAATAATATTTCATTGTATATATAGGTACCACATCTTCTTTATGCATTAAACCTAAGTGTCGACAGACACTTAGGTTGTTTCCATGTCTTGGCTATTGTAAATAATGCTGCAATGAACGTGGGGGTGCAGATATCTTTTTGAATTAGTGTTTTTGTTTTCTTCAGATAAATACCCAGCAGTAGAATTGCAGGATGATATGATAATTCTATTTTTAATTTTTTGAGGAAACTCCATGCTGTTTTCCACAGTAGCTGCACCAGTTTACATTCCCACTGACAGTGCACAAGGGCTCCCTTTTTTCACATCCTCACCAGCACTTATTATTTGTTGTCTTTTTCATGATGGCCATTCTGAGTGGTGTGAAGTGATATCTCACTGTGGTTTTGGTTTGCATTTATCTGATGATTAGCGATGTTGAGCATCTTTTTATGTACCTGTTGGAAAAATGTCTATTCAGATCCTCTGCCCATTTTTTTAAAAAACCAGGCTGTTTGTTATTCTGTTGTCGCATCTGGACCTCCCTTGCCCTGCCCTTACAAGCATCCACCCCTTTTTAAAAAATAGATTTCAGTTTTTGAGCAGGTTTAGGTTTACAGAAAAATTGAGCAGAAATTGCAGAGAGTTCCTGCGTACACACCCTCACCCTCGTTTCCCTGCTGTTTCCTGCCTGGCTATGAACGTCTGGTGTTGGTGTGCTACAAGAGTTTCAATCCATGAGCAATATCAATACTTTATTATTAATTAAAGGCCGTAGTGACACTCAGGTTCACTCTTGGTGTTGGATGTTCTGTGGGTTTGGACAAATGTACACTGACCCGTATCCACCGTTACAGCATCACACAGCGTAGTTTCACTGCCCTAAACCCCTCTGGTCTCCTCCTATCCATCCCTCCTCCCCCCAAGCCCCGTACCACTGATCCTTCTCCCGGCTCCAGAGTCCTGTCTTTTCCAGAATGTCCCAGAGTTGGAATCACAGTGTGTGTGTAGCCTTTTCAGACTGGCTTCTTCCACTTAGTCGTGTGCATTGAAGGTTCCTCCGAGTCTTTTCGTGGCTTCATAGCTCATTTCTTCTTAACGCCAAGTCACATTCCATTGTCTGGACGTCCAGCGTTTATCCATCCATCCACCTGCTGGACGGCATGTTGGTTGCTTTCTGTCTGGGCAGTTACGGATGAAGCTGCTATAAACACCGGTGTGCAAGTTTCTGTGTGGATGGCATCACCTGATTTTACCTCTTCAGAGCTCAGGCCACGCGATGCAACGGTCTCGTTGAATTCTGGAGCTCTGGACCGATGTCCACCGCCACCAGCAACCGCGTGAGGGCAGGGACGATGGCCTACTGCTCCTGCTGGCCCCGGAGCTGAGCCTGGGGGCGGCTGGAGGCCGGGGCTAGGCAGACTCCGCTCCAAGTCCCACCAAGCTGAGTGACCTCAGAGGCTGCCCTGAGCTTCATGAGGCCTGGAGGGAGGTCGCCAAGGGGTTTGCCGGCACGGGGCCTCCCCTCCCCCGTCCCCGCCCTCTCCCCTCTCCCCCCTTCATCTTCCCCTGCTCCAGGCAGAAAATGCTAGGGAGCAGCCAGCGGGGCAGCCACGGTGGACAGCCAGTGCCCCCCGAATCCTTGCTTCTCGGAGACGGGAGCCTCCAGACTCGGGAAAGTGGGGCACCAAACGTCCCCAGCAGGTTTTTCTGGCCCACGGAGTCCAAGGTGGTAACTCACCGTCGGGCTGCCTGAACTTGTCCAAATTTCCCAATTTCCCTCCTGTGCACACAGCCCTCAAATGATGGAAACTCCCATGTGGTCTGACACGTACCTTCCCATGTCCTGACGCCACCCCACCCCAGCGCAGCCTCGGGGGCCACTGGGAGAAGCCAGAGTCTGCTGTTTTGAGCCCCGGGGCTCATGTTCTGTCCACAAGATGAAGAATCCTGCTCACTGGTGGGAATGAAGTAAAGCGGGGCAGCCGCTGTGGAAAACAGCACTTCCTCAAGAAGTCAGACAGAGTTACCATCCATTCCAGTTATGCCAGTCCTAGGCCTTTACCCCAAATAACTGAAAACAGGTGTTCCAACAAAGATGTGTTCACAACTGTTCACAGCAGCCCCAAAGTGGAAACAACCCAAGTGTCCATTGATGGATAAACAGGTACACAAATGTGGTCCCTCCACACACGGGAGTGTCCCTCAGCCATGTAAAGGGGTGAAGCCCTGACACCCCTTACCACGTGGATGGACCTTGAGAACACGATGCTCAGTGAGAGAAGCCAGAGACAGGACACACAGGGTGTGATTCCATTGATGGGAAACGTCCAGAACAGGCCAATCCACAGAGAGTGGGTTGGTGGTTGTCAGGGGCTGGGGAGCGGGTAGAGAGAGACTGCTGATGGGGACCAGGTTCCTTTTGGGGTGATGGAATGTTTTGGAATTAAATAGAGGTAATGATTGTACAGCATTGCAAATGTACTGCCACTGAATTGTGCACTTAAAAATGGTCAATTCTGGGAATTCCCTGGCGGTCCAGTGGTTAGGACCGCCAGGTCCTGTGGTTAGGTTAGCTTTCACTGCCGCGGCCTGGGTTTGATCCCTGGTCAGGGAACTAGGATCCTACAAGAAGCACGGAGTGGCAAAAAAAAAAAAAAAGACTAAAAATGCCCAAAACAACTTTACCCCCAGATGGGATCTCCCTGATCATAAACTTGACCTTAAATCTAAAACAACCAGATATCTTATCAGCAAAACGAGTTTATTCGGGAACTGCAAACAGGTACAATTCCGAATACCCGATCCAGGAAGCCACAGGCAAGTCTGGAGAAGAAAGCTGAGGAAACTTTTATAGAGAATAGGGAGTTGGGCGGGGCTGTTGTAAACAGAGAGCCCATTGGAGGAAACGCGGAGCTGGGAGTGTGGTGGCTTTTCATTGGCTGATCTCTGATGGTCTCTCATTGGCTGGGCTGTGGTGGTCTCTCATTGGCTGAGTTGTGATGGTCTCTCATTGGCTGGGGTGTGAAGTTTCTGGCTGGCTGGGCTGGGCTGTTGCCGTGCAGGGAGAAACGCTTCCTTCTGCTGGTGAGAAGCAATAACCTTCCTCATGTTTGGAGTCTGCAGGGGTGGGGGTGAGGGGCAGGGGCAGGGAAACCTCCACTGTAAATGAGGTTTCCTTTGTTCGGTGTCAGAGTTCCGTTGGCTGTGTGCCCGCCCTGTGCTGGGCAGAGGTGATAGGCTCGGGGCAATAATAAAGGCCCCAAGCATGAGCACCTGCTGTGCGCGTGAACCTGCCCAGAATTCTCCAATTTCCTGGAAACAATCCCATTTCTACAACAGCAGTCGCTGACTCTGCTGGTGTCCCACCTGAGTGCCGGAGCCCCCTGAGGCCTGACAGGTGTTACCCGGTTTGGTCTTACTGTTCCTTCCAAGAGGAGGGCAAGGTCACACAGGCGGGGTTTCTGCTCACTGCAAGGGCCGGAGTCTGCAGACAAGAGCACCGCAGCTCCACGAGGGGCGAACCTTGCCCCCGTTTTAGAGGTGACACCACTGAGGCTCAGGGCAGTGAAACAGCTTCCCAAACCGCCCGCCGGCCCCACGGCCCCACCGCCGTCAGCCTGGCCCTCTTTAGGTGCCCAGTGGGTGCTGGGGACAGAGCCTGGACTCAGTGGAGGGGCTGCAGGGGCCGCCGGACTGAGGGTGGTAACCCCTGCTTCGGGTTTTCTCGCAGGCAAGCTGGATGTCAGCTGACTACCTGGCGTCTGAAATTCTGCCCCCTCCCTGTGTCCAGGCCTCGGTGTCCTCCGTGACCCAGCCTGCTCTGCAAGCGGCAGAATCTCCTTTCCACCCTCCTCCCGCCCACAGCCACGTGGGGGGCGTAAAGGGTGGGGGGGACGGAGGTCCTGACGGGGAGGTCGGGGCGGGCAGGGGAGGCCGCTTGCTCCGTGGGCCTGAGGTCCTGCGGGCCCCCGCACACACTGAGATGCAGAATAACCCACAGCGTGGGTGTCTCTGGGGGGGTGGGCCTGGGAGGGTGCTGGAAGGTTCTGTGGCTCGGCCAGGCGGTGGTTCTAGGACAGTAGAATCCAAAAGGCAGAAGGAGTTCCTGGCGGCGTCTAATTTAAAACAAACAAACAAACAATGTGGGAAGGAGAGAAGGAATGCTAGGAATGCGGCCATTCCCGCTCGCGGGTGGGGCCCTGGGCCTGCAGCCTTCAGTCCAGGACCCGCTGAGGGATGGAGGCCACCCCCGGCCCACCCCGGCTCCCCCCAGCCTCTGCGCTCCACGAGGCAACAGATACAATTATTAGCAACCTTGGAAAAGCAATTAAAACTGCCCCAAACCCTCCCCCTGGTTTTCTTTCATTCTTTGGCTTAATACCTCATTCCTCAGCCGGAAGTAAAAAGGGGAAAATTATCAAAGACAGTGCTGGGGAACCAAAGGACTTTTCCTTCCTTGTCTGGGGTCAAGGTCTCTGTGATCCTGCCGGCCTCCCTGTAAAGGGACCTGGGGGTCTGGGCGGGGAGTCCTTGGTGGTTGGAATTCTTCAAGGTCTGGGGCGTAGGAGAACCCCCGTGGAAGGTTCCAGAGACAAATTTTCACAGGGAGAAATAACCGTGAACTTCGCAGGTTGTCAGTGGCATACAGGGATTTAAAAGCTGTGTTTCTATTAGAGCCTTGGCCTGGTCTGTCCCGGCTGTGTCCCCGTGTCTCTGCCGGAACCCTATACAATATCTGGAAATGACACAAGAACATTCCGGAGCCCAGAGGCCGTGCTTTGGAGATAAATACAAGCCTCTCGGTACGTTTGTTTTTATTATTGGGACCTATTTTATCTTCAGCAAAAAGGAAATCGCCAAGAAAACAGGGGTGATGGAAGCTGGTGGGGCTTTCCTTGGCCCAACTGCTTCTAGAATGTTCCTCCAGGATAATGGGCGGGAATTTAAACCCTGTTGGCTCCACAGAGAAGCTTGGGGTGGGGGTGGGTTGCAAAATGTGAATTTGTTTAAAAAAAAAAAAAAAAAAAGCTAAGTATGTTGGATCGTAGGGAAGGAAAGGTGATCACCCCAGGCTTTCTGGGTTTTTCTGGTTGTTTGTCCAGCTCTGATGCTCTGATAGGAAGGCCCAGGGGCAGCGGGCTGGCTGCAGGGTCCTGCTGAGGACCCTGGGGGAGGCAGCAGGTCCCAGGTCAGCAGGGCTGGGGCGGGGCTCCCGGACATCAGGCTGGGGGACTGGGGGGCACAGAGCCAGAGTGTGCAGACCTGGGCGCACCCACAAGTCCCGAGTGAGTTCAGGGTAACCAGCTCAGCCACCCACGTGAGGGGCCAGGGAAGGACGTGAGGGACGTGGCCTCGGCAGGGGCTCCCACATCGACGGCTGGCCAAGGTCGTGCGGCATCTCAACCATGATCCAGCTCTAGTTAGATATGATGTTTCCAGGGAATTCCCTGGCAGCCTAGTGGTTAGGATTCGGCACTTTCAGTGCCATGGCCTGGGTTCAATCCCCGGTCGGGGAACTGAGATCCTGCAAGCCACAGGGTGCGGCAAAAAAAAAAAAAAGATGTTTCCGGAAAGTTCTGGGGATGGATGGTGGGGATGGCTCCCCAACGATGTGAATATGCTTAGTGCCACTGAACTGTGCGCTTAATGATGGTTAAGATGGTGAATTTCATGTTCTGTCTCTTTTACCACCATTAAAACAACAACAAAAACGATGTTTCAGAAGAAATGTTAGTATCATCCGGAAAGTTTCAGGATATCAAATAAGTGGAAAGGAAAACGAAGGGGAACCGTCTTAACAAGGAGATATATCTCTCTCCTTGGTTAACAGAATAAAACTAAAGTAAGAACTTAAAAACCTGCTCCATGTAACAACAGTTAACAGTTTTACCTCCGGATTCCTGGGATACTTGTTTCCCTCTCTGCATCAACTCTATTTTTAAATGTTTTCCTGCCTAAGCTTGGGAGACCCCCTCCCCGAGCTGGTTTTTAAATGTTTCAATGAAAAATGGATACAAAAGACTTGAGGACCATTTAAAGACCACAGGAGAGAAACTGCCTAACAGCCAGGAACATGGTGCCACCTTATAAAATAGAAAAATGATCGTATGATTCCCCCAGATTCTGGGATGTGGAAAATGCCTGGAAGTGAACAGCGTGAGCTTGGAGCAGCAGGAATCTGCCAGGACCAGGAGAGAAGAAGAGCTTTGCACGCTTATTTTTTATTCTTCCAGGGTTGTGTGAACTTGCTACAATGACACTTAGTAATTTTTAGGCAAGCTTTGGAAAATATTAGCGTGATCCCAATTATATATATATATATATATATATATGCATATATATAAAAATATGTATACGATGTATATGTATTATATATATACATACATATGTACAGATATGTAAGTATATGCACATCTATGTTTACACACGTACACGTTTCCCGTACAGCATAAATAGATCCAGGAAGTATTCTGAAGGGAAAACCTCTGATTTTTTTTTTGTTTAATTTTATTTATTTATTTATTTACTTATGGCTGTGTTGGGTCTTCGTTTCTGTGCGAGGGCTTTCTGCAGTTGCGGCAAGCGGGGGCCACTCTTCATCGCGGTGCGCGGGCCTCTCACTATCGCGGCCTCTCTTGTTGCGGAGCACAGGCTCCAGACGTGCAAGCTCAGTAATTGTGGCTCACGGGCCTAGTTGCTCCGTGGCATGTGGGATCTTCCCGGACCAGGGCTCGAACCCGTGTTCCCTGCATTGGCAGGCAGATTCTCAACCGCTGCGCCACCAGGGAAGCCCCAAACCTCTGATGTTAAAGGCAATTATTGCTGACTTGGGGCGGGGGCGGCTATTACAGGCGATTTTTAGTTTTCTTCTGTTTGGTTGTCTAATTGTGTAGAATGAGTATTTAACATACATAAATTTTAAAGTCAGTAAGAAAAAATACATACAAAATGCTCAGGAACAAAAAGAAGCCCCGTGCCCATCAGCAGTCACCACATCCCCTCGCCAGCCCCTGACAACCACTAACTCGTTGTCACTGTGGACTTGCCTGTTCTGGATGTTTCCCATCAGTGGAATCACACACTGTGTGTCCTTCTGTGTCCGGCTTCTCTCACTGAGCATCGTGTTCTCAGGGTCCATCCACATGGTAGGGAGTGTCAGGGCTTCACCCCTTTTCGTGCATGGCTGAGTGATGTTCCCGTGTGTGGAGGGACACATCTGTCCCATGATGGACACTCGGGTTGGGTCCACCTTTTGTCTGCCGTTCATCTCGTTCCCGTGAACATTTGTGTACGGTATTTATGTGGACTTGTTTTCATTTTCCTGGAGTGGAATTCCTACGATGGGATTGCTGGCCATACAGTAACTCTATTTTTACCCTTTGGAGGAACGGCCACTGTCATCCACAGCAGCTGCACCGTTTCACCTCCCACCAGCTGTGGACAGGGGTTCCAGCCTCCCCACACCCTGGCCCACACTTGTAACTGCCGTGGGGACATTGGCCGCCCTCGTGGGCCGGAGGTGACCGCCGTGTGGACAGCGGTCATCCTCGTGGGTGGGTGGTGATTGCTGTGTGGGTGGTGGCCACCCTCGTGGACGGGAGGTGCCGTGTCACTGTGGTCTGACTTGCGTTTCCCTCATGATGTTGAGCATCTTTTCATGTGCTTGTTGGTTGGTTGTCCGTCTTCTTTGCAGAAATGTCCGTGCAGAGATGCAGAGGAATTTGGGGCCAGTGCTTTTGCTCCAACCCCTTTGGGTGAGCACCAAGCAGCCCCCACCCTGTGGCCTGTCAAAACGAGAACAAATTGGTGACATAATGTCTCCACTCCAGGAAGGGGAGCCTTCTTTGAAAACCATGGCACCAAACGCCTGCTAGTGTGTTCAGACTGAGAAGGGGCCCATCCTGTCCCCCGGGTGGGTCATCAGGGGCCTCCCCGGCAGGCGGCCCTGAGGCACCTGAGCCAGCTGGCCACAACACGGGATCAAGTGTCCGTTGCCCGCTATAAACTATTGATGCCAGTGATGTCACTCCCGCGAGGTTCACAGGTCTCGTGTGTTACCTACTATGAAACCCGAGGGCTGCTGCTCCTCTGTCCTGGAGTCCCACGGCCTGCCTGGGGGGGGCACAGTCCTTCCCCCCTACTGGATCCTTCCAGAATTAACTTCTTACCAGAATACCCCCTGCCCCCAGGGAGCAGGACTGCAGAGACCCCAGAGCATTTCGTTTATCTGAGCCGACATCCCCCTGCAGGTCCCCGTGGCCCCAGAGAACATGCAAAAGCGCCAAAGGGTCTGGGCCAGTCTCCTCGGCTCCGAGCATCCTCTGTGGCTGCTTTCCTGTAGTTAATTCTGGACTTCAACTTGGTTGGGCCTTTTGAGCCGCCTCACACCTGCCCAGGGTCAGAGGCCAAGGTCTGGACAAGGCGGGGACGGACTTTCCCAGAACAGGCTCCGGACGAGGCAGCCCCAGGGGTTGCCAGGCTGGGTCTGGGGTCTCTGGTCCTGGGTGAGCGAGGAGGTGGGTCTGCAGCTCCCCCTGTGCCCGCACCTGGCCGGGACCCCCCCGGGCAGCCCTGACCCAGCCGGTGCCTGCGGCTCCATGACCCCGAGGACAGGCGGGTAGCGGGTGAAGAGGCGGCCTCGGGATCGCTTACAGCCCGGCTCACGTTCCCTCCGTATCGAGACATCGCCCCTGTCATGAATTTTGCAAGCCCGTGGAAGCCAGCCGCCCTCCCTGCCCGCCCGGCCCCCACCTCCCTGAGGCAGAGTGAGTTTCCTGTGGCTGCCGCCACCGAGAGCCACAGCGGGTGACCTAAAACAACACACATTTCTTCCCTCACAGTTTGGGGGCCGGAAGTCTGAGGTCAAGGTGCCGGCGGGCCGGATCCTTCTGCAGGCTCTGACGGACCATCTTCCTGCGTCAGCTGGCCACCTCGGTGACCACATCACCCCATCTCTGCCCCCATGTCACATGGCCTCGCCCCGTGTCTCTGTGTCCCCTCTTCTTAGAAGGGCACCAGCCCTTGCACGAGGGCCGCCCTACTCTGGGGTGACTCAGCAAATGACATCCGCAAAGACCCTGGTTCCAAATAAGGTCGTGTTCACGGGTGCTGGCGGTCAGGATGTAGACAGCTTTTGGGGACCACGATTCAGCCTCTGACGGGGTCTCTGTGGGTCCCTCCTCCACACTTGGGCCCAGCCCTCATAGTACCGCCCTCCCTTCCCCCCGCCCCGTTAGATGTGGCCCCTGAGTGAAGTCCCAGCCCCTTCCTGCCCGCCCCCCACCCCCCACCCCGTTTCCTGCTGCTGCCCTCAGTCATGGGTTTGTCGTTCACCTTCCCGGAGGCCCGGGCTTTCGGCACACCTGGTGCCCAGCAGTGGCCCTCGGGCCTTTTGGGCTGTGGCTTGTGTCTCCACCACCAATCACTTGATAGAGAGACCCCGGGCCCACCCTGTGTGAGGGCTGCACACAGAGACACTTCCTAGGAGGACAGCATACAGGGGAAAGAACCCCCCCTCCCCTCCATAGAGCAGCCAGGAGGTCAGGTCAAGGTCGGCAGAAGGGACCCCTGGGGTGATGGATGAGAAGGGCACCTCCCTTCCAACGTCTCCCCCCGGGGAACCCCTGGCCCCGGTGCAACCACAAGAAAACACTGAACAAACCCAGACTGGGGACATCCTGCAGGACTCCCAGCCCGGGCTCCCCACGACTGCCCAGGGCCCCCCTCCAGGAGAGCTGGTGAGACCGGCACAGCCCGGGGGGGCCTGGTACCGCGGGGGTCCTGGACAGAGACGACGTGGAGACAAACTGAGGAAATTCACCGATAAAGACAGACATGGCGAGAACGTGGGAAATCAGAGCCCTGGACACGTAGGCTGGGGCAGCCACTCTGGACAGTCTGATGCTTCCTCCAAAGGTTAAGTTCAGAATCATCATACATACGACCCAGCAACTCCACTCCGGGGGGTCTATAGTTGGCTGATTGTGTCGTGCTCTCCACCCCCTCCCCAAAATAAGATATCCTGGAGCCCTAACCTCCAGTACCTGTAAATGAGATCTTATTGGAAATAGGGTCTTTACAGAGGTGATTGAATTAAAATGAGATCATTAGGTTGGGTCCTAATCCAACATGATACCTAATTCCTGGTGTCCTTATAAAAAGGAGAGATTAGGGACGACCACATGAGGACACAGGGAGAGGATGGCCATTGACAGACCCAGGACAGAGGCCTGGGGAACCAGCCCTGCTGACTCCTTGATCTTGGACTCCTGGCCTCCAGAACTGCAGGGGGATAAACTTTGGTGGTTTCAGGCCCCCATTTGCATCATTCATTACGGCAGCTGCTGGAAACCAGTACAGATTTATCCAAGAGAAACGAAAACGTACGTCTATGCAAAAACCTGTACACACACGCTCACAACTGCATAAAAGTGGGGGGAAAAAACGACTCTCCGTTGATGTATGAATAATAAATGTGGTATATACACATATGCACACACAGGAATATTACTCAGCCGTGAAAAGGGGTGAAGCACTGACACTTGCTGCAACGTGGATAGACCTTGAGAACACGATGCTCAGTGAGAGGAGCCAGACACAGAAGGACACACAGGGTGTGATTCCATTGATGGAAAACATCCAGAACGGGCAAGTCTGAAGAGAACAGACAGTGGGCTCCTCGTTGTCAGGGGCTGGAGGAGGGGGTGGGGGTGACTGCTGATGGGGATGGGATTGTTTTTGGGGTGATGGAATGTTCTGGAATTAGATAGAGGTGATGGTTAGACAACAATGGCCATTCAGTGGCCACTCAATGCCACTGAATTGGACTCTTCAAATGTACAGTTTTATAGTATGAATTTTATCTCAATTAAAAAATTGTTTTAATGTTTGCGGTTTTCCTGGCTGCTCCGCAGAGGTAGAGAGCCTGGGAGGGTGGTCCAGGCCCCATCCCCACCTGTTACTGCACTGGGGCAGTTTCAGTGCCTGGCGACCCCCAGGGACACTCCCTTGGTCAGGGGTGCACGGCGGGGACACAGGGTGGCTCCAGAGTTTTACTGTCTGTTGCCAAGTTGTAAATTCGTGTCTGGGTGTTTCACCCCTGCTGCGTGGCTGCCCTCCCCGAATCCATGTGCAGCCCAGCCAGCCCCCGCCTCACCCTAAGACCCTCTACTCCCTCAGTGCCATTCCCTCTGCTCACCACATCTGACACACCTCCCCCAGGAAGCCCTCCCGGATCCCCCTCCGGTCCCTGCAGGGCCCTGCTCCGTCCTCCACCGCCTCTCCCTACAGTCACATCCAGAAGCGGGGAGATGACCCGCAGTGTGGCTGGATCTCAGCTCTGTGCCCAGCGCCGGCCACAGCATGTGTGGGGCTCGAGAAGCCGCGAGGGGCATTTGGGAAGGGGGGGCTCTGGCCCTGCAAAGAGGTGCAGCAGAAAGAAGTGCCCAGAGACAGCTGTCCCCCAGGCTGGCCCACTGGCCCCTCCTGTGACCACAGCGATGTCCTCTGGCCGGTGAGAAGGTGGGCACTAAAAGTTTTTACATTTAGTGCTTTTTGTGGGTGATTTTGGTCCCCAAGTGTCCCTGAGCACAAGAAGGCTGTGATGTGCCTTTTGGATAAAATACGAGTATTTGCCATAAGTTGTTCTACAGCCCTGCTGCCTACTGAATCAATATATGTTAAATAAGGAGTCTGCAAACAGAAACTGGCGGGACACAAGATACATGTGACGGGTTGGTGACACTGTTGTGACCAAAGGCTGGCAGGACTCTCACCCGCATTTCCCCCAGGAGCCGGGGTTCCGTGCTCCCCAACCCAGCGTTTGCTGTGATTTCACAGACCCTGAGTGTGAGAATGATGAGACTCAACAGGATTTTCTAAGCAGACTTTCTACTGAGCTGCAATTTACATGCAGGAAAGCACCCCAATCACAAAGCATTTTGCGAACTGAACTCCTGTGAGTCCCCAGGTCCCCCCACCTGCCCTTCTCAGCCACTGACCCCCAAGAGCGCCCTATCCCAATTTCTGGCACTGTCGGTGCATTTTGCCTGCTGTTGGACTTCATTTGTGTACTTGGAACAGAGGTCTACCCGGCTGGTCTCTGTGCTTCTCCGTTGCCGCGTGGATTCCCCTGTGCCGGAGACCCTCCACACAGCACGTCTCCATCCTTTGCGCAGCGCTCACTTCCGTTCTTTCCAGTGTTTGTCTGTTCCGTACTTTTTAAAAAAAGCTGCTATGGAGATTCTCGTCCAGGCTTTTGTTGACTATTTCTACACGTTTCTCTTGTGTAAACACGCAGGAGCGTGAGTGCCTGGCCTTAGGGGAGGCATACTGGCAACTTTTTAAGAAACTGCCAAGCTGTTTTGCAAAGCGGCTGCACGGCTTCCCCCTCCCCAGCGGCGTTTAGAGTTCCCCCTGCCCCATCCTTGCCAAAGCTGGCATTTCCGGTCTTCATCCTAATGATTTCTTAAAAACAGCTTTATTAGATATAATTCACATAACCACACTGCCCATCCAGTTTTTAAGTGCACAATTCAGTGGTTTTTCAGTTTATTCACAGAGTTGTGCAACCATCATCACGATCAATTTTAGAACATTTCATCACGGGGGTAGAAACGCCAGCCGTTGGCAACCACTTCCCAGCCCCTGACAACCAGGAATCCACTCTCTGTCCCTGTGGATCTGCCTGTTCTGGACGTTTCCCGTCAATGGAATCACACACTCTGTGTGTCCTTCTGTGTCTGGCTTCTCTCACTGAGCGTCGTGTTCTCAGGGTCCGTCCACGTTGCAGCGAGTGTCAGTGTTTCACCCCTTTGCGTGGCTGAGTGACTTTTCCATGTGTGGAGGGACACGTGGTGTTTATCCTTCATCTGTCGATGGTCACCTGGGTTGTTTCCACTTTTGGGCTGTTGTGAATTGTGCTGCTGCGGACGTGCATGTTCAGGTTTTGTGTGGACATGTGTTTTCATTTCTGCTGGGCAGATACCAAGGAGGAGAATTGCTGGGTCAGGTGGTAACTCTACATTGACCATTTGAGGACCGGCCAGACTGTTGCCCACCCTCCTTGGTGCCCCCGTAAAGGCGGAGCAGCCTGGGTAAAGCACAGGGGGGGCCTCTTCCTGGCTGAGAGGCCCAGGCAGCTCACCCAGCCTCTCTGGGCTCTCTGGGAAAAGGAGACATAGTATTTCCTACTCAGAGGATCCAAGAGTTAAAACAGGAGCCTGGAGGGAGGTACCCAGCCCAGGCTGAGCTCCCAAGGGTGTGGACGGGCAGGGGGTGTGGAGGCGCTTAGGGCAGAGAGACAGCTCCCTCTCCGGGCAGGGCCTGGGGACACAGTGGGTCCTGGGGGGAGAGGCTGGCTTGCTGGTTTGGGCAGCTAAGGTTTGCACCTTGGCCTGAGGGCTTGGGGCTGGGGAGTCAGCTGTTGCCCAAGGACCCCATCAGGGGGCGGGAGACAGATTCCGACGTGAATATTCCCAGGACTGAGCCAACCGTTTCCGTTCTGTCCCTCAGCTGGGGACTGGGGTGGGGGGCTCCAGCTTGGAGGGGCTGCCGGGTAGCCTCTTTGGCACCCCCTACCCCCAGCTCAGTCCCACAGAAATCTGGAAAATGGGTCAGAGAGGCTAGGAGGCCTCTGAGGGGAGGGGAGATGTGGAACCCAGGCCCCCACCCACCCTGGACCCAGGCCCTACGGCTGTTGTAATCAAGGCAATGAATAAACAAACACAGGGAACAAGTATTCCGAAACTATTAAGCCATTTTCATTTGAAACACTAGGGAAAGCCCATGGGAAGGAAGGGGGCACTGGCCTAAACTTGCCCCTTATTTTGACCAAGGGGTATACTGAGGCAGCCCCATCAGATCTGTAAAGAGAAATAAGACCCAGCGGCCTTCCCCCCCACCCGCCCCTGCCAGGGCCTGGGATGCTGGCCCTTCACCCCCATCTGGCTGCCACCCACCTCCCCTGCCCCTGCCACAGAAGATATCCTTTTCAAAATTCTCAGTTGCAAGGGGATCACACACCCACGTTCACCCTAAATCATTGATGAGGGAGCCAGCTGGCCGGCAGGCAGAAGGGTTGAGCAGGGAGCAGACAGACAGGGGAGCCGGGTTGCTCCAATAAACCAGGGCATCCATCCAACTGAGATGCAGGGCCTGGGGGCTCCCTGGACCCCCCCCCCCCCCACCCCGCAGACATGGAAGGCCTGCCAGCAGTCTTTCATGGCTGGTCCAGGGTCCAGGTGGGGTCCTGGGCTGACGAGCAGCTCCCAAAACGGTGTGTCCACATCCTAATCCCCTAACCCGTGAGCATGACTTTGTTTGGGAAAAGGGTGTTTGCAGGTGAGATTAAGGGCCTTGAGATGAGATTATCCCGGTGGTCTCTAAATCCAAGGACAAGGGTCCTTTTTAGAGACACACACAGGAAGACAGAGAAACAGAAGAGAACCATGTGACAACAGAGGCAGGGACTGGAGGGACCTGTCTGCAAGCCAAGGACACCTGGGCCCCCAGAGCCGGAAGAGGCAGGAAGGACCCTCCCCCGGAGCCTCTGGAGGGAGCTCGGCCTTGTTGACACCTCAATTTCTGACTTCCGGCCTCCACAACCGAGCGAGAATAAATCTGTGTTGTTTCACGCCGCCTGGTTTGTGGCCCTTGTTAGGGTGGTAACAGCGTGGATTCCGATCCGGGCAGGGGCTGTCTTCTCTCCCTCGTGTTCCAGTGGAAGGCGAGAAAGAAATCCTCAACCGTTTTAAGGGAGAGGTCGGGGAGACTGTTCTGATGAGGGGGCCTCTGCGCGAAGGCCCCAGGGCAGGGAGTAAAGGAGGGAGTGGGTTTAGGGAGGAACCTTCCAGAAGGGAACAGCCTCGTAAAGGAGGCTTGTGTAAATGCGGTCAGAAACCAGAAAGGCGGCAGAGAGTGTGAGGTCTGTGGGGCCACGAGGTCGACTTGGGCTTTGACTCTGAGCAAAGCCCGGAGGGCGGTGAGCAGAAATGGCTTTTAATAGATTGCGACCATTTAGATCCGTGCTAGGAACCTGGTGGAGGGTCCACCAACGTCGCTGCCCCCTCCTCTCCCTCTGGGCTGCGACACTCCCATGTCTCCAACCATCCTCCCTGCTGTCAAGGGGGCCCATCCCTGGCACCAGTAACCGAGGCAACAGAGATGAGCAACTGCCCCTGGTGGTACCCAGAGCGGAGCGCGACGGGAGTCCTAGAGGGAGCAAATCCACAGGAATGCGTTGGGGATTCTCCTAAATCCACCAGGACACTCCTGATTAGCCAGCCATTCCTGGGCTTCAGGTGGCCTTCGGCGAAAGAGAGGGCCAAGGACCGCAGGGCGGAGGCCTCCGTGAAAATCGGCAGCCGCCCCTAATCCGAGAAAGCCCTCTGGCTCGGGAGCCCCGGTCTCTGGGCCCCGTCCAGGCCCGCGCGGCCCTAAAATGGACGCTGTTGCCATGACTCCGCCCAAGCTAAAACCGACCGGAGAGGCGGGAGCAAAAGCCTGACCTCGACTTAGGGAAACGACAAGTGTCATTCTCCCTCTCTAGGCTTGTGCCAATTAAAAATCCTTTTTTCTAAAAAAAAAAAAAAAAAAAAATCCTTTTTTCTGCACGAGACGTATAGCAAACAATATTCAGGATAATTTCTTCTATTTATTGAACGTCTGCTCCACGCTGGGAACTGCGCAAGCCCGGGATGCCCATCATCTCCTGGATGCTTCCAAAAGCCTGGGGTACCGGACTGCCGCGGCCTCCCTGACTCCGTCTGCCCCTACCCCCACTCGCCCCACCCAGCTGGCCCTGTTTTCCGGCACCTTTCCCGGGGTTCCCCTATCACCCACAACCCTGTTTAACTGTCTTTGGAATCAGCATTCTCCGGGATAAGTTTGGGGTGTTCTGCTGCTGGGATGGAGGCCCGTCCAGTCCTGAACGTCCTTTGACAGCGAAGTCTGCTCTGTGCGCCCCCGGGCCTCAGTTCCCCCCCATTGCAGGCAGGCACGACGGGGTTGTCCGTGCGCCCCCGGCCTCATTTTCCCCCCATTGCAGGCAGGCCGGGCGGCGTCAGCCGTGCCCCCCGGGCTTCAGTTTTCCCATTCCTGCAATCAGGCAAGGAGACCGTGGTCGGGCTTCGCTGCTCTGGGGCAAACAAAGGACAGTCAGGGGCGACCCGTGGCCACATCGTGCCACAGGCTTGCTGGCCAGCAGTGGAAACAGCCCCGGCGCCTCTGGGACGCGTTAGGCCGCCGCCACTGCTCCGCGTGCTAACCTAAGCGTAACGTCTGAGTTCGAAATGGACTTCGGCCAGGTGCCCACAAGCAAGGTGGCGCCCTGGAGGTTTCCTGCCCTACTTCAAGATGGCGACGCGCCTCCCTTTGCTCTCACGCCCGAGGTGGAGGTGGACTCTGCCCGTTTGCAAGATGGCGACAGCCAGGGGGAAGCACGCTTCCCACCGCCTGACCCGCCACGTACCCACTCCTAAGATGGCTTCTCCAGCAAAGCCCCACGCAGGAGGGCAGCTCACTCACTGGCTCTGGCGCAATCACGTGGCCTCACCTCTTCGCCCCTTCCCCGACTCCACCGGTCGTTTCCGCCTCGAGCCCTGAAGGACGGCCATCTTCCCCAATGGCCGCCTGCCACTGTTTTTGGCCCCACCCCTCGAGCGACTTCCTATCCATTGGGAGGTGCTGGCGGGGTCCCGCGGCGCTCGCCCCGCCCATCTGCGCGGCAGGAGCCAATGGGCAGAGCGCGCGGGGGACGTGTTCGGGCGTCTCCGCCATTTTGTGAGTCTATAACTCAGAGCCGTTGGGTCGGTTCCTGCTATTCCGGCGCCTCCACTCCGTCCCCCGCGGGTCTCCTGTGTGTGCAATGGACGGGTGAGTAGTACTCATTCGCTCTACCCCCAGTCCTTCTCGCGCTCCGGTCTCTTTCTCGTCGCCGCCCCGGCCTCCTCGGGGCGACGGTCTTGGCGCGCCGCTCCGCCTCCACTCCGGGCCCCGGGGCGCCGCCCGGTTCCCTCCCTTCCCCCCGGCCTGGGGCGCGGGTGCGGCCCTGGAGGGGGCCGCTGGGGGCGCGAGGCGGCGGGGGTCTGGGGGAGGGGGCGGCCGGGCCGAGCCCTGCCCGTTTCCGGTGCCCACGAGGCCTGTCCCGTGCGCACGCGGCGGCCGCGCGGCCCTTCTCGCTTCCCGTCCGGGTTTTGCGCGCACGCGCCGCCCTTGGAGAGTCTTCTGGCCCTTCCGGCGCCCCGTATGGTCTCCGCGCGCCGTGTATGGTCTCCGCGCGCGTGCGCGGCCTCGCGCGCTCCCGGCGGCTCTGGCGCGCGTGCGCGGGCTTTCCCGCCGCGCGGACTGCCCCGGCCTGCCCCGCCCGCCGCGGGCCCGGGCGCGGCCGGAGACGCCGCCCTCCCGCCCGGAAGGGCGCGGGCCCTCCGCCGCCCCCTTTGTTCCAGCCCGGCGTCCCGGGGTGGCGCCCCTGGCGCGGTGGGGGCGGGGCGGCTCGGGACCCGAGCCCGCTCCCAGCGTGCCGAGGTGTCGGGGTGGGGGAGGACCGGGCCGCGCGGCGGCGGGGCCTAGGTTCTCGGGAAGGGGTGGGAGTCGGTGGAGCTGCGCTCTCCCGTCTGGCACCCCTTGGGAAGCGTTCAGGGGCAGTTGCGGGAATTTTGTGGTGGGGAGCTTCGAACCAGCTCTCCTTTCTCTCTTGGCTTGACCAGGCGGGGCGGGCGGTTAAAAGTGCCCGGAGGGTCACGTGTCTTTGGTGTCTCGGGCTTGAAATGATAGGTTTCAACCTGAATTGAGGCCAACCTTTTAGAAAAATTGCTGCAGCAAGAGGAACTTGATCTCCTCCTGGTCTGCCTTCCGCTTTGGCTGGGGTGGACTTGCCCAGAGAACCCATTCCCGAGCCAGCGGGCCGTGTGCTCGGTTTTCTTGGCCGTCTGGTCAAGTTCTCGAGTTTTGTCTCCTCCATTGTCCCCCGTAATGTGGTTTGGGGGCGCATCTGCAGCTTCTCGTCGGTGGTGTGGTTACCTAGGCCGCCGGGCCTGGCCTCCGGGTGCAGCTCCTGTTTGGCCTGCCGTCTTTTTGGAAGGTCGGAAAACCTTTCCCAGAAAGGCCATTTTACGTAAAACACTTCCTGTGTCCGAAGCCCTCCCTGGGAGTAGGAAGCCGCCAGGCGGCCTGGGTTAGCAGTTGGGAAACTGCGTGCTTTTCATTATTTGTTTTTCTGGGAAGTTTTTTTTGACTCATTAAGATTTTTAAAAGTCGTTGTCGCTGGCCCGTGAGGTTTTTGCGGGGAAGAGGTGGGGGTTCCGCCGCAGAGGCGGTGGGTGAGGATGGGGCAGGGCCTGAGCCGAGGCTGTGGTGGGAGCCACCTCCCTGAGAGCCCGAGGGGGATCCTGCAGGCGGCGGCTCCGGTGCCCTCTGCCGGGCCCGAGGCTGGGCCGGGGGACATGTTGTGTGACATCATGAGAGGCTCTTGTCACGGGACCGCCAGGCCTTGGCGGCCAGGTGACCTTGTGAGGGGCGTTGCTGGCTGAGTTGTGTCCTGAACTGATATTTCAGGAGTCGTTAGTTTGTTGCCGGTTTCTGTTTATTACATAGATGCCCTCGGAGGGTTCTGTTTTCCCGGGGGGCTTGGGCTGCAGGACCCAGGAGTCCGGGACAGCTGTGCTCTCCCCCGGCCCCGCCTTTCCTAGCGGGGCCTGCTCTGCGGGGCGGGGGGGGGTGGGGGGGGAGAAAGTCCGCTCACGTGGAGCCCGGTTGATGAGTAACTCGTGTCAGCTCTATCTGATCCTTTCCACCGAGCTGCCCCCTTCTCGGCTCCGTAGGGCCGGAGCTCTAATCTCGGGCCCTTGAGTTGCTTTTTTATCGGCTTGCCTTCTGCTGGAAACGTCCCCCAAGCACTACCAGTTTCTAGAAAGCAAACAGCAGCACCTGAACCTTAACCAGCATCAAATGTCTCTCCCAGGGCCTGTGGAGGGGGTGTCTTTGTGTTTGGACGGGTCGAGAGGCGGGGCCGGGGTCCTGCCGGGAGGGAGCCGGAGGACAATGATGGCTCCTTTTCAAGTGGCGATTAAAGGGCGGACGGCTCGCTTCCCTGCCCCAGCCTTCTAGCTGACGAAGGCCTCAAGCGGGGGCTCGTGCGCCGGGATGTGGCGGGCGCCCTGGCTGACGTCTCCTTTTTTCTCTCCGCAGCATCGTCCCAGACATAGCAGTTGGTACAAAGGTAGGCACTTGTGACGTTGCTTTCTCCTTCCGCCCGCTCCCACCATGGGCTGCCCGGCTCGGTGCTCCTGGGGTGGACAGCCTGCCTCGGGCGGGGGGTGGGTGGCCCCTCAGCAGTCTGATTTCGGGACCCCCTGCCCTGCCCTCGAGCTCAAAACGGCTTACGGTTGGAGGTGGGATGCATGGCGGGGTGACAGGATGTCTGTCCTCAGTTTCGTGTGGGTAAAGTTGAAGTTTGTTTGCAACTTAAGCAGCTTGTTGGGTGGGGGCGGGACCAGAGAATTCCTTGGGGCTCTGGGGTGGTTCCAGGCTGCTCCTGAGGCTGTCCTCGTTCAGATAATTTTTGCTCAGAGAAACGGGACGTCGGGGGCAGAGTGTCCCCCCTTGGGCCGTGTGTCCTGAGCCCCGCAGGTGGCCGGGTGTCCTGAGGAGCAGGCAGCAGCTGGTTTCTGGTCTGGTGGCTGGTTTCGGTTTTCCCAGGTGGACTCGTCTTCGCACGCCGCCTGTCCCGATCTTCCTGCAGATAAAACCTGTTTGTTTGGTGGCGGGAGGAGGGAGAGGGACTTCATCCGGAGTGCTGTGACTGGCACGGGGACCCTCCCCCTGCCTCTCTGGGGGCCACTTCAGCCGGAGCACCTCTTCCAGGGGCTGTCTCCTCCGTCCCGTGCCCGGGGGGTTTTGGCTGCTAGAATCAGCTGCACAGGACGGAGGCCCTGAGCCTGTAGGGGGCGTGCACCGGGGGGCCCACCGTGAGGGCAGCCTGGTCCTCCCCCTCAGGTTCAGGATAAGTTGGGCCCCAAGTGAGGCATCAGGAGTGTTGGTGCGTAAGCTATCGATGAAGAAGCGAGGGGGGCTCTAGGCACTGTTTCTGGCAGCGAGCGCGCTTAGGTGGTTGTTTGCTGTCGGTGCTGAGTTGACTTTTAGGGCAGGGGCCTGCGGCAGCAGCTGGGAAGAGCTCCCCCGTGGCGTGGACTGGCCCACGTCCCCCCAGGCTTCTACCCCACAGAGTGGCTGTGCCCCAGTGGGCTGTCTCATGTGGAGCCACTGGTCACCACGTGCACCTGCCCCCCCCCCCCCCCGCCCCCCGTGCTGGGGGAGGGGGCGGTGTCCGGGAGGGAGGCCTGGGGGAGATGGGCGGCCAGGTGGGCAGGGCTTGCCCCACAGACCCTGCAGATGTAGGTGTGCCAGGCCGTCTGCTGTGAGAACATGGTTGGGGCCAAGGACGCCCCATTCCTGAGGGAATCCCGGCCCTGCTTGTCACCTGTCAAAGATGGGAGGCGAGATGCTCTTTTTAAGGTTGTGCAGCCGGCGTGTGGGAGCCGCCCGGGTGCCCCGTTCCTGTCCAGCTCTGGACGGGGGGCCTTTGTGTGCCGGGGGTGCGGGTCAGGGCTCCAAGTCCACGTTCCTACCACTTAGGCCGGGGGACTCCGTCCTCGGTGGCTCAGGGGCATTCTGCCTGGGTTCTCATGTGGCCCTTCGTTCACGGCTGGGGCTGGTCTACTGCTCTGAGCCTTGAAGCGCCCAGGTCCACTTGGGGAAAGTGAGCTGGGGCATGACGGGTCAGGTCAGCCTGGAGTGCTTGGGGTTTTTAACATTTTGCTTCATTATGACAAATTCCAGCCCGTAAGCGGTCTGCGGTTCTGGGTCCTTTTCTGGACTCTAAGACCAGGCAGGGGTCTGAGCCTTTGCAGTTTCTTCACGGGCTCAGGTGCTGGCCCTCTGCGCATCCATCTCAGCCCTGAGCCCTGGGGAGCCATGGGGTGGGGAGGCCCCTGCAGATGCCCGCCTGGCGTGGGGTCTGGGTTCAGGGTCATGCCCATAGCAGGTGGCCTAGCAGCCAGGGCGGCCCAGAGCATCCTGTTTGCGCCTAGCAGTGTTGGCATGTGCCCGATTCCTGTCCTGAGAGGCAGACCTTGAACCTCCTTGACTTCCTTCAGCTTGTCTCGAGGGGCAGGGTGGGGTGTGAGTGTCCCGAAGGGGCTCTAGGGCACCTAGAGCTCTAGGGCTAGACCGCCGGAAGGTGGGGAGGCCCCTGGGTGTCCGGCGTGCTTGTTTGTGTAAGTGGCAGTTAAGCTGGTTTGAGGGAAGGGCAGAGATAAGGTGTCCTTGAGGAGGGACGAGCTGGCGAAAATGGCAGTTGGAGGGTCTGGCCGTGAGAACGGCTGGTGTTTGCTGTTCCTGCCGGGAGGCTGTGGGGCACCTAGGGCAGGGAAGCTCTTCTCAGGCCACCGGTTTCGTGTCCAGAAGTTGTTAGAGGGTAGCCTCCTGGTCCCAGTGGGGGCTCCCTGCTCCTCGGGTGGGGTTTTGTCCTCGCCCGGCAGGAGGGCTCCCTGTCTGCTTCTTCACCCTGGGTTCAGTCTTACCTGGTTCTGGGAGTTGATTCAATTAGATTGAGATTAATGAGTCAACTAGTCGTTTCTGGAAAGAGAATGGGCTGGGCACTTTGGGAGCTTCTTGCTTGTTTGTCACCAAGGTGCCCGCTGCCTGGAGAGGTGGCCTTTCTGGTCATTGGGCTCCGGTTTCCTCAGACTGGAAAGTAGGACAGACTCCTGTGGCTGAGCGGGTGGCTGCAGTGTGTGTGACAAGGGGGCTTTGTCCTCGTGGGCCTTGAGTGGTTCTGCCGTGATGGAGAGCACGACGGCCGAGCCTCGGGGTAGCCAGCCTGAGCCCGTGCAGACCCCAGACACGGGGCGGGGGGGGGACGGGACACGCTGAGCCCCTGTAGGGGACAAGACGCTGGCCCTGCCTGGGGAAAGACCCCCAGGGGCTCCGCAGGTGGGGAAAGGAGCTGTGTCTTGGGTGCAGAACCACTGGGCCCCCGTAGGGAGGGTTGGGGGGCGCTGCAGCATAGACGCTGCTCGGTTCCAACCAGCCCCTCTCTTCCAGCGGGGATCTGACGAGCTCTTCTCTGCCTGTGTCACTAACGGACCCTTTATCATGAGCAGCAACTCGGCCTCCACAGGTAACCCTAACCGCGGCCCTACCTGGGAGCACTTTCTCTGTGGCTCTGAGGAGCGCACTTGGGGTTGGTTGGGCCTGGCCTTGGTGACCTTGAGCCTCACTTCCCTGGGAGCCAGGTGTGGAGATCTCCCCGTCCCAGCAGCCTCCCAGAGCTGGGAGGAAGCCGATGCCAGGAGAGGGATCCCTTGCTCTAGGGGAGCCGGGAAGTGCTCTGTGCCACGCACACCATCCTTTTGCAGCAAATGGAAACGACAGCAAGAAATTCAAGGGGGACAACAGGAGCACAGGCGTGCCCTCCAGGGTGATCCACATCCGAAAGCTGCCCAGTGACGTCACTGAGGGGGAGGTCATCTCCTTGGGGCTGCCCTTCGGGAAGGTCACCAATCTCCTGATGCTGAAAGGGAAGAACCAGGTACAAGGCCTAGGCCTTCTCTGGGGTGGTCACTGGGCCTCCTGGGTCCGGGCCTGGCTCACACGCGACCCCCGCCCCCAGGCCTTCATCGAGATGAACACAGAGGAGGCTGCCAACACCATGGTGAACTACTATACGTCGGTGACGCCCGTACTGCGTGGCCAGCCCATCTACATCCAGTTCTCCAACCACAAGGAGCTCAAGACGGACAGCTCGCCCAACCAGGCGGTGTGTGTCCTGGGGGGCGGGGCGGGGGCGGGTGGTGGCCTTGGGGCCTGTGGGACTCACGGCTCTGCCCCCACAGCGGGCCCAGGCGGCCCTGCAGGCGGTGAACTCAGTCCAGTCGGGAAACCTGGCCCTGGCCGCCTCAGCTGCGGCGGTGGACGCGGGGATGGCGATGGCCGGCCAGAGCCCGGTGCTCAGGATCATCGTGGAGAACCTCTTCTACCCGGTGACCCTGGACGTGCTTCACCAGGTGAGGCGGGGTGTGGCGGGGCAGTGCTGGCCTGTGGGTGGGGGCCGGTTCCCGGGCTGAGGCCAACCCCACCCGGCCGCCCTCCTCCTGTAGATCTTTTCCAAGTTCGGCACCGTCCTGAAGATCATCACTTTCACCAAGAACAATCAGTTCCAGGCGCTGCTGCAGTACGCCGACCCCGTGAGCGCCCAGCACGCCAAGCTGGTGAGTGGTCCCCGGGGCAGCTGCGCCGCCGGCCGCCAGGCCTCCACTCACAGCCCTCTCGCTGTCCCCGCAGTCGCTGGACGGCCAGAACATCTACAACGCCTGCTGCACCCTGCGCATCGACTTCTCCAAGCTCACCAGCCTCAACGTCAAGTACAACAACGACAAGAGCCGCGACTACACGCGCCCCGATCTGCCCTCCGGCGACAGTCAGCCCTCGCTGGACCAGACCATGGCTGCAGCCTTCGGTAAGATGCCCGGTGGCAGGACAGCGGCGGCGGGGCGGGGTGGGGTGGGGGGCAGGACACGTAGCTCAGTCCCAGGCGCCCGGCTCTGCACCTGGGGAGGTCAGCACCTGTCTCCCGGATGCCCACACAGCACCAGCCCAGAACCCGCCGGGTGGGGCACTGGCAGCCGGCTCGCACCCATGGGTGCGATGATTAGTGTCTCATTTGTTTCTAGGTGCGCCTGGTATAATGTCAGCCTCTCCGTATGCAGGAGCTGGTTTCCCTCCCACCTTTGCAATTCCTCAAGCCGCAGGTATTCAAACACTCGTCCCTACCACCGACTCTGCATGCCCACACCTCTCCCGTAGCTCTGCTTCCACGGCAGCCAACGTGGCGCAGTCACGGGGGGAGCCCACCTTCCTGGGCGCAGGCCTCCAGGTTCCCCACGGAGCTTGGACAGGGCAGTTGTAGGGCAGGGCCGTGCAGAGAGCCCGCTAACCCCACAGTCTCTGGTCTGGTTCCCTTCAAGCGCCCAGTGAGGACCAGCGCACAGTGGTTGGAGGGATGTGCCCCTAGTAGATGCATTTAAGTGGCCTGGTAAGCGGAGCGGCGTGAGCTGGGCGGGCACACCTGAGCATCCCTCCCGGGGGCCAGGCGCCCACCTACGTGACAGTTCTGAGCCTGTTGTCCTGCCCGGCGTGCCATTTGCATGGTGACGGGCACCTGCATGTCAGCACGGCCGAGGCCGCTGGGCTCGATCCTGCATCCGAGGAGCCGGAGCTTTCTGTGCTGTTTGGCGCATGTAGATGGTTAAGCCAGCACGGTCTGTGCCACGAGAAGCGTGGAGGAGCTGCAGGCGTGCTGCTGGGCCAGCCGCTTCCCCCCTCCCCCCCCACCCTACCCCCCCACGTGTCTCCGTTTGCATGAGGATGGGCAGGACCCATATTTCTGTCTCAGTGGAGAAGGTGGGCGCCGCTGCTTATCTGACCGCCTCTTCCCTCCAGGCCTCTCCGTCCCTAACGTGCACGGGGCCCTGGCTCCTCTGGCCATCCCGTCGGCGGCAGCGGCAGCGGCAGCAGCAGGCCGGATCGCCATCCCGGGCCTGGCAGGGGCAGGAAACGCTGTCCTGCTGGTCAGCAACCTCAACCCCGAGGTACGTGGCTCTTCCAGGCTGTCCTTCCGGAAGTAGGAGTCGGGAGTTTGCTCTCAGGTCCTAGTGCAGACTGAGCCCCTCCCCCAAGGCACTGGGGCCCCTGGAGCCGGGTCCCCTGGCCCGGCCAGTGCCTGCAGGTGTCATGCTGTCCTCCTCTCTGCACTGACGTCACTCACTGCTGCGTCCTTTCCGCAGCGCTTGGAGTCCTCCTGTTTTCCTTAACATCTCAATGTACGTTCCTAATTCCATGATGCTGAGAGTTGAAGTATTGTGTCCACGAGAGCAGTCTTGCAATTTCGAGCCCAACCAACCTCGGTCTGCAGGGGCCTGCGGGGCGCCTCTGGGGAGGGGGTGCAAGCCAAGGCCACCAGCCATGGTCCCTGAGGTGGCAGCCGGGCCTGTGCTTGTCTCGGTGGCCAAGTTCAGCTCAGGGAGCTGGGATGAAATGATAAAGGCTCGAGATACTTTGATTCTTGAGAGACGGGGTTCCTGTTTATTTTAACGAGCTGCTCTCTTGCCTGTCTGAGCACGTGTGACTCGCGGCCTCTCAAGCCCTGTCCCAGCTCCTCTAGCCAAGCTCTCCGCTAACAGCCACCCCAGCGAGCCTGACTGGAGGCCCTGGTGTGGGCCCCGGGGAGACAGTTCCTGGAGGGCCTGGTTGGGGGAGTGAGGGGTGGGGGTGGGCGCCGTCTCCTCCCCGCGGGGGGCGCTCCTGCTGTCCGCCCGGTGCGTGGCTCGTAGTGTGTGTGGTCTTGACTGATGGGACGCCGCGTGTTTTCTTATGTATTTACTGACCTGTGTTTTTGCTACTTTTTTTCTTTTCTCCCCTTCCCCTTTCCCAATTTTTTTTCTTGCCCTGATCCGGAATTTCTTTGCCAACTGACTGCACGGTACTTCTGCTTCCTGTTGTTGCTTGAAACAAAACAAAACCATAAATAAATAAAAACAAAATTTCCCCTCAAACCCTGCTCTCCGGAAACCAACCTGCCCTTGAATATTAACATCCTGACAACTTCATCATCCATCAACCTGCACGCCTGCGGGGCTGCCTCCTCGTGGTGGACGATTCCAACTCGCCCCCTGACCTCTCCCTTTCCCTGTCCCTCGCTGCCTTGCTCTGCTGTCCTCTAAAGAGAGTCACACCCCAAAGCCTCTTTATTCTTTTCGGTATGTTATCGTTCCCACTTTTATTATCTTGTTTTCGTGTAATTGAGGTGGTTGTCACGCTCTGAGATGTCCGAGCGTGCGGTCCGGGCTGCGCTTTGCGTACTGATTTGGACTCCAGAGCATGGTTTACGGCCCCGCATGCTATTGGCAGAGTAGATGTGTCGGTAGCAGCCGCAGGATGGTTCTTGGCAATTGGCCTTTCCTGGATTTCAGGGCTTCTTTGCTGAAGGTAGCCCTCCCGGTAACACTCCCTGTGACTAGACAGCTTCTCAGAGGCAGAATAAGCAGAGCTGCGGGGAGAGCCAGCCCTGTGCGGGAGTGCGGGTCGCGGGGCCGGCGGGGAGGCGGCCGCGGGGCCCGGGCGGCTCAGCAGTCTGTCCCTGTGCCCTTGAAGGCGTGTACGGCGACGTGCAGCGGGTGAAGATCCTGTTCAACAAGAAGGAGAACGCCCTGGTGCAGATGGCCGACGGGAGCCAGGCCCAGCTGGGTGAGGGCTGCGGGGCCGCTGGGCCGCGGGGGCTGCGGGGGCTGCGGGGCCGGTGCCCAGGGGCCTTGGGTCACATGGGTCTTGTGTTGTCGTGTCTTCCCCCCAGCCATGAGCCACCTCAACGGGCACAAGCTGCACGGGAAGCCGGTGCGCATCACACTCTCCAAGCACCAGAACGTGCAGCTGCCCCGTGAGGGCCAGGAGGACCAGGGCCTGACCAAGGACTACGGCAACTCGCCCCTGCACCGCTTCAAGAAGCCCGGCTCCAAGAACTTCCAGAACATCTTCCCACCCTCGGCCACCCTGCACCTCTCCAATATCCCGTGAGTGCCTGTAAAGGTCTCCTGTGACGCTCCCATCTCCAGGGGCTTCCACAGACCCTAGGGAGGCCTTGCTGGAGGCCCAGGGGAGTGAGTTCTCTGCTTCCAGCGCACCTTTCAGATGCTCACGGTCATTTTCTGATAACCTATTTCTGGGGCCTCTAAAAAGCTCCTGGAGACCCCACCCTTCCCTGGACACTCAGCAGCTGTATTGAGGGAATGGCCTTGACATTCCACAGACTGGCTCAGGTCCTCCTCTCCCCCTGCAGGCCCTCCATCTCCGAGGACGACCTCAAGATTCTCTTCTCCAGCAACGGCGGGATCGTGAAAGGGTTCAAGTTCTTCCAGTGAGCCCGGCCCCACCCCCTCGCCCCGCTGCCCCTGGGCCTGCCCTGCCCTACCTGGGCCTGCCCTGCCCCACCCGGCCCTTCACGGCTCCTTGTGTCCCTCCCGTTTTCCCTGCAGGAAGGACCGCAAAATGGCGCTGATCCAGATGGGCTCCGTGGAGGAGGCCATCCAGGCGCTCATCGACCTGCACAACCACGACCTGGGTGAGAACCACCACCTGCGGGTGTCCTTCTCCAAGTCCACCATCTAGGCCGCCACCAAGGACCAGCCTGCCGGGCACCCGGCGACAACTTCCATCATTCCAGAAAAAAAGCCACTTTAAAAAGCAGCTGAAGTGACCTTAAAAAAAGACCAGAGATTTTATTTTTTTAAAGAGAAATCAGTTTACCTGTTTTTAAAAGAAATTAAATCGAATTCACTTGCTCACCTGGGGGAGGTGGGGTGCCACCCTCAGGCTCTTGGTGACCGTGGAGGCCCAGCCCGGCCCCTCGCCCGTGCCTTCTGCAACCTGCGTGGCGGGCGCTCCCAAACCTCCACTTGGCTTTCTTGTGCCTTAAACCCGCTGCTCTGGCAGGGCCTTCTTGGGGTAGCAGACGTGTAGGGGTTTGGGGGCCTGGGGGGGTCAGCCTCCCATGGGATCGTGTGCCTGCCGCGGTGGTAGACCATGGGTGGCTGGGTGTGGCCGCCCCCCAATCCTTGTATCATGTGTATGATTTGCCCCCCCCAGCCCCAGGGCCCCTCCCTGTCGCTTCTCCAGCTTTGTTTCCACTGTAATCTCTGTATTATGCTTCGATGCAGCTGCAGACACCTGTGCCTAGCAATATTTCCAGTTGACCAAATATTCTAATCTTTTTCATTTATATGCAAAAAATAGTTTTAAGTAACTTTTTATATAGCAAGATGATAAAAATGGTATGAGTGTAACCTAAATTTTCTCCTCGTGGTATGACTTTTTGTATACTGTACTTTTATTTTATTCCTTGTCATTGAGTCGCAGGGCAGGATCTAGTTTCCAGGGCAGACACAATGGGGCCGGCGCGTCTGCGACCTGCCGATGCCTTACTCACAACTGTCCTCTGTCCCGGAGGACAAGTGCTCTTAAACTTTCAGGGTTTCTTTTTTCCTGCAAATTTTGGACCAAAGTTTTGTTTCTGTTTTTTGTCTGCCTCTAATGCTGGGACCCCAGGAGGTGGGACAGCAGCCCTACCTTCCGGTCTTCACCGCCTTGTCCTGCACTCACGGGTCCAAGGGGCTCCCCGCGCAGGCCCTGTGCTGGCCGGCCCTCCTTAGGGCCTGGGCCTCAAGTTTCCATGTCGGGGTGGAACAAGGGTGTAAATATTTATAATTTTTTATACCTGTTGTAAGACGTGAGGGGCAGCAATTGCGGTTTTTTTATGGTGACACAGATGTATATTTTGATAACAGCAATTACAGGCTCAGTATTGTAAGGAGCATGGCAGGCCACTGCCCGCTGCCGGCTTGTAATGCGGAGAGAACTGAATTAAAGCAATTTTATAACAACTCCTACCTTTTCTGTAGGCTCTTTTTTCCTGTCCACATGTAGGAGGTGGTCTGGCCAGTCTGTACTGGACTCTGAATAAATTCTCTGTATCCTGCACTTGATTTCCCTCTTTATTGGGCCTGTTCGTTTCACTGCTGTTTCCTCCTCTGTGTAAACTCAGCCGTGTTGTTCCCCTCACTTCTGGCTTGGGGGTTTCAGGGGGCCTGGAGATGGGGCCCCACATCTGCATTCCACCAGACAGACCCCCACCCTCAGGCGCGCACGCACGGTCCCCGGAGGCCGGGTCTGCCTGCTGGGTCCTGTGACCGAAATGACTCACTCACTCCAAAAAGCCGCACCCCGCTCCACGATCGCCTTTTATTGTCTGATGGGGCCCCACGTCTGCGTTCAGCCAGACCCCCCCTCCCCCCCCCCCTCAGTCCTTGAACCTGCGGGCTGCCTGCATCTTGCGGTAGTAGCTCTCCGCCTCCGCCTCCGCAGCCTCCCGCTCGCCCAGCACCAGGCCGCCCGCTTTGCGCCGCAGCGTTGACTCCCGGCTGGCCGGCCCCAGGGCCCCGTCGGCTGCACCCAGTGGGGGCAGCCCCTCGCCTGTGGCCAGGTTGACGGTGGCCACGGGCCCGAACCGCGGCTCCTCCTGGTCCACGTCACTAACAGAGGAGCCTGGGGACACAGCCCGGGGCTTCGGTCCCCCACGGAAGCCGCGAGCCAGGTCCCCCAGCTCGTAGCCACCCTCCCCCTCGGCCTCCTTGGCCCCGCCGCCCGCCGCCTTCCACTCCCAGGGCCCGTTACCCGCAGACAGGTGGACCACGGGGTGGTGGGGCGCGTGCGCGTCAATGGTGACGATGCTGGCTGAGTCACGGTCTGACGGCGACCTGTACTGGGACGAGTCGGAGCTGGCGCTGGAGGATGAGGCTGTCTCAGCCGCCTTGGGGCCCGGCCCGCCTGGGGCCTTGGACATGGCGATGACCTGCAGCAGCCGCGGCGGGTTGGCCACGCGGGGCTGCGTGGAGGCCGCGGCCACCACGGCGCCGCTCTTCTCTGCCATCGTGAGCCACTTGGCCCGCACGGCCGCGCTGCTCTTGGGGGACAGGCCTGCCGCCGCCTGGACCCCCTCCTCGGGGATGTGCACCAGCGGCTGTGGGCCAGCCCGCGGTGGGAGGATGACCCGTGGCCCAAGCCCCGGCCGCGCCTGGACTGTGGGGTACAGTGAAGGCGGGGCTGGACACCCTTCCTCCCCCTCCTCCTCCTCCTCCTCCTCCGCCTCCTCCTCCTCGTCCTCCTCCTCTTCCTCCTCGGCCATGGGCTCCGCTGGCGCCCGCAGGTGCGCAGGGCTGGCCTCGTCCGGCAGCCGCAGGCCGCGGCCCTCCAGAGACTTCTGCTTCCACTCGCTGATGAGCTGCTTGGATCGCGAGGCATCGAGGGGCACGTGGATGGTCATGTGGCGGCGGGCGGGGTCATCCAGCGAGGGCGTGCTGACGCGGGGCAGCGTGTGGCTGAAGGTCACCATGTTCTCCTTGCCCATGGGGCTGCGTGGGGCCAGCAGGTCCACGTCCACGCTGGCCCGCTTCAGGCTGCCCAGTGAGGTCTTGTCGCGGGCCACAGGCCGGGGCACACCCTCCAGCCGCCCGGGGGGGCCCAGCTCATCGGTGCTCACGGACTTATTCTGCTGGTACACCGAGTCGTGGCCCCGCTGGGTCAGCGCCCGCAGCGCATCTTTGGCAGGCGCCGGGGCCGCTGGTCTCTCTGCCGGCGGGGCCTGGAAGTTGCCCACAGCGTGGCAGGCCTACGGATGAGACACGGGCTGGGCGTGGGGCTGGCAGCCAGAGACCAGGGTCCCCACCAAGCCACAGACTTGCCATGGGGGTCCGAGAGGGGAAGTCCGCCTTTCTCCCAATGGGACAAATTCTGGCCTCAGGTCGCTCACGCTGCACATTTGGCAGGTCTGGGCCCATGAGATTCTGCCTCTAGCTACCAAGGGACAAAACTCAGCAGAGTCCCCCAGGGTGGGGCTGGCCTCCCCCCTCAGACCTCCCCCTGGCACCCGGGCCTCTCCCCTCAGCCCCTCACCAGGTAGGCAGCAATGCCAGCACCAATGAGGAAGCCGGCGTAGACGTCCACGGGGTGGCTGCGGTACTGCGTGATCTGGGTGAGGCCACAGACGCCCGCCGCGATGGCAAAGGAGAACACCAGAATGGGCTTCAGCAGCTTGGTGGCGTCCGAGATGACCGAGTTGAAGTACATCTGCAGCGGGGCAGGCCGGGCGGTCAGGGCAGCCGGTCCCGGTGGGGTGTCCAGGGCATGGGGCTGGGCCGGCCGGGACTCACCGACACGTAGACAGCAGCGAAGGCGGACAGAGTGGCGTGCTGGGATGGGAAGGTCTTCCTGCAAGAGGCACCCGGGTGAGCCCCGCCAGCTCCGGGCCCCTGCCTCAGTTTCCCTGCATGCTCCATGGGACGGGGACTGGACACGCTCACCGT
Source organism: Eschrichtius robustus (assembly GCF_028021215.1). Lineage (NCBI taxonomy): Eukaryota > Metazoa > Chordata > Mammalia > Artiodactyla > Eschrichtiidae > Eschrichtius > Eschrichtius robustus. The sequence continues at coordinate 179,102,002 of NC_090825.1, read as the reverse complement.
GCAGACAGGATGGCGTGGGTGTCGCGGCCGGAGCAGATGTCCTGCGTGATGTAGGGGTTGGCCTCACACGACGTGCCCAGCAGGGTGTAGTTGGGTTTGCAGACCGTCAGGAAGAAGGGTGCGTGGTAGCCCGTGGCCAGCTGGATGACGTCGGTCACCAGGGCTGTGGCACACAGGCCGAACACGTGGACGCCTGCGGGGTGGGAGGGTGAGGGCCGGGCGCGGGAGCTGGGGCCAGACCCGCCACCCTCGGCGTGCGGACGCCGTGGGGGACTCACCTACAAAGCGCACCGTCCGCCGAAGGAAGGAGTTGAAGTTGCAGCCGCCGGCGTGGATGCTGCCCTCGGGCCCGCCCGGGCCCCCGCTGCGGCCCCACAGCCGGGACTGCAAGCAGTACAGCAGGCCCTCGCCCACCATGATCTGCCAGACAGGGAGGCGCTCAGTCGGGCTCGCGGCCGCGGAGCCCACAGCTGGCCCCGCCCCGCACCAGGACTCACCGAGGCCGCGGGCGCAGCGAAGGCCAAGCTGAGGAGCATGAGCAGCGGGATGAGCTCCTCGCTGGTCTCCACGTAGGGCATGGAGAGCGTGCGGTCGTAGCACTGGAAGCCCACCTTGGCCGGCTTGAAGAGGTCGGTCAGCTCCAGAAAGTACAGAGACACGACGGAGGACGCCACTATGGGCAGCTGCAGAAACGGGACTGGCCAGGGTCACGCCACGCTCGTTGACGGAGTCATCCGCCCATGAATTCAGTCCCTTCGCTGATTCATCCAGCCATCCATATGTCCGTGCTGCCGTTCACCCACGGATCAGCTCATTCAGCAATCCAGCGACCCACCACCCATCTGTGTAACATCCACAGATCCGTCCATCCAACAGAGCCATTCCTGCACCCATAACTCACTCATCAATCCGCTAATCACCCGATCCGTCAACATTCCTTCCATCCATCCATCCATCCGTCATCCATCTGTTCACGCGTGCTTCCTTCCTTCCATCTATCCATCCATCCACTTATCCATCCATCCATCAATCAACCCACACACCCATCCACCCACCCATCTATTCATCCCTCAGTCCATCATCCGACCATCAACCCTACCCACCCATCCATCCATCCATCAATCATCTTCCATCATCCATCCATCAATCCACCTCCATTCATCCACTTATGCTTCCTTCCTTCCATCTACCTATCCATCCATTTACTCACCCATCCATCCATCTACCCACCCACCCATCCATCCATCTATCCATCCATTCATCAGCCCACCCATCCCCTCATCCATCCATCATTCATTTATCCAAACACCCATCCATCCATCCAACTTCCAACATCCATTCATCCATTTATTTATTATCCATCCATCTGACCACCCACCCACCCACCCATCCATCCACTCACCCACTCATGCTTCCTTCCTTCCTTCCATTCATCCATCCACCCACCCACCCACCCATCCACTCACCCACTCATGCTTCCTTCCTTCCTTCCATTCATCCACCCACCCACCCACCCACCCATCCATCCATCCATAGGTATGTCCATCCACCTACATTTCCATCCTTCCCTCCTTCTTCCCTTCCACTCACCTACCCACCCATCCATCCATCATCCATCCATCAATCCACCATCAATCCAACCACCCATCTATCCATCCACCCACTCATCTATCCATCATCCAACCATCCACCCATGCTTCCTTCTGTCCATCCACCCACCCATCCATCCATCCACCCATCTATTCATCATCCATCCATCAACCCATGCTTGCTTCCTTTTTTCCTTTCACCCATCCATCATCACACCTACCCATCAGGCATCCATCCATCAACCCAACCACCCAACCATCTATCCATCATCCACACCCCCATTCATCCATCATCCACTCATGCTTCCACCCAACCACTCACCCATCCACCCACACATTGATCCACCCTTCCACCCTTCCTTCCTTCCAGCCGGCCATCCTACCCACCCACCAATCCATCCTCCCATCCATCCATCCATCCATCAACCCACCCATCCACTCATCAACCCACCCATCCACTCATCCATCAGTCATCCATTCATCCAAACACCCATCCCTCCATCCATCAACTTCCAACATCCATCTATCCATTTATTCAGTTTCAATCCATCTGGCCACCCACCCACCTACCCACCCATCCTTCCATCCATCCACCAATCCTCCCATCCATCAATCCATCATCTTCAATTATCCATCCATCAATCCACCATCCATTCATCCATCCATTCATGCTTGCTTCACTCACCACCCATCCACCCACCCACCCATCTATCCATCCATAATCCATCCACCCATTCATCCATCCATTATCCATCCATTCATCATCCATTCTTCAATTATCTTCCATCATCCATCCATCAATCCACCTCCATTCATCCATCCATTCATGTTTCCTTCCATCCATCCACCCACCCATCCATGCATCATCCATCCATCCACCCACACTTACTACCCTCCACTTACCAACCCACCCACCCCATCCATCCACTTACCCATCCATTCAACCCACATACCCATCCATCCTTCACCCCCATCCATCATTCATCCATCCATCCCTCCCATCCATCATTCATCCATCCATCCATCATGTAGCCATGAATTCACCATCCATCTACTTATCCTTCCTTCTTCCATCTATCCATTAACCAATTCATCCATCCATCAATCCACCATCCACTCATCCATCTACTCATGCTTGTTTGCTTGCTTTCCTCCTTCCTTTCATCCATCTATTCACACATCCATCAACCAACCCACCCATCCATCAACCACCCATCATCTTCCATCAATCCACCAACCATCCATCAACTCATCCTTCCTTCCATTCATCCATCCAGCCATCATCCATACATCCAGCATCCACCCACCATCCATTCATCATCTTCCATCACCTATTCCTAACCTAAATCCACCATCCATCCATCCATCCACTCATCCTTCCATCTAGCCATCCATCCATCAATTTACCGTCCATACATCTACCATTCATGCTTGCTTGCTTCCTTTCTTCCTTCCATCCATTTATTCATACATACATCCACCTACTCACCCATCCATCCATCATCTTCCATCATCCATACATCAATCCACCATCCATACACCCACTCATTCTTCCTTCCATCCATCCATCATCTTCCAACATCAATTCATCAATCAACCATCCATTCATTCATCCACTTATGCTTCCTTCCTTCCTTCCATCCATCTATCCATCCATTTACTCACCCATCCATACATCTACCCACCAGTCCACCCAACCATCTATCCATCAACCCACTCATCCATCCATCAATCCACCCACCCACCCACCCATCCATCATCCATCCATCCACCTCTATCCATCTATCCATCCACTCATGCTTCCTTCCTTTGATCCGCCCATCCATCCCTTCATCCTTCCTTGCATCCATCAATCTACCCACCCACACACCCATCAACCCGTCCACCCATCCATCCATTCATCCACCCATCATCCATTCATCCACAAACACCTATCCATCAGCTTCCAACATCTATCCATTCATTTATTCATTATCCATCTATCTGAACACCCATCCACCCACCCATTCAGCCTCCAACCCATCATCCATCCATCTACCCATCCATCATCCATCCATCCATCTACACTTCCTTCCTTCCTTTCTTCCACCCACCTATCCATCCATTCAGCAACCCACCCACCCATCATCCCTCCATTCACCCATCATCTTCCAATATCTATCAATCCACCATCCATCCATCCACTTGTCCTTCCTTTCTCCCATCCATCCATCCATCCATCCATCCATGCACATCCATCCATCAATCCACCATCCATTCATCCATCTACTCATGCTTGCTTCCTTCCTTCCATCGACCCATCCATCTATCCGTATATCCATCCACTTACTCACCCATTCATCCATCAGCCCACCCTCCCACTCATCCATCCAACCACCACCTATCTACCCATTCAACAATCATCCTTTCATCCAAACACCCATCCCTCTGTCCATCAACTTCCAACATCTATCCATCCATTTATTCATTATACATCTGACCACCCATCTTTCCTCCCATCAGTCATCCATCCACCCACTTACTCATCCATATTCCATCCACCCATCCAACCACACACCCACCCACCCTTCCACCCACCCATCCACCCACCCATCCATCCATCATCTTCCATCATCCATCCATCAATCCACCATCCATCCACTCATCCTTCCTTCCATCCATCCACCATCCCACTCATTCATCAATCATCCATTCATCCAAACACCTATCCTGTCCATCAACTTCCAACATCCATCTATCCAGTTATTCATTTTCCATCAGACCACCCTCCTACCCATCTGACCATCCATCCACCCATCCTCCCTTCCTTCCATCCATCCATCATACATCCAGCCTGCCATCAATCCACCCACCCACACACCCATCCATCCACCCACCCACACACCCATCAAACCATCCACCCACCCATCCATTTATCCATCCATCCACGCATCCATCCTCCCATCCATCATGCATCAATCCTACATCCATTCACCCACCCATTCATGCTGCTTGAATCCTTCCTTCCATCCATCCATACACTACCCATCCATCCACCTGTTCATCCATCTATTCATTTGTCATTCATCCGTCCTCTCCCATCATCCACCCCTCAATCCACCATCCATCTATCTACTCATTCTTCCTCCAACCCACCCATCCACCTATGCATCCACCCACCCACCCATCTACCTATCCTTCCCTCCACCTACCCATCCATCATCTGTCCACCCACCTACACTTCCTTCCACCCTTCCCTTCTTCCTTTCTTCCACCCACCAATCTTTCCACCCATGCTTGCTTGCTTGCTTCCTTCCATCTATCTACCCACGCATCTATCATCTGTCCATCATCTTCCATCATCATCCATACATCAAACCACCATCCATCCATCCACTCATCCTTCCTTCCATCCATCCATTCATCCATCAATCATCTTCCATCATTCATTCATCAATCCACTGTCCATTCATTCACCTACTTATGCTTCCTTCCTTCCATCCATCCATCCACCCACTCATCCTTCCTTCCTTCCATCCATCATTCCATCCTACCACCCACCCATCCATAGATACATCCATCCACCTACACCTCCTTCCTTCACTCCTTCTTTCCTTCCTTTCACTCATTACCCAACCATTCATCTGTCATCCATCAATCCATCATCTTCCATCATCCATACATGAATCCACAATCTACCCACCCACCCATCCATCCATCTACCCAATTTTCTATCCAACGTCCAACCATCCACCTATGCTTGCTTCCTTTTTCCCCTTCATCCATCCATCAACCCATCCACAGATTCACCCACCCATTCATCGACCCACCCACCCACCCATCTGTCCATCACTCACCCACCCATTCATCCATCCATCATCCATCCATTCATCATCCATCCTTCCATCATCTTCCATCAGCTATCAATCCACCTCCATCCACTCACCCAACCATCCATCATCCATCCATCCATCCACACTTCCTACTTCCACTCACCCACCCACCCATCCACTTACCCATCCATCAATACACCCACCCATCCACCCACCCATTCATATATCAACCATCCAACTATCATCTTCCATCATCCATCCATCAAACTACCATCAACTCATCCATCCTTCCTTCTATCCATCCATCTGCCCACCCACCCATCTATCCATCCATCCACCCACCTACCGAACCATCCATCCACCTACACTTCCTTCCTCCCTTCCCTTCTTCCTTTCTTTCACCCACCCATCCATGAACCCTTGTTTGCTTGCTTCCGTCCTTCTGTCCATCCATCTACCCACCCACCTGTCATCTATCCATCATCTTCCATCATCCATCCATCAATCCACCATCCATCCACCTTTCCTTCCTTCCTTCCTTTTCATAATTCACCCATCCATCCATCATTTTCCATCATCCATCCATCAATCCACCATCCATTCATCCATCCACTCCTGCTTGCTTGCTTCCTTCCATCTATCTACCCATAAATCCATTCACTTACTCACCCATCCATCCATCAACCCACCCACCCACCCATCCACTCATCTATCTGTGCATCCATCTATCAACCTACCCATTCATCCATCCATTCATCAGCCCACCCATCCTCTCATCCATCCATCATCCATTCATCAACCCACTCATCCATTATCCATCCATCCATAAGTCCACCATCCATCCACCTACTCGTCCGTCTATCCAGCCATCCACTCATCGATCGATCATCCATTCATCCAAACACCCATCCATCATCAATTTCAATATCCATCTATCCATTTATTCTTATTCCATCCATCCAACCAACCACCCATCTGTCCACCCATCCACCCATCATCCATCCATCCACCCACCCACCCATCCATTCTCCCATCCATCCATCACCCATTGATCCATCATCTTCCATCATCCATCCATCAACCCACCCATCCATCAATCAACATCCATCCATCCATTCACCTATCCTTCCTTCCTTTCATCCATTAATCCATCCACCCACACACCCATCGACCCATCCATCCATCCATCACCTATTCATCCAACCATCCATCCACTTATTCATCCATCCATCCATCTACACTTCCTTCCTTTCCCCCTTCCTTTCTTCCACCCACCTATCCATCCATCAATCCACCATTCATGCATCCACTCATCCATCCTTCCTCCCAACCATCATCCATCCATAAATCCACCATCCATCCATCACCTATTCATCCACTCATCCATCAATCATCCATGCATCCAAATACCCATCCTTCCATCCATCAACTTCCAACATCTAACCATTTATTCATTTTACATCCATCTGACCACTCGCCCACCCACCCATCTGTTCATCCATCCACCCATCCATCATCCAACCCTCCATTAATTTCCATCATCCATCCATCAGTCCACCTCTATCCATCCATCATCTTCCATCATCCATCCATCTATCCACCCATTCGTGCTTCCTTCCTTCCTTCCTTCTATCCACTCACCCACCCATGCATCCATTCATCTTTCCACCCAACCACTCATCCATCCACCCAGCCTTCCTTCCATCCACCCACCCATCCATCCATCCATAAATCAACTATCCATCCACTTACCCATCTATCAACCCAACCATCCACTCATCCATCAATCATCCATTCATTCAAACACCCATCCCTCTGTCCATCAACTTCCAATATGCTTCTATCCATTTATTCATTTCCCATCCAGCCAACCACCCAGCCAGCCAGCCAGCCATCATCCATCCATAAATCCACCATCCATCCATCCACTTACTCATCCATCCATTAACCCACCCATCCACTCATCCATCAAGCATCCATTCATCCAATATCCACCCATCCATCTGTTCATCCACCCACCCTTCCTTCCATTCATCTAGCCATCCACCTATCCATCCTCCCATCCATCATCCATCCATCATCTGCCATCATCCGTCCACTCATACTTGCTTCACTTACCCATCCATCCATCAACCCACCCACCCTTCCACTCATCCATCAATCATCCATTCATCCATCCATCCATCAGTGCACCCACCCACCCACCCATCCATCTATCTACCCATCATCCATCCATCCACCTATACTTCCTTCCTTCCTTTCTTCCACCCACCCATCCATCCATCAACCCACCCATTTCCCCCATCCAACTATCATCCATCCATCCATCCTCCCTTCCTTCCATCCATCCATCCGAGCACCCATCCTCCATCCATCCTCCATACATCATCTTCCATCATCCATCTACCAATCCACCATCCATTCATCCACCCACTCATGCTTGCCTTCTTCCATCCATCCATCCATCCATCCACCCATCATTCCACCCACCCATCCATCAGTCCATCCATCCACCCACTCACCACTTCATTCATCTCTCTCCTCCAGCTACCCGTGCTGTCTTGAACAACCTAGAAACAACAGACAGGTTCCTGCCTCTGGGCCTTTCCTCTCAGGGATAGAAGGATGCACTTAGACACTCCTCTGGGGTGTCTGGCCCTGCTCGGAGACCCCCTTCCTGGCACCAGTCTCTCCATCCCTTGCGCTGCTTTATTTCCTCTGCACCCTGTACCTCTATGTGCCAACTTCACACTCAGCCCTGAGAAGATGGGCATCTGGTCCATGGCAGGTGCTGAATAAATGAACGAATTCTTTGAATCACTCATTTGTGCAACTGTCCTTCTGCACACCCTGATCATGTGTCCTCAGGTGATAGGCACACAGCACACATGACGCTCCTCCTGCTCACAGCAGCCGTGATGAACGGGCAGGAGGCTGAGGTTCAGGAAAACTGAGCTGCGTTTGACCAAGTCGCAGACATGGCGCCCGAGGAGGGCAGGGGGCAGGATCTACACCTCACTCACTCACCCACTCGTGCTGCAAAGCTACTGAGCAGATTCCAGTGGAACCTTCTTATGCAAGCAGAACCTCCCGGTGTCCTCTGCCTCCCCTTCTGGTCCAAGGATCTCAAACTCAAACCCCCACCAGGCCCAGGTGGGGCTGGCACATCTGGGGACCAGAGAGTAGGCGGGCCCCTAACGGCGCCCAGCTGCCTTGGGAAGCCCCCACCTCCACTCGATTTGTACGGCGCCTTGAGAGGGGTCTCGGCCCTCCCTGCAGCCCTGGCCGGGGGCTCCCAGAGGGGAAGTGCCAAAGGTGGGATTGCAGGAGCTGGGCTGGTGTGCAAGGAGCGTTTATTGAGTGCCTGCTGCATGCAGGCATGAGGCCCAAGGCAGTTAAATGAAGCCACCTGCCTGGGCTTGCATCCTGGCTCCACCTCTTCCCGGTGCCTCAGTTTCCCCAGCTGAAAACAGGACCAATAAAGTGGCCACCACCCAGGGCTTCAATGCAGGACTGGATAAGCAAATACACTGAAAGCGCTTAGAGTCTGACGCACGTGGAGCCTGTAGCGGTATTAGCAGCAGTTAGCGGCTGCCTCCGTGATTACACGGTCAGTGTCATCTGGCTCGGCGGGCAGACAGCGTCAGGCCACAAAGAGGGTTTAGGTGGGGACTGGGAAGCGCCTTAAAAGCACCAAATCTTTCCGCGACAGGGTCGTGCTGAAGACCCCCCCCCCCCCGACTTTCCAAGCCCCAGGCGGTGTTGGCTATAACGCCTGGCCGGCTCCCCTGCTTCTCCTCCAGCCTCTGCCTGCATCTGCCCGCCGGACCAGACTGGAGGGAGAACCGGCGGCCCCTGGTGGCAGGTTGGAGGTCCCCCGCCGGAGCCTGCCACCACCTGAGGGTCTGTAAGTGCCTCCGGAATCCCACCACCGGCCTCTCACCGCTTCCTGAGACCCTCGGCTGAAAACCAGGAACCCCTCAGTGCATATCTCCGCACCAAAGGAAGATCACTCACACACACCCACGATGTCGAGCCAACTTGCTGGCTTTGGGGGCGTGTGCGTTTAAAAAAAAAGAAAAAAAAAATGAATGGAACACTGGCCGTAAAGGAAATGCAGACCGGGTCTGGGATATGGTTTTGTGCCCCCTGGGTGGGTCAAAATCCAGACGCCCCTAACGCTCGGGGCAGACGCAACTGCGGGAAAACAGGCACACACGTGGGGGCCTCCGTGGGAGGACTTTGGGGTCTTTCCCGAGTGACCACACCCTGCTCCCCAGGGAGGTACCCTGCAGATAAGCTCTGCACACTTGTGCGGGGTGACACAGGCCAAAGGGCTTAAAGAGTCTCCTTCTAGGAATGTCTGTGAGACACAAAGGCTAGGAAGCACCCGAGTGCCCAACTCCCTGGGGCTGGGGCCCAGCGCTGGAGTACTACGTGGCAGTGAAAAAGGATGGGGTACCATTTCCTGGGACGATGGTAAGCAACGATCTCCGCTAGAAAAAAGCCAAGGGCAGGAACTTGTGCTTGCAAAGGTGGTGGGGGGAGGCTGCATATCTGGTGGACTTAAATGGGTGTGAAAGGTTTTCTGGGAGGGGACACAGGGGAGAGTAGTGGGAAGTGGAGGGGGGAAGGCGCCTGGGGAGCCGGGGAGTGCTGCCTCCGTGAGGCCTGGAGAACACTGAGAAGGTACAACCTACTGTAATGAGGATTCAAATGCAAATCTGAAGAATCATCAGATTTCCTGCCCGTTGGGGAGGTACCCACCAGCCTGGGTGACCCTGCACAGGGTGGCGGGGGATGCTGTTTGCTCAGGTCTGGTGGCTCCCCCTCTCCACCCACACCTTATCTGGGCCCCTCGCTGGAGCTGCGCTTCCCAGCACGGCAAGCAGGGTGCACTGTGGGCAACCCAGGTGCTAACCATCTAAGTGTGGCTACACGTTGTCTGCACTCATTAGCGCTTAGTATGTGCCCGGTGGCTGCATTTACCATCTTTTACTTCTTAAACACTCACGAGGCCTTCACTATGTGCCCAGCCTGTCCTATCAGAGCTTGGCGAAGTGCAGGAGCCTCCACCATTAGCAGAGGAGGGATTTCAATTCAGACCTTCAGGCCTCCGGCCCTCACGCTGGAGGAAGACACTGCATCCATACCCCGCGCCCCCCCCCACCCATGGCCCCCAGCACCTTGCTCCAGCCCCTTCATCTGAGCTGCTGACCCGTACCCCAGACTGAAGGTCCCGCCTCCCAGCATTTGCCCAGCTCCTGCAGAACATCCTTCTGCGTCTCTGCAACTCCTACTCATCCTGCAGAGCCCAAGTGTTCTGACCCACCCCCACCCCCAGGCACCCTAGCTGTGCCTGGACCCGAGGCTGACGCGACCTGTGCCCGTCCCTCGGCGTGGGGGTCCCCGAGGGCCGGCGGAACTGATGCCTCTGCCCCGCCCCCACCAGCGCGACCACCCCCCCACTCACCTCTACGAAGTAGAAGCAGGGCAGAAGCGTCATGCTGTCCTTCGGGCTTTTATTCTTCTCCTTGGTCGAGATCATGGTGCCGGGGGCGCCACAGGCCTTGGTGGGAGGGGACAAAGCCGCGCTAGAGGAGGGAGGGGCGCAGACTGAGCCCTGGGGAAACGCGGTGCCCGGCGCCCGCGGAGGAAGGGCGGGCCAGGATGCACAGGAACCGCCCAGGGAAACTGAGGCCGGGGAGAGGGGAGCCCGCGGCCTCCCCCCGCGCACTGCGGCCCTGCCCGACGCTCCGGCTGCCAATCCGGATGGGGGGCCGGGAGGGGGCTCGGCAGAGAGGGCGGGGACGGCCTGACCGAGGGGCCTCCGGGCCGGGGTCCGTCCCGCGCGTCAGGGCGGGGGCCTTCGGGACCGGAGGAACGGTGGGGTCCTCGCTCAGCCCGCAGGCCCCTCACCTGGCGCGCCGGCGCTCTGAGGGCGGAGCTGGCGGCGGCGGGGGCTGCGGCGCGGCGAGCACAAAGCCAGCCCCTCCCCCGCGGGGGCGGAGGGGAGGCGGGGAGGGAGGGGCCCCGCCCGGCCCGAGACCCCGCGCCCGGCGGCCTACAGGCGGCGCTAGGGGCGGGGGCTCTTTGTCTCGGCGCGTCGGGGGCGCCGCGCGCGTCCGTCGCCGTCCCCGCCCCCGCTGCTCCCGCGCCCTCCGACTCTGGGTCTCCAGGGTTTCGGTCTCCCGCGGGGGCGGGTATGGGCCAGGGTTTGCGGGCTCCTCCCCTCCCGGACCTCTCGGATGGGCCCGGGGAGCCCCATCGAGGCCGGACGCGGGGAGAGTGTCCTGGTCTCCGGGTTTCTCGCGTCTCTGCCCCCCTCCCCGGCGCGCGTTTCCATGGCGAGCTCCCGGGCGCCCGGGCCTTCGGGAGACAAAAGAAGCTGGGTGGGGGGGGGGCCGCCCTCATTCCCGGGCCCCCGCACCGCGCCCCGCCCACCTGCCCCCTGCGCCCCGCCGGGGTCCTCCCTCCGCTCGTCCAAACCCGGCCCCTCGCCGGGCCCACAGCATCCAGGACGCACCGCCCTGGATGCCCCGGGATGCGCGGGCGGCGGTAGGGCCCTCGTGGTGAATTCACGTGAGGCTCACTTAGGCAGCGCTTGCTCTTTGCAGGTGTTTCTTCTTTTCCACACACAGCCATGTGGGGTGGGGACCAGCTGACCGTCATTTGACAAGTGGGGAAACTGAGGGCCCCGGGAACTTAAGTCTCTGTCCACGGTCTCCAGGCCCCAAACGGCAGGATTTTATTCGGTTCATTTTTTCACCGTCTCCTGAGCACCTCCTGTATACCTGGCCCTGTACAGTCACGGAGGAGCCGCTGACAACTGGGACAGACCCCCAAAAATCAATCCCGCAGTTAAGCGTCCAGTTAAGGTCGGGGGTGAGGGCTGCACGAACGGATAACCCGGTGTGTGCAGCCACTGGGCTTTATTTCCACGCAGCCGTTCACACTCCAACCTGGTCCTGGCCGTGGCCCTTCTTGTTTTAAGAGACTCAGCTGCATGTGTCTTCAAAGATGACTGTATGTGCGGTTAAGGGTGGGGCCCAGAGGGTTTGAATCCCACTGGGGCCTCCATTTGCTCACCTGGAAATGGGCATAACAAGGCCGTTTTGCGCATGGGGCACACCGGAGCTGTCTGTCCTGCCTCCCCAGGCCTGATGCCCACTGGGCCTCGGTTTCCCTGCCAGCCAGGGGTGGAGCCTGGGCTGGGCAGCCGTTGGGAATCCTGGTGTTGAAAGGTGACCACAAACAGCCCTCAGGAGGTGGGAGGAGGGGAAAATGGGGCAATCGCTCTTGGGGGCATCCTGGGGGGCAGGAGCAGGAAGGGGTGTCCTGGGGGACCCTCCTGACAGCTCAGGGCACCAGGAGAGGGTCTGGGGGAATATCAGGAGCAGGGGTGGGGGTCTTCTTCCTGTCGATCCCCTGTGGTGGAGGAGCCAGGCCCGGCTGTGATGGCACATGGCCCAGCAGCGGGGCCTGGACTTGCTTCTGGGGCACTAGGGAGCCATGGCAGAGTTTAGAGCAGGCAAGAGGGATTGAGCACGCCAGGTGCTGCTCAAAGACTCTTGCACATATTAACCCACTCGATGCTCACCACAGCTCTACTGGGGGTGGGGGGGAACTGTTCACGTCCTGGTACCCAGACAGGGAAACAGGGCCAGAGAGGGGCCCTTGAGGTCACCCAAGTAGGAAGGGATGGACCTGTGGGCTCTGGAGTCACCCATCTCTCCAGCTGTGCTCTGTGCAAGACAGCAGCCTGGTTCACGGGCAAGGACAGGGTGGGCGGCAAGTTGGGGCCTCAGGAGGAAGGATGCGCGGGTGGGATCCAGGGAGAGTGGAGACGGGAGGCAAACTTGGGGGGACGCTGGTCTGAGGCAGAGGCCATGCGGGGGGCACGGCTGGGCGGTGGGACCGTGAGACTCGGCAGGGACCAGGCCTGAGCCCCAGGACCCCACCATTCGGGCTGGGTGGAGGACCACAAGTCCACCCTGACCCCTGCTCCCGCCACCCTCCCCAGTCCTGCCCTGGAAGAGCCCCCCCAGGGCCCCAGACAGAAACTGGTGTCCTAGTGTCCTGAGACGTGGGGTCCACCACCAGCCCCAACCTCTTGGTGTCATCTTGGAAATAAATCCTATTTTTTTTAAATTTAGGTGTCAAAAATAAGTAAAAATAAAAATAAAAAACTGAGGTGAAATTCACATGACATAAGATCAGCCATCTTAAAGTATCACATCCACTGTTTTTTGGAAGGAACATTCACAGAGTTGTGCAGCCAGCTAATTCTAGAACATTCTATCTCCCCCAAAGAAACCCCATTTCCTTCAGCTATTATTCCCCTAACCCCCTAACCCCCCAGCCCCTGACAACCAGGAACCCACTCACTGTCTCTGTGGATCTGCCTGTTCTGGATGTTTCCCATCAGTGGAATCACACACTCTGGGTCCTTCTGTGTCTGGCTTCTCTCACTGAGCATCGTGTCCTCAGGGTCCATGCACGTGGTAGCGAGTGTCAGTGCTTCACCCCTTTTCACGGCTGAGTGATGCTCCCATGTGTGGAGGGACACGTCTGTCTGTTGAAGGGCATTTGTGTTGCGTCCACCATTTGGCCACTGTGAACACACGTGTGCAGGTTTCTGAGGCCCTGTCTTTGGTTCTCTTGGGCACGCACCTAGGAGTGGAACTGCTGAGTAATATGATAATTCGGTGATTAACGTTTTGAGGAGCTGCCAGACCTTCCCCAGCCGCGGCACTATTTTACATCCCTGCCAACCTGTCTGAGGTTCCAATTTCCCACCTCCTCGCCAACGCTGTATTTTTTCTGCCTTTTTCATTCCAGCCATCCTAGTGGGTGTGAAGTGGTGTCTCACTGTGGTTTTGATTTGTGCATTTCCCTGATGACTAATAATTTTGAGCATCTTTTCATGGCATGTTGGCCATTTGTGTATCTTGGGAGAAATGTCTATTCAAATCCTTTGTCCATTTTTAAGTGGATTGTTTGTCTTTTTGTTGTTGAGTTGTGAGAGTTCTTTATATATTCTGGATACTCAACCCTGTCTTTCTCTCCCCTTGGCCTCATCTGTTGCCCAGGTTCTGAGTGCCTGAAACCTCTGAAGACCCTGCTTTGAGGACAGGGAAGGGGAGACAACCTCTCCAGGACCACCTGGCTCTGGGGACTCCATGGCCGCACCTGCCCACTTTAGAGATGCACAGACTGAGGGCGGGCGAGTGACCCGGCCAGGTGCCCACAGATAAAAACCCTGTAAGTGAAAAGCTGGACACAGAAGACACACAGTGTGTGATTCCGTTGATGGGAAATGTCCAGAACAGGCAAATCCACAGATGGAGAGTGGGTTCATGATTGTCAGGGGCTGGGGGATGGGAGGGGGAGTGACTGCTGATGGGGACGGGGCTTCTTTTGAGGTGATGGAATGTTCTAAAATTGGGGTGATGGCTGCGTAACTCTGAAGATACTAAAAACGATGGAATAGCACGCTTTCAACAGATGAATTGTGTGGCACTCGAATTATATATCTCAATAAAGCTGTTTAAAAAAAATAAAGAGCAGTAAAACACACACACATGCAAAAGCCAGCAGGACTCAATCCCAGGCCAGGTGGGCAGTGGTGGAACGCCCAGCACTCAGGCTGGAAAGCTGAGTGGAGGCCCCATCGTGAGTGGCACGGCTGGGTGTCAGCCTCACCCACATCTGAGGGGTCACCTACCGTACAGAGGGGAGGACGGGGCACAGGGTGGGCAGTTGGAGGGCCCAGGCAGGCCCCAGGAGCGGTTGGCTCTGGAGGCCTTGGGCAACTTCCCCTGCTCCTGACGGGAGGGGCCAGGCCCTGGGTCGGGGGTGTGCCGATGGCCAAGGCCCCGGGTATAAGGGCGCCACCATCCCAGCCACCCCCAGCGGCCCCGTCATGACGGCACTCAGACTCCTGGGCCTGCTGGCCGGCCTGCTGGCGACCTCCAGGGCCGGTGAGTGCCTGCCCCAGGCCAGATGTCCCCATCTATGCAGGGGTCCAGCTGCAGGGGACGGGCCCTGGTGGGAGGGACCAGCGGGCGCCAGCCCCTGCTTCCCTGGACTCAAGGCTCAGGGAGGGAAAGCGACCTAGCCCAGGTCGCACAGCCAGGCTGGCCCTGACTAGCCCTGGGAGGGTGGGCCCCTGTCCTTTTGGGGAACAAGGGGGCGGGAGGCCGGGGTCTCCCCAGGGATGGGGCTGAAACTGGGGGAGCTGCAATGCACCCTCTCCCCAGGCTCGGCACCCCTGGCGGACATCGTGGGTGGCAGGAAGGCCCGGCCACAGGAGTTCCCATTTCTGGCCTCCATTCAGACTCAAGGGCGGCACTTCTGCGGGGGCGCCCTGATCCATCCCGGCTTCATCCTGACAGCCGCCAGCTGCTTCCAAAGCCGGTGAGGAGGGAGCCACAGGGTGGGGAGGGGGGCTCGGAGAGGGAGAGAGCTCTGGCGATTCCTGGGGGGACGGTGCCTGGTAGGTGAGAAGGGGAGGGGCTTGGCAAGGGGGAGGGGCCTTAGGAAGGGTTGAGGGGCTTGGAGAGGGAAATGGGGGACCCAGGATAGGAAGGGGGCCCAGGAGGGTCTCGATCTGGCAACGGAGGGGAGATACGGCTGCAGAAGGAAGGAAAGAGGCTTGACCATCACCGCTGTCCTTCCTTTGGCTCCTGGGCTGTGGTTCAGTGGGCTAGTAATTCCCTGCCTTATTTGCAAGCCTGCTCCCAATCAATGCCCGGGCCCTGGGGTGGGTGTGGAAGGTTGGGGACTTCCCCACAAGCCCCCAGGACTGCCCCAGCCTGGTGTCTGCCCCCACCTGCTCTTAGCAACACCGGGATTGCCACTGTGGTGCTGGGGGCCTACAACCTGAGGCGGCGGGAGAGGTCCCGGCAGACGTTCTCCATCAGGAGCATCAGTGAGAATGGCTATGACCCCCAAGAGAACCTGAACGATGTGCTGCTGCTGCAGGTGGGGAGAGGGGTGGGGGGGCTGATGACGGCCTGGGGGGCTAAGGAGGGACGAGCCACGTGTACGGAGCCTGTGGTTACATCGTACAGCCAAGTGCACAATCCATTTACCTATCCTCCGGATCCTGGACACAGGAGCTGGGCCAACTTTCCCTCCCACCAGCAGAATTTACAACTGCCCATTTCTCTACATCATTACTGACACTGCATAATATGATTTTTAAAAATTTTCTGTCAATTGTGATGGGGGATGGTACCTTGTTTTATCTGCATTTCCTGGGCAAGCTCTTCACCTTCAGGGTCTCTCAACCACCTTTGCGATAAGAACGATTGATTCCTTCTCTGGAGGAACCAGAGGCCCAGAGAGGTAAAGTCACTTGGCCAGGACCCCCCACGGCTAGTTACTGCCTAAACTGGCCAGGACCCAAACCACTTTACAGACCAAAACTCACGTCGCTGCCGCTCTGGCTCCCAGCTGGGCCCCGTGAGGCTCTGGTCCCCAGCTCCGCCCTCTCCTGACTCAGTTTCCCTCCCCAGCTGGACCGTCAGGCCAACCTCACCAGCAGCGCCGTGGCAGTTGTACCACTGCCCCCACAGAATGCCACGGTGGAAGCTGGCACCAACTGCCAGGTCGCAGGCTGGGGCACCCGACAGCATACAGGGCGTCTCTCCCGAGTCCCAAGGGTCGTGAACGTCACTGTGACCCCGTCGGACCAGTGTCGCCCCAACAATGTGTGCACCGGCGTCCTTACCCGCCGGGGCGGCATCTGCCAGGTACGGGCTGGGCGTGACCTGGGGTGGGCTCCAGGTGGTGGGAAAAGCAAGGACAAGTGCCAAGCTCTGGGCTGGGGGCTGGAGACACGACAGGGAACAGGACAGGGTAGGGTCTGCCCTTTTGGAGCCAGGGGCTCCCAGACCTTGTGGGTGGGGGAGTCAGGTGTCAAGACAAGGGCGTGCACGGGACAGGCCCAGCCCGGGGCAGCAGGGAGTTCCTGGGGGGCATCTGAGACCTGAGTTGCAGGTAGGAGTTAACCCAGCAAAGTTGAGGGAAAAGCGTGCAGGCAGCGGGACAGCACGTGCCAAGGGCCAGGGGCGGGGACAGGATTTGCGGGTGGCATGAGCAGTGGTTCTGGGTGGGAGCAGAGTAGGGGGGCTGGGCCTGGGATGCCCTGACTCTCCTGCCGCCCTGCAGGGGGACGGGGGCACCCCCCTCATCTGCAACGGCCTGGCGCACGGCGTGGCCTCCTGGTCCCGGGGGCCCTGCGGCAGGGGCCCCGACTTCTTCGCTCGCGTGGCACTCTTCAGGGACTGGATTGACTCGGTTATAAACCAGCCAGGCGGACGTGCGCCAGCCTGACGGACCCCCAGCCCAGCCGGTGGGGGGCGTGTGAGCTGCCACGGAGCCCAGCCCCCCACGCCTCTGTCCCATCCCGCAGCCCCACCCTGGCCCGCGCGGTTGTGACTAATAAAAGATCTGTTCCCATTCTGTCCACAGCACCTGATTTCTGCTTTGCGGGGGCGGGAAGGGGCTGGGTGCCGAGCGCAGGGACATCTTCCGGCAAGAGTGGCATCCACCCCAGGGGCCTCCACTCACGGAATCCGCTCGCAGCCCTGAGGACCAGGGGCTCTTGTTATCTCCACCTGAGGCGGCGCCGAGGCTCAGAGAGGTTGGGTGACTACCCTGAGGCCACACAGCCAGAGTGGGCTCTGAACCCACATCTGTGAGATTCCAGGCCCCCTTGAACGTCTCTCATTTTGGTCGAGAATACAGTCACCCCTTAGTATCTGCAGGGGCTGGGCTCCAGGACCCTGGTGGATACCCAAATCCGCGGATGCTCAAGTCCCTTATATCAAATGCCGTAATATTTGCAAGTAACCTACGCACATCCTTCAGTGCACTTAAAATCATCTCTATATGACTTAAAATACCTGATAAAATGTAAATGCTGTGGAAATATAGTTGCCCGCCTACAGCAAATTCAAGTTTTGCTTTTTAGAACTTTCTGGAAATTTTTTTCCCAAATATTTTTGATCTGTGGTTGGTTGAATCCGAGGTTGGTTCAGTCCGCGGGTGTGGAACCCGCGGATACGGAGGCCCGGCTGCATATTATGCAGCAAAGTCAAGAGACACACGAGAAACTGGCTTAGACTATTTGCCACTTGAATCGGTTAAAGAGCCTAATATGAAAGGAACTAAAATATAAATGTTAAATAATAAATATAATTTTATAGGGACTTCCCTGGAGGTCCAGAGGTTAAGACTCCACGCTTCCACCACAAGGGGCACGGGTTGGATCCCTAGTGGGGGAAATAAGATCCCACATGCCCCGTGGTGCAGCCAAACTATATATATATGTATTTATATATTTATATAAATGATATATAAAACATGACAAACATAATCGTATAACATACAAAACATAATAAAAATAATTACATAAATGATATATAAAACAATACACATAATATAGTTTATTAAACTAAATAAAATTGTTTCGTTAAAATAAAAATTAGGGCTTCCCTGGTGGCGCAGTGGTTGAGAATCTGCCTGCCAATGCAGGGGACACGGGTTCGAGCCCTGGTCTGGGAAGATCCCACATGCCGCGGAGCAACTAAGCCCGTGAGCCACAACTACTGAGCCTGCGCGTCTGGAGCCTGTGCTCCGCAACGGGAGAGGCCGCGACAGTGAGAGGCCCGCGCGCCGCGATGAAGAGTGGCCCCCACTCGCCGCAACTAGAGAAAGCCCTCGCACAGAAACGAAGACCCAACACAGCCATAAATAAATAAATAAAAATTTTTAAAAAATAAAAAATAAAAATTAAACCATACATTACATTATATATTAGTACTTATTACATATTATACTTGTATTTTTAAAAATATATACTTAATAACACATAATAAAATATAATAAATCCATTGTGTAAATATTATACATTAATATTTATAGTATATATTTATAATATATTTATCTTATAAATTTATAATATAATACATATAATGTGCACCTAAAATCAGTAAGGAAAAAAATTAGAGCCCAGTAGTAAAAAAGTGGGTCAAGGATGTAAACAGTTCACAGCAAAGAAACACAGGAGGCTCTTGACGATGTGGGAACACTGCCCCTCACCCAGTGCGTGAGAAATGCCCGCTGGCCTCCTGGGAGGTGGGCTTTTCACCCAGGGGGGTGATCACAAAGCCTGCCATCTGCGGTGTCTCGTCTGGCGGGGGGCGGGGTGGCAGGGACGGGTCGGGCATCCGAACCAGGTGCCGCCCTGGGGGTTGCCCACGTGTCACCTTGCACGAGATGGGAACAGGTCCTGCCATGTGGCTCGAGAGAAAGAGGCTGCAAAGGATCCAGTGTTCCGGGCTGGCGGTGGGGAGACCACAGAAGCCCGGGGCGGGCGGGTAGCACACAGCTGTGGAAGAGGCTCAGCCCAGCCGGCGTCGGGGCCAAAATGGAGATGCCCAGCTCTGCCCTTTCTCCTGGGGGCCCTGCTGACGCCCCAACACGCAGGGGAGGGGAGGGGCTCGAAGGGGCGGCGCTGTGCCCTGAGCCGGGTGGTGTTGGGGTCTGTGCGGTCCCGAGCCCCCTGCCCTGACCGCGCGCCCTCCACCCCCTCACTGCCCCAGAAGCCCCCAGAGATGGCCCACACACACCAGCCACCGAGGTTAGTTGTGTTGCCATTAAGCCATTTTACAGATGGGGAGCCCGAGGCCCAGGGAGCTCCAATCACCACTGGCGTTGCTGGCGCTTATTAGGCACCAGCTGCATGCCAGGCCCTCATCCCATCCTACAGGCCTGGTCTGTGGGTCCCGGGTCTGTTTATTTGTTTTTCATAATTTATTGCAGTGAAAGTCACATAACATAAAATTCACTCTTTTAAAGGGAACAATTCAGTGGTTTTTAGTGTATTTCACTAGGTTGTGCAACCCTCACCGCTGTCCAGTTCCAGAACATTCCATCACCCCCAAAAGAAGCTCCGTCCCCATCAGCAGTCACCTCTCCTCCCCCTCCCCCAGCCCCTGACAACCACTAACCACTAACTCTCTGTCCCTGTGGACTGGCCTGTTCTGGACGTTTCCCATCAATGGAATCACACACTGTGTGTCCTTCTGTGTCTGGCTTCTCTCACTGAGCATCGTGTCCTCAGGGTCCATCCACGCTGTAGTGAGTGTCAGCGCTTCACCCCTTTTCACGGCTGAGTGATGTTCCCAGGTGTGGAGGGATGTATATCCATCGTCTGTCGATGGTCATCTGGGTTGGTTCCACCCTGGCTATTGTGAATCACGTCGCTGTGGACATTTGTGTACACGTTTTGTTTGAACATCGATATTCAATGCTATGGGTTTGTACCCAGGAGTGGAATTGGGGGTTCAGAATTGGTCCTGCTTTATAGAAGGGGAAACTGAGGCCCAGAGAGGAATGTCAGCGGCTCAGGAGCCCAGAATGGTCCCAGGGGCCCCGCCTGATGATTGTTCAGATGGGGAAACTGAGGCCCTAGGGCGTTGGGGTCCAAGAGCATATGGTCCCAGCTTGGAGCCCCCAACACTGGCCCCCTCAAGAAAGGAGTGTTTTTCTTTTTTCAGGAGAGAAGAGGAAAAAGAGGCAGAGACACAGAGACTGAGCCTCTCCCGCCCTCCTTCCCTCGATCCTGGGTGGGTCGGCTCGGGTCCGCTTGCCCCCTCACCCCGCCCCAGCCCGCGTTCCCGGCGAGGCCGTTGCCTGTTGCACCAGCCACAGTTGGAGCGGGAAGGGGCCGAGGCCACAGCTTCCAGCCCCACTTCCCCTCCACCTGCCGGCCCGACCCCCAGAGGCCCCCGATGGTTCCCTCCCTCCCAGTTACAACCCCCAGGGCTCCCGGTGTCCCCAGCTCCCCACCCAGTCCCATGCCTTCCCAAGCCTCTGCCTTCAGGCAGCCCCCCAGCCCTGCACTCACCTGCCTGCCCCCACCCCAGGCCTGGAGCAGAGAGGAGGACCCCGGGCCATCCCCCTGTCTCATCTGATGCTGTGACTCCCCTCCCCACCCCACCCCCACCCCGGGAGGCTCCCTGGGGGGTGAGAGCTTCTGGCCAGGACCCCGTGGGCAGTTACCTAGCAAGGTTGTGTGTGTGTGTTTCTTTTTCTTTTTCAGTTAAAGCTTTATCGAAATGTACTTCTCCTACCATACAACCCACCCGCTTAACAGTTCAGCGGCGTTTAGTATAGTCACAGGGTTGTGCAACCACCACCTCTAATTCCAGAACATTCTCGCCACCCTGAAAAGAAGCCCTGTCCCCAAGGGCACTCACCCCCATGCTCTCCCCCAGCCCCTGACAACCAGGAACCCACTCTCTGTCTCTGTGGATCTGCCTGTTCTGGACGTTTCCCGCCAATGGAATCACACCCTGTGTGTCCTTCTGTGTCTGGCTTCTCTCACTGAGCATCGTGCTCTCAGGGTCCGTCCACGCTGTAGCGAGTGTCAGTGTCTCTCTACTTTTCAGGGCTGAGTGATGCTCCCCTGTGCGTACCCCCTTTCATCAGCTGATGGTTCATCAAGCTCTTATCTGTATTAGGGAAGTCAGTCCCTGAGGTGGGGTTGTTCTCATGACTCCCCATCATTAACAGATGGGGAAACCGAGGCCCAGAGAGGTGGCGTTTCTAGCCCAGAATCACAAAGCACAGCAGAATGTGAACCCAGGCGAGGGGCTCCGGACCCTGGGGTGTACCCGCCCCGCGTCTGCTCCCAGAAGAGCCTGGATCTGAGAGAGGCACATGCTGACCCGGCCCAGCCGCCGAGAGGATGGGCTGAGACGGGGAGAAGCACAGCAGAAAAAGGAAGGGAGTGGTGGGGTGGCAGCGACAGGGCTGGCACCTGTGCTCACCTCACCTCACTGCGCGCCCACACACTCCAATACTCCAACTTATCAAATCCTCCTGCTGTCGCCCCGGGGGAGGGACTATTAGTACGATCACCCCACTGTACAGGTGGGGAAACCGAGGCACCAAGCAGCCTGCCCCGCTGGACCGGACAGTGCCAGTCCGCAGAGATGTTCTTGTCAAACGAGAAAAACCAGTTCTGAAAGCAAAAGGCACAGCAGCCCCGGGTTTCTGTGGAGACATGTCAGGGCCACACCCAGGGCTGCGGCCTTTCCCGAGTGACTGGGCTGTGATGTGTGACTTAAAAACACGTTGGCAATACAGATGGCCAACAGGCACATGAAAAGATCACTAATGATTAGAGAAGAGGAAATCAAAAATACAATGAGGTGTGAATTCTGACCTCACACCGCTCAGAATGGCCACCATCAAAAAATCTACAAATTACAAATGCTGGAGAGGGTGTGGAGAAAAGGGAACCCTCCTACACTGTTGGTGGGAATGTAAGTTGGTGCAGCCACTGTGGAAAAACAGTGTGGAGGTTCCTCAAAAAACTAAAAGTAGAGTTGCCATATGATCCAGCAACCCCACTCCTGGGCATATACCCAGACAAAAGTATAATTTGAAAAGATACATGCACCCTTATATTCATAACAGCACTGTTCACAATAGCCAAGACATGGAAACAACCTAAATGTCCATCGACAGAGGAATGGATAAATAAGATGTGGTGCATTTATACAATGGAATATTACTCAGCCATAAAAAAGAATGAAATAATGCCATTTGCAGCAACATGGATGAACCTAGGTATGATCATACTAAGTGAAGTAAGTCAGAAAGAGAAAGACAAATATCATATGATATCACTTATACGTGGAATCTAAAATATGACACAAATGAACTTATCTTCAAAACAGAAACAGACTCACGGACATAGAGAACAGAGTTATGGTTGCCAAGGGGGAGAGGGGTGGGGGAGGGATGGATTGGGAGTTTGCGGTTAGCAGATGCAAACTATTATATATAGGATGGATAAACAGCAAGGTCCTACTGTATAGCACAGGGAACTATATTCACTATCCTGGGATAAACCATAACGGAAAAGAATATGGAAAAGAATATAAAAAATAAATTAATTAATTTAAAAAACAGAGCCTGGGTGGGGGGAAAGAATATATATATATGTATAACTGAGTCACCTTGCTGTTCAGTAGAAATTAACACAACATTGTAAATCAACTCTACTTCAATAAAATTTAAAAGATAAAAAATAAAAACGCATCGGCAGAGGGGCAACTGCCTGCAGGAGGAGGGGCGGGAAGCAGTGAGGCACGCAGGCTGCACCAGGAGTCATTGGTGGGCAAAACTCAGAGCAGGTGTTTCTGCCTCAGAGACGTTCATTCATTCCAAAGAGGAAAGTGTGACTCGGCAGGAGGGACACGCAGGCACCTCAGAGATGATACCCCACGTCCTGGGGACCGCCACTCGGTATACAGACCCCATCTCCGTGTGGGGACCCCGCACAAGCCCATTCGGAGGGACGTTCCCCCCAAAACCCGCCAGGTTGCCACCAAGGACACGGCACGAGGGCCAGGAGAGGCTGAGGGGCTGCCCCAGAGCCCAGGAGACTCGGGGAGGCGGGGGGGTGGATCCTGGACCAGAGACTGGCTGATTGTGAAATCCAGGCGGCCTGTGAGGGGGCAAACTTTGTGCAAGACGTGGCCCCCGGGGAAGCTGGGGCGGCACATCCGGGAATTCTGCGGACTGCTGTAAGCGTGAAATGATTTCAAAATGAAAAGCTTAAAAACTTTCTTTTTGGCCCCCAAATTCCGTGAGCTCCTCTATCTATGCTTCTGTAGGTTTAAGTTTTTCATAATAATGAGTCAGTTATAAATAGATACATAAATAAATGTCTCCCCGGCACCAGGGTCTCCCCCTGCCCCCTCCCGTGTCGGGCAGCATCCCTGGTCCCAGCCACTGCATGCCAGGAGCTCCCCAGTCGTGATGACCACAGGTGTCCCTGGGGGAGGAATCGCCCCAGGTGAGAGCTCTGCCTTAGAGGGAAGAGTGAATCCCCCAGACAAAGTGAGGGCCGGGAGATGAAACTGTGGGTCTCAGGAGGCGCAGGGCTCTGAGACCCTCACCCCCTTTTCTGTCCCGCTGAGTGGGACTCATCCCACCCCTGCACACGTCGGCCACATCTCACCTTGCTGGGGCTACAGGGACCCTCTGGGGGCAGGCAGTGCCCCCTTGGGGGTGTGGAAGCTGGGGTGTGTGTCACTGTGAGGGCTGTGGCCACAAGCCCCCTTGTCCAGAGGACCCCCAGCATGGGGTGGGTGGGAGCCAGCTTCCTACATCTCTTGGGGTGCCGGGACCCCGAGCATGAGCCTGAAGCCCCTGCAGGCTTCCTGGGGTGCAGCTTTGACCCCCAAGCTCCCGAGCCCTCGAGCTGGAAGGAGGAAGTGGGGACGCCCAGCCCGGGTATGGGGCAACCCTAATGGCCTCTCTGAATTGGGGCTATAAGAGGGGGCAGGCAGGCAGGGGGCACGGCCCAACCATGACCCGAAGCTGCAGACCCTCCAGGCCTGCCCTCACCCCAGTGCTGTTGGCTGTGCTGCTGGGTGGTGAGTGGGGCCCAAGTCCGTCCGTCCGTCCGTCCGTCTGCCTGTCCCACGCCCTCACGGCTCAGATGGGGAAAGTGAAGCAGGACCCGGCTCGACTGGCTGCTTGGGATGAATGCCTCAAGGGGAGGGGAGGAGGAGAGAAAGGGGGGGCCTGGGATATGCAGCTCTGTTTCCGCATCTGTAAAATGGGCAAAACCTAGTGCCTCCTGCCCAGGGAGGTGTCCTAGGGACTCAATATAACCAGAATCCCTGGACAGCACCTGGCACCCAGCAAGCACTCAGTAAGTAAGTGTGCACGCACGAACGAATGTGTCACTGGGTGAATGACGCACGTGTCAGAGGAAAAACCGGAGTGAGGGAACCCCTCCGCCCTCATCCTGATGAGGCTTTTTCATGCCTCAGTTTGTCCATCTGCAAGACGGGTCATCTTGCCAGCTTCTTCCCCCTCCTGACCTTCAGGACTGGGCGCCGCTGCTTCCTGGGAGCCTTCAGAAATAATAATGACAATGACCACCGGGATCTCCCCAGCGCTAACTGTCCCGGGCCCAGGCCTCTTCCCTCCACAGCCCCCAGCCCCCCTGTGCTGCTATGGGACCCCCAGTTTGCACATGGGGAAACGGAGGCTCTGAGGGGTCCCAGGCCTGGTGGAGGCCACACAGTGGCTCTGCCCTCGTCCCCCGACCCCCGTCTGGGCTCCCTGGGCGGGGGATGGGGCGGTGGGGTGGGGTCGGTCTCCCGTCCAGGGAGCCGTGGAGGGCGTTAGGCAAGGCGACGGCCGCTGACCCCCGGCGTCCCCAGGTGCAGCCCGGGCCGTGGAGATAGTGGGCGGGCGGGAAGCCCAGCCCCACTCGCGCCCCTACATGGCGTCGCTGCAGCTGTTCCCCAGCAACCACTTCTGCGGGGGGACCTTGATCCACCCGCGCTTCGTGCTGACCGCAGCCCACTGCCTGAGCAACTTGTGAGTGAGTGCGCCTGCGCGGTGCGGGCCTGCCTGGGGAGGGGGCGGTGCTCCGAGGGAGGGGGCGCGGGGCTGCCCCGGGGGTCCGAGGGGGCGAGGCACGGCCTGCCTCCGCTTGCCTGGTCTCAGCCCCTCCGTCTATCGGCCCAACCCTCTCATCCCAAACTAGGCGCGCACCTGCCCTGCTCCCCAGCCCGACGTGACCCCCTGATACCCCAGGAGGATTAGCTCAAGCCAGGGGTTCAACCCTCGGGGGCAAGATGCAGACGGGGGGGGGTCTCCTGGGACGGTGGGCAGTCTCCGAGGGGCTGCACCCTGGGCCTCAGGACGGGGGTGGGGGGCACGTGGGGGGGGGGGGGTCGGGGTCCCAGCGATGAACGCCCTGACCCTCAGGAACCCGTTGCGGGTGAGCGTGGTGCTCGGGGCCCACCGCCTGCAGACCTCCGAGCCCACCGAGCAGAGGTTCGGCATCAGCCGCCTGTTTGAGAACAATTACGACCCACAGGAGAAGCTGAACGACGTCCTCCTCCTGCAGGTGGGTGGGCGGGGCCAGCAGGGCCCAGGGACCCCTGTTCATTCATTTTCCAGCACCTACTGTACAGGAGCCCCGGCGGGCGTGGGACACGGCCTGGTGGGGAGAGAGCCAGTCACCACCTTCTGAGCACGCGGGATGCCCCCATGCCCCGCCCCCAGCCTTTGCCCGGCTGCGTCCCCTCCCTGCTCCCTGCGCTGTTCCCAGATACCCTCAGCCTTGGCACCAGCCTCCCCTCCTCAGGGAAGCCTCCCCTCACCCTACTTGAGTGACAGCCACCCCTCCCCCATACACTGTTCATCACTGGGCTATGTTTCCCTTGACTGTGCCACCTGCCATTCTCTTCTTGGCCCCTCCCAGCCCCAAAGATCAGCTCCCAGAAGGCAGAGGTAGGATCCCCAGGGCTTAGCCCAGGATCAAGCATACAGTTGGTGCTCAATAAGTGCTTTGTAAGTGAATGAATGCAACAGTGACCAATGCTGCAAAGGGGAGTCTCTTGGCCTCGGGGAATGTGAAACTGAGCCCTGGCAGGTTTGGAGGGGGATCAGGGCAGCCTCCCTGGAGGAGGCGACCCCTGAGGTAGAGCCAGGCGGAGGGAACAGCATGTGCAAAGGCCTGAAGGAGGCACTTTGAGATAATCGTCCATGGGTGGCTGCGGGTCCTGGAGACTCACTGCCCACCAACCGCCCTCTGCCCCAGCTGGACCGCCCGGCCACCCTCAACGCCCAGGTTGCAGTGGCCCAGCTCCCTCAGCAGAACCAGCTGCTGCCCCATGGCACCCAGTGCCTGGCCATGGGCTGGGGCCGCCTGGGCACCTTTGAGCCACCGTCCCAGGTCCTGCAGGAGCTCAACGTCACCGTGGTCACTTTCCTGTGCCAGCCACAGAACGTGTGCACCTTTGTGCCCCAACGCAGCGCTGGCATCTGTTTTGTATGTACTGGGGGCTGCAGCTCAGTGGCTGCAGGGACAGCCGGGAGAGGGAGGGAGGGCAGGCAGGCGGGTGCCTCTGTCACACCATCTGGAAGGTGAGCACACCCATCGTGAGGGGGTGACGGGGCCTTCATGGGTCTGGGGGCTTTTCCACCCCGCAGCCCACCTTGGGTGGGTGCCCTAGCCCCACTCCGGGGGCCACACCCAGAATTCTGGGGTCCAGGTATATAGCAGGGGGCCAATAAATGTCCGCTCTCCTCCAGAGGGGCCTCCCCTCCCTGTCTCACCCACATACTTTAAAGAAAATTCTAGGCTGGAAACATCTCACCCCTACGTGGCCCCTTCCCCTGAGGTAGCCTCGTCTGGCTGCTGGCCTGGCCTGAGTGACTGACCGACCTGCCCCCTCCCCAGGGGGACTCGGGCGGCCCCTTGGTCTGCGACGGTGTCATCCAGGGCGTGGACTCCTTTGTGATCCGGGGATGCGCCACCAACCAGTACCCCGACTTCTTTGCTCGCGTCTCCCTCTACGTAGACTGGATCCGCTCGGTGCTGAGCAACGCGGGGGGTGAGGACAGCCCCTGAGCACCCCCGGGCACTGAGGCCATGCTGTGGACAGACGCGGCGGGTCTGCTTCTGCGCCCGTGCCCCCCTTCCTGCCCCCCCGGCTCTTGGGAGCCAGGCAGACCCACGGTGCGTCAATAAAAGCTGAACCATCCCCCTGGCTCCTGTGTGTCCTTCCCACGGGGAGATGTGGGGGAGAGTGGCCCAGGGTCCTCAGCGTCCAAGTCCCCAAACCCCGAGCTCGGGGTGGGGGTGGGAACAGAGGCCTGGAAGTCGGAGGAGGGCGCATGTCACAGCGGATCCCACTCCCCAGATGCCCGCAGATGTGGGTTCTAACCCAGCCCCGCCAGTGTGACCCGGGGCAAGTTGCCGCCCCTCTCTGTGCCTCAGTTTCCTCATCTGGAAAACGGACTCACTCCAGACATTTCCCAAGTGTCCAAGGAGCCCTACCCTGGCCCTCAGGGCTAGGGGTGTCCTGTCCAGTTCTGTGTCTCCCAGCTCCGGGGCCACTTGAGGACCAAGCTCTCATAACATGGGGTGCCCAGGGCCTGTGGGGCTCCTGACCAGTCAGGGGCAGGCAGAAGGGCTATTAGGGAGGCTTCTTGAAGGAGGCAGCAATGCCTGAATACGAACAAAAGGAGAAGTGTCGCCAGGCAAGGCACAGACAGTGTAAGGGCCCTGTATCAGGACAAGCTTGGGGGTGTGAGGAACAGCAAGGCATGACGTGTGGGGGAAGGAGAGCAGGTCAGGGAGGGGGCAGGGCTGGAGCATGCAGGGCCACAGAATGAACTGGGGTCTAGAGGAGAGGCCTGAGGCCAGGCAGAGGTAGGGGTCACTGGCCAGCCGTGGAGAGGGCACGTGGCCATGGCAATGAGGCAGTGGAGGCTCAGAGAGAGGGGCCAACCAGCTCACCGGACACACCAGAGTTGGAAGGCAGCTCTTTTGTTATTGATTTACTCTGCCGCCATCTGGTGGCAGCATGCGAATTCAAGCTGGAGCCAGAACCCCCAGGGCTGCCCCCTTTTTAACTGTTTCACACCTCAGCCGACCACCCAGGGGAGGAGATGAGACTGGTTTTCCGCTTCAGCAGGAGCAAGGGTGTGCTGAGACCTGGGACAAAGCCGAAATCCTGGCAAACGCACGCTGATAAGTGTTGTGGGAACGCAGGGAATTTTCCGCATTTCCCACGGGCCAGCGGCAGGGAAGTGGTTTCTATAAAAAGCCCAGAGGGATTTTGGTGCCCAGCACTGGGGGTAAATGAGGTTTGCTGGAGGGAATGTTGGATTGAGCCCATTGATGGGAACAGAAAGACCCAGAAAAAAACAGCCCCAGGTGTTTTCTACTTTCTTTTTTTAAACTTTTTTTTTTTTTGGCTGCCTTGGGCCTTTGTTGCTGCGCGCGGGCTTTCTCTAGTTGCCGAGCGGGGGCTACTCTTCGTTGGGGTGCGCGGGCTTCTCACTGCGGTGGCTTCTCTTGTGGAGCACAGGCTCTAGGCGCACAGGCTCAGTAGTTGTGGCTCACGGGCTTCAGTAGTTGTGGCTCACGGGCTCTAGAGCGCAGGCTCAGTAGTTGTGGCGCACGGGCTTAGTTGTTCCGCGGCATGTGGGATCTTCCCAGATCAGGGCTCGAACCCGTGTCCCCTGCACTGGCAGGCGGATTCTTAACCATTGCGCCACCAGGGAAGCCCGTTTTTTATTTTCTATGAGCTTGTGTACATGTGTGTGTGACAGAGGAAAGTTCTGCACAGCAAAGATCAGATCCAAGAAGGGGAGGTGAGGCTGGGGGATATAGGGGCCTGGGTTGATTTGCTGGAGGTTGGCCGGGGTTGTTGAGATTCAGGGGACAGACCCACAGGAATCATAAACAGGATGTTGGGCAGATACGACCTGGGGGACCTCGGGGAGAGCAGGGCGGCTCCCAACAGCGCAGGGGTCCCCCAGCCTCCAGCCGTGGGAAGGACACGCAAAGCATCATTTTCCTGTTGCGGTGTGACAGGGATCAAGCGAGAGACTCCCCGTGGCATCACGGCTCTGATTGTGAATCAGAATTCCCCCAGATGCCCAGCCCTGCTCCCCAAGCCAATCACCACCGTGCCCTTCGGGAGCCGGTTAATGGTTAACAAGCCCTCAAGGACGGCACTTTCTCATCTGAGAACTTTACAAAAGTTCATTCATTTAATCCTCGGGATTAAATGTGAGATGGGAGCCTATAACTTCCATTTTACAGACGAGGAAACTGAGGCATGGAGGGGTTACATCCATAGCCTGAAGTCATAGTGGGCAAGTGGCCACTCCAGGATCTGAACCCAGAGTCCACAAGCTTAGCCCCCATGACCTGCGAGGAATCAGCATACAGGTGGTGCTCAATATAGATGCAGCTTTTGTTTAAATCCGGTCTCCCTGCCTGAGGCATGGTCTCCTCCATTCTTCCCACCCCCACTGGAAACAGTGTTGTGTATACAGCAGGTGCTTACCAAGTGCTCTATGGTAACTTTAACTCAACAGGGTGGGGACCCCACTGAGAGGGGAGAGATGGGGGTTTGCTTGCCTGTGGCCACAGACCAGGGAGGAGCCCAGGGACAAACTGGACTCCAGCCCCAGCCC
The DNA here is from genome assembly GCF_028021215.1 of Eschrichtius robustus. Taxonomy (NCBI): domain Eukaryota; kingdom Metazoa; phylum Chordata; class Mammalia; order Artiodactyla; family Eschrichtiidae; genus Eschrichtius; species Eschrichtius robustus. Next base: position 179,071,548 of record NC_090825.1, on the reverse strand, counting down.
ACCTCTGGGTGTCCCTGAGGGCCCCCGCCCGCCTGTTCCTGCAGATGGATCCGTTGGTTCCCTCCCCTGAACCCTGCTCCGAGCCAGGGGAACGTTGCTTCTTGCGACAGCCTTGGCTACGGCCGTTGCAGCTGGAACAGCCTGGGACAGGGCTGGGGGGTGGGGAGTGGGAAGGTGAACGGGGGCCACGGGGCTGGGAACTGGCCCTGGTGGACCCCATCTCCATTGTTCGGCTTGAGTTCTTCCAAGGTCCAGGCTGAAGTTCTCAAACTTGGTTGGAGATCCATGGTCCAGCCTCCAGGCCTGGGCGGGAATTTTTTCCTCTGCCTCAGGCTGGAAGGGGGTTCAGAGAAGCTCAGAGGGGTGCGGGTGGGGTGGGGGTGGGAGGGATTCCTTCCCAGAACCTCTGAGGGCCCCCAGAGACTGACCAGGTCCCAGGTGGGAGTGAGTTCCCCGTTAGGAGCAACAACCAAAGAGAGGTTGGAAGTCCGGGCTCCAAGAGGGAGATCCAAGGCTGAGGAATAGGCACCAAGTCTCCCTCCAGCTGTGCATTGTGGGCACCTGGGTTCAAAGCCCGGTTCCCCCACCATGTCACTGGGTAGGCAGCTCATGGGGGGGCCCCTGCCACGCCTCCCAAATGTCAGGACAGGGCTGCGTGCAGGTGGTTGCCGTTGCCCTGGGTAAACTGAGGCACGTGGGCGTCCCAGCCAACTCCTCTGGGCCGGGGTGGCCAGATTTAGCAAAAATACAGTATGCCCAGCCAACTTTGAATGTCGGATAAACAAAGACTAACTTTGTACGTAAGTACATCCTGTGCTTATACTTGGGATATACTTATGCTTAAAAAAAAAAGTTTATCTGATGTTCCAATTTAATTGTGCATCCTGAGTTTGATCTGGGGACCCTCCTGGAGCCAGCCCCGCCCCTTGCACACATCCTCTCCCCGCTGTTCTTCCCATCACCCCTTCATCCCCCACGTCCCAGGATGGGGAGAGGAAGCGGGGGCACCAGGCCCCCCCACGGGCAACTGCAACGGCCTCCGGCCATGGGGGCTATAAGAGGGGCAGGTGGGCACAAAGGGCAGAGACGCCAGAGCTCCCGCCCAACCATGATCCAAAGCTGCAGACCCTCCAGCCCTGCCCTGGCCGCTGTCCTGTTGGCCGTGCTGCTGGGCGGTGAGCGGAGCCCGGGTCTGTCCCTGGGGTCCATTCCTGCCTCTCCACCTGCTGGGGACCCTCCCGGCCCCCTCATCCTCATGGGGAGTGACAGCTGGGATAAGGAGGACGCTGAGGTCCTGAGTGGTGAGGTCTGAACAGCGGGGTCTCTGGGGACTCCCAGCGGGTGAAGTCCAGATCTAGCTGCGCCCTGGCAGGGGGACCGTGCAGGCCCCCTCCCCTCTCTGGGCGACAAGCACGCCAAGAACCCGACCCGGTGGGGTCCTGGGAGAGGAGCGGTTCCCGGGCTGGGGCGGGGCTCCTCCGCGCCGCTCACCGCCGCCACCGCCCTTGCCCCCAGGCCCCGCGCTGGCCTCGGAGATCGTGGGGGGCCGGCCGGCCAGGCCGCACGCGTGGCCCTTCATGGCGTCCCTGCAGAGGCGCGGACACCACTTCTGCGGCGCCGCCCTGATCGCGCGGAACTTCGTGCTGTCGGCCGCGCACTGTCTGAGCGACCTGTGAGTGTCCCCGCGCGTCCCCATCTCGGGTTCCAGTCCGCCCGCCGCGCGAGGGTCGCGCGGGCCGTGCTGCGGGCCCGGGGTGGGGCCTTCCGGCGAAGGCGCGAGGGTCTGCAGGTCCTCCTGCGCTCGGGCGGGGTCTCCCCGCCGCTCCCGACCCCGGGGGCGCCCCAATCACCTCCTGTCCCCCCGCCCCAGGAACTTCCGGTCGGTGCGCGTGGTGCTGGGGGCACATAACCTGCGGCGGCGAGAGCGGACCCGGCAGACGTTCAGGGTCCAGCGGGTCTTTGAAAACGGCTTCAACCCCTTGAGCCTGAAGAACGACATCACGGTTCTCCAGGTGCGCGGCCGGGGGCGAGGCAGGAAGGGCAGGTGCAAAGGCCCGCGGGAGGCTTGGGGAGGGCGGGGGAGGGGCAGGAGCCTGGGGGACAAGGCTGGCGGGCGCAGACCTGGTGTCGTCCCCATCTCTGTGTGCCTCAGTCTCCCCCTCTGTAAAACAGAGAAATACTCCCCCCCCTCACTCCCGCCGTGCAGGGCTGTCAGAGATTAGATGAGGTGACAGAGAGAAAGGTATTTTTGTGCCCGCTGGTGGAGGGCAGGGACAGTCTCCCTCTTTGCCAAATGGGGCAAAATTCCCCACATTCGAGCCAGTGGGAGACTGGAAGGAGAAACCTGCCTTTCCCCTCTGTTTGCCCAGCTATGATTATTCTCAGGGAATGTTCTAGAAGAAGGGTTTTATGGTCGTTGCTGTGGCCCATAGTTTGCTTTATTACCTACTGTTTATTGCACTCAAGACAGATCCAGGGATGCCCTGAGCCACGGTGACTGCTCCCACTTTACAGACAGGGAAACTGAGGCTTGAAGTGGGAGGCACCCTGCAGGGCGGGTGTCCTGCTCTGAAACATCCCAGGACCATGGTGGAGCCTCGGTTGGGGAAACCAGGGCCCAGAGAGGCGAGGGTCGTCACTCCCCACCCTCTGTGACATGCCACTGCTCCGTCCCACCTGCTGCAGCTCAGTGGGATGGCCACCATCAACACCAACGTGCAGGTGGCCCGGCTGCCCGCCCAGGACCAAGGCGTGGGTGAAGGGGTGCAGTGTGTGGCCATGGGCTGGGGCCAGCTGGACACGAACCGGCCACCGCCCCGAGTCCTGCAGCAGCTCAACATGACCGTGGTGACAGCCCTCTGCCGCCCCTCCAACGTGTGCACCCTGGTGCCAGGCCAGCATGCTGGCATCTGCTTTGTACGTACCCCATGTCCCCTCGAGCCACCACCCCACTCCCATCCAGGCTGCAGCAACCAGGACTACAGCCAGACCCGTGGAAGGAATCCCCGACCCTGAAGGGGGTGGATGGGGGTGTGAGGGTGGGGACTGGAAGCCCAGCCTCCCGAACTTGTCTGGCTCCACAGGGGGACTCCGGCGGGCCCCTGGTCTGCAACGGGCTGGTCCATGGGATCGATTCCTTCATCCGAGGGGGCTGCGGCTCTGGGATCTTCCCAGACACCTTTGTCTCCGTTGCCAAGTTTGCAGACTGGATCAACTCCATCATCCACCTCTACGGTGACGATAACAGCCCCTCTCTCCACCCTAGGGATGCTGCAGGCAGGACCTGCTAGAAGGGGCTTCTCCTGTCACCCCACCTCACCTGCCCCTGGCCGGGCCCTTCCCATGCAGCATCATGCGGCACCTGGCACAATAAAAACATTCTGTTTTGTAGGATGTGTCTGGGTGTTTGTTGGTTGTGCAACCGAGTGTCGAAAGTCCTCAGGAGAATGTCTTGGGCATGTCACGAGTACGCTGCCACCAGGTGGCAGCTAATTCAGGGCATTGGGGTAAGAAGTCCCATCCCCACCCTCTACAAAAGGATACTGATTGCCGTTTCTGGTTTTTCCTCCTATAAAGCATAATTAAACTAATGTTGCAGGTGGCGGTAATGAAAAGCACTGTAGCAAGTGTTCATGAGTGCTTACAAGGCATAGAAATCATTCTGAGTCTTTGCAAGTATTCACTCAACTGGTCCTCTCCACCCTCGAGGCAGGTCCTATGAGTTGCCCCACTTTACAGATGAGGAAGTGGAGGTGCAGAGAGCTGTGAAGCCACGCTCAGGAGCCTGGGTTTGAGTCCCAGCTCTGTGACTTTGGGCAACTTGCTTGCTGTCTCTGAGCCTGTTTCCCTGTGGGGAAGAGTGAGGCGCTATCTGGGAAGGACCCAGCCAGGGGTTGGGGTCCCAGGCCAGCCTTGGCCTCACTGGGTGGGGAGACAATCCCTCCCCCACCTCCCCAGCCTTCTGCCTTGGCAGGGGTCGGGGGGCAAAGCCGATCAGATGTTTTACAAGGAAACACCCAGCCCCGAAGGAGTCACAGCCCTGGGGGAGACGACCAGCCTGTACCCCTCTTCTGCCTCTGAGCCTGAGAAGGAACCTCCTGGGGCCACAGGTGGGGACCACAACACATGTGGCCTCTGCCATCACTCGGCTCACAGTCTGATGGTGGGGGAAACAATCACCCAAGCAAGCAAATGAGAGAAGTAACATCAGGCAACACCCCTTACCCCACCCCGGACCTCACACCAGGGGGCCAGGATAAATCTCTCCTTCTCTGTCCCCTCGTGCCAAATCCTCAAATACCCCATCCCTGCAGCACCCCCCCCCCGGGGGTCCCACCTCAAGGTCGTTACGTTTGCTGTTCCCTCTGCCTGCCAGCTCTTCCCGCAGGTTGTCACCGGGGCACACCTCCCCCCAAGTGCCAGCGGCTCAGAAAGGTGACCCACTGCCCTGCAATCACTTTTTCCACTTAATACTACACCCTGGCGGTCTTTCCATGTCAACAAAGCATCCGGGGACATGCAGGGTTATTTATTGAACCATCTTGTCTTGTTGGGTCATTTCCAAATTTTGTTGCAATTTCCAACACTCTTACTTACATAATCTGGACTCCACATGCGAATGGGCTTTCGTTTCAGAGTTTCTGATTTGAGTAAGAAAACATGTTGGGATCTAACAAATCGCATTTGCTATGTTGTTTTCTATTTTTCTTTTCACCATGAAAAGAAGTAGAGGGGAAAAGATTGTGCACTGTTCCCACTGGGAACAGCTTGAGGTCCTCCCCGCCCTTCTGGTCACACGCAGCATCTCCCCCTAGTAGGTTCATGAGATGTTGACCCACCATCCCGAACTTACAGAGGGCCACGTGACCCAGGTTCTGCTCCTCAGAACCTGCCATCCCCTGCCCACAGTGACGGTGTAGGGGCATGAGATCCAAGCTCGGCCAGTCAGAGGCAGGCTTGAGATTCTGGCTAGAGCGATGGGGAATTTGCAGAGGGGCTGACTGAGCTCCTGGGCTGAGTCTGGGGCCCCTGGAGTCACAACAGGGGAGCCTGGTGAGGAGAAAAGCTATCAAGGAGGAAAGGAGGAACCAAAGGCAGAAACCTGACCTTGTGCAGGTAACTGGATCAAGCTACACCTGAAGGTAGTCCCATGAACTTTCCACGTAATTTCCTTGTAGAAGGCTCCACCCAGTTTGCCTCGGTTTTTCTGTGACTTGTATCCAACAGTCTTTCCAGCTGCCCCATACACACCACCTTTCCAATATTCTACATGTTGGGGTATCAAACTCCAGAGCCACAGCAACAGGGACAAGGGTGTTGGATGACCTCTCCCCTACCCCCACCCGACCTCCTCTCCAAGTTGCAGGAGGAAGACAAAGAAGAGAGAAGCAGAAAATGAGGAAGTGGGTTGTTTACAAACTGTGGTTTCCAGCTGCTGTTGTGAAACTTTGGGGCTGCAAAGGCACTCTGGGGAGACGGGGCCGTGGGGTTGGGTGTAGGTCCATCCCTCTGCTCTGCCTGCTGCCAGTCCTGAGGGGCTGCTCCCCACACCGGGGCCAGCCCTGGGCCAGGCTCACAGAGGCGGGACGCACGCCCAGCAGCCTGTCTATACTCTTGGTACAAAGTCCGTGGAAGACAACCACACCCCTGGGGAGGGTGGACAGGCGGCTTCCCCTTGCCCAACTGGGCTGCTGCTCACCCGGCCGATAGGACCTGTGGGAGCGCCCGCCCCCTTCCACCCTCATAAAAGCACCCCCAGGGCCTGGCCTGGGTCAGTGTCAAGGCCACGGCAGCATCATGGCGGACCGCTCCCTGCACCTGGCGGCTCTGATCCTCCTCGGGGCGGCCGTGTGTGGTGAGTGGACCTGGGCCTGCGGTGACCGCTGGGGGCCACCAGCCTGCAGGGCGGCCAGCCAGGGGGCCTGCTCCGTCAAACAGGACTGTCCTCCAGCCCCCTAAGTGGGCAGGGAGGGGGGCAGGTTTCACGTGAACAGAAGGCTCTGAAAACCAAGGAATTCTTACAATTTTGGTGAGGTTTTTTTTTTGGGGGGGGAGGGGGCCGGGCTGTGCAGCTTGTGGGATCTTAGTTCACCCACCAGGGATTGAACCCGTGCACTCGGCAGTGAAAGCAACGAGTCCTAACCACTGGACCACCAGGAGGAATTCTCAAAACTTTGAACCTAGCTTTCCACACACTGGAAAACCGGCAGCTTGAGGGGCAAATGGCTGGCAGGGGTGCTGGGTTTGGACAGTCCGGCTTTCCTTATGTTTAAATTGAAGCCTCAGGCCCAATGTGTAGGTATGGAGTTTGCCCCAGACTCGTCACTCCCTATCATCTGTCTTCTCGGGCATTCCTCCCTGGGCCCCCCGGAGTTTGCAACTCTGTGGGGGAGGATTGTAAGGATGGAATTCCAGGTCTGAGGGGTGCTGGAGCCGCCTCGGGATAGAGATGGAATCCTAGCGGGGGGCTGCAGTCACCCCCGAAGTCCTCACGCTGACCTGACTACCTCCAGGAGCTCAGCCCCGTGGCAGGATCCTGGGCGGCCGAGAGGCCATGTCCCACTCGCGGCCCTACATGGCATCCGTGCAGGTGAAGGGCAAGCACGTGTGCGGAGGCTTCCTGGTGGCCGAGCAGTGGGTGATGAGCGCAGCGCACTGCCTGGAGGATGTGTGAGTGGCCTGGGGCAAAGGGCGGGACGGGATGGGGTGAGGTGGGGCGGGAACGTGGCTCTGATGTGGGTCCACCCCACTCCCAGGGCCGACGGGAAGGTGCAGGTGCTCCTGGGCGCGCACTCCCTGTCACAGCCGGAGCCCTCCAAGCGCCTGTACGACGTGCTACGCGCAGTGCCCCACCCGGACAGCCGGCCGGACACCATCGACCACGACCTCCTCCTGCTGCAGGTCTGCTGAGTCTAGCCCCAGTCCCCCGTGCTGCCCCGGGGCCCCCGCCCCGCCCCCGCCCCGACGCTAACATCCCCTTCCGCCCCAACCCCCAGCTCTCTGAGAAGGCCGTGCTGGGCCCCGCTGTGCAGCCCCTGCCCTGGCAGCGCGAGGACCGCGACGTGGCGGCCGGCACGCTCTGCGACGTGGCCGGCTGGGGCGTGGTCAGCCACACTGGCCGGCGGCCCGACCGCCTGCAGCACCTACTCCTGCCGGTGCTCGACCGCGCCACCTGCAACCTGCGCAAGTACCATGACGGCACCATCACCAACAGCATGATGTGCGCGGAGAGCAGCCGCCGTGACAGCTGCAAGGTGCAAGGGCGGGGCTGGGCCAGTAGAGGGGTGGGAGCCGCGACCTCGGGAGGGCGGGGCAGAGGGGGGGGGGCCGGCCTGCTGGGGGCGGAGCCAACAGAATGGGCGGGGCGCGCGGGAATACGGGAGGCGAGGCTGATGGAAAGGCCGGGTCGTGCGGGGGAGCTCGCAGAGTGCCCCCCACCAGGAGAGTGGGCGTGGCCTGAGGCAGGTGTGGGGCCTGAGATGGGAGGGTCAATGACACAGACTGGGTGGGCGTGGCTGGCCTGAGGTCCAGGCAGGGTTGGGAGGAGAGGTGGGATTTGGAAGAGGGTGCGGACGAGTTGGGGCCCGAGCTTGGAGTGGGGCAGGGTCGGAGTAGGGGGCTGCTCCACTTCCGTGGGACGGAGTTCGGACTGGAGCCCGGAGAGGGGCGGAACCGAAAGCCGGCGGAGGTGGGGCCTGAGATTGACGAGCGAGGGAACTGTTGGGACCGGCGGGCTGAGGGGGATTGCAGCAGGCGCCTGTGGAGCAGGGCCGGACGCCGAAGGGCAGGCCGGACGCCTGCGGCGGCCCTGCACCGGACCTCATGACATCGTTCCCTGCAGGGTGACTCTGGAGGCCCGCTGGTGTGCGGCGGCGTGGCCGAGGGCGTGGTCACCTCGGGCTCACGTGTTTGTGGCAACCGCAAGAAGCCCGGCATCTACACGCGCTTGGCGAGCTACGTGGCCTGGATAGACGGAGTGATGGCTGAGGGCTCAGCTGCCTGAGGAGGACCTGAGGGGCGGCGGTCACGGGGGCCCGAGCAATAAAGTCATCCACTCCTGCGCCCGGTCCGCCTTTACAGATTGCACGCTGCGTGAGGGAGTGGATGGAGGCGAGCCAGACTGAGGGGGGCGGCAGCGTCCTGGTAATGCGGTGCCAGGAGGTGACCCAAAGGCTGAGACGGCGTGCCTGGCGGAGGGATCTTCGGGGACAAAAGTCCGGAGACCCCACGCCCTTCAAGCCGGGCTGGAGCTGCCAGGAGTCGATTCACGTCTCGGCCACGCGGTGGCGCCCTTACTCTCCCCTGGAAATAGGAGAGACGCCCGGAGACCCAGGGAGGGGCACGAGTGGGGGTGGGTGTTCCCTTGGTCCTTGCTTCCCGAGCAGAAAGTGAGGGCCTGCTGTGTGCCAGACCCTGCTCTGGGCTGAGATCTAGGTACACAGAGAACTTGTGTTCTTAGGACCCGTGTCCCAAATGGGAAAACAGGCTGAGAGAGGCCGTGCGACTCTCTTGACATCACACAGAAGTTCCTGAGGTCACACACAAGCTCCTGAGCAAAGCCTGGATGGAAATGAGCCCAGAGCCACAGGGCCTGCGTTCATAGGCCATCCCCAGGTGCTGTGCGGTTCACTGAACAAAGCTGACTGGTGTCCCAGAGCAGCTCCATTGATTGGAGGCCCAGGGGACTCACTGTCCTCCTGGGTCTGTTTACCCTTTTGGGAGGTGACAGGGCAGAACCCAGGTCCTGAGGCCCTGTGCCCTCTCTCCCACTTGGACGAGGGGCCACTGAAGCCCAGCACCTACTAGGCCCCAGGTGTTAAGCCTGGTCCACAAAGGGGGTCTCTGACCTCTCTTCGGTCGAGGAGACTGAGGGTCTGAGAGGTGGTCGTGTGCGCCACCAGGGATTGGAATTGGAACCTATGGCCAGTTTTTGTTTTTCTGCTGTGGAGCGTTCATTCATATGGAAGCACTAGTTGAGTGCTTACTGTGTAGACACAGCTGAGACCCAGCCCTGCTCACAGGAACCGGGTCAAATATTCCATTGCACAGGATGGAACTCATGAGTCACCCTGAAGACGGGCCTGGGGTTCTCCTCAGCGTACTCAGGAATTTCGTGTGGAATTTAAGAAGCTGTTCACATTTAAATGAGTGGGGAAAGGGAAACATAACTGCTGGTCATTCAGCCATCACAGACTCATTCATCCCATAGGTATTTTCTGAATGAAGCGATGACACCAGGAAGTGGCCTTGAAATGATCCACTGTGGAGGTGGCAGGAGGTGGCATGGTAGGATTACCTACCAGATTTAGCAAATAAAAATACAGCATGTCCAGTTACATGGGAATTTCAGGAAAACAACAAATACTTTTTATATCTCATGTAATATTTGGGACAGATTTAGACTAAAAAATTTATTCACTGTTATCTGAAATTCAGATTTAACTGTCGTCCTGCATTTTACCTGGCTCCACTAGTGGGGGCTACAGACCAGACTAGGCTGTCCGTGTTGGTGAGCCGGGGGCCCTGAGGTCAGAGCAGGACCAGATGGAGTGGGTGGGGCGGGCAGAGGGGGAGGGGTCTGTGGGTCTCCAGGCAGGAGACATAGGCTCCATGCTTTCTACCCCATGGGGGGTTTCTGCAGTCACATGAAAACTCAGAAGTCCCTGTGACACAGCCGTCTGAGAGCCCTGTGACCCTGCAGGGCCTCTTCTAGCAATTTCCCCACAGATGCTGGTGGGAGGGGGAGGGGACAACCCTGAGCCACAGGGGAGGAGGAGCGTACAGGGAGGGTGGCCCACGTGGCCGTGCCCCCCCACTGCAGACGGCAGCCCACTTGCCATGGGGAGTCAAGGGCAGCTTCCCGCTTCTGTTTCCAGAGGATGGTGGCCTCGGCCTCCTCACCTGCAGCTGGGACCCGTGGACCTGGCTCTGAGGAGGCTGAGGGCACAGTGGACACGCAGCCCGACGGACTGACCTGCCTCTTCCTGTCACAGTAACACCTGCCCTTGTTGACCCCAGAGGGGGGGACCCGTGTGGACACATGGTGGGGGCAGGACGGGGGGCAAGGGAACATCCCCACCCACAAATCCCCTCCCAACCTGGAGGAACATTCCAGCAGGGCCCTCAGCAGGTGGCCCCCCCATGGCCCCCAGATGAGCCCGACGCTTCTGGACAGCCGGGCCCGCTTATGCCCCCTGGGCTTGTCACAGCAGTTCACGGAGCATTCCGGTTATCTGCTGCTGCGTAACAAACTGCCCCAAACTCGGCGACGCAGAGCCATCCCCGTTCGCCATTCACTGCGCTCAGCTTGTGCGGGTCCGGGTCACAAGGATGTGGGGGGGGAGGGGCGCATGTCCCTGTCCCACCACCTAGATGACCAGAGGCCTGGAGGCTCCAGGATGAGGGCCCAGGAGCCAGGCCGGTTCCCACCAGCCTCAGGGTCACCCGGGGCCACTTCCCCTGCATAGGACAGATGGGAACAGGTGTGAGCCCCAGACCCAAGGGGAGGATATGCGGACCCACCTTCCAGGGAACGTCCGAAGATGGTGGCCGGGGTGTAAATGCCCACAATTTAACCTTAACCAATGAAACATGAGTGCAAGAAACAGGCTCATTTTCCTAAGACAAATAACTGGTTTAAAGACTTCAAATGACTTGAGAAACACAAGTTGCTTAAAAAAACATGGTCAAATGGGGTAGAAGGCTGAGAAAAAATATGTAGGAACGTGGACCACATGCCCCTCGACCAGGGAGGCAGCCCTGGGTCCCCTTTCCCCAAGGGGACAGAAGGCGGTGGCAGCAGCACGGGAGGTGAGTCCAAGGCAGGGTGTCTCCACCCCTCCCGGCACAGCCAGCAGCTCCGGGTCCCCACAGGTCCCCGCAGAAGCACCTCTCGGACGGCAGGACCTAGACGCCAAGTGCTGCTGCCGCAGGTGGGCGGGCCGGCGGGGAAGCGGCCCCTGGCCCAGGTAATGGGGCCCCTGGAGCGCTGCCAGCCCCTGAAAGCCCGACAGACACCGCTGCCGCGTGTTGACCTCCGCGGGGCGCCCGGCCGGCCTGCCCTCCCTTTGGCCTCCAGAAGGAAAACAAGAGACGCAATCACCACTTAACAGGCAGGCGCTGTGCCAGGGGCCTGCGGAGAGCCAGGCATAACGGGTGGAAGCGGCTGCTGGCGAAGCAGGACCCCTGGGGGCCGCGGAGCTCAGGAAACCCAGGGGAGAGGGGAGGGGGAGGGATGCAGAGGGAAAGCAGAGACAGAGACACTCATGTGCGCAGGAACCCAGGCGGCGGGGAGCAGCCCCCACCCATGTCCAGCCCACTGCTTCCCCCGTGCAGGGACCCCTGTGCCTGGCAGACACTAGGTGCTCAATAAATGCTGACAGAGCAGGAGAGCAGCACACACAGGGGCAGAACCACATGCCTGTGGAGAGGGAGGGAGGCTCCGGGGGCGAGGGGGCTGCCGGGTGGCGCCCAGGACACCGACAAGACACCAGCCACCCAGTGGGGACGTTTACTGGTCTGCCCAGGTCAGAGACGGCGGTCGCGAGGGCTCAGCAGTGACAGGTACAGGTGAGGAACCCGAAGCAGACGCCCGGGCTGGTGTCACTGACAGTGGCCACTGGACACCCGGCAGGTTCATGTGGGATGTTCTGAAGGACAGAGGCCTGAGCTGTCCTGGACCCTCTGAGCTGGGACCTGGGAAATCCGGGGCGGTCACTGCGCTCTGGGGTCCCAGGGGTCGGGACACAGCCGTGGCTCTACCCGGGGCAGTGAGATCCTCAGGGCAGGCCCAGGCCTGTCTCAGTCACCACCTGTTATGGAGGCCATGCGGCCAGGCCCTCCACCCGGATCCGCCAGTAGGCTCCGAGGAAGAAAGAGCAGGGCCCGCTGGGCCGAGGGTGCCAACTTGAGGCTTCAGGCCGTGTCCTCACCTGCCCTGCCGGTTACAGAGGTGCTGGCGCAGCTGATAAGGGCCCAAAAGCATAGTTCAAGGGTGGCATTGTCTCACGCACCCAATGAAGGTCTGGAGTGCGTGGCTGCTCTGTGACCAGCAAGGGGACAGCGTGCCTTTCCTTTAAACCCATCGGGAATCCACTGACATTTTGCACAGCAAAGGAAACCATAAACAAAACGAAAACAACCTACGGAACAGCAGAAAATATTTGCAAACGATGCGACCAACAAGGGCTTAATTTCCAAAATACACAGCTCATACAACTCAATATTAAAAAAACAAACAACCCAATCAAAAAAATGGGCAGAAGATCTAAATAGACATTTTTCCAGAGAAGACATACAGATGACCAACAGGCACATGAAAAGATGCACAACATCGCTAATTATTAGAGAAGAGCAAATCGAAACTACAACAAGGTATCACCTTACACCAGTCAATATGGCCATCATTTAAAAGTCTACAAATGACAAATGCTGGAGAGGGTGTGGAGAAAAGGGAACCCTCCTGCACTGTTGGTGGGAATGTAAATTGGTGCAGCCACTGTGGAAAACAGTATGGAAGTTCCTCAAAAAACTAAAAATAGAACTACCATATGATCCATTCCTGGGCAAATGTCCAGACAAAACTATAATTCAAAAAGACACATGCACCCCAATGTTCACAGCAGCACTATTCACAATAGCCAAGACATGGAAACAACCTAAATGTCCATCGACAGATGAATGAATAAAGAACATGTGGTATATGTACATATATATACACACACACACACAAAAGAACATTACTCAGCCATAAAAAGAATGAAATAATACCATTTGCAGCAACATGGATGGATCCAGAGATTATCATACTAAGTGAAGTAAGTCAGAAAGAGAAAGACAAACATCATACGATATCATTTACATGTGAAATCTAAAATATGACACAAATAAACTTATTTACCAAACAGAAACAGACTCAGACATAGAATACAAACTCATGGGTACCAAAGGAGAGAGGGATAAATTAGGAGTGTGGGATTAGAAAATACACACTGCTACATATAAAATAGATAAATGACAAGGTCCTATGGTATAGCACAGAGAACTATATTCAATATCCTGTCATAAACCATAATGGAAAAGAGTAGGAAGAAGAACGTGTGTGTGTACACATATGTATATATATAAATTTATATACTGTGTTATATACCAAAAACTAACAACCTTGTAAGTCAACTACAATGAAATTTTTAGAAGTTATCCAACTAATAATTAAAGACCATATTCACCAGACAAGAAAAAAAAAAAGAAAAGAAAAAGAATCTACTTACAGGGGCCTGGGCGCAGTCAGGGGTAGCTGAGGGGCATCCGCCACCAGAGCCCCCCACACAGGCAGTTCTTGATCCAGCGCTGCTCCCACTGTTTGACAGCCGTGGTCTTGTTGGGTGACTTGAGCATGGTGACACAGCCGCACCTGCAGGCAGAGTCGGGAGGGTGGGGCACTAGGCAGGGTTGGGTGGTGGCCACAGGGCCTTTGCACATGCTGTTCCACCCCAGGAATGCTGTTCCCTGCAGCCCCCACTCCCCCCACACTGATCTAATTCCTCCACATCCTTCCGTCCCAGTTCAGATACCACCCCCTCACCTCCCTCAGTGGACAGAGGAGGGGTTGTGGGTCTGAGTCCTGGCTCAGCCCGTCCCTAGTGGTGTGACCCTGGGGTCGTCTGGCAGCACTCGGGGCCACGTTTGCAAAGCACAGCACTGCTGCAGTCACTCCTTCATGTCTGCACTTGTCAGGTCACTGGGAGCCCCTCAAGGGCAGGCTCGGGTCAGCCGCTCACCGCTGGGCCACCTCGGCCCTTTATGAAGACCGCCTGGGGCACCCGCTCAGCAGCCCCACAAGGGAGGCACTCCAGGACCCCCGTTCCCAGGCGGGAAACCGCCGGTGTCAGAGCGGGCCCGGCGTCTGCTGCAGTGCTCACCTGGTGCAGGCCTTGCAGGCCTCCGTCGGGTAGGCACCCAGGTGCAGCCTCCGCAGGTGGTCCATCTTGGGCTGGCCCGGCGCCCTGACGGAGAGGGGCATGGGAGTGGCTCGAGGGCGTACACGCACGCATGCGCACGCACGCACACGCACGCGCACACGCACGCACACGCCAGCACAGGTCCCTCTCCTAAAGGCAAAGCGTGCGTGACGCACGCTCGCCGGGGAACAGGGAGAGTCCGCAAGCGGGGCTTCTATACGCCCTCCGCCCACAGACCCCCGGCCGGGGTCGGGGTGGCGGCCCAGAACCGCCGCGACGTCTGAGAGCCTGGCACCCAGAGCCCGTCAGAGAGGACCTGGGGCTGGGGCGGGGCGGCCTGTTATGCTCGTATCACACGTTTGAAAACTTCTGAGAGTGTGAAACCCCTTGTGCAACCAGCCACCTCTCCTTGTAAAGTTTTTTCTGAAACCCAAGCACAAACCACAGCGTGTGATTCATCGGGCTGTTCCTCCCACGGGCGAGACATGCAAGAAAATGCGGAAGGTGGAGAAGCAAGGCCCAGAGCGCTTCCCGGGGAGGCGGGGACGCGAACCTCCGCTTGGGGATTCATCGCTCGAGCACCATTTCAGGCAGGCGGCCTGTGGGGTGCTGGGTTTGGGTCCTGGCCGGCTACCTCCTGACTGCATCTCTGAGGTTCAGTTTCCTCGTCTGTTAAATGGGGACAAACCCCCACCCCAAGGCACTGCTGGGCAGTCGTGAGCTCACTCAGCAGGGGTGGGCTGTCCAGACCCCACACATTCCAAAGAATGGCTCCTGAGGTCACCTTTAAGCCCTGGGAGGTCTGCCTGAGAGGGTTCTGATTCCCTGGGGCCTTCGGCCCCACCAGGCAGTCCAGGCTACAGTGCGATTTACGGTGGGGGACTGGGGCGTCAGCTTGAGCTCTGAAAGGGCTGGAGCCCAAGTAACCAAGGTCAGCCACGTGGGCCCTCCAGGCAGGCGGTGACAGACCAGAGGGAGGATGATGTCACCCAGACAACCGAGGGCACAGATCAGCACAGGCTGAGGCGACTGGATGGAGGGAAGTGACCAGGAGGGGAGAGAGGGTGGAGGTGGGGGAGTCTCGGGAGCAGCACTGAGGTCAGGCTGGAAGGAAGCAGCGGACACAGCACGTGCAAAGGCCCCGAGGCAGAGACGGGCACGCACCTGATGAGGCCGTCTAGCTGCAAGCTGGTGGCACTGCCGGGCAGAGCGGGAGGCTTGCCGAAGTGCAGACGCAGCGGCTGCTTGGGCTGCAGGCGGCTGACGAGGCCGTCGCTGACGGGCAGCCAGTCCAGGCTGGGGATGAGCAGCTGGCTGGGCAGCAGGCAGCACTCGTCAACGAGCGCCTCATCCGGCTCGCTCGTGGGGCCCTCATCGCGGCCTGCGGGGAGGGGACCACGGGGACATCTTGCTCAGCAGCCCTGCCCAGAGCGCTGCCCACCCAGGAGGCATCATGGCCTCCTCAGAGCTCACAGAGCACCAGGCGCAGGCCCCAGCCCTGCCCCGACTTCCTGAGTGGCCCTGGGAAGCTCCTTCCCCTTCTCGGGCCTCAGTCCTCTCCTCTGTAAAATGGGGACCCACTTATTCATTTAAAAAATATGTAGCAAACACTGGGTGCCCTTCCTGGCATCACGGATGTAACAACGATAGAGCCTGGCCACAGAAACACACGACCTGGTGACACAGGCAAACAGGTGCCTAAGAGTGGCTGATGTTAACGAGCACACACACTGTGCCTGGACCTGTGTTGGGTGCTGGGGGAACAGTGGGGGCCACGACAGAGCCAGTTTGACCTGTGGGAGCTTATATTCTGCTGGGGGGACTCAGCCAGGGCTTGTATCTTGGTGGCGGAACGACAGTAGAGAGCTGGGCGTCTTACAGCAGATCCAGAGCTTGGTGAGCAGGCGGAAGAGCAGGGACATGCTGTCCTGGGTGTCAGAGGTGGCCGTGTACACAGGCAGGCAGCTGGGCTTCAGCAGGCCCCAGATGCGGATGACGACCATCAGCTCCCGCAGCATGCCCAGCGACGTGCCATCCCGCAGGAAGCTGTGGCCGGGCCGCAGCGGGGAGCCCTATGGGGAGAAGGGCTCAGGTGGCTTCCTTCAGCGTGTGCAGCATCCTAGGACCTCAGCAGGTCCTGCCTGGGGGGAGGGGTCTTCTGGGAGGGGCAGGGAGGTGGGGCTTCAGGGGACAAGGCCAGGGGTGGGGCTCCTGGGTGGGTGGGGCTTCCAAGCAGGAGTGCGGGCGCACCTGGTTGGGCAGACTAGCCAGCAGGTAGAGCACGAAGTCGCCCACCCACTGCAGGAGCTGCTGCAGCGCCTGGAGCGTGTTCATGTCCAGGACGAACTCCTCCGTCTTGAGGTTGATCATGACCTTGTCAATGTCTGGGAGGGGACAGGCAGTCAGGGGCAGTCAAAACCTCACATGTGCCCATCAGCACGCACGGTGAGCTGGGCCCACCCCCACAGGCCGACGTTGTGAACAAGCAAATGAGGGATGGGCCTGGCTGAGCCTAGGACCCTGGAGGGCGGGGTTGGAGGGAGGGGCTCTGGGTGTCCACCGCTGGCCTTCAGAACGCTCTGCCCGCCCCTCGGACCCCCTGTGCCAGGCACCCTGCAGCTCCCGCCGGCCTCCAGGCCTCCACACAGGCAGTGCCCCTGGTGATGCCATCCCCAGGCTGGGTCATCTTTGTTCCCATTAACGCCCACCGTGTGTCCCCAACACCCCACACACGCGCGACGGCCGAGGGGTCCTCTGCAGCCAGGGCAGCCTGCAGGACAGGGCAGGACCCACCGACGTCCGTGATCTTGGCGCAGATCTCCGTCAGCCGGTCGCCGGGACTCTTGTCGGGCGTGTTGAGCACGTGCGGGCGCAGCAGCGACTTGAGTGTGGAGCTGGCGGCGATGAGGAAGAGCTTGGCGTGGTACTCGCACACGCGGGTCACTGCGCAGGGCGACAGCTTGCAGAGCGAGGCCTTCATGGCCAGGATCCGGGTAGAGAGGACCTGGGGGGTGGAGGATGTGAGTGGGCGGGGCATGCGCCTGAGGGGCCGTGGAGAGCGAGGCGCTGGGCCAGCCGGGCAAGCCGCAAACCCTCTCTGGGCCTCGCCCTCCTCATGGCGGAACCAGGTAGGAGGACCTTCCTCACAGGATGGCAGGGTCTCAACCTGCGGGCGCGTGTGCCCCAGGGGCCCGAGGGCCACGCCTGGGACACCTCACGACTGGGGGCGCTCCTGGCATGAAGTGGGTGGGGCCACAGATGCAGCTCCACCCCCCACAGTTCCTGAAACCTGTTGTCTCCCAGGATGACTGGAGGACTTGAAGCATAAAGATGCTTGCATACAGGGAACCCCCTGGTGGTCCGGTGGTTAGGACTCTGCGCTCTCACTGCGGAGGGCCCAGGTTCAATCCCTGGCGGGGGAACTAAGATCCCCCAAGGCATGAGGGGTGCGGCCAAAAACAAAAAAAACAAAAATGCTTGCACACAGCTCTGCCCGATAACAAGAGATCTGATCACTCCTGGCGTCCCTGGCTCTGAGCCCAGCTCCGTCCTGTGCTGTTCCCCGGGTCATGCTCCCGGGTCAGGCCCAGCACTCTCACATCTCAGCAGGTTGCTAATGGGAATGGGAGCTCTCCTTCCTGTTTTCTCCTCAACGGCTGGCCCAGAGGACAACTTCAGATTCTTAGCAGCGCTGACCTCTACAGCTACCCCACTGAAATCGGGGTGGGGGGGCTCTGGGTTTTACAGGCGCGCCACCATGGCGTCTGAACGATCACTTCTCCCTGGCTCGCCCGTCTGTAAAACTCCCGTTTACTGCTCTTATCGCACAAGCAAAGGCCTCCAAAGCCACCCAGAGGCAGGCGGCGTCAGGCCCACAGCCACGCACTCCTGGGCTGAGGCAGCAGCGAGAGGTGCGCCGTCTGGCCTGCGGTCACCCTGACGGAGGGACCAGGCAGCAGCCAAGGGGGGCGGGCACCTGCTGCAGCTCGGCCTTCTGGCGCGTGTACTCCTCATGCAGCTTCTCCACCAGGCTCTGCACCATGCTGGGCTGCACGTGCAGCAGGATGTCCCACCAGTCGTAGCCGGTCACCATGCAGTACTCCAGCAGGAAGAGCAGGTGCCGCAGGGCCAGCCCCGCGTCCAGCGAGTGGCCCATGGAGGGCGAGATGCGCAACATGCTCAGCTGTGGAGGAGAGGGCGGGGCGTGAGGGGGCGGGGCCCGAGGGGCAGCTGGGGGCAGGGAGGGCACGGCCGGCGCGGGGCCCAGGCCTGCCCGCTGTCCTGTCACACGGGAGGGCTGCAGAGCCACAGCCCAGCCACGTGGCGTGAATGGGGGCCACAAGCCCCAGGTTTCCATAGCTGTGGCGATTCCCACATAGGGTCTGAAAGGCCTCCTCGCCGGCAGGGCGCCTGTCGGGTGACGGGGCCTGCAGGTCCACTTGGGGAACCCTAGGAACACAGACCTCGTGCTCCCGAGAAGCCCAACCCACCACCCAGAGACACCGAGGATGGGGCCGGAACAGAAATCACAGGGTGCCCGACAGCAACTCACAGGAGCCCACTGTGGGGGGCGGGGGGGCACGCGCACGTGGGTGTGAGTGTGCAAACGTGTGCACGTGTGCGAACGTGCCAGTAGGACAAATGTGAGGTGTGAGCGTACAAGGGTGTGAATGAGCGTGCAAACACACGGGCAGGTGTAAGCGAAAGCGTGAGTGTGTGAGAGTGGCTGTGAGGCTGCCCGCCCTCCTGCCAGGCCACAGACAGATTCCCCTGGGAACCAGGAGGCCAACTCGCAGAGCACCTGCTGCGCACTGGGGGCCTAGGACTCCTTGACGTCAGAGCAGCACCCTAAGGGCCCCCACTTCCTGAGCGCGGCCCCCCCCCACAGACAGCAGCACGGGGACCCCGCCTCACCCTCGGTCCCCCCGGGACAGCACTGACCCTGCCGTGGTTGTCGATGCCCACGAGGGCCAGGGAAGTCCAGGAGAGCTGCATGGCCTTGAAATGGACGGCGGGGCCTGTGGTCCGAGGGCGCTTGATAGCCGGCTCGTCCACGGAGCGCGGGGCTGCGGAGCTATAGAAGATGGCCATGGTCTGCAGCGAGAGCCGGTGCACGATGTGGACGCTGCCGTCATGGAAGGCCAGGGCCAGCCCTGGGGGCACGTGTAGGGTCAGGCGGCCGAACCCAGCTCTGGACAATGGGAAGGGGCTGCCACCACGCCCAGCAGAGGCTGTGCTAAGGAGCGGCGTGAGCCCCGAGCCACCGGGGTGCACCACCCCCCAGTGGGGTCCAGTCCTGGCTAACCGGCCCCCGAATCGGTGGCGCAGACTGCACCCTGTCTGGGCACCTCTGCCCCGCTCCCCTGCGGCCGGCACTAAGTTTGGCCAACGTGAGGCAACAGGTGACTTCCAGGAGGACAAGTGGGAGGGGCAGGCGGAGAGGACAGCAGATGGAAAGGGCCTGGGCCTGATGTACACAAAGGGCCTCGGGGCGGAACGGAGGCCAGTGAGCTCAGGGGCTCCTAGAACCCAAAGCCCGTAATCCACAGCAGGGGGCTGGGGGGCTGCCCTGGGCCGGCACCAACACGGCCAGCCTGACTCACCCAGGGTCACAGACGCCAGGGCCCAAACCCAGAACCTCCACATGAGGTACTACAACAGGGGTGGGGGTGGGCATGGGAGGGAAGCTTATCTGGAAAGTTTTCCCCAAGTTCCCAGCCTCCCCTGTGGACTGCTAACAGCCCTCTACATAGTAAAGAGCACAGCTTGACGGTGGCCTCACAGCCCTTTGAGCCCATCAGATCCTGAAAGCAGCACCCTCGGCCCCACTGGGACTGACGTGAGGCTGGGGGCCAGGCTCCCAGGACCCTGTGATGGAAGCCCAAGCTCAGGGCCCACCCCCTTCCCCCCGGGGCTCTGAGACACCATACCGAGGCCGGGGTAGAACTGGGTGTCGCTGGCCACCTTCAGGTCAGTGTTGGTGAGCGAGATGGGGAGCTTGGGCAGCGCCACGGCGGACACACGGTCCAGGTCGTTGGTGGCTGACAGGATCCGCCATTTGAGAATTGTGGGCTGTTTGTCACCAACTAAAAGGAGGTGAGGACGGACAGAGAGCAACAAAATGAAGACAAGACAGGGGGGTGGTGGTAGGGTGAACTGGGAGATTGAGATTGACATATATACACTAATATATGTTAAATAGATAATGAGAACCTGCTGTATAAAAAAATAAATAAAATACAGAAAAAACTTAAAAAAAGAAAACAAGACAAACACGACAAGGGTGGACCTGACCCAGCACCCTGCCCCTCCTGGAGACCCAGCGAGCTCACATGACTTGGGGGGGGAAGGGCGGGGCACCCCAAAGGATCCGGTCCTGGGCCTTCACAGGAACAGGAGGAGGCACCCGCCTGGGCCACGAGGCTGTCAGGTGGCGGGGGCGGCTCCACCTTGTCCCCTCGAAGGAGCCAACGTGCTGAGAAGGGGAACCCACCCCCGACCCTGCCACCACACAAACCCCAAAATTCCCTAGTGACTCGGCCGGCTTACGCGGGGTTCTGTCTCTGTGGTCTGAGAGGTCCTGGGTGGAACCCCAGCTCTCCCCATGAGCTGGACCGAAAGGTGGCCAAGACGGGCCCCTCCCTGCGCCCACACCCTCGGTGTGATCATGAAGCCCCCCAGCAAGGGGTGGGGTGGTTCCCGTCAATCTGGGCTTGGCCCCCGGCGCTGCGGGCGTGATGTGAGCAGAGGCTCAACGGTGCCCGTGCACCTAGACTCCAAGGTGACACTGAGGTGAGCCCGGGCGCCCAGCCAGCGGCCAGCACCCCAGCTGCCCTGGGGCGACAGCAGACACAGGGAACCAGGACGGAGCAGGGGAGGCGGCCTGGCCCAGCACCCTCCAGGCTGTGGTTCTGAGCCAGAGTTTGGGGCTGGTGTGTGACGCGGCAAAGCTGGCTGCGACAGCACGCCTCTACCCACCTGCCCTGAGAGCTCTTCCCTGGATGGCCCAGCACAAAGGGGCTCTTGGCAAACGTCACCCCACTGGGAGCCCGAGGCCCAGAGAGGGACGACGCTGAGCACAGCTGTAACGGCGACAGCTGCGGCGATGCCCAGGGAGGGAGGGCGAGCGGGCCAGGCACCCACACGCAGCCTGGCGGCCCCGGACATTCCTAGCTTAGAGGGGAGTGGCCGCTGTCAGAGGGGGAGCGGCCGCTGTCAGAGGCTGAGCTGCTTGCCCGAGTCCACCGGGACCCACGCGTCCACCCAAGTCAGGCCGACCCCTGGAGCACGGGCTGGACGGTGGCTGGCAGAGCGGGGGGCCTGAGGGGGAGGATGGGCTGGCGGGGGGCGCTTAGGGCAAAGGCAGGGAGGTAGGACAAGAGGCAGATCCAAGAGCCCGCAGGCCGTGCGAAGCTAGGACGAGGGGCGGGGTGGGGGGAGGAGGTGTGGGTGAGCTCAGCACAGACCCTGCCGGCACTCGGACATCTGCATCAGGACAAGGCTCTACCAGCTGACAGGGGTGACGGCCCTTTCGCATGAGATGTGGTCCCGCTTGTGACAAGGTCCCAGGGTGTGCGTGGGGGCCATGACCCGCCTGACGGCCGCGCCCACAGCTACTAGGACAGAGGAAGAACGAGGGAAGGGCTGGGACCCCTTGTGGCTCTGCCGCCCCGCGGGGTCGCTCAGGAAAGGCAGCATGACCTTCTTCACATTTAGTTCCTCTGAGGCCACATCGAGCAGCTTAGGCAACCACCTGCGGGCAGACGGAGCCTCAAGGGGCCTCTTGACACGGCCCCTCGGCCACTCCAGGGCCAAAAGTGCTGCCATCAGCGGGAACACGCCCCGTGTGGCTGCAGGTTCACCCCCGGCTTCCAGGGAAGTAGCTTTTCTGGCTTCCCAGCCACACAGGTGTCAGGAGGGGGGCCAGTCCCGGCGGGGGACTCGGGGCTCCGCGTGGGTGTGGGGACAGAGAGGGAGGGAAGGGAGT
Organism: Eschrichtius robustus; assembly: GCF_028021215.1. Taxonomy (NCBI): domain Eukaryota; kingdom Metazoa; phylum Chordata; class Mammalia; order Artiodactyla; family Eschrichtiidae; genus Eschrichtius; species Eschrichtius robustus. Next base: position 179,049,603 of record NC_090825.1, on the reverse strand, counting down.
GGCGGGCACGTTATTGGCAAACTCAGGTCACCCCCGCGCCCCACTCTACCCGAGGGCTCCCAGAGGACCCCAGGTTCTCGGGAGGCTGCGTGTCCCTGGCTGGCCGGAGCAGGACTCACCGGCGGGCGAGAGCTGCTGGAAGATGTTGTTCACAGGGAGCCCCTCCTTGCGCAGAGACCAGCACTCCACCACGCTGCTGGTCTGGCTGGACGCACACAGCAGCACCTGGGTGGGGCGGGCGGCTCGGTGAGGGGCCTGGACCAGCCCCTCGGCCTCTCCGGGCCTCCGGCTGCTCCACGGGGCTCACATCGGCACCCGCCTCACAGCCACTGATTCCGACCCAGGTACACCCAGCCGGTGCCGCACCTGCCCCCACGACCCCGCCTCCCCTGGGGAAGGCAGTCACTCAAGGCACCCCCGGCGGGAAGCAAGGGGGCCGGGGAAACATACTGGGACTTCGTGAAGCTGGGGGCTGATCAGTGCAAGGTTATGAGGGGACCCCGGTGCAGCTGGCTGAACCTCGCCCCCAGAAATGTCCCCATCCTGGTCCCAGGACCTGTGGATGTGTCGCCTCACAGGGCAGAGGGGACTTTGCGGGTGGGATTAAGTTAAGGCCCCTGAGACGGGGATGACCCTGGATTCCTGGTGGGCCCAGCGTCATCCCAGGGTCCTTATAAGAGGGAGGCGGGAGGGTCAGAGGCAGAGAGACGGGAGATGCTGCGCTGCTGGCTGTGAGGATGCAGGAGGGGCCGCGAGCCAGGGATGCGGCGCCTCTAGAAGCTGGGAAAGGCGGGAACTGATGCTCCCCTGGAGCCTCCGGAAGGACCAGCCCTGCCCACGCGTGGGTTTAGCCCCGAGCTATCCTGCCACGGGGTGGCCGGGCGGGCACACCTGCTCTGACATGTCTCGGGCCAGGAACTTGAGGTGGGTGATGGCGGGGAGCCGGTCCCGGCGGTTGAGGTCGGTGGTGCAGCGCATGAAGAGCGAGGGCAGGATCTCGGTGTCGATGCGGCACTTCTCATTGACGACGCTCACGCACACCTTGTAGAACTGCACTGGGGATGCGCTGCTGCCGTCTGCCGTGGCCACCACGATGTTGCCGCCGCCCGTGAAAGCGATGTCGGCCAGGGCCACACGGCCACGCAGCCGGCACAGGCTCTCCGTCGAGGTCAGCACTTGCCCGCTGGGCTTGAGCAGGGACACGGTGACCAGGCCGCTGACCGTCACTGCAATCCAGCCCTCCATGGGCTTGCCCCCAAACAGCGTGAGCGATGGCGAGAACTTGACTCGGGAGAACTTCTCGCCAAAGCTGGAGGCGCCCGACTGGGGGGGAGGGGGAGGGGTCAGCTCGGGGCAGCACCAGCCCCAGGCACATGCTTGGCCTTCAGGGGTCTGCCTTTGTGACCCCAGGACGCCCTTCTGGGAGTCGCACCCTTGGGAACATGGAGGAACCACGTGGCAGAAGCCACGAGAACATGAACTTGAGTTCAGATCCTGCCTCAGCCACTCAAGCACTGTGTGACATGGGCCTCTCTGACCCTCAGTATCCTCATCTGTACATCCGAGGACTGTGGTGAGGATGACACGGCTCAACACGCGCAGAACAGGACCCACCATGTTTTCCTCACAGGGTCAGACACTCAGTATTTTTGGTTTTGTGAGCCAAGTGGTCTGCTGCAACCACTTAGCTCTTTCCCTGCGTCTGCAGCAAAGAGAAGCAGCCACCAGCGAGACTGTTTACAAAGTGGGCGAGCGAGCAGGCTGCAGTTTACAGACCCCGGAGGTAAAGCATTCCGGCTGTGCTGCAAAGTACAGCTGCCACTGCTATTTTACCTTTCCAAACCAGGTTTAAGTTACAATTAACGTACAGCAAAACCCACCTCTTCTCGGCTTTCAGTTCAAGGAGTTGACAACCACCCCATTGTGGAAACCGCTCAGGAACGTTTCCACTCCCCTCGGAGGGGCCCTCGGGCCCCCAGCCAACCCCCGCCCGGGCCCTGGTTTCTGTCCCCGGCTGTGCCTTTCCCAGCGTTCCACCCGGGTGGACCCAGGGGCAGCCTGCGCGCCGGGTTCCTTTCAATCCGTGCAACACGTCTGTCACTGAATCAGCACGAGCTGGAGACTAAGCAGGGCTCTCTGGGCAGTGGGAGAGTATGTGCCCTCTCTGTCTGGGGAGCAGACCCACAGGGCCAGGCGTTCAGGGAGGGCAGGGCTGACCACGGCCCCAACAGAGTCTTCCGGACGTGGGGGTGCTGGCAGTGTTAGAAAGAAAGAAGCAAAAGCCCCCAGATGACCCCCGAGGGGAGACGCTGGCAGTTTGAAAAAGCAACGTCCCACAGAGAGAAAGGTCCAGAAGGTTAGGCAGCAAGGCCTGCAGTTAGAATCCCTACCAAGGGGAGAGGGGACAGACGCCTGACCTCAACATCATGGGCTTCGAGAGCCGTGTGCATGCCCGAGCGTTTTAAATGAGCACATACGTCTTTTATAATTTAGAGACAAAGGTATGTGGTAAGAAGAACAGTAACCCTGATGTTCGCAAGAGCGTGGACAGACCTTGAGAACACGACGCTAATGAGAGAAGCCAGACACAGAAGGACACATGGTGTGTGATTCCATTGATGGGAAACACCCAGAACAGGCAAGCCCACAGAGACAGAGAGTGGGTTCATGGTTGCCAGGGGCTGGAGTGGGGAAGGGGAGTGAGGCTAATGGGGACAGACTTCCTTTGAGTTGAAAAGAATGGTCTGGGGCTTCCCTGGTGGCACAGTGGTTAAGAATCCGCCTGCCAATGCAGGGGACATGGGTTTGAGCCCTGGTCCGGGAAGATCCCACAGTCCTCGGAACAACTAAGCCCGTGCGCCACAACTACTGAAGCCTGCGCGCCTAGAGCCCGTGCTCCGCAACAAGAGAAGCCACCGCAGTGAGAAGCCAGCACATGGCAACGAAGAGTAGCCCCCGCTCGCCACAACTAGAGAAAAGCCCACGCGCAGCAATGAAGACCCAACGCAACCAGAAATAAACGAATAAAGGAAATAAAGAAAGAAGATACTAAAAAAAAAAAAGGTCTAAAATTGACTATGGTGATGGTTGTACTAGCCTGTGAAGATACTAAGTAAACCACCAGTCTGTATACTTCAGATGAGTGAACCATACTAAGCGACTTGTATCTCAATAGAGCTGTTACATGAAAAAAGAGAGCAGACAAAGGGAAGGCAGCACGCACCCCCTGCCCCCGCCCCCGCCCCCGCCCCCGCCCCCGCCCCCGCCCCCAGCGGCCTGGAGCCAGCGCGCATGCACTGCTGCCAGATGTGGACAGTTAACTGTCCCCAGGCCCTGCACTGGGCACAAGGAGCAGACACGGGGAAGGAATGGGAGAAAAGCCATTTCCCACAGCACCAACCCAGGAGGGGCTCCTGGCTCTGCGGAGCAGCGGCAGAGCAAGCCACGTGCGCCCCCACGGCTCCACCGAGCCCTCTCAAGCCTTCTCGCGCTGAACCCTCACCACGGCCAGCGGCGGCCCCACTTGATGGTAAGGAGAGCGACGGGTGAGGCGTGGCATCGCGATCTGAGTTCAGCACCCTGCACCCAGGCGGCTCCCCTCTCGAGGGGACACTGGGCTGAACCGTGGGGTACAGGCAGGAATTCTGAGATCTCACAACGTCAGTCACACGGGGGCTGCTGGCCACACGGGTGCTGACCCTGCACGGCAGGTGTGGGCCGGGCCCGGGCGAGGCAGACCAAAGAGTGTTGGTGACACAAGAGGAGGAGCCGCGCCCCCAGGTGGGACACCCACCTTTTCCACGTGCAGGGCCAGCTTCACACCGTTGTGCAGCCACGACAAGGCCACGATGGGGTCCCCCTCCACCAGGCTGCCCATGGGGCTCTCCCAGCTGTTGGCCAGGTGGTCAGCCATGCTCCAGCACTTGATTTGCCCATCGGCATCAGCCGACAGCAGCCTCGAGCCTGTGCGGGGTGGGGCGGGGGGCAAACCCGCGTCACAAGCCCCCCCCTCACTGTCCATCAGGGGCCGGGGTGGGAGAGGCCGGCCTGGGGGCAGTAGAGCAGGAAGGGGCACAGGCGAGTCCGGAAAGGACTCTGGACAGCAGGAGTGGGCAGAGCAGGGCCTGCAAAGCCACAGGTCAAGGCTTAGAGTCCCAGCTCTGGACACCGGGGCCAGGACCAGGAAAAGAGCGAGCAGGTGGCCCTGGGAGTCAGGGTCAAGGAGAGCTGCCCTCACCTGACTGGTCCCACTCGAGGCAGGTGATGGCTTCGCTGTGCTCCGAGCGGATGGAGTGCACATCCCAGGGGTGCTCGGTGTCCAGGATGTGGATCATGCGGGTCAGGTCTGTGAGGGACGGTGCGGTCAACACGGCAACAACAGCCGAGTGCCCGACGACCCCCCCTGGGGGCATCGGGGAGGAAGCAGCAAAGCCCCGGCCACGGGGACTCAGGAGCCGCTGCTGACACGCCGGCGGCCCGAGTAGAGATGGAGCGGCCCATGACCCTGCCTCCAGTGGGGCAAAGGAGACGTAGAAAACGGCACCGGAAGAAAACAAACCCCAAATGCTAACACTGGGCGTCTCTCCGTGGAAACTAACGGCTGGTTCTTTCCCTCATCCTAAGTTTCTGTGTTTTTCTAATTCCCTCTCCTGAGTGCACGTCACTCAGTGGCAGAGACAACACAGGCCCGGCTGGCAGAGTGCACCTCAAAGCCAGGTGGTGACACGTTTGGTCTGGAAAACTCAGGCAGGAGCCTCAGCAAGCTGCATGGGGCCACCCACCCCCGGCCCCAGCCATCCCACGGGGTGCTCCCAGCGCCCCCGGCTCCAGGCCCTCTGAGCCCCTCGCCACCCCTCATCTTGGAGGAGGAGACCCTGTGGGAGCCGGGGGGGGGGGGGGCAGCTGGCGCACCCTGGTCATCACTCCGCAGGTCCGTGGTGAAGGCGATGAGGTTACGGCAGGACCAGGTGCAGGCCAGGGGCACCGACGGGCAGTGGGTGCTCTTGGGCCATTTCTCCCACTCGCAGATGTAAGCCAGGTCCATTGTGCCCACCTGCCAAGGTCACACACGGAGGACAGTCACCAGCTCCTGCAGCAGGGAGGACTGGCTTGTCATCGATGTTCACGCAGCACCTGCAGGACCCCAAGGGCAGTGCTGGACACTGGGCTAGTGCGGGGGACAAAGTGGACTCAACCCCTGCCCCACACGTGGCGGGAGAGCTGCATTTTACTCATGGGTGGCCAGGGAGGCCTCCCTGGTGGAGGTGTGAGGGATCGAGGCAAGCAGCCTGAAGGAAGAGCATTCCAGGTGGACGGAAAAGCCAGTGCAAAGAACCAGAGGCTGGACTGAGTCTGGGCACTCAAGGAGTGGCATGGGACCCTGCGGGGGCAGGAAAAGGGTGAGTGAGGGGGCGGGGCAAAGTAAGGGTGGGGAGGGGACACGACAGGTTGTGCAGGGCCTGGGGGGTTTCACCCTGAGGGAGGTGGCAGCCCCAGGAGGGCTGAGGCCTGTTTATGTTTCACAGGCCACTCTGACTGTCTGGAGGGCGAGGCTGGGGGACAGGGTTGGGGTGACTGCACTGGTCCAGGTGAACAAAGTTGGGGACAGTGCAACCTGTGAGGAGCGACAGGGTAGGACCCGGGTCTATCCTTAAGGAGGAGTCCACGGACATCCAAGAGCACCGGTGGGGCTGCCTTTGACAGAGGCTGGGAGGGGGCCGGGCAGCAGCTTGGTGCCGGGCTTCCACAGGTAACTGTAACAACGGGAACAGTGAACGTTTCCTCAGCGCGCTCCATGCGCCGGGCATCGATTAAGGTTATTTCTTTTCACCTTTACCAAAGCGCAGTGAGACTGGGAGTACGATCGGCCCCGTCTTCCTCAATCACGACCCCCAGGCCCCAGGCTTCTTCAAGCCCTGCCCGGGAACAGCGAGGCCCCGCCCACAAGCCCCTTCAACAGTCTTTAAGCTCTGCCCCCAAAGCCTTCCGGCCCCGGCCCCTACAGTATTTGCTTTCCACACCCCGCTCCCAATTTGCCCCTTGTGTCCCCAGGCCCGGCCCAAACTCTGTTTTCATCCCAGGGTCTCCCAAACAACCCCAAGGCCCCGCCTCCATACACCTGGCCCTCCAGGTCGCGCCCCCAAGCCTCCCCACAACGCACCTCAGGCCCTCCCCGGGGAGGTATAACCTTAGGCCCCGCCCCCGATCGTTCCAGGCCCCGCCCCGATTTCCCCCTGCTCCGGATGCCCCGACCCCCGGGCCGCCTCAGGTCCCCCCAAGTTTCCGCCACGACCCCCAGACCCCGCCCAGCGCACTCAGGCCGCGTACCCAGCACCCTTTGCTCTCCAGGCCCGCCCTCTGACCCCACAGGCCCCGCCCCGGGCCCGCTAGTTACCGCCTTCCCCGGCCGGCGCTCCCCGCTGCCGCGGCGCCGTCCGGAGCCCGGCCGACCGCCCGAGCTCCCAGCCCCGCACTCACCGGGCCGGCCTGTGCGCCCAGCCGAGCGGGTGGCCGCAGCCTGCACTCGCCCTAATGCCCCGGCTCCGCCGCCGCCATCTTCCCAGGAGCAAAGATTCGCCCACGCAACGCAGCCGCTTCCCGGAGACTTCTGGGACGGCAGCGGCTCCGGCTCCGCCCCTCTTCCGGTGTAATTTGCATGCGACCATGGATTCCCAGCAGCCACCTGAGTCATATTTGGTAGAACAAAAATCACTTTCTCAATTTCAGTGAATGACCCCATTTGTTTAAGGTATTGTTGCACTAATATCATAAAAGAAGAGACGAATTGCTGAATCGGTTTTTCTAATGGAGTTCGCCCTTAGTGTAAAAGAGTATATCCTGTGCACTCTAAATAGCTCTGGGGTCAAATGTCGTACTGTGCTTGCTTCGGCAGCACATATACTAAAATTGGAACGATACAGAGAAGATTAGCATGGCCCCTGCGCAAGGATGACACGCAAATTCGTGAAGCGTTCCATATTTTGCCTTTTTCGTTTGGTTATCCGCGGTGTTATAACTGGGCTCTATAAGCGACTTAACGCATCGAGGGTCTCTCTGGATTTCACCCCCATCCGCAATTCCTCCTGCAAAAGTTGGCTCTATTGGTGTCGGACTCCCCCCAGTTTGAAAGGTCTTTTCCAGAAAGACCTCGTAGGATTGCAGGGAAGAGTGCACCGGGGGACAGGCACCGCCTGGGCAAAGGTCGGGGGGCCGGGCTCTCGGGGGGCCCGGCTGGAGTAGCGGGGTGGGGGAAAAAACCCACGCACCAGCCAGGGGCCAGGACAGGACGCAGTTCGCCTGAACGGTTCTGGAGACAGGCTGTGGACTCCCCCAGAGACCCGACACCCGCGCCCGGAGCCCCAGCCCGTCCTGTGGGCGCCGGCAATTCGGTCCGCTCCACAGGTGGGAGCCTCCAAGCGGGTTACTCAAGTATCTCCTTGTGTCCTCCGTACGAGCCCTTGGGATTTCCGTTATTTAACATCTATGTGTAGAACTTTTTAAATGCCTGTTAAAACGGAAGACAGCACACCCAGCACCCAGATCTTGGTTTCTAAAACGGTGCCCCAGGGAAAGGAACCAGGCTCCTTGGCGAAACGGCTGGTTCTAGGACGAAGCAGGAATATGCAGAGGAGCCCTGTGCACCTTGTAGCGGCAGAAAGTAAGGAGGGTGCTGGAGGGTGCTCGAATAAATAAAACCCCGCAACTATGGGAGTGCCTCAGTGACACACAGGAGCCACTGAAAGGGCTCCCAGCAGCCGAATCTGGAACAACCTGAGGAATAAAATTAAGGAATATTGGATTATAACCCAAACTAGAAAGTAAATGCCCACGCGTCCGTACTGATATAAATGGTTAAATAAACAAATACACAGGGGAAGAGGCAAATCTCCCCTGTAGAATTTCCAGTAATCAACATAGATACTCCGCCTTCAGAGAGGTGGAGGAGATCAGGGGTGAGGTCAGTAGAGAGGAGCCCTGTGGGCAGCAGGGACCCCTGAGGTGGCCGGGTGAGAAGGGAACTTCCCTCAGCGCGATCACAGGAGAACAGCAGATAATCCAGGCTGGGGGATCCTGCAGGATGCACAGCCGTTCCCAGACACACACAGAAGGAAGACACGGGAAGGAGGCCACGTGAAGATGGAGACAGAGGCTGGAGGGATGCAGCCACAAGCCAGGGGAGGCCGGAGCCCCTAGAAGCTGGAAGAGGCAGGGAGGACACTCCCCTGGAGCCTCTAGAGGGAGTATGGCCCTGCCACACCTTGATCTTGCATTTCTGGCCTCCAGAACCAGGCGACAATAAACTCCTGTGGTTTTAAGCTGCAGTGTGGTGTATTTTGTTCAGCCACCCAGGAAGCTCACACAAGTGACTTTTTTTTTTTGGCCATGCCACAGGGCACATGGGATCTTATTTCCCCAACCAGGGATCGAACCCGCAGCCCTGCAGTGGAAGTGCAGCGTCTTAACCACTGGACCACCTCCAGGGAAGTCCCACAAGTGACCTTTTCGGAGGTCACACAGCTGGGAGGTGGCAGAGCTGGGGTTTGAGCCTGGGCACCTGGGAGGGGACCAGCCAGGGCAGCAGAGCCAAGGGCCGGGCCACTCCTAGCAGAGTCTCCCCACACACCTGCCTCCACGGGGGGTGTCACTCAGAACCAAGCTTCATCCCCTGAGGCCTGCAACCCTCAATGACCAGGACACAAGGGCATCGTGAGTGCCCATCGTGCCCCCAGCCCTGCCCCAAAGGAAAACCCCACAGCAGCAGACCAGAGCACCAGAAATTTATTGAACGCTCCACTTTTCCCAAAGCACAACTAGCCACACACACGGGGGTGCAGGGCAGGGGTGCAGCCTCCAGCCCTGCTTCCTGTGCCAGGCCGGGGTGACCAGCACGAGGACACCCCAGAGCCAGGCTGGGGGCAGGGGCAAGGGGACATGGAGAAAGGAACAGGACAGTCTGAGGGTGGAGGCTTCTGGCTGGAAGTCCCAGATCCTCAGTATGAAGGGAGCAGGGTGTGTAGAGCAGACGGGGCCCTAACAGCCACCAAAGGGGAGCGGGGAGGGCAACACACATTCCAAAAAGAGGGTGACACCAGCCTTTAAGACGCAGCTTCCATCCTGGGTTGCGGGGCACACACATGCACACGCACACGCGCACACGCGCACAAAACGAAATGCTCCCAGGGCAAGGGGACCCTCCACCCAAGCCAAAACTGGGAGAGGGTCAAGCAGGGACTGGAATGAAGCCCCCTAATTTATCACTTGGGGCGAGTTTTTGGGTTTTTTTCTCAAAAGGGAAATTTAAAAATCTACAACAAATCACGCCAAATTCATTAAAAATGATAAAAACCCAGCCTCTCCCTCCTTGCTTAAGCTTCACACGGGGCCAAAAACGCTGACCCAGGAAGGGACAGGGAAGTGACCAGGCCGGGTGTCTCCTCCCGAGTCTAAGCCCCGGGGCGGGAGTAGGGCGGATTGTGCTCGTGCGGGGCAGCCCAGCCGCCAGCTTTAACCCGGAAAGCTGGGCGGGGAAGGGGTGGGGTGCGGGAGCCACCCCAAGGGGGAGAGCACGTTTCCAAAGGAAAATTCTAAAAATAATAAAGATATTTTAGCGACGGTACGGGAGGTCTTGGCACTGGGGAGGCGGGGCCGGGGGCAGGGCCGCCATCAGCTACGCTGCTCCAGGTACGCGGACAGGAGCAGCCCCGGAGGCAGGAAGTCCAGGTGCCGATTGCTGACCTTCATCTGCCGCTTGCCCTCCAGGTCACCACCTGCCGGGGGACAGGCAAGACACGGAGGAAGGCGAGGGTTGTGGCACACAGGAGCCCAGCCCTCGGCCTGTCCTGCCCCGGGTCCCCACGAGCTGGGCTGCCCCGACCCCCCAGGTGCCAGGCCAGGCGCTGAGAGCAGCTCGAGCTGTTCCTTCCTCTCCCATTACTTATCCCGTGTCCTACGGGCACAGAGACGCACGCACCACCGAGACACACTGGCCCGAGGCCAGGGGGACTGAACGAGGGTCCCGCCCTGACCCTTGGTCTCCCACCTCCATCCCTGCCCTCAGAGGGAATCACCTAGGCCCCCGGTGGCCCAGGCCCCACCAACCTCCCTTCACCCACCTCCCGTCACCCCAAAACCTGAACCATAGCCATACACAACCCAAGCTGGGCCCACCTCCCAGCCTCTGGCCCGGCGGCTCCCTCTCCCCTGCTCCCCATCTTGCCAGGCCCCGCCTCCTGTGTTCAGGCCACGGCTCCACACCCGCAGAGAGGCACCCCCAGCGCAGCCCCTCCATCCCGAGTCAGTGGGAACAAAAGCAAGTGTGGGGGCTGCATCTCCCTCCCAGGCAGCCTGAGAGGAACCATCCTGGGGTTGCCATGGAAACTGTCTCCTCAGCAACTCCAGGCAGGAGGCAGAGAGACGGGCGAGGAGAGAGAGGACCCGATGGGATGCCGAGGGCCAGCGAGGGTCTGCGAGGACCCTCCATGGGGGGGACTGTGTCCCAAGATCACTTCCATCGTAAAAGGGGCACACAGGCCCCTGGAGGAGGGACTTGCCAGAAGTCACATGTGTGGCACAGTGGAGGGGGGCTATAGCTAAATGCGAACTCTGCAGACATCGGGGTCCCCTCATCTCATCTCGGGGTCCCTGGAGGCCCAGCTTCATCAGACCCACACAGGCCCCTCTCTCCCCAGCCCTGAAGATGCAGATGGAGGGGTGTCTGTGTGCACAGCGTCATCCATCGTGGGGCCAGAGGTACAGGTGCTTCTGATGAATTAAGGCAGCATCGCACTGCCGCCTCTGTGTTCACGCTGTCCCTCCTCTTCCAAAGCCTGCCACCGGGTAAGCAGGCCCCGGGGAAGCCCAGCCTTGGTTTCCCCCAGACTGAATCAGCCAACTGGGGTCCCAGGGGCCGCCAGGCACTTACTGGCTGAGATGAGGTCCATGTACTGGCAGATGGCGTGAAGCAGGAGCCTCTCAAAGCTGCAGGGAATGGATGCTGAGTGGCCAGAGCCAGACACCGGGGGAGCTCACCGCGCCCACCCCCACCCACCCAGTCACCTGTTGTCCAGCATGGCCGTGTACACGGCCTGGGGGGACACAGAGAAGAACCTCAGCAGCCGCTCCTCCCAGGTCTCCAGCGTCTCCTGCAGGAGAGACAGGCCCAGGGGTCAGGCCGACTGTGGCACCCTAGCCAAGATGTCCAGGCCCCCCACATCCATGACAGCCTCTGGAGCCCGAAGCCCTGGGTCCAAATGTGGCCTCTGATTCACTACATGAGGCTACTTAACCGTTTCCAAGGATACCAGGCACTCAGACACATCCACACCTTTGAATCTCTGAGTCTTTGGCCTGGTGAACTCCTACACATCCTTCAATACCCACCTTCATTGTCCCTGTCCCTCCCACCCTCAAGGAGAACCCTTGCCCAGCCCTGGGTCCTGCACTCGGATCTCACTAGTCTGTATCCTGCCCTGTCTGCTCCATCACACCACGTTCACTGGGTTACTGGTCTCCCCTCACTCCGCCCCTGATTGAGAAGCTGAGAAAAAGGGCCTTCAAAAAAGACCAGGCAAGTGGAAAGAGACAAGGCCAAGGCCGGGCCTGGTACTCACCATGGGAATACGGCTCCGCTTGAGAACGGCTCGTAGACGCCGGCTGATACGCTGGAAGCACTCGCGGGGCGTGTAGGCCGGGTCCTCTGCAAGAGTCCATGCAGTGGGGCAGAGATGGGAGTGAGCCGCAGGCCCTGCCCACACACCAGGCTCCTCCCACCTGCCCGGCCCCACCCACACACCGGGCTCCTCCCCACCTGCCCCGGCCCCGCCCTCCCACACCAGGCCGGGCCCCCCATCATACCTCTGCCCCACACCCCCAACCCCGACCCAGGCCCACCTCTCCGCCGGTCTTCCCCGCGGGCAGGCCCCCTCCTGCGCGCCTTGCTCTTGCCCTCATTCTCCAGGTAGCGGAGAACCCGCTCCTGCTCCTCCCCAGAGCGGTTCATGAAGTCGTTCCAGACCTGGAAGAGAGGCAGGCAGGCCCTGACTAATGACTGCAAGCCCCCGAGCCTCAGTTTCCCCATTTGGCTAATGCACATTGGGGGGGCCACAAGTGCACAGAAATACTCCTTGTGCACACATGTGACCACTGGGCCGGCCAGGAGTTCGTGGGGCACTTGCGGACCCACCTGTGTGGGGCGGGGAACCGAAATGAACCAAACACACCCCCAATCACATCAGTAATTCCAAGTGTGATAAGCAGATGAACCATGGGTGCTGGAAGGTTCTGGGGTGGGTGGGTTTCAGGCCTCTGGAGGGAGACCCCGGGGCGTTCATCAAGGAACCAGGGAGGGGATGGGTGCTCCTGGCACAGGGTCCAGCATAGGCAGTGCCTGGTGGTGGGCGGGGGAACCCAGGGCAGGAAACGGGGCCCCACCTCGACATAGGTCTCGTTGCTGCAGGCCTCTGCAAAGATGCTGGGTGCTGCAGGGGGCGCCAGGTCCCCATCCTCCAGGCCAGGTGTGCCTCCGTCTGTCTCCAGCAAGGTCAGGAGGTACTGGGCTAGATGGAAGCAGACGGTCTCTGGGCTGGGGGTTGCATTCAGGCCCCCTCCCCTCGGGCCCCCCCCCCACCAGGCTCCATGGGGTCCAGAGGACCATGTTTCCTCCCCCACACCTCTATATTTAGGGCCTTTACTCTCACCAGCCTCCCCTCCTCCACGCTCCAGCTGTCTTTCCCAGAAGGCACAGGAACCGTCCAGCCTCCAGAACTCCTCCTACCTCTCCCAGGCTTGGCTTGTTGAACTCCTACACCTCCTTTAAAGCCCCAGCTCCAATGCCCAGAGCTCCCTCTCGTTGTCCAGCTCAGGGCCAGGCTCAGATAACAGAACATGCACACCATTGCTGTCTGAGGCCTAGGAGCCCCCAGGAGGCGCCCCTCAGCCCCCGCTCACTGTTCTCCAGGCGCTGGAGGCTCTTCCGCCCCTTGGCCTTGGGCACGAGGTCTGAGTTCCGCACAGCCTGGTTGATGAAGTGTTGTTTCCGCTTGGAGGCCGAGAGCCTCTTCACCTGGGAGCCAGCTAGAGCGGGCAGGCAGCCCGGAAGGGGCCTGTGGGCCGGGTGTTGGGGGGCAGTCCTCAGGGCCAAGACAGACCAGGACGCCCAGGCACAACCCTACCATCGCCACTCTCTCACAGCCATCCCCTGCTTGGTCTCCCTCCACAATGGGAAGCTCACCCCCTATCACATGTGCAGCCCTTAAAATGTCATTGTGTCTCATCGTCACATCACCCGGGAAGCAGGTACCGTGGAGGACAGGTTAGTAAACCAAGGCTCGGAGAAGGGGAGCCACACATTGGGTGGGAGGCCAAGAAAGCTGCTGCCCACTCCCCCAGGCTTCCAGGTTTGAGCTGCAAGCTGGTGAGGCCCAGAGTCTCCCTCCTCTGGGAGTTTCTCGAGACTTCATTTGATGGAGCATTCCCTCACCCCCAACCCCATGCCTCCAACAGAAGATAACCCAGAAAACGGCCCCCAGGAGCTAAGGTGATGCCCCCGCCCACCTGACTCATGCCCCAGGGGCCCCCTTGCTGGATGGGGGAGGCGGACAGAGTGGCTCCCCACCCCCACCCCGAGCACCGGGCACTAATCCTGGAGACGGATTAGCGGCCCAGGCAGGCCTCTCGCTGGGGACCCGAGGGCCAGGCGGCAGGTGGCCACGCGGGGGGGGGGGGGGGGATATTGAATGGAAACTTCCGGGAAAGAAGCTGCAGGGCGTCCTCCCCGGTCAGCCCCTGACCACAGGCTGAGAGGAGGGTCCCACCCGGCTCAGAAACCCTCACGCTGGGGAGCCAGTGGTGGACTCTGAGCCTAAGAGGGTCTAGGGTGCCAGGATTCCCCCTCCTCACCCTGCGCCTCTGCTCCAACCCGCCAGGCAGCCCGGCCTCTGGGCCTCTGCACCAGCTGCGCCCCCGCCTGGTGCCCACACCCCAGGCTCCGAATGGCTCACTCCCATCTCCTTTTGGCCTCTGCTCAAACCTCCTCAGGGGGACCCCGGCCCCTCACTGCTCTGTTCTCCTGATGGCCACACGTTCTACCACCCTGCCCACCACCCACCGTGATCTCCATGAGGGCAGGGTTTGGTGTCCACTGTAGCCCTGCCTGGCATACCGTAGTTGCTCAAAAAAATAACTGCCCAATCAGGTCTCCAGCAAAATCTCACGATTCCAAGACTGAGTAGAACCCAGAGTCCAGAATTCCACCCAAACTTTCCTAGTGTTCAAAGTTCCCAAGACACAAATTAAACAGAAAAGCATGACCCCTGCCCCACAAACAGGCACTAGAAAACGCCATGAAGCCCTAGGACAGTGGGACAAGGTGCCTCAAAGAGGTTAGGATTGAAGCCCACACTCACCAAAGTCTATACATATGTAAAGAGTCCCCAGCCTTAAGTTTTTTGCCCCGGCCAGAAAGGCTGTTACATCTTGATCACGAAGCAAATAGGCTGATGAGCCTCAGCCCTGTCTGAGGTCGGAGTGGGGCAGGCTCCATGGATGGCACTTCAGGCAAAAATCTATGAAAAATTATCTGATGGGTAAACTCATGCAGGCACAAGTACCCATCAATAGGAGACACACAACCAGTGGTTAGAATTCGGCGTTTTCACTGCCGGGGCCAGGGTTCAATCCCTGGTCGGGGAAAGAAGATCCCACAAGCTGCGTAGTGCAGCAAAAAAAAAAAAAAAAAATAGGAGACTAGGAGACACGCAGGCAGGGGTAGAGCCTGGAAGCTCAGCCCTGAGTTTGAATCCCAGCTACGACGGACACTTCACTGTGTGACCTGGAGCCTCAGCTCTTTCTCTGCAAAGTGGGGATAACAATGGCCCCTGCTGGTCTGGAAAGGGGCACTCAGAGCCAAGAGGAACCAGGACACATACCTTTCCCCAAGCTGCCACCTGTTTGGTTTCCTCCTGTGACTGGGAGCTCACCCCCTGGACCACACCATTGATCATAGCCTGGTTAAGCGATCGCCTTCACCATCACCCCAGGAGGCAAGTACTATTGTTCTGATGCCTGTTATACAGATTTGCAAACCGAGGAGCAAAGTCATTACCCCGAGACCCCACAGCTGCAAAGAGGGCAGCTGGGACAGGGCAGGGCAACTCAAGTCAGCACAGAGCCCACAACTCTGAGGCTGGATGCAACCTTCCTGAGGCCCAGGCACCCCCACCCCAAGCTCCAGATTCAGCCGTGGCCTCGCTGTGGCTCCAGGGCCTGTGTCTCCACCCCGCAGCTGGACGGAGGCCAGGACAGTGGCCTGGCAGGGCAGATAACAGGACCACATCCGGGGGGAGCTGTCGGGGAACCTCAGAGCAGGGTGGGACTCAGTGAGAGAGCTCGGGCCCTCAGGACGTGGGGCTCCAAGAAATGGGGCTCCCTGTCACCTCGGGACCCGGGGTGGAACCAGGATTCGAACCTGGTCTGAACAGGACCACTCCCCTGAACCATCCAGCCTCCCGCTTCCCTCTGGGGCCACAGTGGTCAGAGGGGATCAAACTCAGGTCTCGCTGGACCCCTCAGACCACAGCCCACTGGACTAAGATCCAGCTGCTCCCAGACCTGCTCCACCATCACCTGTGGCTCCCCAGCACCCTCAGGACAACGCCCAGCCTCTCCCTGGCCTGGCATTGCAGGTCTGGTGCCTGGTCCCACAGGCCTCCTGGGGCCTCACTACCCTCTCGGATTCCAGCAGATTCCAGGAGGAGCCTGGGGCAGACTGCAGAGCCTGGAGCCACAGAGAGGGCAGGTGGAGGGGGCAGCAGATTTGTAATGAACGTTGGGGAGGAGGTGTGGAGGACAGCATAAACTTTATATAAAATACATCCACATCAGAACATCAACACCCATCTCTCTCTGCCTCATGGCCCCTGCTCCAGGCACAGGGCCCTTTTACTGCATCGCAATCTGGAACGGCCCGCCTCAGGGCCTTTGCATGTGCTCAGCCTCCTGCCTGAAGAACCCTTTCTCTGGCTCCTTCTGGTCCCAGCTCAAAAGTTACCTCCTGGGAGAAACTGCCCCACCCCGCAACTAGCCCAATCAGCCCCGTTTCCGGCTTCACCGATTGGCATCAGAAACCAGCTGGTCCTCATACTTGTTTACTCCTGATTCTCACCTCCTTCACTAACCCGCACGATAAGGACAGGGTCCCTCTCGGCCGCTCCTGTGTCCCCAGCACCTGGCCCACGGCAGGTGCTCAATAGCTGTTTGTTGAATGAATACCCGAACTTCTGTTTACACACTCACGAGGGCCAGTTCATCTGCTTCCCCAGCCACCCAAAGAGACCACTTTACAGATGGGGAAACTGACCGCCCAGACGGGGCACCGGAGGCTTCCTGGACCCAGCAGGCCTTGGGAAATGTCTGCACCATGGCAGGGGCCAGCGTCCAACAGAGGCGGACAGGCCCGACAGTGGAAACAGCTGCTAAGTCAGGTTGAGTTTGGGGAGGACAGGTTCCTTTGCCTCCCCCAATTCTCCCTGCGGGTTTTGAGATGGGGCCTTTGACACCCACTCCCCTAGACAAACACACCCCCTCTCTGGCACCTGCCCCTCCCCCAGGAACAGGCCAAAGAGGAACCTACTTTCTCTAGCAGGAAACCAAGGAGGGCTCAGAGCGGAGGTGACTCAGGCTGGGGTGGGCAGACAGGAGGAGCAGCAACCCCCCTCCCCCCCCCCCCCCCCCCGGGCATGGAGGTGAGGGGGGATGGGGGCAGGTTGGAGGGACCCACCTGGCAGGTAAATACCCACTTTGAGTGGTTAAGGCCCCTTAAAAGAGGGTAGATAACCACATCTGTAGAGACCAGTACAGCTTCTGGGTAATAATAACAATAAAGTAATAACAAATATAATAATAATAAAGCAATCACAAAATACCAAAATGAGAAAATTATTTTAAAATAATAAAACACCTACAATAGTAAACTATTTAAGATAATTATTAAAGAATGGACACTCCACTTTGTTGGGCACCTCCAAGTGCAGGGTCACTGACCCCAGCCCCTCAAAGAGAAGGCCGCTGTTATTTCATTTTCAGATGGGGAAACCGAGGCACCGAAGGGGTAACAGCCTGCCCGGGGCCACTCGGACGGGCACACGAAGGAGCAGAAATGAAACCCCAGCAGCCAGGGTGGACCACCTGGGTTTCTGCATCAACACTCGGGTTAGAAAGAGATCTGCGAACCTGGGGGAGGGGGGCATACCCATATGGGGCCGGAGAAAAACAAAGAGCGCGTCCACCGGGAGGTGGGGGGCTCACAACCCCGCCGGGTACACAGGACTGGCTCGGGGGTAAACCCCCGGCTGGGGGACAGGAACAGCCGCAAGTGGGTAACTACCCAGAACACCACCAGCGCGGATTCCGGGTACACCGCGCGCAGCGGCACTGCCTCACCCGACGCGGCGCCCAGGACCCCCGAAGCTCGGGGACTTCAGCGCCGGGGGTCCGCACACGCGGACACGGGGGTGCCCCCTGCGCCCCGGCAAAGACCCGGGAGTACGGGGATGGGGTTTCCCCGGGAAACACCCACTGACAACAAAGCCCACCACCCCGCTCCACCCGAGTGGGGTACCCCCCAGGAAAGGGGGCGGGGCGGGCCGGTGGCTGCAGCCCGGGAGGGGGTAAGAGGAGGGGGCCCCGGAGCCCGGAAGCGCGCCCCGCCCGCCCGCCGGCCGCGCTCACAGCGTCCGCCGCCCGCCCGGGGCGACCCCCGCCGCCGCCGCCGCCTCCTCCGGGCCGCCCTCCGGGTTCTCCAGCGCGACCATAGCTTGCACGCCGCCGCCGCTGTCGCCGCCGCCCGGCAAGGCCTTCTCGGGGCCGGGCAGGAAGTGACGGGCGCCCGGAGGCGGGGCGGGGCGGAGCCTGGAGGCTGGACGCGCCGGGTGGGGGTCGCGGCCACGTCCCGGCCGGACCCGAGCTGCGGGCCGGGGACACCCGGCCCCGGGGCAAGGACGGGGACACTGAGGCGGGGGACACCCAGCCCCGAGGCACGGACAGGGACACTGAGGCGGGGGCACCCAGCCCCGGGGAAACCGGGGCAGAAGGCCGCGCCTGTCCTGCGCCCAGGCGGGGCTGTGGGCACGGCACCCATCCCTAGGGGGACAGATGGCGAAATTGAGGCCTGGGGAGGGAGGAAGGAAGCGGACGTCCTTTTCAGAGGCTTGGACAGATGAAATGACCCATGCTACCCCCACCCAGCACCAACAGGGCTTTCCTTCCACCAGACCCCTCCCTGTCCTCCGTAAAGTGCAGCCTCCGGAGTCCTGGCTGGGTGCCTCAGTCTACTCTTCTCTAAAAATAGAACAAAGCTAACCTCACCTCCTTCTGCCTTTTAGAGTTTATTCATTTAGCAAATGCCCACTCTCCTTGGGATGGGGGCTGTGCTCTCCGGACCCAGCAGTGATCAAACAGGACCTCCCCGCCATGGGCTAGGGAAGAGGAGACCTTTGGAAAGGAGACTGGCAGCCTGCAAAAGTGGGAGGGGTGTGCCAGGCAGAGGGAACTGTCAGTGCAAAGGCCCTGGGGCATCCAGAATGGCCAGAGCAGGGTACTGGGTGAAGGGGGGAGGAGCAGAATAGAGGTGGAGGAGAAGGGGCAGACCGATGAGACGGGGTGGGGGGGGGGGCGGGGGGGGCATTTGATGACAGACCTGGGTTTTTTTTTTGTTTTTTTTTTTCTAATTTTTATTTATTTATGGCTGTGTTGGGTCTTCGTTTCTGTGCAAGGGCTTTCTCCAGTTGTGGCAAGCGGGGGCCACTCTTCATCGCGGTGCGCAGGCCTCTCACTGTCGCGGCCTCTCTTGCTGCGGAGCACAGGCTCCAGACGCGCAGGCTCAGTAATTGTGGCTCACGGGCCCAGTTGCTCCACGGCATGTGGGATCTTCCCAGACCAGGGCTCGAACCCGTGTTCCCTGCATTGGCAGGCAGATTCTCAACCACTGCGCCACCAGGGAAGCCCCAGACCTGGTTTTTGACCCGAGGGTTAAGAACAGAGAATTAAACCTGCTCTAGAATCTAGAATCCACCCTTCATTCTACAAGAAAAGTGGGGAACTAGGACCACGATAAGAGTCCAGCCTGGTGGAAATTGTACAGGACAAACAACCCAGTTGCTTTAACATATAAAGAGCAAGAGGGGGAAAAAAGAAAAAAAGAAAGAAAAAGGAGGAGGAACTATTACAAGACCCAAGAAAGCACACAGTGTGTGGCCTCATGTAGATAAATATGAAAGAATCAAGGTGATACAACTTGGGTGATGGTACCTCTGGGGAGAGTGCTTGGGTGGGGGCTCTAGGGGCCGGGATGTTTGGTCTGCGGCTCTGGCCCATGATGACCAGCTGCTCAATAGATGTGCTAACTCTACAGGATGCAGCCTGGGCCTTGCCCTGATTCTTGGGCCTCACTCATTCCTGTCCTCACCTTCTTTTTTTTTTTTGGCCTCGCAGCCCGGCATGTGGGATCCCCGACCCGGGATCGAACCTGTGTCCCCTGCAGTGGAAGCGGGAAGTCTTAACCACTGGACCGCCAAGTCCCTGTCCTCACCTTCCTAACACCCTCCCAGACCCTGGGCCAGTCCATGAGCCATTGCTGCCAATCACCACCCCCCACCCCACCCCACCTCCCGCCAAGCCCCCCTCCAAGGTCCAGCCCCCTGCTGAGTTCTCTCCCAGGCCCACTCAACTCAGCAGCCTCCCCGGGACAGTTCCTCCATGCCCACCGAGTATCCCTGGGTCTCCTTATCCTAACCTGGCCCTCATTACCACCCCGAAGGGATTTTTTTTTTCCTTTTCTGAATTTTTAGGCCATTGTCAAGAATGATGTTGAGGGCTTCCCTGGTGGCGCAGTGGTTGAGAATCTGCCTGCTAATGCAGGGGAAAACGGGTTCGAGCCCTGGTCTGGGAAGATCCCACATGCCGTGGAGCAACTAGGCCCGTGAGCCACAACTACTGAGCCTGCGTGTCTGGAGCCTGTGCTCCGCAGCAAGAGAGGCCGCGACAGTGAGAGGCCCGCGCACCGCGATGAAGAGTGGCCCCCGCTTGCCGCAACTAGAGAAAGCCCTCGCACCGAGACGAAGACCCAACACAGTCAAAAATAAATAAATAAATAAATAAAATAAATTTAAAAAAAAAAAGAAAAATAATTAGCAATGGACTGCTTAGCTTTAAAAAAAAAAAAAGAATGATGTTGAAGCCTGTCTCCCCCCGCAGGCTCCTTGTGCTTCCTTCTGGAGATATTTGATGCATTTTGATGCCCATGCATATTTATTCATTTCTTTTCCCCCTTTTAGTCTTTTTTACACGGATGGCATCATCTTTTCTTCTGCTACTTAGAACATCCCAGTGCCCTGTTTCATGCCTCACAGGCTAGTATCTGGGGTACATTTCTGGGTGTGGGTTTGGGGATCAACATTAACCTTTATAAACTGCCCTCCACCTGGTTCCCACTACCAGCAGCACAGGTGTCTGTGTCCCAGTGCTGGTATCTGCCAATCAGTGCCCGTTAGGTGGGAGGTGGACACTCTCAAGGGGTTTGATTCGCAGCAAAGTCCTGAGGAGGTTGAGTTTTGGTTGCGTTTTTGTTTTTCTTTTGTTTTGTTTGAGGTTAAGAACAGGCATCTTCTAACCACAAGATCCTGGGCATCCCTCCTTTGCCCTGAACCTTCCATGGCTCGCCAGTGTCCTGGGGCAAACCCTGGCAGCAGATACTGAGGACCTCTGAGGGCTGACCTCACCGCCAGCCGGGGCCCACCCACCCGGAGCCCCAGCCCCATGAAAGGTCAAAGTCATGGCCTCTGCCTCATTCCCTGGACTCTGTGGCTTTGTCCCCCTGCTTTTCCTGATGGTGGGTCTCTACCCTTCCCTCCCCTGGGGTAGGATCGGTCCTTCCCGGGTCCACAGCAGCTTCTGGGAAGCCTACCCCACCCCTGCTCCGCCCCAACCCCCTCCTCCAGCCTCCCTCCTCCTGTGCTCTTATCCTGACCCCAAAGGTGGGAGGAGGAGGGAATGGGAGAGAAGGGTGCTGCGCTGGTGAACCGCAGGGGCACAGGCAGGGGAGGGAGTGGCCAGCGGCTGCCGGAGAGGCGGGAAGGCGGGGACACGGTGGGATGCGGGGTATAAACGCGCGGCGGCTGAGCGCCAGCGGAGGATCCACGGAGCCCAGCGAAGCCGCGCTCCAGACCTTGTGGCGCATCCCAGGAGGGCGGCCGGGAGGAGGGTCACTGCCCCATCCCCGGGCGCAATCCCGGAGGGCGGCTGGGAGGAAGAGGGCGGCAATGCGCGCCTTGGCCACGTCCGGGCCCAACGCGTCCTGGTGGGCGCTGGCCAACGCATCCGGCTGTCCCGGCTGTGGCGCCAACGACTCGGACGGCCCGGCCCCGGCGCCGTGGCCCGTGGACGCCTGGCTAGTGCCGCTCTTCTTTGGCGCGCTGATGCTGCTGGGCCTGGCAGGGAACTCGCTTGTCATCTTCGTCATCTGCCGCCAGAAGCAGATGCGGACGGTGACCAACTTCTACATCGGTGAGCGCCGAGGCGCTGCGCGGTGCCTGCGGGCCATCCCGGGGGTCGCCACGAGGGCAGAGTGGCCAGGGGCGCCCCTAGCGGTGCGTCGGAGTCCTCTCAGATAGGGATCTCTCCCCTGCAGGGCTCCCTGTTCTTTCCCTATTGTCCCTGTACCTTAGGCTGGAGGTCGCAAACTCTGGCGTTGGAGGGTTCCACGGTGGCCGGAGTAGTTAAAAGGGAGGTTGGAGAGTGTGGCCCATGGAGCGCTGGCCATGCCACTCAAGGAAGATGTCCGATTGAAATGTGGTTCTTATAACATGGTGTCCGATGAATAAAAGGAGTGGGGGAAAGACTGCGTGGCCCGCGGGCCCACAGTTTGCGCCCTCTGCCCCAGAGGCTCAGTTTACACATTTGTGTGATGGGGGTGCCCTACCTGGCTGAGTACTCGGTCAGTGTTCTCCATTCTATGTTGGCTGTTGGGCAACACCACTCTACCCAATTTTCAGGTAAGAAAACTGAGGCTCAGAGGGGCGGGGGCCTACTCGCAACCCCCACAGGGGTGAGCAGGGTCCACTGCTGCTTGAACAGCTATGAAGCCCGTGCTGGGGGGTGTTTGAAATATAAAAGGGCGAGAGGAGGGTGCCCCAACTTCTCTGCCCACGGATGCCGGGACCTCTCTGGGGGCCTCCCGAGCCACCCTGCTGGTCACTGGGACAAAGGCGAGGCCCAGGGGGCTGGGCCAGGGCGCTGGGCGGCTAGGCAGATGCACCCCACATCTAGCACCCGCACGTCCCCCCCCTGCAGCCAACCTGGCGGTCACAGACTTGACGTTCCTGCTGTGCTGCGTGCCCTTCACCGCTCTGCTCTACCCGCTGCCTGCCTGGGTGCTGGGCGACTTCATGTGCAAGTTCCTCAACTACATCCAGCAGGTGCGTGGGCTGGGGGAAGGGGTTCGCGAGCCAGGGGAGGAGTCGGTGTGGGCGAGGCCGGACCTCCTGCTGGGCGTGGAGGTGGGCGGGGCAGGGACAGAGTCTAGGTGGGTGGGTGGGGCTGGGGCAGGTGGAGCCTGGACTGGGTGGGAGGGAGGAAGACGGGGGCAATGGGGGTTGGGCGGGGAGTGGGGTGGCGGGTGCTTGGAGCCCTGCTACTTCTTGCCCCACCCGTCTCGGGATCCTAGGATGCATCTGCCTCCCCTGGTCTCAAGTCTTGGGGTCCTCAGCCTACCCCTAATGACTCCGCCCTCCCCCACCACCCTGGGCTCCTCTCTGACATCCCCCTCTCTCCTCCCCTTCAACCTGTGGGCCCTGGAGACCCTCCCGGGACAGGTCCTGCCTGTATTCGAGTGGCTGGACAGTGGGGGACCCGCAAGGAGGGCGCAGACAGGGAAAGGTCCAGACCAGGCAGGGGGGCACAACGCTGGGCTCCCGGCCCTCCCAGGTCTCGGTGCAGGCCACGTGCGCCACCCTGACCGCCATGAGCGTGGACCGCTGGTACGTGACTGTGTTCCCGCTGCGCGCCTTGCACCGCCGCACGCCCCGCCTGGCGCTGGCTGTCAGCCTCAGCATCTGGGCGGGTGAGTGCAGCGCGGAGGCCGCACGGGGTAGGGGGGGACAAGTTTTCGTGCCCTGGGCTCACACCCCACACACACACTCACTGCCTCTCCCCGGGCCTCGCTCCTGCATCTGGGAAATGGACGCAATGGCGTTCCCTGCGAGGGCTACTGAGGGCGCGGACCCGGGCAGACGCGCGCCTAGGAGGCGCTCAATGTCCGCTGCCCTAACCCTAACCCTAACCAGGGTAAGAGGCACCGGGGAGACCAGGGCCCGGGCCCCCTCGCGCCCCTCGTCCCCCGGGCCAGGTCTTCAGCCGGGCCTGTGGTGCAGGCTCCGCGGCCGTGTCCGCGCCGGTTCTCGCCCTACATCGCCTCTCGCCCGGACCGCGCACCTACTGCAGCGAGGCCTTCCCCAGCCGCTCCTTCGAGCGCGCCTTCGCGCTCTACAACCTGCTGGCGCTCTACCTGCTGCCGCTGGTCGCCACCTGCGCCTGCTACGGGGCCATGCTGCGCCACCTGGGCCGGTCCGCCGTGCGCCCCGCGCCCGGCGACAGCGCCCTGCAGGTGCGCGGCTGGGTGGATGGGGGCGCGGCAGGGCAGGGGGTGGGGGGATGGCACAGTGCGGGGGAGTGAGGTGCATCTGAGCGGGGTGGCGCGGGGGAGCGAATTTAAGAGGGGCAAGGAGCGGAGAGCCCTGGGTGTCGCCCCCGCCGGTCCTTCGCCTTCCCTCCTACCCCCTCCCCCCCTCCCCAGGGGCAGCTGCTGGCGGAGCGAGCGGGCGCTGTGCGGGCCAAGGTCTCGCGGCTGGTGGCGGCCGTGGTCTTGCTCTTCGCCGCCTGCTGGGGCCCCATCCAGCTGTTCCTGGTGCTGCAGGCGCTGGGCCCGGCGGGCGCCTGGCATCCGCGCAGCTACGCAGCTTACGCGCTCAAGATCTGGGCGCACTGCATGTCCTACAGCAACTCGGCGCTGAACCCCCTGCTCTACGCCTTCCTGGGCTCCCACTTCCGTCAGGCCTTCCGCCGCGTCTGCCCCTGCGCTCCACGGCGGCCCCGCCGGTCGGAACCCTCGGACCCGGCCGCCCCCCAAACGGAGCTGCACCGCCTGACCGTCCACCAGGCCCCCGCCAGGACCCCGAAGCCAGGCAGCGGTGGGCTGGGGCCGCGCAGGCTTTGTGTCCTGAGGGAGCACGCTGCCCCCCTCTGAGCCCTCTCTGGGGGAATCAAGATGAGCCCCTCTGGAACAGGAGCTGCTTAAACAGCAGCTGCTGTAGTTCTGTTATTAATGTCTTTATTTTTGTCCATGTTCATCATAGTGAAAATGTTTTGCGCTCTTGTACAACTTTGCCACTATTGATATTGTAATTATTATTTCTGTGTTTCCTGAAGTTGAAGATGCTTTGCTGATGGCACTTCCTGGAACTTTCAAGGAAGCATCAATAGACGTTTTCACACACTGCCTTGCAGTTGACTGTAAAATTGTAAGATTCATGCCATTTTCAGAGATGTTAAAAAGTGAACACGATGTGCATCTTAAAATTGATAAAAAGGTGTTCTTCTTGCTACCAGGTGAGCGTCCAGAATCCTGGCTGGAAAATAATGGGTGTCATTGAATAAATAAGGCCTCCCTGGAGCACAGTGCACAGAGCTGTTCCTGGGAGACGGAGGATTAGCACTACGTAACAAACCACCCCAAAACAGAGAGGCGTAGAACAGCATCAGTGTATTACCACTCACGATTCGGTGGGTGAGTGGGCTCAGCTGGGCGGTTCTTGTGACCCATGTGGTGTTGAGTGAGTAGCTGACCTAGCAGCTGGACCAGGAAGGCCGGAGAAGGCTTTGGTCTCACGCTGGCAACCAAGCACTCCTCCACAGGCTGCCTGGGCTTCCTCCCAACATGGCAGTCTGGGGAAAGTCAGGCTTATGCCTTGACGTAAACTTCCAAGTAGAGGTGGGAGCCGCAGAGCCTCACTCCTTCCACGTTGAATTGTTGGGTGCTGTCAGAGTCACACCCAGATTCAAGGTGGGGGGAACAGACCCACCTCTTGGTGGGTTGAGCTGCGTGTGCCTGCTGGGCAGGGGGAGGGTTAGGGTGAGGCCCTGCAGGCCTCAGGCTTAGTCACCCTGAAGGACAACCGCCCATCTCTTGGAGGGCCCCCGTCCTCCCAAATTATTTGGGGCCATCCTAGGTCTCCAAAGAGCCCAAATTTGCAAAGATGTTATGTGAGAAGGGGAGGCCATTCCATTCTGACATAGACATTGGCCTGAAGCTCGCTTGTTCTGGTCTTCAAGTCCTGGTCTCTGGACCAGGCCGGGCATGAGGGTGAAATCTCCCCTTTGCCCACAGACCCTGCCCACCTCCCTCCCTCTCCTCGCCCCATCCCCCAAAACTCAACTCAGGGAATGAGTGGCAGGATTTCCTGTGAAAAAGGAATTTGAAACAAACAAACAAACAAACAAAAAACAGGGAATTCCCTGGCAGTCCAGTGGTTAGGACTCCATGATTTCACTGCTGAGGGCCCATGTTTGATCCCTGGTTGGGGAACTAAGATCCCACAAGCCGTGCGGCCAAAAAAACAAAATAAAACAAAAACAACCGAACACAGTTCCAGAGGGACTCTTGGGCACCTATCTCAGAGAAATGAAAACTTCTGTTCACACAAAAACGTGTACTCATGTGATCATAGCAGCTTTATTTGTGATAGCCCCAAACTGGAAGTGACCCAGCCATCCTTCGACAGGTGCACCCGTGGTCCGTCCACACCCACTCAGCAGGTCTGAGTTGTGAACACACTGTCGATACACGCACACCCGGGGTGGATCTCTGGGAATGACGCTGAGTGTAGGAAGGAAGTCCCCAAAGGTTACATGATGTACCATTCCATCTACGTAATGTCCTCGAGGTGACAAAAATATGGGAACGGAGAGCAGATGAGTGGTGGCCAGGGTAGGAGATGACAGGAAAGGGGCAACATGAGGGACCCTTATGACAGAGCCACTCTGCCCCTGGACTGTGGTGGAGACACAAACCTACGCAGCTGATAGAATTGCAGAGAAAACTCACACACGAGTACAAGTAAAATGGGAAATACGAATCCATGGGTGGGATGTAGCAATTCCAATATCCTGATCTCCATGTGGTACTACAGTTTTATAAAATGTCACTGTTGGGAGAAGCCTGGTGAATGGTATGAGGGAGATATCTCTGCATTAGAATCTACAATGATCTTGGGACTTCCCTGGTGGTCCAGTGGCTAACACTCCGCGCTCCCAATTCAGGGGGTCCGGGTTCCATCCCTGGCCGGGGAACTAGATCCCACATGCATGCTGCAACTCAGAATTTGCATGCCGCAACTAAAGATCCTGCATGCCGCAACTAAGACCCGGCGCAGCCAAATAAATAAAGAAATATTTTTTAAAAAAATGTACAATGATCTCGAAAAAGTTTTTAAAAAATGAAGTTAAAGTGTTTAAAGGGACATCCAGGAAGAGGCATCGTTCCAAAACTGCAGACCCTTGGTTTATCCTCAAGTCTGTTCAGCTGGGCAGTTTTCAGAGCCCCTTCTGCTTGCCAGGCTCTGTGTACGAGGCACCCTCTGACCCCTGCCCACACAGAGCCCCTGTCTAGCTGGCAAAGGGGCCAGTGAGTGGCGAACTACCTAGAGAGATGCAAATAAGAGCAGTGAAAAAGGTTACAAAGGAGATATGTGTGCCCTTTGTGAGTAACTGTGAGCCTGACCTTGGTGGCAGTGATTCCAGCAAGGCTTCCTGGAGGAGGTGCGACCAGGAAGTGTGACCTGAGCTCAGAGGTGAGGGAAGAGCATACCAGATGGAGGGCACAGCCGGTGCAGCTGAACTGGGAGGGGGTGAGGTGGGGGGTGGGACCCGAAGCCACAGCATGGGGATAAGCCCCGGGGTTCCGGGCGGGTCGGGAGAGGTGTTAATTCCAATTTCAGATAAACAGTGAAAAAATTTTAGTATCATTATGTCCTGTGCGATATTTATTTGGGATACATTTAAAGTTATTCGTTGTTTATTGGAAATCCAAATGTAACTGCAAGTCCTGTATTTTGTCAGGCAACTCTACCCTGGAGCATTTCTAAGGAGCCACAGGAAGGGCTCGGCGGGCCTCAGTTTCCCCGTCCGACCCGGGAAGCTCCTTTACAGGTGAGACGGCGCCCCCTGGCGGCCTCCGGCGGAAGCCCCGCCCCCGGCTGCAGTCCACAGGTGCCCGGCAGGGGGCGCGCGCACCCCGCGGATGGTCCTGGCTTCCCTGGGTCCACCCCACAAAGGGACCCCAGGGTCTAGGGGGAGTCGCTTACGCGTATCGCAACCTGGACCCGCGGTTCAAAGTGTCCCTGCTGCAAAATGGGTCAAGCAGAGCCGCACTATGAATGTTCTGGGTCTCCTGGGCCCTTTCTATGAAAAAATATTAAAAATTCTATTTTGCAGCTGCGTTGGTATAACGACGAATTACTTTAGGCTGGATTCATGACTATCTATTCCTTATAATTATACTCGCTTTTTTCTTCCTACTTTAAAAGAAGTTATAATTACATTTTCATAGACCCCGGTTCACAGGGACAAGGCAACCTGGAGGCTAGTCCGGGTTCTGGGATTTGGGGCTGGGCCCAGCATCCCCTCCAGGTCTTTCTTTTTATTTCCTTTTTTTTTGAGATTGAGATGGTGAATAGTTAACTTGCCCTCCACCTCTGTGTAGACAGACTCCAAAAACACCATGGGATGAGGGAGGACAGAAGGGAACCCATGAATTCATTCATTCAACCAACATTTATGTGTCAGGCCCAACCTCAGGATTGGAGATGCAACCAGCCGTGATCAAGGCTAAGGAGGTTAAACAACTGCAGCTGTTTTGAACAGAAGAGCCCGGATGAAGATAAAACAGGGTGATGTGAGGTTCCAGTTTGAATGAAAAGGCACAGCTGGGGAAGGGTGGTCCAGGCAGGGGAATGGCCAGGGCAAAGGCCCTGAGGCAGAAATATGTTTCAGGGGGAATATATGTGGGAAGGAGGGCAGTTTGGGATCTGGGCGAATTTTTATTTTATTTTATTTTATTTTTTAATTTATTTTTGGCTGCATTGGGTCTTCGTTGCTGCCCTCAGGCTTTTTTTCTCTAGTTGCGGCAGGCGGGGGCGAGTAGGGGCTACTCTTCGTTGAGGTGCGCAGGTTTCTCATTGCAGTAGTTTCTCTTGTTGTGGAGCGCACGGGCTCTAGGTGTGGGGGCTTCAGTAGCTGTGGCTCGCAGGCTCAGTAGTTGTGGCTCACGGGCTCTAGAGCGCAGGCTCAGTAGTTGTGGCGCGTGGGCTTAGTTGCTCCGCGGCATGTGGGATCTTCCCGGACCAGGGATTGAACCCCTGTCCTCTACATTGGCAGTCGGATTCTTAACCATCGCGCCACCAGGGAAGTCCCAGAACTTTTAAAAAGATGCCGCACCCCCCAGCCTGAATGGAGGGCAGGAGGAGTGACTGTCTGAGGGGCTAAGTGAGAATCAGGCTAGTTTTTACAGGACCCCCACAAGCTGGTCTGGCCAGGAAACCTTAGAGGGCTGGGGGTCGCTGTACCCATTTCCCATCTTGAGAAACAGAGACCAGAGCAGGGTCTGTACTAACCTAAAATCACACAGCCAGGACCCAGGTGCAACCCAGGCCTTCTGCCCGTCCCTGGTAGAGCCAGCAAATCTGGTATCAATTCCCAGCTCCCTGCTGGGCTAAAAATAGGACCCCCTTCACTAGAGGCAGCTGGGAATCCTGCAGCTCCTCACCCTTCCGGGCCAGGCACCTCTGGGAAGTTGCACCCAGCTACTTAGAGACAACCACTTCCCTCTGGGAAATGGGGGACAGAGTGGCACACTTCCTGCCCTTCAGGAGACCCCTCCCTGCCCCCTTCCCTTTGACCAGAGGGGAATGTCATCCTCAAAACCACTGTAGGAGGAATAAATTTAAATTGGCCCATTTTAGAGAGGAGGAAACTGAGACACAGGGAGGCCCATGCACCTGCCTGGGGTGGGGGAGGGGTTGCATTCTGAGATTTGGCTCTTTGGTGGAGAGGGGGCTTTCCTGCACGTTGGAACTGATCTGGGGCCTGGGCCTTAAAGGGTGGCTTCCCTCTTCCAGCTCACCTGGGTCTCCAAACTCTCCCCCCTCCTCGGGCAGGGCAGTTGTTGCCCCTCTGGTGGCAGGGGCGGGGCAGGCAGCTGGGGTTGGTGGTTTAATAGCCTCAAGGTGGAGGCCTCCCTGCCACCTGCTGTCATTAGGCTACGGGCAGCCCAGGGGCTGGAAGGCTGGGTTAGTGAAAGGGGCAGGCAGACTCTGGCCCTGGGCTGGGGGTGGCTCCCTTGCACCATCCCATGGGCTTGGGAATTCCCCAGAGAGCGGATGGGGGCGGGTGATGTCCAGAGGGGGACTACCCACAGAAGATGGCAATGCTGTGCGTTGTCTGTGTGTGTGTTGCGGGGGGGGGGGGGGCTGCACACAACCCCCCCACCAAAGATCAGGGACTCTGGCCCCTCTCTGTGAGGGCCCTCTGGGTGGCCCCCGCCGGCCCCCCAATGCTTCCACTTGGCTCTTATCTGAGCTGGAGCCTGGGCCCCTGCGATTAGCTCGCAGGCGCGGCCTCAGGGGCTCACACCTCCCACCTGAGTCCACAACCCCAAGCCCACCTCCCCCAACCGACTCTGGGCCTCAGTTTCCCGCTCTCTGAAATGGGGACATTAAGAGTCTCTGCTACACAAAAATGTGAACCTCATCCCTTGGGCACATGGCCGCACAACCGAGCGCTCAAAACGTGGAAATTGTTGTTGAACTATTATTACCAAGAAGATAATCTTGTCTCTCCTTCTAGAAGGTGTGGGTAGTCAGGTTCCCAAGAGGTCATGGGAACCTCAGGTGGGGGTGGGAGGGTAGGGGTCAACAGGATTTCGCGAGGAGCCCTCCTAGGTATCTTGGACGCCCTTCCCCACCCCCACGCCTTTGCCAGTGCGGTGCCCCCGCGCCTGGCAGCCCCGCCCTCTCCCAGACCCCTCCCCACCGTGTAGCGCCCCCATCGCAGGGCCCTGGCTCCCTCCCTCCGACCCCGCCCCGCTCTCTTTTTCCGTCGCCGCAGCTCCTTCCTTTATCAAGTCTCTAATCCCCATTTTACAGACTTGGAAACCGAGGCACCACTCTTGGCGGGGTGAAGTCTCGAGTTGCTTAGTCTAAGGGGCGGGGGTGAAACTCTGAGCCCGGTAGGTCTATCCTAGGCGCTCGGTAAGATGGGGAGGGGGGTCCCGGACCAGGCTAGCGTCCCCAAATCCCATCCAGACAGAGCCCCAACCTCCTCCCCTCCCTCTCCCCCTGGGGCGCTCCCAGCCCCGCCTGAGCCCTCGGCATCATGTACGCTCGGGCCCGCGGCGCGCACTTTGCCCACTGTCCCTAGATAGGGGGCGGGGTATACCGCGTCCCTGTTCCCCTTCCCTTTTATTATTTATTATCATTTAAAGGGGCCGCGACCTGAGAATTTCCGTCCACTCTCTCCCCTTCCCCAGCACCCCTGTGCTTGTCGAGCGTAGTCGGACGAAGCGCGGGGGGCGAGGGGGCGTCCGGGAAGGCGGAGGGGGCCTCACGAGACCCCTCCCCGCGTCCCGAGCCGCGGCGCTGAATCACCGGCGAGGTATTTGCATCTGAGAGCGATTTGTCACCCGGTGATTTGTCTGCGGGGCGGTGAGCGCGCCGGTGGGGGGGGGGGGGGAGGGAAGGGGCGGGGGAGGCCGCGCGCGGGGAGACTTTTACCAATCGGGTCGGTGGGGGGTGTAGACGCGGACTCGGCTGGAGACTCGGTGAGTCGGCGCGCGGCACAAACCCGGCGGTGGCCGGGAGCCAGCAGCGCGCAGCTCGCGGCCCGGGCCGGAGGCCAGGCGCGGCCGGGGCAGGGCCAGACGCCAGGCGTGGGGCATGCGCCCCCCGAGTGGGCCCTGCGCCCCCCGAGCGGGCCCCGCGCGGTGAGGCTGGGGCAGGGGTGGGCCGGACTTTTAAATCGCGCGTTCGGTCCCGGGTGGGCGCCGCGCGCCCTGGAAGCCAATGAGGGGGGTCCCCAAAGTTGGTCAGGGACGTGGGTGGGGGTCCAGGGCCGGAAAGGCGATCCCAGTGGGTCGGAGTTGGTGTGGTTTTCTCTGCGACTCCCTTGGAGATCTCACCCCCTGCCATATTGTACGGGGGCGAGCGCGGGGGTGACCGGGGGTCGCGAGCGTGTGTGCCCCCTCCCAGCGGAAGGAAGTGGTCTCTATGCGCGCGCGGGGGGCTGTGGTCGGGGTTGTTTCATCTACTCCCGCTGGAATCGGTGTTTTATTCGGTAGCCCCGAGGGGAGTGGGAGCGCCGGGTGGGGAGGGCAGTTCCCTGGCGACCCTCCCCAGCCTGGATGGTTTATTTATAAAGTGTCGACTCTGGGGCAGAAAGGGGCCCCTGGAGGGGACACCACGGGGCCCGCGGCCGGGGTGGGCTCGGCCCGGGCCCTGACTCTCTGGCGGGGATCCCCGGGAAAAGCGCCCCCTGCCCCGTTCAGTGCCCCCCCCCAGACACAAAAGCGGGCGCAGGAAGCTCGGGGAGCGCGCGTTGGTCAATTCCAACGTTCCGCGGACCCCAGGCGGCCGGTTTGTCAATAATCTTCCGTTTTCAGTCGCCCGGCCCGGAGGGGTTGCCCACCCCCATGCAAATCGGCCGCTTTCCAAGAAGCCTTTGAAATCGGACTGGGGTTTCTGTCGTATTATTTCTTCTCTCTCTTCAGTGTTTCTTTTCTCACTTCCTCCGGGCCGCCCCCTCCGGACTCTCCTAGCCCCCTCCCCAGCTTTCTGACCCGCCCTCCCCCTCCTCTTCCCTTCGTGAAGTGAGGGCCCCCTTTCGCCACCCGTGGGCCCCAGCCTTGCACAACTCTTTAAATAACCGTGTTTTGCAAGCCCTGGGCCGAGCGGGTGACCTCTCTCTCCGGGAGGCATGGGGGGGGAGGGTGTGGCCCCAGATCCCTCCCTTCCCCCCCCCTCCAGGTCCCAAGGGCCACCCAGCACCCCCCCCCCCACATCCCCGCCCGGTCCCTGCCAGGGAATGCCTCTCCCCTAGGGTTGTCATAAAGTGGGGGTAGGGCCTGAGGACAAAGGGCTCTTGGGGGGGAGGGGTCTGGAGGGGGTGGGCGTCACCAGCTTAGGGTTAATGGCGGCCATGGGGGGGGGCCCAGGCTAGAGCCCAGGGGGGCTCCGGGGTTCCCACCTGCCCCCTCCACCAGCCCCAACGTGGAGGCCTGCCCTGCTCCCCTCCCCCACCCGTGGACCCGGAAGGGTCATTAAACCCAGCAGGCCTGTGGGGGGGGGGGGGTGGTGGCTTGAGGGGGCGTGGCTTCCTCTGGCCTCTTCCTTCTGCCCCCCAAAGAGGGGGGGCGTTGCCCAGAGCGTTTCCGTGGGGAGGGGGGGCTTGTCTTGAAGTTGTCAAAGGTGGGGGAGGGGCAGCAGACCAGACTAGACACTGGGTGAGAAGTGTCCCCTCAGCATTTCTTGGGGCTGGTGGGGGGGGGGGGTGACCGCCTGTCCCCCGGGGGTGGGGGCTGGGTGCTATCCTGCTGCCTCTAAGGACAGGCTGTGCTGGTCATTCTTCAGCACTATGGCCTCTGAGAGGGTCTTTGTGCCCTGGGACCCCTGCCCCTGCTAGATACTGAGGCCCTTCGGGGAAAGTAGGGTCCCTCCCTACTTTCCCGCAGGGACCCCCCCACCTGCCCCCCCCACTGCCCTTTCACCTATCCTGCTGGAAGACCCAGGCACTGGGGAAAGGGCCCCTCCCATGACTGGGGAGGCTGGGAGGGTCTACACTGCAAGACTCCCCTGGGGTGGGTGGTCAGGCTTCTCTTACCAGGTCACAGGAGGGGCCGGGAGGGCGGCCAGCCTGGTGACCCAGTGTCCGCCCGCTACCAGGAGCCTCTGGCCGCTGGACCCTCCTGTGTGTGGGACCCCTTTGCCCCAGGAGCTGCTCAGGAGCCTTTGGGGATTCATTTGTTGGTTGGAGTGGCTCCTGGACCCTCCTGTGTTCCCGTGATGTACCATCTGGGGTGTCACTGCCG
This sequence comes from Eschrichtius robustus, assembly GCF_028021215.1. Taxonomy (NCBI): domain Eukaryota; kingdom Metazoa; phylum Chordata; class Mammalia; order Artiodactyla; family Eschrichtiidae; genus Eschrichtius; species Eschrichtius robustus. The sequence continues at coordinate 179,016,422 of NC_090825.1, read as the reverse complement.
GGCCTGTTGGGTTCTGCCTAGTCTGTTTTATTGGCGGCCTGGGCGGGTGGGGGTGTGACCTGGGCTTGGGTGAGTGGGGCTGGGGTGGGACCTGCATCCTCCTGTCCTTGGTGGTGCCCAGCTGTGCCGGGCTCTGGGACATTTGTACCCAGAGCCCGCCCGAGGCCCTGGCAAGGTGGGTTGGCGGTGGTCCAAAGGTACCCCGGGCTGGGGGCAGAGCGCATTGCCTTCTGGGACCTTGGCCCCACTTGGGGTCCCAAAGGGCAGGGGAACTCCCTGCAGAAGGCACATGGGGGCCGTGTGGGAGGCTCTGACGTCACCCAGACCCGGGTTCAACTCCCAGCCTTGCCTGGAACCTGCTGTGTGTCCTCCAGCAGGGCAGCTCCGAGCCTCAGTTTTCCCCATCCGTAAAATGGGGACCATCCAGCCTCCTTCCCTAAGTCCAGCGAGCGCCTGCTGTGCTCCCGCCTTTACCATCACACACTCGCTTCATCCCTGCTTGGGTGCAGCGAGGTGGGTGCCATTCGGGCACCATTTTGCAGATGGGGAAACTGAGGCCTAGAGAGACTGAGGTTTAGAGATGGGGTGAGAGCATGAATGGGGGAGCTTTAGTCTGTATACAGCAGGTGCTCAATCTGGGTCGGCCGTCATGCCTGTAAGATGCCCGGAGCCCCCTGGGCCAGGCTGCACCAGCATGGCCGTGAGCAGCACCTAGAACTCAGAACCGGAACCCAGAACCCCAGGACTCTGGTGCCCAGTAGCTGGCTGTAGCCAATCAGAAGCCAGAAACACCCTGTCCCCCTGTTTCTGTGTATGAAGCCATAATCCGAGGTCTTTCCCCTGGGTGCTGTCGTCCACTAAGTGTTTCTCTGTGGCCCAGACGGGTGGGGGCCGACTCAAGGCCCTCGGGAGTCCAGTGCGGGGTGACCCTGCTTCCCAGCCCTCTGGAGGGTGGACAGAGTGGGGGCAGATGGGACAAACGTGCTCCTCCACCTCCAAGGAGGCCCCCAGGTTTGCACCCTGATGGACGTGGATGGAAAGGATTTTCCCAGAGGCCTCTGAGGTCCGACCTCAGTGGGAAGGAGCCCAGGCGTGATCTGACGGTCTCTCCTGTCACCCCCAGGTTTCTGCAGACAAGTGAATGAGCCACCCGCCAACCGCCACCCCCCAGTGCCCGGTGTGAGAAGGAGGCGTCGCCTGCCTGCCGCTGGCATGCCCCGCCAGCCCTGAGCCTGAGCCCGGCGGCCCCCGCCCCTGCCCCCCGCCACCCGCCACCCTGCACTGCCCCGGCTCCCCCGCGGCCCCCACACTGCAGTGCGGCCGGGCCCCCTCCCCCCAGGGGCCGCCCCCGCCGCCGCCCCGCCCTGGTGCCCGGGGCGGCCCGGCCCGCAGGGCCATGAAGCTGCAGGCCGTGATGGAGACGCTCCTGCAGCGGCAGCAGCGGGCACGCCAGGAGCTGGAGGCCCGGCAGCCACCGCCGCCACCCCCCGAGCCCTCGGCTGGCCCCCCGGCCCGTGCCAGGGCCGCCCCGGACGAGGACAGGGAGCCCGAGAGCGCCCGGATGCAGCGGGCGCAGATGGCCGCGCTGGCCGCCATGCGAGCCGCCGCCGCCGGCCTCGGCCACGTGCCCAGCCCCGGCAGCTCCGAGGATGGGCCCCCCGGCTCGGAGGACGAGGACGTGGCCCCAGAGGGGGCACCAGGGTCTCCCCCCGCACCCGGCCGAGGCAGGGAGGCGACTGGCCTCCCTGAAGGTGACGGCCACTTCGAGGGCTCCGACGATGACCTGTGAGTTGGGGTGTGTGGGCGCCCCATGCTGAGCACTTGCCATGTGCCGATGGCTCTCAGCCCTGGGGACACAGCCATAGAGGAAGGACAAAACCCCTGTCCTGTTGACCACCCAGGATGTACCATCCTTTAGAACTTCCTGGGGGACGGTGGACCTTTCTCCACCTGCACCACCCAGGATCGGGGCCACCCGTCTCAAAAGGCTGACAAATACTTGAAGTGTGGCCAGTGCGGCCGGGATCTGCTTGTGTAGCTTTATTTCATCTTGATTTAAATGGAGCTACTCACACGTGGCCAATGGCCCCCATTGCCTGGCGAGGCTGTAGTAGATTTAGTGGCGGGGACAGGTGGAGTCCGTAGCCCCGGTGCAACCTGCTCAGTGTGCATCCATTGGCCCCCGGATGCGTCTCCCCGGGGTCTGATGCAGGCCCTGAGCTGGGCGCTGGCAGAACTCCGGTGGGATCCTTCTGGGAAGACGTTTAACGAGCAAAGCAGCAGGGCGATTGCAGGCTGCGATCGGAGTTGCCAAGAAAATAAAGCAGGGATCTTGGGGAGGGGGGTGGCTGGGGCCGGGATCAACTTCGGGCAGTGGTGGGTGAAGGTCTCCCTGCGGAGGTGACAGCCTCTAGGAAGGGCAAGGGGGAGCGGGGAACAGCATGCCCGGCAGAGGGAACAGCCTTAGCAAAGGCCCCGAGGCCGGAACTGGGTTGGCATTTTCAAGGCCCAGCAAGGAAGCCTGTGTGATGGAGGGGACGGGAGGGGAGACGGGGTTAGCAGGCGGGCAGGGGCTGGGCTTTCTGCCAAAGGGGCACCTCTAGTTTCTCTGGGCTAATTGGGAACGAGGGGAGTAAGGCCCACGACCTAAGCTGGTCTCCCCACGGGCATTCTCGGCAGCCAGAGCACATGGGGCTGCTCACCCGCGTCCAGACAGGGAAAGTGAGGCGGAGGAGGCGCGGGCCTTGCCTTCTCCCCTGACCCACGCCCTGTGTCTGCCCCAGGAAGCCGAAATGGGAGGAGGAGGAGGAGGAGGAGCTGGAGGACGATCTGGGGGACGAGGAGGACGACGAGGAGGACGAAGACTACGAGGACGAGGAGGGGCTCGGCCCCCCGGGCTCCGCCGGCCTGGGCCCCGCAGCCCTGTTCCCGCGCAAGGCCCAGCCGCTCCAGGCCTTCCGCGGCGACGGCGGGCCCCGGGCTCTGGGTGGCCAGGAGCGCCCGGGGGCTGGCCTGGCCCTCTCCGGAGGGGCTGCCCCCGCGGTGCCCCAGCTGCAGCCGCCGGACCACGGGGAGTGGACGTACGAGGAGCAGTTCAAGCAGGTGGGCCTCGCGTCCTCACCGGGGCTGTGGGCAGTCGCTGCCGGGGTCCTTCCGACCCGCCCCCCGATGTTCAGGCATTCGCTTGCCGGGTGCTGGGCATCTCGTGGAAGCCACAGTGTGGGATTGTGTCCTGTGGGTGGGATGGGCTGGCCGGTAAATGCATGGATGTGGGGACACGAGGGGCAAGTTCAGGGGGCTCCATCTGCACCAGAGGACAAGCAGAGAGAGAGAGCAAGGAGGGGGTTCTGAGCAGAGGGACCGGCCCTGGGAAAGGCCGCGCGCCTGGACGCGGCTCCACGGGGCTCATGGGTGTGGCCGGCGGGCGGGCAGGGGCGGGGGCTCAGGGACACAGGGCCAGAGGCCTTGTCCGTGGCGTCGAGTCTGGTCTGTTGAGCCTGTGGCTGTGGAGAGGGGGTTGAGCAGCGGGTGGCCACGTTGGTGTGGACGGCCAAGCAGCTCCTGGGGGCTCCGGAGGGGTGGGGAGGAAGCGGGCCGTCCTGGTGCCTTCCCCGCGGGCGGCCAGGGCAGAGGAAGTGGCCGGGCGGGGGATCCTTTGAAGTTGGGCCTCGCTGGGCTGGGCAGATGGAAACCAGATGGCGGCCGGGGCGGCCGGCTGGGCTTGCATTCCAGCCTGAGGCCAGCTGGGCCCTGCCCCGACCTCCGAGAGTGGACGGTGGGGACCTAGCCTCCCAGGCCCAGCGCCCGAGCCTCATGTGAGGCTACGGACGCGCCAGGCGCATGGGAGCCGGGAGGTGGCCGTGTATGGCCTTGGGGCACCCTCCCCCCATGCTGGCTTCCAGAACGGGCAGTGGGACCCTCCTGGAAGGAGCATGAGGTCCAGCCGCCATGTGGGAAAAGGGCGCTGGGACCCTGGCCACCCTCAGAAAGCTCAGATAAAGTACAGAGCTGGAAACTGGACACACAGTGTGAGACGAACAAGCCAGGGGCTGTGATGGGAGTGACGGGGCAGGTATAAAGGCAGAAGGGGACAGTGCCCGCAGGGTGGGCACGGCCAGGGCAGCGGCCCCGAGGCAGGAGGCCAGCCTGAGGAATGGGCAGGAAGGTTAATCCCCTGCCCAGGCATCTCGGGCTGGGTGGGGCCGCCTGGCTTCCGGCTGGGTCCTGGCACGCGGGTGGCAGTGCCAAGGGGTGGGATGACAGCCAGCAGACGTCATCTCCTTAGGGCGTGGCTGGCCGCTTCCCACGCGTGGCCCCGGCTGCCCCCTCCCGCCTGAAGGCTTTTCCTCTGCGTGTGGACCCCAGCCTGAGCCAGTGCCTGGGATCAGGCCCCCCCCCCACCCCCGCTCCCTGCCTCAGTTTCCCTCCTCTTCTTGAGGAGCCGCTTGTGGCTGGGTTGCTGTCTGTCTAGTTCTGCAGATAAGAAAACAGGGGCGAGGCATTGGGGGTGGGGGACGGGTTTCCCAGAACCGAGCTCTTGACGTCCGCTGGGGTCAAAATAACACAAACGGGAACCTCATGGGCGAGTTATATTTATGGACTCACCGAATATTTGCCATCTGCGCTGAGTCCAACCCTCAGGAAGCCCCAGGCTGGGGGCCAGAGCCAGACACCTCCCACCCCCCGCCTCACAGGGTCACGGCCAGGCCAGAGGAAGGGACAGGGCCGCAGCCCCTGTGGGGTTGGGGGTCGACAGGTAGCCCTGGCCCCGCCCAGCAGCTTCTGCTGCGTGGCCCAACACTGGCCCAACACTGGCGGGAGACGGGGCTTGGGTGGCCAGGCCAGGCGGAGTCCAGGGATCAGGTGTCCTGGCCACAAAGCCCCCTCGGCCCATCAGGAACAAAGGGCCTCCAGGGGCCATTGTCCCGCTGGTCTTTGGACACAATGATGATGTCTCGAGGACTCCCAGGGTCAGGGCACGGGTGGGGAAACTGAGGCCCAAGGGGCCCAGGGAACCCAGGTCACACAGTCAGTCTCATGCTTATGGAGCACCTACTGGATACGCAGCTCCTCTGCTGGGCGCAGAGAAGGCCCGTAAACAAATGGGAAGGAAGGGGTGAGGAAACGTGACCTGGCATCCAACTGGGGATGTGGGGAGGCCTCTCGGGATGTGGCACTTGCTCCAGGCCTGGTCGGAGAAGGAGCTGGGCCCTCACACTGAGGGGTGGTGGTGTGGCAGGCAGAGGAAACAGCCCGTGCAAAGGCCCCGGGGTAGGATGCAGCTTGGCTTGTGTGTGGAGGCTAGACGCCGCCGCCCGGCTGGGCCCCGCGGGGGATGGAATTGGATTCCAAGACGGTGGGGGCTAAGGGAAGTTGTGGGCAGCCGGGGGGCTGCCCTACAGCGCCAGGATCCTGTGCCTGCCTGTTTGTGGCAGGTCCAGCTGCCAGCACTGCCCTCCCGCCCAGCTGGCCAGGCATCTGTGCGGCCAGTGTCAACAGTGGCCCGGGCCCAGCCAGCCCAGCAGATGTCGGGGGCTGTGTTGACTCTGGGGCCTGCCCCACCCCCTTCCTGGCACGTGGCAGCCGGGCCGGCCGGCCGCCTGCTTGGCACCATCACTGCCTCTTCCTCCCCGGTCTTGGCAGGGCCTGGGCCTGACTTCCGCCCGAAAACCCTCGACAGCCGTGAAATTCTGCCGCCGGCTACAGGGTCTGGGGGGCAGCCAGGCTGGGGAGGGGCCGGGAGCAGCGGGCTCAGGGCCACGGAATCTTTCCTTGAAAGCCTGGAACCTCGCTGCCGTGGGGCCCCAGGGACTCATGCTGATGGAGGCCAGCACTGGCTGGGATCGTAGTGTGTCACGGGGAGCGAATAGGATCTCAGCCTGCTGCCGTCAGGTATGGCATCCTGGTGAAAAATCCTGGTGGTTTCCTGTTACCAGCAGGGCTGTGCCATCGTGGGATTTTAAGCAAGCAGAGTCTTTAATTGCAGATCTTCAGCCACTTAAGGATTTGAATCTTTAGTCTCAATGACTCAAACGCTGGGGTTTTTATTAACAGCTTTATTGACTTGAGATTCACCTAGCACATAACTCACCTATTGAAAGCGCGATTTGGTCGTTTTTCGTACATTCACGGGGTTGTGCAGTCAATTTTAGAACATTTTCATCACCTCAAAAATAAACCTTTTAAAATGTACCCTTTAGCTCTTACCCCCACCCCCTCTTCTAGCCCCTGACAGCTAGGAATCCACTCTCTGACTCTGTGGATCTGCCTGTTCTGGACGTTTCCCATCCGTGGAATCACACCCTGTGTGTCCTTCCGTGTCTGGCTTCTCTCCCTGAGCATCGTGTTCTCGGGGTCCGTCCACGTGGTAGCGAGTGTCAGGGCTTCTCTCCTTTTTGTGGCTGAGTGATATTCCATTATACGCACGTATATCTTGCACTTTATTTACTCATTCGTCCACCGATGGACAATGGGTCGTTTCTCCCTTTGGCTGCTATGAACGTGCGTGTACAAGTTGGTGCGTGAACGCGTGCTTTCAGTTCTCACGGGCATGTACCTAGGAGTGGAGGTGCTGCGTCGTGTGGTCACCCTGTGTTTAACCTTCTGAAGAGCTGCTGTTCACGGCGGCTGCTCCATTTTGCGTCCCCGCCAGCCACACGAAGCTTCCAGTTTCTCCATGTCCTCGCCGACGCTTGTGGTTATGACTTTGATTCCAGCCGTCCTGGTGGGGTGGCGTGCAGTCTCACTGTGGTTCTGATTTGCATTAAAGGTCGGGATCTTTATTCTCCCTCCTCTCCAAGGTCGTGTCTGCTCCCCACAACTTGTAAATGAGCTCAGAGGTATAGAGGTGACAGTTCTAGCTGGTATTTGTCGCCCAACTATGCAGAGGCAGCAGACGGAGCGTCTCACGTGTGTCTCGTGTACCTTCACTTCGTGGTGGGGTGGGGGGGCGCTGCATTTGCCCCGTCGTGCGGTTGTGGAAGCTGAGGCACGGAGCCGTCGAGCCGCTTTGCCCACGGTCACACGGGGGAGGTGTCAGAGCTGGGATTTGGCCCCAGGGTGTACTGGAGGAGTGGACAGATGGTGAGGGGCAGGGGGCAAGCCCCCCCTGGCTGAAGGTTTCGGGGGAGCCCGGGTGGCCCTCTGAGCCTCGGTCTCCTCGTCTGAAACGGAGGCGGTTGGTCCAGGGCCCAACAGCAGGGCGTCAGGAGCCGGTGCCTGGACACACAGGCCCCCAGGCAGGAAAGGCCTCTCGGGGCTGCTGAGGCCTTGCTGTGGACCCCGCCTGTCCCCTCTCCCCTCCCTGGGCCTCCTGGGGCCTGTTGAATTCCCGTGGGTGTCCTCCTCCACCCTAGCGTGTGTGGCCCTGGAAATGGGTTCAAGCAACTTGGGGTGAAGCCCTGGGCCTCAGCAAGAGGCCGGGGTCACATTTTGGTTTTTCTTTTCTGCTCCTTTCACCTCACTTCGATTTTTTTAAATTATGGGAGGTACACGTATATACATCTTCAAAGTCCTTTTTTGATGCCAGAAGTGACACTTGACACCATTCCGGTGGGGGATAAAAAGGGAAGGATTCCAGTGAGGCCTGAGACCTGCCAGCCCCCTCTGTGACCTAGCTGGCAGCAGCTATGGTTTTCCCAGGCCTTTCTCTGTCCATTTACACGGAAATGTGACGCATAAGGTATCGAAGTGTGGTCTCTCGGGCGGGGGGGGGGGGGGGGGGGGTGGTGGTGGTGGTGGTGGGGGAGCTGCCAGGATCTGCCAAACGCTGAGCTGGACGCACTGCTTTTCTCATTTTTTCTCATCATTTTCACTCTGCATCTGTCTGTTTTATCAGAGTGTTTCAAGTAGCCGAGTTCTTTTCAGCTGTTGCGGGTTCCCTTGTGGAGCCGACACCAACACGCTGGTCTGTTTTCCTGTTTCCCTGTTGTAAACAACACTGCAGTGAACATCTCTGGGCTCATGAGAGTTGCTTGGAGCTGAATGGGGTGGGATTAGGGAGCAGGAATTGCCGGGACTCCGGGAAGAGGTGGCAGATGGTTTCTTCATCCTACCTGGGAGCCCCCAGATACTGGGGGCCCAGAGAGGGACACACGCACTTCAGCCCTGAAGAGTCAGGGCTGGGCTAGAGGGAAAGCTGCCCAGAGGAATGGGCTTTGGAGCTGGGGCTTTGCAGGACATGTCAGAGTTGGCCAGATGGAGAGAGAAGGGTTAGGGCCTGCATCTTGGAATGGCGTGGCTGGAACATAAAGTGGGAGGGGTAGGGGTGGGCAGACATTAGGGCAAAGCAAAGGTGGGCTCAGAGGGGGGCCTTAGCATGGTTTAGTGCTGGGGGAGAGAGAGGGATTCTGGGAGAACCCTCTGGGCTCTGCAGTCCAGGGAGGAGTGGAAGAGGCCAGCGCTACAGCCAGTCCTGCGGGACCAGGGAGAAGGAGGAGGAGAATTTTTTGGTGGAGTGTGTTCTGGGCACAGGCTGGAGGTCAGGCACTGGCTTCTGAGCCCAATGACGTTGAGCCAGTTTGCTTGGGGCAGTGTGGGCTGGGCCCAGGCCCGTGGGTCCTGCAGGCCACCTCTGGCGCCGGGCGTCTTCCTGGGGCGCCGGGGTCCCTGGGCCCCGTGCTGGGGGCGGGACCTGTGCCAAGGAGCCCCCCGGGAGCCCAGCCCTGCCCGCCCGGGACAGCGCCCACCTCATCAAAGCTACTGCGGCTGCTGGCATGGAGCCAGATGGGCCGTGGCGGGCGCGGGGAGGATGCCGCCTGCAGCCCTGGCACCATGCCCCCGCCCGTGCCAGCCCTGGGAACCACACTGACTCAGCCGGAAGAGCCTTATCTGGCCCCGGCGCCGCCGCCCGGCTGCCCGGTCACTGCCGAGGGGTCACTGCCGCTGTGGCCTGGCCCCCCACACCCACCGCTGCTCCCCACCCCGGTGGTCACTGCCAAGCACCCGGCCCCTCCCCACGCTTTCTAATGACACGCATGGTGCCAGAGGGCGTGGTGCCCGGCGGGCATGGGGCGCACGTGGGGTCCAACCCGCTGACGTGGGCGAGCGCGTGTACGTCGGGACGTGGTGGCTACGTGGGGTCCCTGTGGGCTGGGGGTTCCCGTCTCGAGGGACCCTGTGTGTGTCGGGGTCTGTGTTTGCAGAGCCGGGTCTCTGGGGGCATCTTGAGACCCCCTCCTGTGGTGTCCGTGACCATGCGTTTGCTGGCGTGGCTCTCCCGTGTGTCTGTGTGCACGGTCTGGGGCCATGTGGACCCATCTGCAGCGTCTTGTGTGTGTATCTGTCACCTCAGGCGCCTGCTTGTGTGTCCCCGTGTCTGGAGTGTTTGTGTACGTCTGCGTGCACCCCCATGCGACGTGGCCCTGACATGTGTGGGCGTGTTGTGAGTGTGTCCTGGGGTCTGGGTGGCTGAGCTTGTGTATCCGTGTGTGTCGATCCCAGCGCTGTGCCTGTTCCACACGTCTGTACAGTGGATGACAGGTGACCCTTTCCCGTGGCTGTTTTGTGTGCACGTGGCTGTATGCTTGTGGGTCTGCAAGCACACACGTGTGTGCGTGCACGTGTGCCCGTGTGTGAGCCTTCCGTGCCCCCCGCTGGCCCCGTGTCTCGGGAATCTTGAGCGTGCGGTGGGGCCCATTAACCGTTAGCCAGAAAGTCACGTTGCCCCAGTCAGTGGCTTGAATCGGCGGCCCGGGCACAGGTCAGCCGCCCGCGCCCGTCCGCGTGGCTTCCCGAGCCGCCTTGCTGACGCAGCCCCAGGGAGCCGCGAGGTGTGACCAGGGCCTCAGGGGCTGCAGGGGGTCCCACCGCCAGGTTCCATCCCTTCCTCCCCTCACGTGCTGTGTGATCTTGGACAGGGGTGCGCCCTCTCTGATCCAGAGGTGCAGCCGGGGGATGCTGGGCAGGGCTCACCTGCTCTGTGCCTCAGTTTCCCCACCTGACACAAAGACCCTTCAACCCGCCGAGCCTTCTGATCTCGAGCCAGCACCCCCTGCGGTGACTTCGAGGGGCATCCCAGGCCCTCTGGAAGGCCCAGCGACCCCGTTTGCAGACGCCATCCACTGCTCCGGGCGGGGCCGGGGGCAGCTGGGGTTGTGGGCTGTGGGTGGGCACACGTGGGGGCGGGGCCGGACCGCCCTCCTCTGCTCGCCCAGTTGCGCTCGGCCAGAGGACAATTGGGGGTCACGGGGTTAAACGGTAACCAATCTGCCTATTGAAGGCCCCAGCTCGGGACGCAGCCTTGCCCCTCGTCAGGGCCAGCGGGGGTCTCGTGGGGCCGAGGGGTGTGGCGGGCACAAAGTCAGCGCCGCCTGCCGCCACCCCCGCCTTCCAGACAATGAGCAAGGAACAGATGAAACCCTAATTCCAGGAAGAAACCTATCGGGGGGCATGAATGGGCACGTCTGCCCAAAATCTCGGAACGGGGACCTTGTTTGGAAATAGGGTCTTTGCAGGTGTGATGCAGTTAAGATGAGGCCATAGTGGAGGAGGGTGACCAGTGCCCTTAGAAAAAGAGGAGGGACACACAGAGACAGAAAATGGCCGTGTGACGTTGGGGGCAGAGACTGGGGTGATGCAGCCAGCCACAAGCCCAGAGGCCCCGAGAAGCTGGATGAGGAAGGGAGGACCCTCCCCCAAGCTTCTGGAGGGAGCGCAGCCCTGCCTCACCTGGATTCTGGACGTCTGGGCTCCAGAGCCGTGGAAGAACAAATCCCTGTGCCAAGCCCCCCGGCCTGTTGCCGCCCCAGGAAATGAATACAAAATCCAGTGAGGGCTTTGGGTCCCCGATCCTTGGGGCTCAGCAATGCCGGGCAGATTCTCATAGAGCCTCCTTAGGGGACCCTGACCGTGTGGTCCACGGGGTCATGGGACTGCTTTACGGCGCAAAGGCCAGGCTGGGCACCCGGGTGCGTGTGTGTCTGAGTCTGGGCCTTCCACAGGGACGTGTGGAGCTCCTGCTGTGTACCAGCCCCATTCTGGGCACCAGGTATGCACCTGTGAACAAAGCAGACAGAAGTGGCCACCCTTGTGGCCACGTGGCAGTGGGGGCCGGGTGGGTGCAGCAGCCGAGGGCGGGCCGTCTGGGGCCATTATCTGAGAGCCAGCCAGCGGACGAGGGTGTGTCTGTGTTTGTGTGTCTGGGTCTGGCTGGACGGGCGTGTCCATGTGCGCCTGGAGACCACTCCGGGTGGTGGGACCTGCTGCGTCTGGGCAGGCTGAGGGTCCACGTGTCGGGGTGGGAGCATGCGTCCAGATAGGGCTGGGAGGGTCCGTGTGCAGCCATGGGGCAGACCCGGGTCCATGCCACGTAGAGGTCCAGGCGGGGGGCCATGTGGTCTGTCTGGGCGGGGCCGGGGGTTCTCTCAAGGCGGTGGTGTGACTCCTAGTGTCCCTGGGGTAGGTGTGGCATCTCTGTCCAGGCTGGAGTGGCCGTGGGCCCTGGGGCTGTGTCACATTCTCTTTCTGCCCCGTGAGGGGTCTCTGAGGGTCCCCGTGGCCACCCCAGCCTCTGCCTTGTTAGGTTATGTCCCCCAGCCCACCCCATGGCTTCCAATGTGTATCTTCCGGGCTTGTGAGGCCCCTACCCAGGGGGGCGCCCCCAGCCCCAGGGGCTGCCAACTCTGGGCGGGGTGGGACGCCCGCTCCTTCTGTTCTGTATCCCCCCTTTTAGGACGAGCCCCGTTACGTTCTTCCCTGGGGCTCTGGCTGGGCCTGGGGCCTTGCTGGAGGCTGGAACCGGTGTGACTCGCCCAGGCCACCCTGCCTGGCATGGGGGAGCCGGGCCTGGAACCTGGCCGGGTCCGTCTGTCCCCAGGTCTCTGGTTTCTCTCTCTCCCTCACATCTCTCTCTGTCTCTCCCTCTGTCCTTTTCCTTTCTTCTTTCCGATCTCCACCCTCATCTGCCCACCTGCCCCCATCACCCTGTGATTACTCCCATCTGCCCTTTTCCCGTGAGTGCCCAGTGGACGGCGTGCATGGGCCTGGCTGCCACATTCTCCCGGCCTGGCGGCCCCTGCCTCAGCTGGCACCCTGCCCGGCCGACGGCCCGCCCGGCCCCTCCCTGTGTCCTCCAGCTGGTCCATGCATCCGCCAACAGGGTGCCCAGTTCTTGGATGAGAAGTGGGGCCTGAGGGCACCTCTGGGGCGCGGCTTGCGGGATCTTAGTTCCCTGACCAGGTATTGGACCCGCACCCTTTGCAGTGAAAGTGCAGGTTCCTAACCACTGGACCACCAGGGAATTCCCGAGCGTTATTCTTTTCTTCGATGCCATTGCCATCTGGGGGGAGCCCAGCCAAGCTGGGGTGCAGGTGGCAGCTGCTCTTGACACCCTCCTTCTGGGCACCATTTCCCCGTCTAGAAAACAGGGGCAGTGTCTGAGCTGGTGTTCTCTTGTCACCATTGTTGGTTACCGGTCACCGAGGGTCCTGGTGGAGGAGAGCGGGCGTGGTGGGCACCAGCTCGGCCCCCGGGCGCCCAGCGTGGGTCTCGTCTCTCCTCCTCATTCACTGCAGGAGCTGCTCCCTGGGAGGTGGGATGTTCCAGGAACAGGGTCCCCCCCTTGCAGTCGGCGGGTAGGTTTGTTGGCACCCTGAGCCCGCTGGCCACCACGGGCAGGCTCTGTTTTACCGTCGGCCTGGAGTCTGGCAGAGGCTCCTGCAGGTGTGCCGGGCGGGAACCCCCAGCCCTGAACCGTCCGGGGCCCCTTCCTCTTGACTCCTGGGTGGGAGGCGGGAAGCACCCCCCTTCCTTCCTGCTCTGTCTGGGGGAGGCCCGGGGACAGTGGGGACCCGGTCAGCACAGCCAGGGAGGGGCAGCGATCTCTCTTATGCTACTGCACTTCCGTTCAGCGAACCTGGGCTGGGAGTGACGGGGACCTCGCTCCCTGGGCAGGTGGATCTTTATGAACAGCCGGACCGCTAGGAGAGTCCCTTCTGGTGCTTTCCCAGCTGCCGGCGGCTCTTCTGCAGGGAAACAGGGCTGCTTCCTTTCAGAAGAAACCCCATGGTGGGAGTTTTAATCCCCGGGCGCCAGGCCCTGGGTGCAGGGCTCAGAACCCTGAGCCAGCGGCTAAGTGGTAGCTAGATGATCGTCCTTGGGTTTTGGGGGCCTGGGACCCCCAAACGAAATGCCCTGAGAGCAGCATGGAACGTCGGGTTCATAATTGCTGGCGGAAGGGAGGGAGGGAGTGAAGAGGGAGAAGATTCTGGATTTTTGGCTGTCTGACTCCAAAGCATTTGCCCGGTACCCCCTGAGTGCCAGGCGGTCTCGGGCAGGGTCCCACCCCCAACCCCACAAGGCTTTGAGGTGGTCCAGAGGGGCTCAGTACTGGGTTCGAGTCCAGCTCTGCGGCCTTCTCTCAGCACCTCGGTTTCCCTGTCTGTGAAATGGGCTCCCATGCAGATAGCAGTCTGCTCAGAGCCAGGCCTGTGGGTGGGGGCTCCCAGGTGGATGGGAGGCTGCCCGCCCGGATTTGCATGTCGTTTGCATGCCGCGGGGCAGCTGCCTTCCTAGAAGTTTCTCCTCATTGTTCCCCATCCTGAGTGCGTCCTCAGTGCCAGGCCTGCTGGCATCCCCAGCTGTGACATGGAGCTGGCGGGTGACTAGCCTTGTCCTGCCACCAAGGTGGCTCCTCCTCCCTGCCCCCCAACCCCCGGCCCATTTTCCTGGAGCCAGACTCTTCTCTCTGCACAATCTGCTCCCATGGTTCCCTCGTCCCCCACCTGGATGACCCAGGTGCACCCTGCCCACTTCACAGGTGGGAAGACTGAGGCTCCAGGAGACCCCAATTACATGAAAGGTTGACCCAGAGACAAGGGCACTTCCCCGGAACCTCACCATCTGGAAATCCAGAAAGAAGCGCCTTTAATCGTCAGCTTCGTGGTCAGGCTCTATGACTTGTTTCTGGAACTTTTATTAATATCTGTTTCGTGGGTGGGTGTGCCGTGTCTTTTCGGAGAGGGGGCACATGCTGGTTGTTGGGGGGGCGGGGGTGGCCAAGCTGGCAGATGTTTCTGCCTGGCCCAGAATCACTTCCCCAATTTCCTGCAGGCCCAGTGGGGGCCCCTGCAGCCCTGGAGCGCTGACGGGAAATGAAAGGGCCATGTGGCCCTGCGCCTGGCTGGGGTGGGTGGCCCCAGGGGTCAGGTGCGCCAGGAGGGCAACTTGTGGGAAGAGCCTGAGGTCGCCCGGTGAACACTGATTAAGCCCCTACTGTGTGCAGCAGCAAGCAAGCCTGCCCTTCCCCCATCCTGCTGCAGGGATGGCTGGCTTCAAAGGCGCCCCCGCTCCCTCACCACCTCCCCCTGCCTGTGTGTGACTCCTGCTGTGCCCCTCGCAGGCCTGGGGCTCCCAAGGGTTGTCTGGGTCTCTCTTGGGCACATTGCATCCCCAGCATCCAGCACAGGCCTTAACATACAGAAGGATGGGAATTCCCTGGCGGTCCAGTGGTTAGGACTCCGTGCTTTCACTGCTGTGGGCCTGGGTTCAACCCCTGAACTAAGATCCTGCAAGCCGTGCACCGCAAACGGTGTAGTGCAGCCCAGGAAAAAAAAAGAAAAGCATACAGAAGGTGCTCAGTCATGGATGCAAAATTGATTGACCTGGCCACAGCCCCGAGGGCTGACAAGGAAGGTTCCAGACTCCGGGTGCTTCCGCCCCACCCGGCCTCCTCCCGCCAGACTTCATCCATCCATCCATCCATCCATCCATCCATCCATCCATCCGTTTGTCTGTCCCTGCCCCGGGGTCTCTGGGGAGGGGGCGAGAAGGGGCAGGAGCGCACCCTCTGGGCCGGGCTGCAGAAGAGGATGGTTAAGCGGGGCTACAGCGGGGCGGCACCAGTGCCGGACCGAGACCCGGTCACCAGGTGCGCACGGAAGCCCCTGCCCGCCTCAGTGGGCACGAGGGGAGGGGCCGTGGGGGGTGTGGGTGCCGCCCCTGCCCCACCCGTGCCCTGCCCCGCCCCCCAGCCCTGCGCGTGGGCGTTTCTGTGAATGGGGGAGGCTGGTTGGCCCCCAGGGACCCGGCCCCTGCCCACCTGGGCAACGGCTGCCAGCGCTGAGTCATCGGGGCGCAGGGCCTCCCAGGGCCCGATAATGTGAGGAGGGGCTTTATCAGCTGGGGTGGGGCCGCCAGGAGGGGGACACCAGGGCTGAGCTGGGATGGAGCGTGAACCAGGGGCCAGAGCCCGGTGTGCCTTCTCCTCCCTTCCTTCTTTAGCACCTGCTGTATACTGTGCCTACCCACTGTTACCTATTCTGCCCTGGGGGCTCTCATCTGGGTGGGAAGAAAGAAGGGAAGGAAACCATCCCCAAAATAAGTACAGAACCACGTGACCCGTGACGGATGCTGGGGGAGGGGCAGGGAATGTCACTGGGGGCACTGCCTTGGCTTGGGGGTCAGCAGGAGCCAAAGAGGGCAAGGGTGGAGGAGGGGGACCCAGGTGGGGGGACCAGCAATGCAGAGGCCCCAGGCAGGACCAGGTTGGGAGCAGCGAGGGGCCAGCGCCGGGGAGGGACCAGGTGCAGGCATCTGCGGGGCCAGGACCACACCCCAGCCTGGCAGGCGGGAGGTCTGGCTTCTCCTGACAGCAACAGGGAGCCAAGGGCCTCTTCGAAGCAGGGGAGACACAGGCTGATCTCGATGTAAAGATTAAAAGCTCCCCGGACTCTCCACCCTGGGGGGCTGCAAGGAGGAAGTGTCATCCTATTGCTTTTGGGCGTTCTGTGGGGGGACATTGAGGGATAAAAACCAGCTGTGCGGGCTTCTCTGCTCTTTCAGTGCAGTTTCACTTTGCTTACAGGAGTTACAATGAATCAGTTCTTGTCCAAAGCCCAAAGAATATAGAAATAGTGAGATTCGTAATAATAGCCAAAAAATGGAAATAACCCAAATGCCCATCAGTGGTGAATGGATAAACAAATGTGGTCCATCCACACACGGGAACATCACTCAGCTATGAAAAGGGGTGAAGCCCTGACACTCCTACGACGTGGACGGACCCTGAGAACATGGTGCTCAGTGAGAGAAGCCAGACACAGAAGGACACACAGGGTGTGATTCCATTGATGGGAAACGTCCAGAACAGGCAGATCCACAGACACAGAGAGTGGATTCCTGGTTGTCAGGGGCTGGGGAGGGGAAGGGGGGTGACTGCTGATGGGGACGGGGCTTCCTTTGGGGTGATGGAATGTTCTGGAACTAGATAGGTGTTGTGGTTGCAGAACAATGTTCAATGCACCAAAGGCCACTGAATTGTTCACCTTAAAACAGTGAATTCTGTGTTACGTGACTTTCACCTCCATAAATATTTTTTTTAACGATCCAGGACCAGGTAGGTGAGATTAAGGCCCTGAGGCTCCCGGGTGGCGCCAGCCCTGCCTGACGCCTCACTCCACCGTTCATCCTTGTCCGTTCCCAGACCCCCTCCAAGGGCCAGGGTTCCAGCGGGGTCCCCATGGTCCCCACACATTGACGGTGTCTGTTCCTGCCGTTCTGGCCGTGGGGGAAGCCATCCTTCTGTGGTTGCCCGTGAGCCGTATTGGACACAAGTGCAAAAACGGGCCTTTTTCGGGACTTCCCTGGCAGTCCAGTGGTTAGGATTTGGGGCTTCCACTGCAGGGGCCCCAGGTTCAATCCCTGGTCGGGGGACTAGGATCCCACAGGCCACACGGTGGGGCCAAAAAAAGAAAAAAACCACGAGGGGGCCTTTTCCACCTGTTCCCAGCTGTGGGCCTCTCCCTGCCACATCGGTGGCTGCCAGGGACAAGGTTGTTCTTCTCCGGGGCTGGGGGTTGCCAGTCCCCCGAATGCTCCTGGTTTCTCCTGATTTTGTCCCTGTATATGCTGTCCAAGGACACGGCCTCACTCCTGGAGTCCCCCTGCCGCCCAGTGGCCTCGTGCATCCGAGGTAGGGCCCCGCGGACTTTGGAGCCGCCTGGGTGTCGGGAGGGGGGCTGAGCAGACACCGTTAAGGGGGCAAAGTTCCTCCTGGGGGCCCTGGAGCGGGTGCTTTCTTTACAGCTGGGGCCCCTCGGCCTTGGGCTGGTTGCCGCCCTGGGCCCCGTGCAGGCTGGAGTTGGGGACACGGTGCCGGGGAGGGGTCTCTCGCGTGTGGGCGGCCCTGGGGGCGCCCCTCCCCCCTGCACCAGGTCCCCCCCTTGTGGTTTGATGGAGGCCACTGGCCTGCCCTCCTCTTTCAGGCTGGCAGGTGGGCCCAGGGCATGCATGGTGCCCTGGCTCCCGAGGGGTCTGCTGTCCCCGCAGGGCGGCTTTGGGGGAGGGGGCCCCACCCCGGGGGTCATCGAGGCCTGGTCAGCAGCACAACCCACTGACCTGGCTGGGAGCTCCTCGAAGCTGGTGGTAGTGAAAATGCTCACCTTTCGCCACAAACAAGAATTTCCTGTTTGCCCCTTGCGCACTTGGGGGAGGGGAGGTTATCTCACTTTTTCCTCCCTGGCCCCTCCCCCGCCCACTACCTGACCCCGAGCCTGCCCTGCTTTATCTGCTTCCTCCTTGCAGGCTGGCCCCTCCACCCTCTGCGGAAGGGTGGGTGACGGGGTCCCTCCGCGGGACCCCCTCCTTTCCCCTCCAGCCTCCCCCTCCCACCTGGGCTGGACCCAGAGCGAGGCAGGTGGCCTTTCATGCTCATCATCTTCCCAACGTGGTCGAGTGTCCACTGAGAAATCCATGTGTGGCATGAGGCTGGGTTGCGCCTTTGCTGCAAAGGAAACTGAGGCAGAGGCCGGGGTCAGAGGGTGAGGAGGGGCTGGGAGGGGAAGGAGGGAGCCTTGGGGAGATCCGGGAAACTGCATTCCAGAGGAGGGAGCAGCAGGTGCAAAGGCCCTGAGGTGAGGGCCTGTGACAAGGCCCACGGGGGCGAGCAGAGGGAGGTGAGGGCAAGGAGGTGACAGGCCAGCAGTGACCGCAGGGGAAGTGAGGTCCTTGATGGGGGCAATGGGAAGCCATGGGAGACTGTAAGGCAGGGGAGAGTCTCGCCCTGGCTGCCCGGGAAGGCCCCTCTGGCTGCTCAGCAGGGGTGGGGGCTTGGCTCTGCTTGGTCTGTGCCTCAGTTTCCCGTCTGTGAAGTGGGTGGTGCTGGGGAGGGGGAAGATGGACACGCGGGCAGTCCAGCCTCGGTAACTAGCGGATGCACGCCCTCCGTCGCCGGGTAGGGGCCCAGCCACAGCAGAGACCGGCGGAGGGGCGCGGGGCCTGTCCCGGTGACCCCGCCCGGCAGGTGGAAAACGGGAAGGGAGGTGTGTGCTTGGGAGCCTCTGTGGGAGCCCCCAGCCCAGGCCCGCATGTCCACACCCACATCCTCGGGGTTCTGTACCGCCTTCACAGATGCGGCTTGGGGAGGACAGGATGTGAACCCAGCAGGGCAGACTCCAAGTGCCCCCAAGACCCTTGTCTGCCCGATGCCAGGACGCAGGTGGCCCGAAGCGTGGGTTGTGCACAGACACGTCTCGGGCTTGGGAAAGGATAGGGGGTCCCACCCCCACGTTGCACTGAGAAATCAAGGTCCACTTAACGAGCATTTATGAAGCAGCTGCTGGGTGCCCAATTCTAGATACTGGGAACCAAGCAGACAAAATCCCGAACACCCTACCAGGGCATGTGGACAGGAGATCAGACCAGTGTGTAAACCCATGCGGCTTGGTGGTGCGGGGGAGTGGGGTACACAGGAGAGTCGCCCGTGATCGGTGCATGTGCCGCGGGGCTTCTCTCCAGGACGACGTGGGAACAGAGACCTGGGCGACGACGGGGAAGCCCGCGGGGACAGAGCTAGGGCAGAGCCAGGACGGCATTCCGAGAGAGGAGCTGCCAGGTCAAAGGCCTGGAGCGGGGACCGCGGCCCCTGGCGGGTTTGAGAAGCAGCGGGAAGGCTGGTGAGAGGTCAGCTGGGAGCGGCCCTGGCAGGTCTTCTGGGACGTGTGGCCGCAGAGAGGCGGGGTGTCCTCAGAACTGGCGGGAGGTGGAGGTGGCCCCGTGATCAGAGCGCGCAGTGGCCCCGGGGAAATCAGGCTCTGGGGAGGGGAGAGTGGGGCAGTTTATCTGGGGCCTCAGCCCAAGGCGGGGGTGTTTCCTGAGGTTTTGCCCAACCTCCAGCCTGGGTTTGCGGCTCGGGGTATGACAGTGCCTCCTGGTCCGTCCAGAAAGGGACAGGGTTTCAGCCAGAGGGCCCAGGTGGGCCCGAGGCCTGGGCGTGGCTCAGGATGTGTTGTGGCCCAGCTGTGTGGCTTGAGAGCCTTGTGAGGACAGGCAGCCGGGCCCAGGGGCTCACGAGGGGGGCCCCGGACACCACCACAGGGGGCCTGGACACCGCCCCCAGCTCCCCCATCCCTGAGGCCTGGTGGGCAGCCCTAGCCGGCTGGCCAGGGCAGGACACACCCTGCAGGGGTGCGGAACTTGGGCCCAGAGCCCCATAAAGCTGGGGCGGCCTTTACTGCCCGTCTTTGTTGTCGACTGCCCACAGCAACAGCCATTAAAGCTTCCTTCTCTGTCGGCAGCCTGCCCACCCCCTTTATGGCCTCGCACAATGCCCTGGCCCCTCGGGGGTCTGGCCGTGCCACGGCAGCCCGCCCACCGTTTGGCCTGGGAGTTAACGGGCCCCCTACCAAGCCGGCCCGCCTCTGCCCGGCAGCTGTTCTCTGCCCGGCAGCTGTTCTCTGCCCTGAGCCTCAGTTTCCCCACCTGGAATACGGAGGTGCTGATGGTTCCAGGAGCTCAGGGTGAAGCTATTGTGTTTATCACCCACTGTCTCTGAAAGATGGGGAAACTGAGGCAGGAGGGGCACTGGGCTCTCTTGCGGGAGCTGGGCCCAGGAAGGGGTTCATGCCGGGTGGATCCCCCTCCACCAAGGTCGGGATCTCAAGGAAGGAGATGTCGCCCCCTCGTCAGGAAGGGCTTGAGGTTCGGTGGTCCCCTGTCAGCTTCCTGGAGCGGCCATAACAAATGACCACAAACTGGGCAGCTTAGAACAACAGGGATTTACTCTCAGTTCTGGAGGACTGACGTCTGGGGTCAGGGGATGGCTGGGCCTTGCTCAGGCTCCAGGGGACGGTCCTTCTTGCCTCTTCCAGCTTCTGGGGGCTCCAGGCGTCACCCCAGTCTCTGCCTCTATCTCCCCGTGTGTCTCTGTGTCTCTCCTCCTCTCATAAGGACACCAGTCACCCTACTCTGGGACCTCATCGTAACTAATGTCATTTGCAGAGACCCTATTTCCAGATCAGGTCCCATCCTGAGGTTCCGGGTGGATGGGAATTTGAGGGCAATTCCCCACAAGTCTCTCTGGTCTTCTCTGCCCAGCCTGGCCCACGTTGCGGCCGAGAAAATCAGGGTTCACTTAACGAGCATCTATTAAGCAGCTGCTGTGTGCTCAGCCCCATTTTAGACACTGAAAACAGAACAGACAAAATCCCCGACGTTCTAGCCGGGCAGACAGACAGGAGACTGGACCAGGTTGTGAACCATGGGGATCTGATGAAGGGGCTGAGGGGAGAGGGGGGCGAGGGGCGCACACGGTGCTGGGGGCCGTGCGGGCAGGGGGAATGGGGATGGGGCAGGGGCGGTGGAGGCGGCCCAGGCGGGTGCGTGCCCATGGGAAGGTCCACCTGCAGGCCCCACACCCCTCAGGCAGGGGGAAAAACGGGGCCTCCCTGGCCACCATAAATCAGTGCAGGAATGCAGCTGGCCAGCCTGGCTCTGGCAGGGTGGAGACAAAGGCCCGGCCTCGACCACCCAGGTCTGGGCTCCTGGCCCCCCCAGCCTGTACCCTGCGGGCGCCACTTTCTCTCCATTACACAGATGAGGAAACTGAGGCCCAGAGAGGGGCGAGGTGGCTGAGGGGTAGCCAACCCGAGGACCCTGCCTCCCCAGGCCCGGGGATGTCCCATACCGCAGGAGCTGGGCATCAGTGTGTTCCTGGGCCCTGATGACGGATTATCCCAGCCGGGGCTAATTGGTGGTTTCAAGGCCCCACACAGTCCCACTTGCTCTGTGTCCAGGTGGCCATGGGGACTGCATTCCCCAAAACTTAATTTGAAGCCTGCCCACCCCCGGCAAATCCCCCTCCCAACTTTGCTCTCTAATTATCTCTGCTGGCTTCCCCTGCCTGCCAGCACCTGGGAGCTGAGGGTTGAGTCTGGGGACCCCCTGCCCCGCTGATAGCCCAGACCGAGGCCCTCTCCCCGCCCTGGTGACTGGTGAACCCAGGCAGCAGGTGCGCAGGACAGAGCCTGTGCTGAGAGTCCCCGAGAATCCTGACTCCAGGCTCAGGCCTGCCTCTGTGCCTCAGCTACAAAATGGGCCGCCTCTCAGGAGCACACGCGTGTGACTCGGTGGACCATGCCGGACGTCCCCCATCCTCGTGGTGGCGATGGTCTAGGTGGGATAAGTTGTGCCCCCCAAAATTACATGTTCAAGTCTGAGCTCCAGGTACCTGTGAACGGGACGTGATTTGGGAATCAGGTCTTTGCATATGTGATTAGTTACGGGTGGAGATGAGGTAGCCCTAAAGCCAGTGAGTGATGCCTCATAAGAAAAGGGGGATTTGGACACAGAGACACAGGGAGAAGCCGCCTGAAGACAGAGGCAGAGGCCGGGGTGATGCAGCCACAGGCCCAGGACACCTGGAGCCCCAGGAGCTGGAAGAGGCGGGAAGGATCCCCCCGCAGCCGCCCCCCGCCCCAGCCTCTGGAGGGAGCACAGCCCTGCCACACCTTGATCTCAGACGGCTGGCCTCCAGAGCCGGGAGAGGATAAATCTGTGTGGTTTAAGCCAAGTGTGCGGTCAGCTGTTACGGCCGCCCCAGGACAGGTATCTTAGGGTCCTTGTCTGACAGTGGCGGGGGCAGGCCTCAGGAGATGTTTGGACTGTGGGGGGCCGGGGGGTCTGGGGCCGGGACCCCTCGGTTGGCCCTCCGTGCCATGTGGACGTGGCACCCGCACCCAAGCTCTGGCACCAACTAATCCATCCCCTCCCTGCCGTCGCAGCTCTACGAACTGGACGGGGACCCCAAGAGGAAGGAGTTCCTGGATGACTTGTTCAGCTTCATGCAGAAGCGAGGTGAGGCTTGCCCGCCGGGAAGTCCCGGATGTGAGCACGCAGGACGGGGGGCCCTGCTGGCCACTGCCCGGGGCAGGTGTGTCAGTGAGGTTGTGAGTGAGTTCTCTGTGGCCGGAGGCATCCAAGAGATGCCTGAGGGGGGAGACACAGCCCTGCCATGGTGGCGGGGGAGGTCTGAGAGAAGTGGCACCATCCTGCCATGGGTATCTGACAGGAGACACAGCCCAGCCCTGAGGGTCTGATAGGGGAGACACAGCTGTGAGAGTCTGAGGGGTAAGTCCTTGGGTGGGGGGGGGGGGGCGGGTCTCAGGGCCCCAACCCAGAACTGACAGTCCAGGCTTCCTCCCTTGCTGCTGAGACCTGGGCGCAATGGGGTCCTGGCTCCCCGGATCCCCCGCAGCGGGGCTGCCCCTGTTTGGGGAGCAGGGCTGGATTCCCAGTCAGGCAGGCGGGCGGGCGCTGGGTGGCAGGACAGAAGCTCCCCACAGGCTAGAGCCTGGCCTTCCTACCGCCACTGGTGGGAGGTTTGGGTCCAGGCCCCTCCCTGCTCCCACCTGGGGCCTCAGTTCCCCCATCTGTAAGGTGGGCCACCATCCCCCCCATGTGGCAGTGCCCCAGATGCGCTGAGTGCCAGGTCCACAGTTATTATGCGCCAACAGTGTACCAGGCCCAAGCCACCTGTATTCCCCTACGCCCTGGGGTCTGGGGTGAGGCGGATGCCAGACGCGGCCTTGAGAACAGCGAGACGACCAGGGACGGAGGCCAGGCCTGGGGAGCAGGGACTGGTCTGGGTGGGTGTCCAGGTGGGGAAACGGATGGCCCAGACGCTGGGGAATGTCGGGGGCATTCAGGGTGAGCCAGGCCCAGGGAGGATGGGGGAGGAGGGCACCCAGAGGGTCCCCAGGGCCCTCCCTCAGAGCTGCCAGCCAGCCAGGGGTCCCAGGAGCACCCACTGCGGGTGGGGCTCATTTCCTTGATACCTCCTCCCCCCACACACCCCCAGCAGGGTTATCACGACCCCCACTGTTCAGGGAAGGAAACTGAGGCCTGGAGAGGGGAGAGGGCCTCTGAGCCACAGAGGCAGGAAGGGGCGGGGCCGGGGCGGGGCTGGCGGGGGTGGGTGGGGCGGGCAGGGGAGCTGCATGGGCTATGACTGTTGCAGGGGCCAGCCAGGCGGCTTCTTTGTCCAGGGCCCCTGGCTGCCCCTCCCTGCCAGCAGCTTCTGTAAACACAGACCCAACCAGGCCCAGGCCGGAAGGGAAGGAGATGAAAGGGGAGGGGGCTGCGGCCTCCACGTTAACCCCTCCTGTGCCAGGGGTGGAGGAATCCAGACCCAGCCAGGCCTGCTGCCCCCCCTCTCCTCCCCCCCACCCCCCCATGTGGTCAGAGAGATCGACCCACCCTTTATCATCCTGTCCACACCTACCTGAGCCCCCCACTACCCCCCCCCCACCATGGGGCTCCAAGCTCCCAGGCCCGGAGCCCACCCATTTTGCCCCAGACTGGGCTCCTGGTGTCCTGGAGGCACAGAGAAAGTATGGTGAGCTGCCCCAGAGTGGTGAGGCTGGAGTCCTCTGGGGACCCCAGCTCCTGGCCACACAGGGCTTCAAGGGTCTGTGTCCAGCCCTGTCTCCCTCACCAAGCCAGGTGCTCCTGGAGGACAGGAAGCAACAAACTCC
Organism: Eschrichtius robustus; assembly: GCF_028021215.1. Classification (NCBI taxonomy): domain Eukaryota; kingdom Metazoa; phylum Chordata; class Mammalia; order Artiodactyla; family Eschrichtiidae; genus Eschrichtius; species Eschrichtius robustus. The sequence continues at coordinate 178,992,675 of NC_090825.1, read as the reverse complement.
TATGCAACCCTCAAAACCCAGCTCCAAGGCCCTCTCTTCCCTACCTTCCTCTTGAACCCTCCCCTCTATAATTGGAGTCGGGGGCTTTGGGGCTGAGAATCTGGATACCATGTCCTGCATTCCATAATAAAGTAGTCTTTTCCCCACATCACAAAGTAAAAACCTCCAACTGGATATCTCTCAGAATTCTCTGGGGGCTGGACATGGAGGAGGGGTCCTGCCTGCACCCCACCCTCCTGCAGTTTCCTTGATGACCTCTCCGCCCTTCCTTATCGCCCCCCCCCCACCCCTGCCTGCCTCCATCAATGCCTCTCTGTGCTCTCCCAGCCCCGCTCCTTCTATAAACATCCGCCGCCTGGCTGCCGAGCCAGGGCGCAGGGTCCCAGGAGGAGCTTTGGTGTGATTCCTTCTTTTTCCCAATGCAGAGCCTAAACCAGCGTCCTGGGTGGGCTGGGTGGCCGCTGTGGGCGCATCTCTGGGGCTGGGTGTGCTGCTGACACCTGGCGTTGCTTTTCTCTCTCCTTCCTGGGCTGGAAAATGAAGCGGGTAGCGTGGGGGTCTGAGGCCCATCTTCCTCCACCCACTCCAGGAGGTCTTCATTCGTTGGGGATTTTGCAACCCGGGAAGGGCCCGGCAGTGGTCAAGGTCGGCAGGAGGTGGTTCCGGGATGTCCAGCTTGTAGAGGGGGGACCAGGAAGCAGGGTCCTGGGTACAGGGCATCGTCCAGGGCGGGGGCAGGGAGCAGGAGCACATCCTGGAGCTTCCCTTTGCCATCTCTGCAGGGGCGGCAAGCATGCCCCCAGGGCTGGGATGGGGGCCATCAACCTTCACTGTTTATTGAGCACCTGCTGTATGCCAGGCTGGGCGCCGGGGGACCCCATGCGAGCAGGACAGCAGGTGGGGGCCACAGACAGTAAACCCGTACTTTCACTGCCAGGGAGAGAGGTTTAAGTGGGGGCTTCTCCACCCTCAGCCAGGATGGTGCCAGGCAGGCTGAGCTGAGACCTAAGGGCTCCCACGGCTGGGGCTTCTGGGTGACAGGGAGATGGCGTGTGCAGGGGCTTGGAGCATCAGGGTGGGCGTAAGATGGGAGCAGGGCTGTCTTTAGGGAGGAGCCCCCTCCTGAGGCTGGGCTACCCCCAGCCTCCCTCCCAGGTCTGGCCCACCTCCCCACTGTCTAAGCTGCAAAGTGGATTAATCAAGCCCTCCCTCCCCCACTGCAAAGCCCCCAACGCAGCAGAGTTGTTTTGGCAGCTGTCGTGTCTGTAGGAGGAATAACAACGGCTGTGTTTCTCATGCTGGGCCCCCAGGTTGGCCCTGCAGCTCCCCCCTCACCCACCCAGGTGAGAGCAGCATGAGCCCAGATCACTGATGGAGAGACTGAGGCAGAGCTGCCTCCTCAGGGCTCTCGCAAGCAGGGGTCTCACCCGGGCGACCCTGCCCCCAGGGGACACTGGGTGACGCCTGGGACAGCTGTGGAGGTCACACTGGGGGCTTCTCTCCTGGCATCCAGTGGGTGGGGCAGGGAGGCTGCTCCTCCCCTCACAGCGTCCGGGACGGCCCCCAAGAGCGTGAGCCGCCCCAGCTCAGCTATGCCGAGGGGACCCGCTCTCACCGACGCGTCGGCACCACCCCAGGTGACAGCACCCCCCCTCCCTGCAGGGACGCCCGTGAACCGCATCCCCATCATGGCCAAGCAGGTGCTCGACCTGTTCATGCTGTACGTGCTGGTAACGGAGAAGGGCGGCCTGGTGGAGGTCATCAACAAGAAGCTGTGGCGGGAGATCACCAAGGGCCTCAACCTGCCCACGTCCATCACCAGCGCCGCCTTCACGCTGCGCACCCAGTGAGTGCCCACCCGCGGCGTCTGGGCAGAAAGGACCCAAGGCGGGGAGGAGTGGGGGGAGTGGGCGGCCAGAGCACAGGGTGGAGGGTGGAATGTCCTGGCTCTGAGGCTATGCAAATTGAGTGTTGAAGGAATAGCAGGTAGTCGATGTGGGGACAGGGATGGGGACATGTCACAGGACAGGCATGGAGACAGAGGGAACAGCACGGCAAGGACAACGGCTTGGAGGGCTGCCGGGTGCTTCCGGGCAGAGCTGTGGGATGGGGATGGGGAGCTGGTGCTGCAGCGGGGCTTGGCTTTATGCAGACCCCAGAGACATCCCAGGTGCCATCCTGTCCCCTTGCCCCTGCCCGCAGGTACATGAAGTACCTGTACCCCTACGAGTGTGAGAAGCGTGGCCTCAGCAACCCCAATGAGCTCCAGGCGGCCATCGACAGCAACCGGAGGGAGGGCCGGCGCCAGAGCTTTGGGGGCTCCCTCTTCGCCTACTCACCGGGCGGGGCCCACAGCATGCTCTCCTCGCCCAAGCTCCCTGTGTCCTCCCTGGGCCTGGCCGCCAGCACCAACGGCAGCTCCATCACCCCAGCCCCCAAGATCAAGAAAGGTGAGGGCTGCATGGGGCCTGGGGCCCGATCTTGACTCAGCTTCAGCCTGGCAGTGTGTCCCAGGGAGGGGGCCGCCTTCTCCCTTCCCTGGGTAACCGGGATGATAGACCCCAAAGTTGGTGTGTAAGAGGGCGGCCAACCTGCTAGTGCTGTGCCTGTGGCAGACATTACTAATCAATTGCCATTTTTCCAGCCCCAAGTCCCTAGCAGGCAGACATCACTAATCAATTCATTTCCCCTGAACCTGTGCCCTCGGCAGACATCACCAATCAATAATTTTTTCCTCCAGTTCTATGCCAAGGCAGACATGGCAAATCAAACCCAATTTTCCTATCCTATACCCGTGGCAGACATTACTAATTAATCACTGTCTTACTGTAGCATTGGCCCAGTCCACTTGCCTGTAGCTGGTGTTTTTATTTAATTTATTTATTTATTTATTTATGATTTTTTTGATTTTTTATTTATTTTTTGGCCACACAGCATGTGGGATTTTAGTTCGCTGACCAGGGATCAAACCTGGGCCCCCTGCATTGGAAGGCAGATTCTTAACCACTGTGCCACCAGGGAAGTCCAAGGCTGATGCTTTTCATCGCTGTCGTTCTCTCTAGTCCCTTGCACTTGGCGGACATTACTAGCTGATCACTGTGTTCTTTTCCCTTTGAGCTTTAGAATCCTCCTGAACGCACTGACCCACCAGACACCAAGGGTGTCGTGTGGGTCATCAAATGGACTCTTTAACCACCCCTGAAGCTATTGCTAGGTGCCCCTGGGCAGCTCACTGCCCCTTTCTGAGCCCAGCTTTCCTTACACGTAAAGTGGGGGAAATTATGCCTTCTCTGTGGGGGTGTTAGGGAGCCTTCAGTGTGTAAAATGCCCAGCGTGCAACAGGCCTGGGGTTGCAGGTAGCTGGCAGCCCCCCACCCCTAGTCCCCATCCATGGCAGACATCACCAGCCGATCACAGTCCCCTCTTCCAGCAAGTCTCTGAATCCTCGCTAACACAGAAGCACCAACAGCACATGTGGTGGCCCAGCCTCAAGCAGTTCGGTGCACCTGTCCGAGGTTCCGTTTCTCATTTGCCACATGAGCTGTGACTCCCTACTTCCCAAGCTTGGCCCGGGGATCCGAGGTGATCCTCACAGCGCCCTGAAAATTTGGGGCTGGTCAGATCTAAGGTGAATGGGGTCTCACCAGTGTCAGCTCCCTCCGGCCTCTGTGAGCCTCAGTTTACCCCCCAGCCTTGGGGAGTTGCAGCGATACCCGTGAGTGTCATTAGGCATCTGCTGCATGCGAGGTCCTGTGCTGGAGCTAGGGAGGACGGGGGCGGATAAGAGAGAGGTTCGGACCTAATGGAGCTACTAAGGGGGCCAGGAAAAGCTGGTTCTGATGGGTCCCAGGGGCTCTTTTCAGCTGAGAGGGAGGCAAGCAGAAAGGGCTACAGAGACTCCAGGGCAGAGGGCCTGGCAACTGCAAAGTTTGGAGTGGGGACCCTCCTGGAGAGGCAGCCCCAGGCCACCAGGGATAGACACGGGAGGGAGAGTCAGAAGAGGAGACAGTGGGACCAGTGGGTGGGACCCACGGGGACGTTTGTTTCAACCACAGGACAGGGGAATGGTTAGGAGCTGGTTCTGGAGTTGGGCTGCATGGGTTTCATTTCAGCTCAACCTCTCTCCAGGTCTGTGGCCTCAGGAAAATTATCCATCCTCTCTGGGCTTTGGTTTCCTCAGCGGTAAAGTGGAGAAAAGGGTGACTAGGTGGTTATGGGATTGTTGAGACGGTTCACGTTAAGTGCTTTAGACAAGACATGTGATGAGCTCTTGTCGTAACTAGTATTATATGTAATATGTGCTATTGTGGTCTCTCTATAACACTAATGCTAAATACTACTATGATACTGTCACTGTAACTAGTATTGTCACCATGACCTATATTACCATTATGCTGGTATCTGATGTCAGCCTGATACTAGAAAGGATCTTATGGCACTTGTGTCTTTTCAAAAACCTGTCCACTTCCCTGGAAAGGAAGTGAGCGCCCCATCGGTGGAGGTATTCAAGGGGGCACATTCCTACCTTGGATGGGAGGTGGGGAGTGGGCCACCTCTGTTCCATTCTGGCCACCAACCCCTCTTCTCTCCTGTCCAGAGGAGGACTCGGCCATCCCCATCACGGTCCCCGGCCGCCTGCCAGTCTCCCTGGCGGGTCACCCTGTGGTGGCAGCCCAGGCAGTAGCGGCCCAGGCGGCCGTGGCGGCACAGGCAGCCGCCCTGGAGCAGCTCCGGGAGAAGCTGGAGTCTGGGGAGCCTCCTGAGAAGAAGATGGCCCTGGTGGCAGAGGAACAGCAGAGGCTCATGCAGCGAGCGCTACAGCAGAACTTTCTGGCCATGACGGCCCAGCTGCCTATGAGCATCCGGATCAACAGCCAAGGTACCACCCTGGCGCTCAGACCCTCTGTGCTTCCTGCATGCACACAAGGGCCTCGTAGCCACCATGTGTAAAGAGTGCTTACAGATCAATAAGATAGAAAGGCAAACAAACCAGTAGAAGAAATGGGCAGCTGTGACTCGTAAACTCATAGGAAAAACTGTTCAACTCCATCTAGTTGGGGATCTGCAAGTTAACAAGGAGATACCATTTTTCACCCGTCAGAGTTTGATAATATCAAACGTTGGTCAGGATGTGCGGAAATGGGCCCCATCGGTCCTGCTGGTGGGAACGTAAATAGGTGGCAACTTGGCAGTCTCTTTTAAAAATAGAAAATGTGCTTGCCCCATGACCGGGTGATTCTGCTTGGTATCTAGAGCAGAACTAATGTAGGGAAACAAGGAAACACAGGTTTTCAAGGATGTTCACTGCAGTTATTTGCATGACGTCACTAGTGTGTCCATCAGTAGGGGAATTCATGAATCAAGTCTGGAATACTTTGTGGTCATTAAAAAGAATGACATGGGGAATTCCCTGGCGGTCCAGTGGTTAGGACTCCATGGTCTCACTGCCGAGGGCCTGGGTCCAATCCCTGGTCGGGGAACTAAGATCCCACAAGCCACGTGGCACAGCCAAAAAAAAAAGAATGACATGATTTGGGTGTGGGGACACCGCTTAAGACTTGTAATCATGCTGTACACCTGAAACTAACACACTGTAAATCAACTATAGTCCAGTAAAAATTATAAAAAAGAAAAAGAAAAAATACTTGTTATCAAGAAAAAAGCAAACTTGAGACAAATTCATTCTTATTCAATAAGTATTTATTGAGTACCTACTGTGTGCGCTGCTGAGAGATCCTGTCCAGCGCTTCGTGAAGCTTCACGTCTGGTGGGTGACCCATGTGACCCAGATCATTGCATAGGTGGGTTTATGATTACAAAGGGTGGTTTTTCTTCTTCCTGCAGGCTCCGAGAGCCGCCAGGACTCGGCTGCAAACCTGACCAACACCAATGGCAGCAACAGTATTAGCATGTCAGTAGAGATTAATGGAATCATGTACACAGGTAGGACCACCCAGCCCCCATGCCCACCTTGACCACATCTCTCTCTCCCGAGTCCTGGTTGCCCCCCCCGGGGGGATGTGGCTTCTTGAGCCCAGACCTCTTCCCTCATGAGACTCAAGCGAGATAGTCTGTGTCCTATACTTAGCATGGAGCTCAGCACAGAGTAAGTGCTCAGAAATACATATCCTGTGTTATATATCTTATAGCAAACGATGTTTCCAGGTTCGTTCTAAAAAAAATGTGATCAGACCCATGGCTCCTATAGACCACCAGGTGGCGATGTTGACACAGAACAGCTCGGTTGCTGTAAAGACCCCCCCCCCCCGCCATGGGGGGAGGCTGAGGAGATGGTGGTGACCTGGAAGCCGGGGGTAGGGGGGCGGGCACGCTCTTTACAGGGGTCAGCGCTCAGGAATCCCTCGCACCTGTCACATGATCTTTTAAATTCTCCATGACTTGTCTCCTGTCCTTGCACCAGGAGTGCTGTTCGCCCAGCCGCCGGCCCCCACGCCACCCTCGGCTCCCAGCAAAGGCGGAGGTGGCAGCAGCCGGGGAGCAAACAGCGGGACCAGCAGCAGCGCGGGCAGCCAGGCGGGGCCAGCGGGGTTGTCTGCACCCCCCGCATCTTCTACCTCAAATAACTCATTGCCTTAACCGCTACACTCCTCACCCTGGGAGCCCACCAGACGGGGCAGGGGGTCCAGGTGGGCCAAGCAGGGGCCGGGATGGCGGGAGATACGGGTGGGGAGGGGAGGTATCCACAAAGGAGCGACAGCTAACGCCAAAAAGAAAAGAAAATATATATATACATATATATATATATATATATATATATAAAGAAAATTTAATAAAACAGGGGAAAACCAAGGAACACTTGAATTACTCAGGTTTCGGACATTCAGAGAGACGAATTGTGAGAGCAGCAAAGGAAATGAGAAACAAGAGAGGCAGATGTCTCCTAGGGCTTTCCTGCAGCCCTGGTGGACCCACGTGGACTGGTGTCTAGTTTGGACAGGCCAATCCTGTTTACCTCATACATCCCTGCACTGTGTTTTTTCATTTTTATCTGTTTTTTTCCCTTTTTTTTTTTTCCCCTCTTCATTACACACTCACCACACCCAGCTCCTTGCGTTGAATGAAACCCCTGAGCCAAGATCAGTTGAATTTCTTTTCTTGTTGCTTTCGGGAACTTTTTTTTTTTTTTTAAAGAAATAGTGAACTTCAGAGTCTGTAGGGTTTTTAAGAGGTTTCGGGGGTTTTGTTTTGTAAATATTCTATTTTATTCTTGGGGGAGGAATCAAACCTAGGAAAAGGATATATATATCTATATATTTGTGTTCATTCAGGGAAACTGGACTTGAAAAAGCAAAAAAAAAAAAAAGAAAAAAGAAAAAAGTAATACCCTTTTTATTTTTCCCATGACTGATTTGGGTTCGGTTGTGCATTTCCTGTGGCGCAGTGGACAGCTGGCAGGTCCAGGACACTGGATCCCTGGGCTAGAGTCAGCAGAGCCGATGAACTCAGGTGCTGTGGGCCGGGCTGGGGTAGGGGCTGCATGCCGGGGGTCGTGGGGAAGGGGAGCAGGAATGTTGAATGGTGGACATCACCGTACTTGTTCTTACTTCATGCGGGGCTCCTCAGTCAGGAATCCCGAAGTCTTAACTCGAGAGGAGAAAGTGCTGGGAGGGGGTTCACCTGTCAGCCCCAGGCTCCTGTCTCAGGGATGAATACGGCCTGGGGACTCCCTTGCCTGAAAGGGCTGCTTTTGGAGACTTGTCCATGCCGGGGGACAGGGGTGAGCCGGCCTTAGCTCAGGGCAGGGTTTCTGTGGGGCCATGGCACCCTGAACACCACCCCTCCCCCCAGCATTTTCATCTCCTCCACTTTGTCCCTTCTTACTTCCTGGGGGCCCTGCAGTAACTAAAGGAACTAAATAGAGGCCGAGAAGGGGCCGTGCCCCTTCCTCTGTGACCCTGTCCCCCGGGTCAGAAGGTGGGCATCGGGTGGGGCACAGCTGGGGGGGCATTAGTTCAGGGCTGGTGAAGGTCTCCACCAGGCGAGCTGCACATCCGTCCTAAACCCAGGCGCGGTTTGGGGTCCCGGGGGACCAGGTGGTGTTGGGTGGGGCTGTAGCTCCCACAAGGTAGCGCTCTTTCACGTTCCTCTGGGGTGGGGTGGGAGGAACTCAGCTGTTCCCAGGGTGAGCCTGGAACCTCTAATTGGGCCCAGGGAGCCCGGCCTAACGAGCCCGGAGCGGGAGGGCACCGCCGGCCGCCTCCGGCCTCCAGACCCAGGCGTCATCTTGTTGCCTTGCAGACCATGAGGGTGGTCCTGAGCTCACCGCCACCCCAGTCTTTGGGAGGGAGCCCGTTTCCTTGGTATATCTCAGGGTCGCTGACGCCCCCCACCCTTCCAGGAGGGGGTAGCGCTGGGCGTGGGGCTTTCTTCCTGCTTTTCCTTCTGGAAGGTTCTCCCCTCCCGTCTCTCACTGCAGCGGCACAATCATTGTGGGAGGGGGATCCTTTTGTCCCCAGACACAATCTGCCCCCCTCTCGCCATCACCCCCCCTTCTCCCTCTCCTCTCCCCCCACCTGACGGCAGGAGCGTGGGAGGCTGCCCTCTGCCCCCCACCTCCGCCCCCCATTCTGCCGGCCGCGTGGGTGGGGGGGGGGTCTCTGCTGCGAGTTTCTTTCTACCTCAGGTCTGACTTTTGATGCCAAAACCCCCGCCCGGTCGCCCACCCCCACCAGCCCCCAGCTCAGGGTCCCACCCCCGTGTGTCCTGTTGAGCATCCACGTGTGTCTGGGGGAGCGGGTGTCCTGCAGGAGAGGCGCCTTCCCCCGGGTCTAACTCAGGGTGTGCCTGCGGTGCTGGGCGACGCTGATGATTGTAGGGGATGGGGTTGGGGGGGCGTGGGCCCAGGATGGGGGGAGTCTACCGGCCGTGGAAACGCGAGGGGGGCCCGGGGCCAGCAGGCGCTCAGCCCCCAGGGGGCCCTGCCTTTGCCTGGGGTGCCCCCATCAGCCCCCCACACTCCCAACCCTGCCTGTCAGTGGGGGTTTCTGGGGTGCCGCTCAGCACCCCTTATGCAAACCGGGACGGGGATGGGGGCTGAGTGCTGTTCATTTCAGAACAGGTGGGGCTTAGCAGCATGCTGAGGATGGGGACCCCCAAACTCAGGGTGGAGAGGGGCTCCAGAGGCTCCCCTGCTCTGGAGATGCTTGTGGATGGGCTGCTTCTAGAACCTTCCTTGTGACCTCCAAACCGGCCGCAGGGCTGTAGCTGTCCGGCTGGGGGGCGGGCGGGGGGGGCGGGACGGGGCATGGGGTGGCGGGTTGGTTTGTAATAGTTGTGTGTTTGTACAGTCACTTTTCTCACTGTTAGCATTTTTGCCCACTACCATCCTTTTTTTTTTTTTTTTTCCCCTTAATTTTGCTTCTGCATTTTTTCTTGGCAAACATGACTTCAGCCTTTCATTCCTGACATGTGAAATTTCAGTTTCTCTGGGGTTTGTCAGAGGGCGTGGGGACCGCGCCTGAACTCAGGTTAAAGGGAAAAAAAAAACTTCTAATAAAAAGATGTAAAACTACTCTCTACCTCTGGCCGGGCCCAGCCTGTCGCGCCCTGGCCGCGGCGGGGCAGCCTGTGACGATTTATTTCAGTTTTTGGAGGACATTCAGGTATTAAAAGGGAGGGGAAAAAAAAAAAAAGACCAAAAAAAGAAAAAAAGAAAAAAAAAGGTGTGATTTTGAAATTTAAAAGAACACTGAAAGTTTACATTTTATAACATTATTATGCAGATTGTATTTAAACTTCAGAAATATTTAAGACAATTGTAACCCTGTAAAGCTGATGAAATATTAAAACAAGACAAAACACTTCTGACTTTTAACAGAGAACGGCTCCTGTGGTGGTTTTTTGGGCGTCGCCCCACCCCCACCCTGGGTCCTGGCAGCAGAAAGCACAGGGCCTGACCCAGACGGCGTCCAGCAGGGACTGTGCCCCCCAGGGGACACTGGGCCACGTCCAGGGATGTGTGCACTCCTGGCATTGAGTGGGGGGGGTGGGGGCCCACAGAGGACGACCCTCCCCCATGTCAGCAGTGCTGGGTGGTGTCACCCTGACCTTCTGTGGGTGAGATGCAGGAGCTGCCCCACGCCCACTGGGAGCAGCCCAAGCAGTCTTGGCCGTGACAGGGGTCCACTCTGCCCCCCCAACCCCCAGCCTTCCTGCTGTGGTTCAGTCCACATTTCTACACTTGACTTGTGGCCCCAAAGAAAGCAGACCAAGGGGCGGGCTCAGCCCCGGGGGCAGTTTGCGACCCCTGGGCTCAGGGCACGTGGAAGGGAAACCCCACACAGAGGCAAACCAGCACAGCAGGATTTTCTGGGCATCCATTCCTCAGCCACCTCTCGCCCCCACCCCCTGCCCAGAGAACGTGACGGGCTCAAGGTCAGCGTGGCCGGATGGTGGGCAGGGCGGGCCTCCTGCCACCTGGCTCCCCTGCCACCTGCTCCGGCCACGGCTGGCCTGGGCCGGTCCCTCCCGCCGGGGTCAGCCCCCAGGTCTGCTTTGAGTGAGGAAAAACAACTCACTCCTCCTGTTGCAGATGCCTCCCTGTGGCCCATCCACGTGGTTCCAGCCTCTGCGGGCCCGGGGGACCAGGAGAGGTCAGAGGACAGGGGTCAACCCACCTGCCCCTCAGAGCCCCCTGCCCCCCCAGGGAGGTAAAGGAAAAGTGTTTTTTTGTTTTGTTTGTTTTTTTGTTTTAAAAAGGCCCATTCAGCAAACTGGATCGGCCTGTCCAACATCTTCATTCCTCCTCTGAAGAGGCCCAGAGATGGGGCAAGAGGCCCTGAGGTCACACAGCCCTGGGGCAGGGGGGAAGCAGGGAGGGGGTCGGGCCCCGCCACCTCCTCCCCAGCCTCCCAGATCCCTGAGGAGCCTCCCGCCTGCTGGGCCTCCTGCTCTGTGCTTGTGAGGAGGCCCAGGGAGCCTCCCAGGTGAAACTCAAAACCATGTCTGATCAGCGGAGCTGCGGGAGCCCACCAGAAGCCAAAGGAAGGTTTGGATGAAAGGAAGCCGGAAAAAGAAGAGGGTTTTCGCTTGAGTCATCCGCCTTCCCCTCCACCATTAGTGCACTTAACGGGGCGGCCCCACAAAGGCCAGGGCTGCTGGGTTTGTTCTGGGTCCCCGCCGCCCCAGGTGGGCAGGGGGTGAGATGGGGCAGTGTGTACCCTGGGCCTGCAAACAGGAGGCGCTCAGTACATGTGTAGGGAATGAAGAATGCGGGGCTTAGACCTGGAGGGGTTGTGCAGACCTCTGTGCCTCAGTTTCCCCGTCCTGCTCCCGCCGCCAGCCTCATGCCCTCCAGGAGGCCTAGGATTTAGTGGATCTAGGACCAGGAGCCAGGCTGGCACCAAGGAGGTCTGGTGGCTGGGTGGTCCGAGAGGCCCCCAAAGTGTGGCTTTTGTCCTGCCCTTCTGACACAACTGGTCTGTCCTCATTCCGGAACCAGGCTGGGGGTGGGGTGACCTCTGACCTCACACAGCAGCCTGGCCGAGCTGGGTCCCCCCAGGAGGGGTGGAGGGGAAACAGGAGGAGTGGAGAGAGAGGCCTGGGAGGGGGCCGGGCCAGCACTCCAGCTGCCCTGCCCTCCAGCAGAGCCCGGGCCTGCCCCTGCCTGAGTGTCCACAACAGCGACTTCTGTTTGCACAACTGGTCCCCCTGCAACCGGAACCTGCAGGGCCCATCCTGCGTCTTGGAACCTGGGTGCTTGGCAACTTCCAGGCCAGACCTCCGCAGATGAGGACACACACCCAGGGCTCGAATCAGCATCCCTGATTTGCACATGGGGAAACTGAGGCCCAGAGCTGTGCAGTGACCTGCCCCACTGCTCAGAAGGACCAGGTTCAAGCCCTGAGTTGGTGGTTAGAAGAAGGCTACCTTGGTCCACCCCCGGGGGTCGCAGAATGTGCCCATTCTCAAATGGAGCTCCACAGAATGCCCAGGATTCAGGATTCAAAGAAAGATGTGGTTTTGGGAAAACAGTATCTGAAAAATGTAAACTAGCATTCAAAGTGTTTCATTTTTCTTATTCACAGTAAGAAAAAAAGGAAAAAAGTTTGAGGAACCAGGGAGGGAGCATCAGCCGGTTCTGGGGGGTGGAAATCAGGAACAGTTGGTTCTAGCTCCCATCTGTCTTTGGACTAGATGGTCCTTGCCTCAGTGTCCCCTTTTGGCAGCTTCTGGAGGTTTGGACACCCAGCTCTCCTCAATTTACAAAAGTTCTTCAGTTTCACATGACCTCCCCCCACCCTCCGCCGGGGATAAAATAAAATCCAGGTCCCCATATCCAGCTTCCCCCTCCATGATCTGCCTCAGAGCCTTTGCACGCACCTCTGCCCCTCTTTCTCTTCAGGTTGTTATTTCCCGCTCTAAGGACACCTGCTCTGGGAAGCCCCTCCTCCAATTCAGGCAGGTCCCCCCTGACGCCCCTCCTCCCGGTTGCTGCTTCTTGCGGTGGCCCCTGGGCTGGGAGCAACTCCGACCGGCATCCCGGTCGGTGGCTCGAGGCTGCCACCTGGCGGCCGGGCCTGGGGCTGCGGAGCCCCAGCTCCGGGCGCCGTTCCTCCTCCAGGAAGGCCCCTCCTCCGCTCTCCTCTCCACTATCCTCTCTCGGATGGCAGAGCGGGGTTGGGGGACGCACCCCGCACCCAGTCTCCCCAACGTTGCTTGTGGGTACGCCGCCCAGGACAGCCATGAGACCGCGACTCCTGAGCGAAATTCCCCCTTCTCAAAGGTTAACAACTAATACCACATTTTAAAATGCACTGTTTGTAGACGTGGCCTGCGGCCGGCAGCGCTGACGCGAGATTGTTGGGTGCTCCCCAGACAGAGCTCGCGACTTGTTCGACCCGCACCAAGTTGCCGAAATAAAAATGTGGATTTTGTGGCCCCCCGAAGAAGAAAGGTCCAGGGGGAGGCGGACGATGGATCCGTGAATATGCGTCTAACTACGTTTTGAACATCAGCTACCTGTTATGTTAGGTGCGTAGTCTGTTTTACGTACAATGTCTCATTCGGGCCTGTGAGGTCGGTATTCAATATCTGCACGTTAAAAATCATCATCATCATCATCCGAGAGGTTGAGTGCTTGACCAAAAGCGCCCACTGGAAATGGCCAAGCCAGACCTCCAGGCTCTGAAGCTACTAACTGCTCTCAGGAGACTCTCGGCCTTGGTTTCTCCATCTATTTTTGGAAGAAATCTCCTTCCAAGATCTCTAACCAGGCGGTGCGCCCCTTGATTCTCCGCGGAGCGGGAAAGAAGAGCCCACCCGATTCACAGGGCGGCCCCCTCCCCGAGTACTGTGCGCACGCTCGGGTCGGCCAGCCGCCGGGAGCCGGGCAACGTGGGCACCGCTCTAGCCGGCACGGCGCAGTCGCCCGCGTCTCGCTGGTGATGACACATGTCCGGGGCGGTGGAGAAGGAAAGATGGCGGCGCCCATGGAGGTGGCCGTGTGTACCGACTCGGCGGCCCAGCTGTGGAGTTGCGTCGTGTGGGAGCTGCACTCGGGCGCCAATCTGCTCACATACCGCGGCGGCCAGGCCGGGCCTCGCGGCCTGGCGCTGCTCAATGGCGAGTACTTGCTGGCGGCGCAGCTGGGCAAGAACTACATCAGCGCCTGGGAGCTACAGAGGAAGGTTCGGCGGCGCGCGCCCGGGCGCCGTTGGCGGGATGCGCGGGGCGCACGGGCCTGGGGTCGGAAGAGGGGGCGGTGGGGGCCGCACGGGCCCTGAACCCCGGTGGGAAGTGGGGAATCCTGTTAGGATGCTCTGCGCACGCGCGGGTCTGGGGGCTTTTTGCGGGGGGGTAGGGAGCCGCGCGCCCGGCGTCGGTAGCAGAGGTTAGGGCGCTGCGCGCACGCGCCGAGCTGAGGGTGGGCTGCAGCTTGGAGGGGTGGCGGGCGGGCCTCTGGGCAGCCAGCGGTGCGCACGCGCACAAGGAGAGCTGGGTGTGGGTCCCTTGGGGGCCCTGCGCTGGAGCCGGCGTGGGGCGGGAAGTGTAATTGAAAGGAGTTTGCCTTAGGGGTTCCGTGGGTATCGTGGGCTTGGAGGGTGAAGGTCCAAGGCCTGGGGGAGCCCGCTGAAGGGGAGCCCGGAGATTCGTGTATTTATCACCTCTAAAAAGACGCTTATTTTTTGCCATTAGGGCCCACGGCTTCTCCTACAGAAATTTCAAAATGCAGCCCCTGAAGCTGCTCGCCACCTGTTTTTGCCAGCTGACATCTCTTTCGGCAAGCTCTGTGTTCTGTCTCTGCCTGGTGTGGTCCACACACAAACTCGAGAAGTTGTTCCATTTTAGACATTTAGAAACTGACGCTCAAGGTCCCAGGCGAGACTTCAGGGGATGCAGGACTGGGGCAAAAGCCTAGTGGCCAGACGGTTCCTCTGACCCCCAGTCCAGAGACGCACTGTCTTGCCTTTTTTTTTTTTTTTTAATATTTACTTATTTATTCGTTTATTTGGCTGCGCCAGGTCTTAGCTGTGGCAGACGGGATCTTCGTTGCCGCGTGCGGGATCTTTAGTTGGGGCACGCGAGATCTAGTTCCCTGGGGACCAAACCTGGCCCCTCCCCCCCCCTTCCCCGGCACTGGGAGCTGGGAGCACGGGAAGTCGCAGTGCTGTCTTGCTTTTCAGGAGAATCCACAGGCCTCCACCTCCACCCCCGCCCTGCAAAGCCTCAGCTGGAGCAAATACCCCCGTTCCTGAACCATGGATTTGGTCAAACCACCTCTGTCCCCAACTCCTCTTTCTAGTCCTCGTGGACTTACCAGCTGTCTGGGTGCCCCTCCTACTTGCCTCACTTCCCCCTGCTCCCTCATCAGGCATGAAACTCAGAAGCTTCTTCTTTGTTTAGGACCAGCTTCAGCAGAAGATCATGTGCCCCGGACCGGTCACCTGTCTCACCACGTCGCCCAACGGCCTCTATGTTCTGGCAGGGATCGCAGAGAGCATATACCTGTGGGAGGTGAGCATAGGAGCACAGAACCGGGGTGGCGGTCTCAGCCTGCGGGCTGCCAGCTGAGATCACTGACCCAGTTGTCACCGACAGTCTGTTACGTTTGGGGGGGAAGCTCACCTGACTTCCTGCGTAGACAGTGCAGGATCTGAGGCAACAAGATAAGGCCTTTCCTGACCTCGGCACCAGCAAAACGACCTTCCTGGCTGCCCCAGAGATCAGCAAAGACTGTTCTCTGTGGACTGTCCGAGGCCCGAAGAGATGAGAGGGAGCTGGTAATCTCACCCCGGGGCTCTTAAACCTCAGTATGTGATTCTGAAACTAAGAGGCCTTGCTCAGGCGCAGGGAGAGAAACGGAGGCAGGTCGCCCTGTGGTAGAAATCCTTCCTCTGCTCGCTGCCAAGCTGGTGCAGGGGGTGTGGGCAGACGTCAGCGGCCCGTCCGCCATCAGCAGACGTCTCAGGTGGTTGGCCTCCTTGATGGGGGACACTGTGTGGTCCTGGCTCCCCACCCTCTTGGAGAATTCCTGGCCAGCATGAGCTGTGGCCACGAGGGGGCGCCCCAGGGGGCCGACCGAAGGCTGGCACGCAGGCTGGGGGCTTTCTGACGCCTGTATCCTCCTCTGTGTGTAGCCTCTGTCCTTCCTTTTGCGGGGGGTGAGCGGCTGTGTCTGTGTCCAGGTGTTCCTCTTACAGAGACAGTGGCCACCTCACTCCCACATCACCTCATCTGAATTGATTACGTCTCCAGAGATTATGTCCTGTTCAAGGGAGGTCACAGGTTCCGGAGGTTGGGCGTGGACACGTGTGTCTGGGGGACACAGTTCAACCCACGGCAGCATCTGTGCCCCCCGCCAGCCAGCTCGGAAGATGGTGACTTGCAGCTGTGCCTGCAAGGATCAGCCCTGGGTCCAGCCGATCCTGGAGAGACCCTCCCTCACCAGCCCCCCTCGGCCTTGTCCCCTCGCTCACACCTTCCCTGGGGCTGTGTTACCTCACTGGGGATAGGGTGGGAACAGGTGCTGGCAGGACCCAAGGGGGCACGACCCCCCAGCCTCCCTGTTCACTTCAGAGCCGCAGGCCAAGCCCTGGTGCAGGGGGCCTGGGGCGGGGGCGGGCCCTCCCCCAGGGCTCCCCGTGACCCGGTGCCCTTCCGCCTCCCCAGGTTTCCACGGGGAACCTTCTGGTCATCCTGAGCCGCCACTACCAGGAAGTGTCGTGCCTACAGTTCACGGGGGACAGCAGCCACTTCGTCTCGGGGGGCAAGGACTGCCTGGTGCTGGCTTGGAGCCTCTGCAGGTAGAGCCCTGGCCCTGGTGGCTCCCCATCCGGCTGTGGTCTCTGGCTGGGCAAGGCCTTAACCACGAGGGCGGGGCCGGGCAAGGCCTTAACCACGAGGGCGGGGAGCCTGCTGTGCAGAGAGGCCAGGCCCCCGGGGTGGGAAGGGGCTCCGGGCCAGGTAGGCTGGTGCCAGGAGGACGGGGCCCTGGGCAGCTACCCAGGACTTTTATTCGGGTGAGGGGGCCTGGTTACTGCCCGGAGACAGGGTATAAAGGCGTCGAGATGTGGGCCGCCCTCCCTGCTGAGATCCGGCTCCTCCCCCACCCCCAAGCGTGCTGCAGGCAGACCCCTCCCGGACCCCCGGACCCCGGCACATGTGGTCTCGCCACACCCTCCCCATCACAGACCTGCACTGCGGCTTTGGTGGGCCCCTGGCCCGGGTGGCCACCGCCTCGCTGGACCAGACAGTGAAGGTAGGGCCCTGCCCTGACCCCTGCAGTGGATCTGTGAGCTGAGCCCGGCGGCTGGCGGGTTCCTGGCCCATGGGAGCCAGAGCACCATCTCCTCCCGCTGGCTGGTGGGTCCCGACAGCTCTTAATCCCCCGCTGCCTTCGGCCTCAAGGACGTCCGGGGTCGGTGGGGGGGGCAGCCCAGGCCTGTGTCGGCTTGGAAATTCCCACTTGACCACTGCACCTGGCAGCTCCTGGCCAAGCCTCAGGGGATTTGAGGGAGTCCTCAGGTCTTCGTCCCTGGTTGGGGCAGTCCAGGGCTGACCTGGTGGTGGCCTGGGGGCTGCAGTAACTGAAGCCGGTGGTGGCGAGGGGTCCCAGCGTGAGAACCAGGTCCCTGAACCCCCAAGACCCCCGTGGTGACAGCTGGTGTCTGAGGTTCCTGGGGTGTCCAGAGTCTCCCGGCCGGGCGCAGCGGCTCTCAGACCCATGCCCCAGCCCTCGCCCCCGCCCGCAGCTGTGGGAGATCTCCTCCGGCGAGCTGCTGCTGTCTGTGCTCTTCGACGTGAGCATCATGGCCGTGACCATGGACCTGGCTGAGCATCACATGTTCTGCGGTGGCAGTGACGGCTCCATCTTCCAGGTCGACCTCTGCACCTGGGTGAGTGGGCGTGGGGGGCCAGGGGGTGCGCGGCTTGGGGCTGAGACGCAGCCGTGCCCTGTGCTCACCGGCCCTCCCACTTCCACAGCCCGGGCAGAGAGAGAAGAGCTTCCAGCCGGAGCAGGACCACGGGAAGGTGTTCAGAGGGCACAGGTACGGGGACGGGGTCGACCAGGAGGTGGGGGAGGGGTCATTGTGCCGCCCTCCCCCGGGCACCAGGTGACCTGTCTGTCCCCAGGAACCAGGTGACCTGCCTGTCAGTGTCCACGGACGGCAGCGTGCTACTCTCGGGCTCCCACGACGAGACGGTGCGCCTCTGGGATGTGCAGAGCCAGCAGTGCCTCAGGACGGTGGCTCTCAAAGGTGGGCGCGCGCAGCCCTCCTGGAGGCCCTGGGCCCAGGGGGCCTTGCCCTTTCGTCCACACCGCGGGCAGCCCGGGGCTGGAGCAAGGACCCAGTGTTTGCCTCGTGGAGGGTGCGGACGGGAATGCACGGGAGTGTCAGGGCCAGGTGGGTGGCTGGAGGAGCGGAGGGTGGGAGCCCGGACCCATTGAGGGTGGGTCCCGATCGCCGCTTGCCCGCCCCAGGCCCCGTGACCAACGCCTGCATCATACTGGCGCCCATCAGCATGCTGAGCTCCGACTTCAGGCCCAGCCTGCCCTTGCCCCACTTCAACAAGCACCTGCTGGGCACGGAGCATGGGGATGAGCCGCGCCACGGGGGCCTCACGCTGCGCCTGGGCCTCCACCAGCAGGTATGTCTCACCCTCAGCTGGGACCCCCACCCTTGGGCCTCAGCCTCTGCGGTGTGGCTCTGGGTGCCCTTGGGTCGGGTCCTGGTGGGGACCTTCCACGTTCTCCTCTGCTGAAGAGGCTTCTTTGCCCTTGTCGTTGAGGCCAGCCTGATGGCTGGTCCCTGACCTCAGGAAGCCCTGGAACCTTCCAGAGAGGGAGCGGGCCACGCACAGGGTGTTGTTCCAGGGGCCGATCAGGACCCAGAGGTTGTGCACATGCAGCCACCTTTTCCAGCTGGGTGGCGGGAGAGCTCACAGCCCCAGTGCCCATGGGACCCCCTTCCATGACGGCCTGCCTGCCCCTCCAGGCCCCCGGGGCCCCTCCCTGCCTGTCCTCAGCGTGGCCAGCCTTGCACACTGAGGCCGGGCTCTGTCTGCTGTCTCTGCGCCTCAGAGTCACACGAGCCTTCGGGGCTGTCCACGCCCCTCCTGGCGGCCTGATGGATGGCTGTGCCAGGCTCCGGGCTGCTGGCCCAGGGCAGCGTGCCCAGACGGGGTCCAGCGGGAGACGGATGGCCTCTGGGCAGCAGCAGGGTCCATCATCTCAGCGGGCGGGTGAGCCCTCCCAGGGCTGGAGGCTCTAGCCGACTGTTGGGCTGCACATCCATCGAGGCTTGATGGGAGTGGCTGGCTAACGCGACCTCGTCTGTTCCAGGGGTCAGAGCCCAGCTACCTGGAGCGGGTGGAACAGCTGCACGGGGTGATGTGCAGCACGTTGGAGAAGGTGGGCGGGGAGAGGCCCCAAGATGGGGGAGGGGCGGGGCCCCAGATGGGGGCTTGTCCGCAGGGAAGGGCGGCAGGGGGCCTGGGCTGTGGGTTGGAAGGGATGTGCCCCCGCCCCACCCTCCGTCATGGACGGTGGGGACAGTGGCCCTCAGTGCCAGCCCCGCCCCGCTGCCTGCCGGTGGGATGTCTGAGGCCGCCTCCCGCTCTGAGCACTCTGCCCCCCCTCCCCCAGAACGTGCTGGGTGGCCAGGACCAGCTGCGGATCCGCGTGGCAGAGCTGGAGGACGAGGTGCGGAACCTGCGCAAGATCAACCGCGACCTATTCGACTTCTCCACGCGCATCATCACTCGGCCGGCCAAGTGAGCGCGTGTGCCCGACCCCGGCCAAGTGAGGCCCAGTGAGCGTGCGCGTAGCCCGGACCCACACCCGGACCTGCCCCCTGGGCTCCCCTCAGGACCCTCCCGACTGGCTGGCAGACACTGAGGCCCGAGGCCCGAGCCCATCCTCTGCCGGCGTCCTATCATTTGGATTTGCCCACCAGGGGCTGTGGTCCAGTGTTGACCTGCTGTCCTCCCGTGACCTGCCATGTCGTGTTGGTGCTGTGCCGTGTCTAACAAAAGACCTGAAATCCTGCCTCTCGGCCTCCTTGTGCCCACGCTGGGCTCAGGACCCCGGTGGCGGGACCTGCTTCAGGGACCTCACCGTAGCCATCACAGGGTCCGAGTTTCAGATCTAGCGTCGAGAAGCCTGGGTTCTCACCTCTTCACTCACCTGCCGCCCCAGTGCCTTTCCATGACCCAGAGGCCATGCCACCCGTGGGACGGGACAGGGACATTCTGGGAGCTGCAGGACGAGGTCCCCAGGGGCAGGAGTGACTCCGGGACAACAGTGCAGTCACACTGGTCCCGTCCCCCCAACCTGGGTCAGGGCAGCTGGCTCCGGGGTGGCAGCCAATTCTGGGCCAGGGTCATCTTGACCAGAACCTTCTTGGTGTCAGGGGCCGGAGGGAGGCCAGGCCCCACCCCCACCCCCACTGCCAAGGGGAGACAGGGACACCACCAGCTGGCCCCTGGAGCCCAGCCGAGAGGTGGGCCCTCAGGCTGCCCATGGAACCTTCCAGAAAGCTGCCCCCAAATGACAGTCTGCTTAATGGTCCAGAAAATCCACATGACTTAGCAGGTGCCGTAATGACCTCGGCTGGGGGCTAGCTCCTGGTTCATGTCTTTAGCTAGTGGGCATCCCCGCTGGGGCTCTGCACCCACCCTCATGGCCCACCTTGCCCAGGAAGCTGCCAGGTGAGGAGTCCTGCTGGCTGATAGGGTCCACATTGTAGGTGCAGCCCCTGGGCCCCTGGTGGATCCCAAGAAGTGAGGCGGGGTGGGGGAGTGGGTCGCGAGGCAGCTCATCAGAGCAGAGCTGGGGGTCGGAGCTGCGCCCTCCTCCCCAGAGCACCCAGGGCTGTTTTCCTGTCTGCAGTCTGCGTCCAGTCCGTCCTCACCCCCTTGGTTTCCGGAGGGTCCGGAAGATTAGGAGAGGGCCTCAGAATTTGGCTGAGATTCCCCTGGGGCCAAGGGCCACCTCACCTGCCCGGGCCCTGCGTCCCCAGGCCCTGGCCCTGGTGAGGGTCCCTGGCAGCCCTGGTGCTGAGCCTGAGGCCTGCTGCCCTCTGCCTGGAATGCTGCCCCACGCCCGCAGCTGTCTGCACTCGCCCCGTGATTCAGTGGCTTGGAAGGAGAGGCCAGTTTTTGAGGCCCCAGTGTTGCTCTTTGTCTTGTGGAGTCCCAGGCAGGAGCTGGCAGGTGGCCAGGAGACGGGCTGGGGATCGGCCAATGTCTGGCAGCCACCTCCCGGGCTCTGGGTTTTTCCCTGGGGGGCAGGGGTATTGTTCTCATTGCCCTGGACCCTCAGCTGCCGCCTTGGGTTCTGGGGTTCCTCCTGGCTCATCTGCCACACCCATGGCTGGGGTGAGGGTAGGCACCCCTGGGTGGGGTCCCCACCCCTGGGGCTGTCACTTTGATGACTCGGCCCTGAAGGGGGGTGCCTGGCTGGGCCTGGGAAGATCCTCCAGTTGACACGCAACCGTCTTTGCCCGCGCTGTCCCTGCCACCTGTCCTTGCAGGCCTGCAAGGTCTCCTGTCCCCCTTCCGCGGGCCATGCTGAGAGAGTTCACAGGAGGTCGGTTGGCGGGAGCTGGTTGCAGAGAAGGTCGCTGGTGGGCCGTGAAGGCTGGAGCCCGTTTACCTCTCCCTGAAATCCCCACATGGCCCTGGGCAAGCCACACCTGGCCCTGAGGCTTGGTGTCATCTGTAAAAGGGAACACACACCTCCTCGGCCTGCGAGGAGCCTTCAGGAGCTGGTGTGCAGCTGAGCAGGTGTGTGACAGGTGCCAGGCACACGGCCAGCAATGCCGCTGTTGTTGTCCTGTCTGTAAGAATCTGTAGAAGCACAATTTGACCCTGAATCCTGGGCCATCACTGCCAGAGGGGCAGGTGCAGGCGGCACCCAGCATTCACAGATGACTCCTGCACGTGCGCTGAGTTTATGTGAACTGCAGTGACATACCGCCTCTCACACACCAGGACAGCTGTTATTTAAGAAACAAAACGTGTCAGGAGGCGATGGAGAAATCTGAGCCCTTCTGCACTGCTGGTGGGAAGGTGAAATGGTACAGCCACTGTGGCCAATAGCCTGGAGGGTCATCAAAAAATTACATGTGGAATCACCATATGCTCCAGCAATCCCCCTCCTGAGTGCATCCTCCAAAGAAATTAAAGCAAGAGACTCGAGATGTTTGCACGCTCGTGTTCATAGTGTGATTCACAACAGCCAAAAGGTGGAGACAACCCAAGTGGCCATTGACAGGTGATAAACAGTGTGGTCCAACCACACAAGGGAATATTATTCAGCCTTAAAACGGAAGGAGATTCTGACACCTGCTACAACAGGGATGAACCTTGAGGGCATGATGCTCAGTGAGAGAAGCCAGACACAGGACAGATACTGTCTGATTCCACTCACGGGGGTCCCTGGAGGAGTCACATCCACAGAGACAGGAAGTAGATGGTGGGGGCCAGGGGCTGGGGGAGGGGGTGGGGAGTCAGGGTTTCACAGGGACAGAGCTTCAGTTTGGGAAGATGAGAAAGATCTAGAGGTGATGGTGGGAAGGCTGCACAACGTGATTGTGCTTAACGCCACCGAGCTGTGCACTTAAAAATGATTAAAATGGTGAACTTTACATTATGTATATTTTACCACAATTAAGGAAAAAACCTTGCCTGTGTCCACTTGTTTGATGTGCACGGTAGCTGGGAGGTCAGAACTACTACCATTGAGCTTGTAAAGATGGGAGCTGAGGGACTTCCCTGGTGGTCCAGTGGTTGAGACTCCGCCTTCCAATGCAGGGGCTGCTGGTTTGATCCCTGGTCGGGGAGCTAAGGTCCCACGTGCCTTGGGGCCAAAAAACCAAAACATAAAATAGAAGCAATATTGTAACAATTTAATAAAGACTAAAAATGGTCCACGTCAAGACAAAAAAACTTGAAAAAAAAAGCTGGGAGCTGAGGCGCAGAGGCCAGGGCGCCCAGCGCAGGTCATGCAAGTAGTGGGCCTTGGGGGAAGGTGAGGTGTAACAGCAGGGCCCGAGATGGGGCGGCTTCAGGGGGTTACCCCGTGAGTCCCAGGGGGGCCCAAGGCGCTGTCGGGTGCTCGCGTACCTACCAGAACCAGCAGCCAGTAATGTTTGTTGACTGACTGACTGCTGAGGGCCACATTAGGGTGAGGAGGTATCCCCTCCCCAGGATGGGTCCGTTTCTGGGGACTCATGCTGGCATAGGGACCTTACCCCAGGGTGGGGTGAGGCCCAGGTGGTCCCTGAGGACACTTCTTAACCTGGCGCCTCACCCAGAACAGTGGGGGGGGGGGTGCTCCCTGGTATGACCCTCCCTGTCCTGGGATGCCTGGCCAGGTGGCTGGATGAGGTGGCCTTGTCACCTGGAAGCCAGCCACCCAGCTCTCATTAGTCATCTAAAAATTCCATTCATGCTGCTGGCCGGTACTTGCATTTTTCCTCATCTAATGGAGTTTGTCCCCTGCATCTCTAACACTGGCTCCAAAAGGAGATGGTTTCTTGTGCGTGAAAAAAATCAACTGAGTGTAGACGCGTTCCTTAGAGCTGGAATGTTCCATGCGCAGCTGCTGCCCTGTGCCCTGCGGGGTCTGGGGAGAAGCCTGGCTTTCTCCACTCCCCCACCTGGGATGGGAGAATTCCACGCAGGGTGCTCCTGGGCCCTTATTGACCGGTGGTTATTGAGCGCCTCCCACAGGCCAGGGCCACAAGAAGGTCTCCATGGCATTTGTCTTGGGGAGGCCCAGAGAATGTAGGAAGAGGCTGGGGGATTGGTAGGCGGCGGGGAGCTAAGGAAGGTTCCGGGGCAGCGGAGAGTGATGTAACCACGCGTCCTTGTCTGAGCAGTTGCTCAAAGCAACAAGCAATTATAGAGTGCCTGCTGTGTGCAAGCACTGGAGACAGCAGTTAACGAGCCAGACCCGCCCCTGTCTCCCAGAGCTGGCCACTGAATAAAGCAAATAAAGGGACTTTTAAAAAGACGATGGCGTGTGATGGAGTTCATGTAGGCAGGGATGACGGGGGCGTTCTGAATCTTTCTGGGTGACAAGCTAGGAAAGTTTTTCCAGCAGGGGCATTTGGCACTGGGTCTTGAAGGGTGAAGAGGAATTCTCTGGCTCAAGTTGTCTGCCCGCAGCTGGAGGGCAGGAGACCTTCCCCACACGTTCCCATCAGACAAGTCTGCTTCAGTTTCCCTGGGGCGCCAACGATGGTAGAGCACGTGGACGGCTTGGTCTGGGTAGACGCTGCTCCCTGGAGGAGGAGGGTGCGGCTGGGTGACTATGGACGCACACTGACCCCTTGTGGGCCTTAGTTTCCCTGACTGAGAAATGGGAACCGTTGCCAGGCTGGAGGGGGGATGAGGGAGGGATCCAGGGGTGAGTGTGGGCACCGGTCTTGATGCAAAATCCCTCCCTGCTGCTAACGTCGGCTTCCTCATCTGTAGAGTGGGCACAGAGCCAGGAGGAGCAGTGGTTCGATTCCACACCCCACCCCAACCCCCGCCTGCTGTGGCCATCTGAGCCTCAATTTCCCGCCCTGCGTAATGGGACCCACGCCTCCCTAGTGGGCTGCCTGGCACTGGGGGACCGGGAGGGGGGAGAGCGGACGCAGGTGGGCGGGCTCGGGCAGGGAGGGAGGCGCCGGCCCGGCGGGGGCGGGGAGGGAGCGGCGGGGGCGGCCGAGATCCCGCCTCCCCTCCCGTGGTGCCACCCGCGGCTCCGCCCCGCGGCGCCCGCCGGCAACTTTGGGATGGAGTTTGTGCGGGCGCAGTGGCTCGGCCTGGCGCTAGCGCTGGGGCCGGGGCCCGCCGGGGGCCACCCGCACCGGTGCGGCGTCCTGGCGCGCCTGGGGGTCTCGGTGCGCCTGGGCGCCCTCCTGCCCCGCACGCCCGCCGCCCGCGCCCGCGCCGCCCTGGCCCGGGCCGCCCTGGCGCCGCGGCTGCCGCACAACCTGAGCCTGGAGCTGGTGGTCGCCGCGCCCCCCGCCCGGGACCCCGCCTTGCTGGCCCGCGGCCTGTGCCAGGCGCTGGCGGCACCGGGCGTGGCGGCCGTGCTAGCCTTCCCCGAGGCGCGGCCCGCGCTGCTGCAGCTGCACTTCCTTGGCGGCGGCCACCGAGACCCCCGTGCTCAGCGTGCTGCGGCGGGAGGCCCGCGCTCCCCTCGGCTCCCCGGTACGCGCGGACGCCGGGGTCAGGACGTGCGGGGACCCGGGGTCGGGATGGGAGAGACCCTGGGACGCTCTTGGAGCGCGGGGCCCGGGGTTCCGGATAGCTGAGTCCTTGGGACACGCGGGCCTCAGAGTCTGGACACTAAATGCAAGAGTCCGGATGCGGGGAGACTCGGAGTCCGGATGACAGAGGCCCAGGGACGGCCCTCGGGTTCGCGGAACCTGGACCCCTGAACCCGGATGTCCCCGGAGATCAGGGACCCGGAATGGGAGGCGGGAGCCCAGGGGCGCAGGGACCTAGAGCCACGGAACCCCGCGGCTCGGGAACCCCGCGGGATGCCTCTGGACCCCAGATGGCGGATCCCACAGGACGCTTCCCTGGGCTTTGGCGGTGGAGTCCCACTAGGAGCGCGGCCCCCTTCCCCGGTCAGGTCAGAGGGCGCCTCCGGATTCCCACCAAGCAGGGCCGCAGGGCTGGGATGGGGAAGCGGGTCTCCCTGCTCGCTCTCCAGGGGCTGCAGTTTCAGGGGCTGCGGCTGGAGACTTTCCTCCTGCCAGGATCCTACCAGAGGCCCTCGAGGCCGAGGCTACCCACACCCCACAGCCTCCTTGATGGCCTTCTCAGGTCCCCAGGGCCACCCTGTCTCTCCTAAACCCTCCATCCTCCTCCACCCTGTCCTCGTTCGTCCTTGGAGTTTATTCTCTTTTCTTAATTACACCCCCAGGCTGGAATTTGGGTCCGAATAAGTAGAGAATGGGACAAGGAGGAGAGAAGGGTGATTGGCAGAGCTCTGGGGACCCTGTTGTGCCCCAGGGAAAGAACCCCCTCCCAGGGCCAGCAGGGAGGGGCCCAACGCTGGGACATGGGGTCTGGAAGGGGGCCTGCCTCTCTCCAAACCCACCTTGAAGCCCCCTCAGGCCTTCCTTCTCCTGAGGGCGGGGAGACCCTGACCCTAGAGGAGGCCCAGGTCTCATTAACCCCCCTCTGTCCTTGACCCCCTCCCGGTGGGAGAGATGCAGGACCCAAATCCATGCCTG
The DNA here is from genome assembly GCF_028021215.1 of Eschrichtius robustus. Taxonomy (NCBI): domain Eukaryota; kingdom Metazoa; phylum Chordata; class Mammalia; order Artiodactyla; family Eschrichtiidae; genus Eschrichtius; species Eschrichtius robustus. Next base: position 178,966,969 of record NC_090825.1, on the reverse strand, counting down.
TGGCGCCCTCTGCAGCCGGATCCAGGAACTGCACCCTCTGCAGTTGGACCTGTCAGGCTTTGGGGGGGTACTGGCTTGCCCCGCCTCCCCGCGGGAGACTGAGCAGCAGCCCCCAGCCTTTCCCCCTGCACTCAGCACCCTGTCCCCACCCGGACAACACCCTGCCTACATTAGGTGTCTGGCAAAGCTCTCTCGTCCTTCCCATGCTCAAAGCAAATTCAGGAGAACTTTCTGGGTCCCTGAGCACGGAGGGGGGCCCCTCAGTCCCTAGCTTGCCTGGTAAGTCTGAATAGAGGTGGGGTAGTGGAGCTGGGTTTTGAAGGATGTGTAGGAGTTGTCTGTCGTAGATGGGAAAAGGTATTCCAGCTGGGGAATGCAAAAAGCCTCAGGGTGACTGGAGCCAAGAGAACAGGCCCTGAATGTCAGGCCAGGGCCAGACATTGTGCTGATGGCGATGGGGAGCCACAGAAGGGGTTAGAGCAGGTGTGGGGCTGGGAAGAAGCAGGCACAAGGTCCAGTTATCAAGGTGTCGTGCGTTTATTGAACATGTACAGACGGGGTGGGAAGAGTGTGGTGGGACACTGAGTTTGCCAGCCCTAACTGACCACCCCTTTGCCAGAACCCCTTCCACCTGCAGCTGGACTGGGCCAGCCCCCTGGATACTCTGCTGGACGTGCTGGTGTCCTTGCTGCAGGCGCACAGCTGGGAGGACGTTGGCCTGGTGCTCTGCCGCGTGTGGGACTCTGGTGGCCTTGTGGCCCTGTGGACAAGCTGGGCGGGCCGAGCTCCGAAGCTCCTGTGGACCTGAGCCGACCAGACCCAAGTGATGCAGGGCTGCGGGCCCCGGGGGGTGCTGCAGGCCGCACCCCCCGGGCCCCGCTGGCTGCTGGGCATGCCGCTGCCCGCCGAGGCACTCCCCACCGAGGGCCTGCCACCTGGGCTGCTGGCGTTGGGCGAGGTCGCTCGGCCCCCGCTGGAAGCCGCCATCCACGACGCGGTGGAACTAGTGGCCTGCGCGCTGGGCAGCACGGCCCGCGTGCAGCCGGAGCGCGCCCTCCTCCCCGCCACGGTCAACTGCAATGACCTGCCGCTGCCCGGGCCCGAGTCCTGCGGCCGCCTCTTGGAACGGTGAGCAGGGACCCTGCTGCAGGAAGCCGCGTCTGCCGGTGCGGCGTGAGAGGGGACATTATCGGGCATTTGCTGTATGCCAGGCGCTGTGTCCATCTTGGGTGGAAGCAGAGCCCAAGAAGGAGATTCTGCGGGCGGGCGGGCGGGTGTGTGTGTGTGGTGTGTGTGTGTGTGTGTGGTGTGTGTGTGTGTGTGTGTGTGTGTGCGTGCGCCTTTGGGAGAAGCGGGAAAGGAGGGAAAGGAACAGAAAGGAACAGGTGAGGCTCTGCCTGACCTGGGGAGCCCTGGAGCGGGGGCAGCACGCAGCAAGAAGGCCCCACCTGGGCCTCTCAGCTGGGCTTTGGGCTGGGCCGTCGCCCCAGCCCCCAGGGCGTGGGTACCCCGGCTGGGAAGGGGATCTGGAGTGGGGGGTACAGCAGCATCCCCCGTGGCCCGGTGTGTCTGAGGCAGGGCGATAGGTCTCACCTCGGGAGAGGGATCTCTCCGCCGCCATGATGCCGCCCACCCCCACCAGGTTCCTGGCCAAAACGTCCTTCCGGGGCCACACGGGGCCGGTGTGGGTGACCGGCTCCTCGCAGGTGCACATCTCCCGGCGCTTCCGCGTGTGGAGCCTCCGCCGGGACCCGCGGGGCGCCCTGGCCTGGGCAATGCTGGGCCGGTGGCAGGACGGGCGGCTGGAGTCAGAGGCGGGGGGGCGTGGCCGGGCGGCCCCCACCCCCGCCGGGCGCCTGGGCGCGGCCCAAGCTGCGCGTGGTGACGCTGGTGGAGCACCCGTTCGTGTTCGCCCGCGAGCCGGACGAGGACGGTCAGTGCCCGGAGGGGCAGCTGTGCCTGGCCCCCGGCACCAACGACTCGGCCGCCCTGGACGCGCTCTTCGCCGCGCTGGCCGACGGCTCGGCGCCCCGCGCGCTGCGCAGGTGCTGCTACGGCTACTGCATCGACCTGCTGGAGCGCCGGGCGGAGGACGCGCCCTTCGACTTCGAGCTGTACATCGTGGGCGACGGCAAGTACGGCGCGGTGGGCGACGGCAAGTACGGCGCGCTGCGCGACGGCCGCTGGGCCGGCCTGGTGGGCGACCTGATGGCCGGCCGGGCGCACGTGGCCGTCACCAGCTTCAGCATCAACTCAGCCCGCTCGCAGGTGGTGGACTTCACCAGCCCCTTCTTCTCCACCAGCCTGGGCATCATGGTGCGCGCATGGGACACGGCGTCGCCCATCGGCGCCTTCATGTGGCCGCTGCACTGGTCCATGTGGCTGGGCGTCTTCACCGCGCTGCACCTGACTGCGCTCTTCCTCACCCTCTACGAGTGGCGCAGCCCCTTCGGCCTCACGCCCCGCGGCCGCAACCTGGGCACCGTGTTCTCCTACTCCTCCGCCCTCAACCTCTGCTACGCCATCCTCTTTGGACGCACAGTGTCCAGTAAGACGCCCAAGTGCCCCACGGGCCGCCTCCTCATGAACCTGTGGGCCATCTTCTGCCTGCTTGTGCTGTCCAGCTACACGGCCAACCTGGCCGCCGTCATGGTCGGGGACAAGACTTTTGAGGAGCTGTCGGGGATCCACGACCCTAAGGTGCGTGGCCGTGGGGTTTCAGGGGTCAGAGCCTGGAGGTCATCCCCACCCCCAGTCCCCACCCAGTAGAGGGCGGCCATCTGCTCCCGCAAACTCATGTTGAACCCAGCTGGGACAAAACAGGCGAGGCTGCTGGTGAGAATCAAGAGAGAGAAACAAAGTAGATGGTGTGTGAATTGGTGATAAAGTTCCAGGGAGGAAAATTAGACAGGGTGGGGACACAGGGAGCACTGGGGAGGGATGATTTCTCAAACGGGGGTCAGGAATTCCTCTGGGAGAGGTGATATGTGAGGGACTTTTATGTAGATATCAGGGAGGAATATGGTAAGCAGAGGAGGCAGCCTGTGCAAAGGCCCTGGGACAGGATTGTGCTTGGCAGGTTGGAGGAACAGCAAGGAGACCTGTGTGTGGCTGGAGCAGAGTGAGTGAGGGGGGAGAGGGGGGAGGGGAGAGCAGGGAGGGGGATGGGGCAGGTCATGCAGGGCCTGCACGTGTGGGAGGACCTGGGCCTCCACAGAAGCCCCATTTAGACAGAACTTTCACCAGGAGTCCTGGAGGGCTGTGGGCAGAGCAGGGCATGCCCCAGCCTACATATTTTTCTCTTTTAATGAAAAAATTTTAATATTCTAGAGTAGGGAGCAAGGCCCACCATGAATGAACCCATTGCCCGGCTCCAAAGTCAACTCCTGACCAGTTTCGTCCATGTACCAGCCATAGCCGCTGGATTACCATGAGGGAAATCCCAGGCCTCCTGTCATTTTGTCATGAGTATTCTGGGAACTTAAACATCAGGCAGCCATTTTTCTCAGTTGTCTTTTTTTTTTTTCCACGGTTTGTTTGAATCTGGATCCAAAATGTACAGACCCAGAGGAAGGTAGAAGCCTCCTTGTTACCAAACCAAACTTGGGTCCACTGACCTGCAGGCAGTAAAGCCAATCTACTGACACAGGGTCCTGGTGAAGGAAAGCACAGTGTTTACTGCAGACGCCAAGCAAGGAGTCTGTACAGCTAGTGCTTAAGACCTGAACTCCTGGATGGCTTTCAGGGGAAGGTTTATTTTTGTTTGTTTGTTTTTTAATTTTTATTTAAGTATTGGGGAAAGGTTTTTAAAGACAGGGTGAGGGAGGGGGGTTGTGGGGTGTGTGATTAGCTCCTGGATGTTCTTCTGATTGGTTGGTGGTGAAGTAAATTGGGAGTCAACATCATCAACCTGGTTCCAATCAGTCTGGGGTCTATGTGCTTGTGGGCAGCATGCAGTTAACTTCGTCCACCTGGTGGGGGTTTCAGTATCTGCAAAAGAGCTCAAAGGATCTGGCTCAAATTTTTTTTTTTTTTTTTTTTTTTTTGCCATGCCGCATGGCCTGCGGGATCTCAGTTCCCCAACCAGGGATTGAACCCATGCCCCCTGCAGTGGAAGCACTGAGTCTTACCCACTGGACCGCCAGGGAAGTTCACTGGCTCAGAATATTATCTACAGCCCTTGAGAAGGAATTAAAAGTCCTTGACTTTAATGGCTAAACTATTATTATTACTTTGCCTTGTTTGACTGTTTTCCTCTGTTTCTGCATTTTCTCACTTCTTTGATTAAATTTATTCTTTGGAACTCGGGGAAGGCCTAGGAGACTAAAGTTTTTCTACAGACAAGAGGCAGGCAGAGGACTGGGTCGGGGTCTGTCCCGGGAAGGCCCCATGGGGCCATCTTGACACTCCATCTTTTTGTTCACTAGCGATTTGTTTGTTGGAGAAGTTGTTTTTTCTCCTGCAGCATCTCCCAGTGTTTGGATCTAGCTGCTCTCGTCCCCTGCTGCACCCCCACCCCAGCGTCCTCTGTTAAACCAGTAATGAGACCTAGATGCTTGCTGTCCCGTGGGCCAGCCACTCTCCCCATGTGGCTACTTTTTTTAAATAATTTTTTAAAACAATGTTTTTTTTTTTTTGGCTGTATTGGGTCTTCGTTTCTGCGTGCAGTCTTTCTCTAGTTGCGGCGTGCAGGCTTCTCATTGCGGTGGCTTCTCTTGTTGCGGAACACAGGCTCTAGGCGCGCGGACTCAGTAGTTGTGGTGCACGGGCTTAGTTGCTCCCCGGCATGTGGGATCGAACCCATGTCCCCTGCATTGGCAGGTGGATTCTTAACCAATGCACCACCAGGGGAGTCCCGTGGCTACTTTTTAAATTGATTTAATTGAAAGCACTCAACAGCCACTTGAGAACAGCACAGGTGTAGAGCATTTCCTTCCCCAGAAAGTTCTAGATGGCCCTGCTTGCCTCAGGTCTGGCTTTTCGGAAGTGCTGTAGCCCCGATAAGGAGGCCCTGGTCAGGTGGCCTCAGCAGCCACTCATGGTTTGCTTTAGGGAGGTTGCACAAGCAGTGGGTGGGCCGGAGAGCCCAGGGCTGAGGGGGCAGCGCTGGTGCAGGAGGAATGGGGGATGGGGGCCTTGGGTGGGGGCTGCGGAGGGGCGAGCAGCGGGCAGGTCCAGGGTGTCCGGAGGGCAGTGCCCACAGGATCTGCAGGTGGACGGGACGTGGAGATGAGAGGCGCAGAGGCGGGCAGAGGAGGGAGAGCGACTGAGGTGGGAAGGTGTGGGGTGGCTCGGGAGTGGGTCTTGGACGCGGTGAGCTTGGGGTTCCCGGGGGACCCTAAGGAGAGACGCAGAGGGTGCGGCGGAGGCGGAAGTGTGGAGTTAAGGGCCTGGAGATGGACGTGCGGGTGTTAGAACATTTTCAACTGGGTGGTCCTGCCCCCAGGGGACACTGGGCCATGTCCTGGCACGTCTATGGTTGTCAGACTAGGGCAGGGGGCTCCTGGCATCTAGGGGGTGGGGCCAGGGATGCTGTGCCACACCCCACGGAGCCCAGGACGGCCCCCCAGAGATGACGTGGCCCACGTGAGCCGGGCGAGGGGAGACTCTGGTTGAGAGCCCTGGGCCTGGGCGCTCCGGGCTGGCGGATGGAAGGGGGGTGGGGGAGAGCCGGGCCGGGATCAAGGCCCCACCCCAGGCGCTGACCGGGCGCTGGCCCGCAGCTGCGCCACCCGTCCCAGGGCTTCCGCTTCGGCACCGTGCGGGAAAGCAGCGCCGAGGCCTACATCAAGAAGAGCTTCCCGGAGATGTACGCACACGTGCGGCGCCACAGTGCGCCCACCACGCCCCACGGCGTCGCCATGCTGGCGTGAGGGGGGCGCGCGGGGCGGGGCCAGGCGGGCGGGGATGCTCACCCCGTCGCCCTCCCCGGCAGAAGCGACCCCCGCCCCCAAGCTCAACGCCTTCATCATGGACAAGTCGCTCCTGGACTACGAGGTGTCCATCGACGCCGACTGCAGACTGCTGACCGTGGGCAAGCCTTTCGCCATCGAGGGTGAGCGGCCCCCGGGACCAGTGATCTGCGGGCTCCAGGCAGGCGCAGCTCCTGTGGGTCTGCGTCCAGCCCGGTCCCAACCCAACGCCCGGCCTCCCCCAGGCTATGGCATCGGACTCCCCCGGAATTCGCCGCTCACCTCCAACCTGTCCGAGTTCATCAGCTGCTACAAGTCCTCCGGCTTCATCGACCTGCTGCACGACAAGTGGTACAAGATGGTGCCTTGTGGCAAGCGGGTCTTCGCCGTTACAGAGGTAGGGCAGGCCCGGGACGCAGGGAGGGGTAGGCGTGGGGGACTCTGAGCCTGTGTGGTCCTTCACCAAGGTGACCAACCCCTGCTCGTTCCCAAGACTGTGTGTTTGCCGGCTTTTCTGCACCCTATTCATCCTCCAAAACCCCAGTTCCAGTGGCCTTTCTTCCATGACACCTCACCTCTGAAAATGGAGCCCTAGCCTTCCAATCCAGCTCCACAGCCCCAGGCCCTTCTCTCTGGCCCAACCTCTGCCCCCACCCCCGTCCAAGGCCAGGGCTTCCCAAGGGTCTGCCATGACCAGGAGGGGTTTTGTGCCTGCGTCCTGCCCACAGACCCTCCAGATGGGCATCTACCACTTCTCTGGACTCTTCGTGCTGCTCTGCCTGGGCCTGGGCAGTGCTCTGCTCAGCTCGCTGGGCGAGCACGTCTTCTACCGCCTGGCGCTGCCGCGCATCCAAAGGGGCAACAAGATGCAGTACTGGCTGCACACGAGCCAGGTGAGGAGCGGGGGCTGGGGGGGTGGAGGGAGGGCGGAGCGCGCGCAGGACGGCCTGCCGCTGACCCGACCCCGACGCGACTTCTGTCTTGGCTCCTAGAGAATCCATCGCGCCCTCAACACAGAGCCGCCCGAGGGGCAGGAGCCGGAGCCGAGGTAAGGGGCCCTGGGGGCCGCCCTCCACCCCAGCAACTCCCATCCCCGCCCTCCAGCCGACCAATGGATCCATACCACCCGCCACCCACGGCCTCCTCAGGAACCCTGACCCTATAGGGCAGAGTGGGACTGTGGGTAGGACACGGCTGCCCAGCCTCATCCGTCCCCAGGGGTCCCGAGGAGCCGCTCAGCAGGACACTCTGGCCGCCCCTGCGGGCTGGACACGGGTGCGCCAGGCCTCGGTGAGGGGGCGTTGCACGCACTTCCTGCTGGAGCCAGCCGTGGCCACCGCCGCTGCTCCCGTTGAGGATGCCCCAGACGCGGATGCGGATGCGGCCAAGCCGCCCGGGGGCCCCGTCTCGCTCTGCTCCAACGGCCGCCCGCCCGCCGAGCTGTTCCCTGGCGCCCCGCGCCCCGGGGAGCTAGAGCAGCTGGAGCAGCGCATCGCGGGCACACGCGAGAGGCTCCGCCAGGCGCTGGTGCAGCGCGGGCAGCTCCTCGCCCAGCTCAGGGACAGCACCCGCGACGGGCCGCGCAGCCTGCTCCAGGCCTCCAAGGAAGCACCCGTGGCCGCCCAGTGACGCGGGACCAGGCCCTCCTCCACCTGCAGCGGGGGCTTCGAGGGACCCCGCCCCCTCCCCGCACAGACAAACGCTGGCTGGACGCTGTCAACAGTTTATTCTATATACAAACACCATTTTGTACACTGCAATTAAATAGAGTGGAATGAGCCCTCTTCTGCATTCCTCACCACGTAACTGGGTTGGGCCACCGGCCGTCTCCTCACCCTGAGCAGGGCGGGACCCCGGCACCCCCCGTGGCCGCCTTCAATGTTGGTGCCTGGGCGCGTCCTGGGCCCAAGCTTCGCCTTCCCGGGGCCCCAGCCTGGCCATGTGGGATGGCGGTGGAAAGGCACTGCACACGAGGGAGCACCAGCTGAGCCGGCCCCACTCATTTCACCTTGCTCAGAGGCTTGCCCGTTTTGCCTTGGGACAGCTCGCTCCAGACCTTTCACCAACCCCTTGCAGAACCTTCCATGGAGCCCCCGTCCCTTCTCCCACCCTGGCTCATCGGCGGTCTTAATTCACTGGCTGAGGGGGCCCACCACAGACAGGGACAGGCTGCAGGCAGGCCCCACACCCTGGGGGAGCGAAGCCCGCCTCCAAGCAAACCTGATGGACTTTGATACCACCTAAGGCAGGCTGGGCAGTCCCAGAGCCGTTGGGGACAGCCTCCCTGACCCCGGAGGGCTCCAGCCAGATCACACCCAGCTGGCCTGGATGGCCAGGGACAGAGGTGGTCAGCTGCCCAGGGCTCAGGAGCCGACCTCCGAGGGTGCATCCACTGGAGCCGTGGACGCAAGGCTGGGCCCACTCACCCCAGCGGTCTGAGGGGCTGTGTCAGACCCTGGGGAGTCGCTTGTGGGGGCACTGTCCTGGGGGGCCCGAGGGAGCGCCCCGCTGGGGCTCGGGGGGCTGGCCGGCCGCCGGTCCAGGAGAGAGGCGCTCAGGCCCGACAAGAAGGAGGCGTCTGTGATGATGGCGGCCGTCTCTGCCATCCAGCCCAGGTCACCACTGGCTGCTGCAGCTACCGAGGCCGCCGCGGCCACCAGGGAGCTGGGTGCCTCAGCCACGGGCCCAGGGCCTCCGCCACCACCCTGCAAGCCAGGGCCCAGGGCAGGGGGCTGGCCGGGAGAGTCAGGCGTGGCAGCCGGGGTGCCTCCGTTGTTGTTCAGGTCGTCCGGCAGGGCCGTGGGGCTGCCAGGGCCCAGAGGGGGCGTCTGCAGCAGCATCTCCTGGACGCGGATCTGCTGCAGAATGGCGGGCAGCTCGTAGTGGTGGAAGAAGTAGATCATGGAATGCTGGGGGGCAGGCACCGGGTCAGGCGAGGCCCGAGCCAGAACGCAGCCTCCACAGAACCCCCAACAGGCTGGATGGACCCCGGGGTCACCAGTGCCAAGGGCAGCCACCTCACCTGGATGAAGAGCCAGGAAGTGACGAGGGCCAGGCTGCTGTACTGCCCGTTGAAGCGGTAGTGGTAGGCGTAGAAGGCGAAGTGGTACAGGTAGAAGAACCTGCGAGGGGGACAGTGAGGTGCTGCCCACCCGGCTGCCCCCACCCCGGACCACACGGACCCCGGTGCCCACCGAAGCCAGTGCCGCTTGCTGGTGTTGGTGTGGCAGCAGATGGCATCATACTGGTCAGCCAGCCACACGATGAGGATGATGTAGAAGGCCGTGGTGGTGTCGTTGAAGAACTCAGACATGATGGCCTCCATTCCTGTGGGGAGATGGGAGACTGCTGGTTGGGGGGGGGGGGGGGGCGGGCAGGTGACGGGCCAGGGCAGGGGGCAGGGCGTGGGGGCACAAGGTCCTCACCCACGAGGGCCAGGATGACGGTCAGCAGGGGCGCTGCGGGGAAGGCGATGGCCATGTTCATCTCCAGCATCTGCAGCAGGTCCACTGCGGGCAGAGGGCGGCGGGCGGGCAGACCGGGTGAGGCGCCCGGTTGGGGGGTGGAGGGTGGGGGAGGTGGCCGGCGGGGAAACTCACCAATGAAGACGAAGATCTGGTGGTGGGAGTAGCGCAGCAGCATGGACACGCTCAGGGTCTGCAAGCAGCGCAGCGTGAGGCCTGGGGCAGCCGCCTCGCCCCACGCCCTCCGGCCCCCGCCCCGCCCGCGGCACTCACGAAGATGACCATGATGACGAAGGCGGCCAGGTAGGACGTGCGGGCCATCCACATGCTCACGAAGCGGTAGTGCTCCCCGGACACCACGTTCCGCAGGAAGCCTGCGCGGGAGGCAGTGAGCCTGCGCCCCAGACCACCCCAGCCCCGCCCCGCCCCCGCTCACCCGCCTGGGCCCCGCACCCTTGTTCTCCTCGTTTTCCGCCAGGCCCTTCACACTGGACATGAGGATGTCGTCGTAGCCCAGGAACTCCGCCAGCAGCAGGCGGCTGAAGCGGTCCCCAAAGCACTGGTCCCGCATGGGGTCTGTGGGCAGGACCGTGACAGGGGTGTGCACCTGGCCAGGCCCCCACCAGCCCCAGTGCCGCCGGAGGCCCGGGGAAGGCCAGATCTCCATTTCTGGGAGTGGAGGAGCCCCCGCCGCCCCCGACCCGAGCAGTGATGTGCGCGACAGCCCCAGAGGAACGGTCAAGGGATGAAGCCTCGGGAAGCTTCCCGCAGCTGGAGAGCAGGGGCGGCCCCCAGGCCCCAGAAGCAAGTGCTTCTGGGTCACCCCTCCCCCAGAACCTAACTCTGCAGGTGACACTCACCCAGGGTGACCACCATGACTGGGATGCTGAGCCGCTGCCGCGTGGCCTGCGACAGCCGCAAGAAGCCGTACTCCAGCGAGTACTCCACGATGTACTCGTCCTGCGGCCACGCTGTGGGTGGGACAGGCCTGGTCAGTCTGCGGAACCTCTCTCCCCTGGGAGGGGCGGGGTGACCGCAGCCCACCGGGGGTACTGGCCTTTAGCCCCAGTGAGCAATGAGTACCTTTTGTGGGCGTCTCAGGAAAGGGGAACTCCTGGCTGTCATTTAGGGCCTCGGGGCCACCTGGTGACTTGAACACCTTGGGCTCGATGTCCAGCTCAAACTGCAGAGAGGGAGGCAGGGGTCAGCAGGCCCATGGTGCCAAAGGGCCGGGCCTGGAGGCCTCTCCCTCACTGATTGGAAGCAGATGCGCCCCTGTCCCATCAAAGCCCCGACCCCCAACACTGAGCTCCCTGAGAGCCTGTCTCCGGGTGAGGGTCTGGGAGGGATGCGGTCCCCTGCTGAAGTCTGCGCCAATACCCTACCCACACCGATCCCTGGCCCACAGGACCCTGGCCCCTGGCTGCCCAAGCACAGCCCTCCCTGAGGGCTGTGGGCCCCACGTGTCCACTGGCATGCCTCTGCCGACGGGGCGCTGCATCACCAGGATGCCCAGGGCCCCCTTAGAGCTCTCAGCCCAGAGCCTTCTTCCCGGCTGTATCTGCCCTTGGCACCCCCAGAATTGGGCCAATCCCTTTCAAGTGACAGCTGGGAAACAGCCCGGGGTCCCAGTCGGCCCTGAGGCCACGGGAGCGGGAGCGGGAGCGGGAGCAGACAGGGAGGCCTGTGGCCCTGAAGGTCAGGAACGCTTCCAGCAGCCTGTCCTGCACAGACTGCGTCACCAGTTCCTCTGTGCGTTTACGTGGCGCTGCCAGCCAGCTAGCTCACCTTGATGGAGCTGTTCCCAAACATCTCCATGGTCAGCTCCTCCTCCTCCTCGTCCCCCTCCTCCAGCTCCAGGCCTCCCGGCTCCACAGCCAGCCCAGGGAAGCTGCCGCCGCCATTGCAGAACTGCAGGAAGACGGGCGCGCGGCTTGAGTTGTGCTGCACCTCCACGCGCAGGATGCCGTCTCTCGGCCACTTGTCCCGCACATGCTCCAGGCAGTTGATGGGCGACCGGGAGAAGACGATGTGGATGTAGGCCAGGACGAAGAGCACGAACAGGGCCTGGGGGCAGGGGGCAGTCAGCAGGGAAGCTGCCTGAGACCCCACAGCCCAGCCTGGAGGACCCCACCCGGCGTTATCAGGCTGCAGACGGCGTGGCTGAGCTCCCCAGGGGAGGGAAGGCTCGCCAGCCCCTCCGGGCAGCCTGGGTCCTGTGACTGCCCGAGTGAGCCAGGATGAGGCCCTCCGGGCGCCTGCAGGACCCCCACCCAGGCTGGGCTCAGGCCCACCCAACAGGGGCCCAAGCAGAGCACGTGGTCCCATCACCCAACTGCCCCAGGAGAAAACTCCTGACCTCACCAGCTAAAAACGCCCTCTGCACCTCTCCCGGGCCAGCCTGAGCCGCTGAACACAGCCGACCCTCTTGGCCAGGCCAACGAGCCCATGGCAGGGCTCGCTCTGTCCCCTGAGGTACGGTTTCCCCGGAGTAAGACAGGACAGCCCCAACTGCACACTGGGGGGATCCTGACATAGGGCCACATCTTGGGACGTCTGTGGTCATCGCAACTGGGGGGCTCCCGGCATCGAGTGGGCGGGGCCGGGGAGGCCGCTCCACACCCCACAGCGCCCAGGACGGCCCCCCACAGAGAACGTCCCAGCCCCGACGTCCACAGTGCCGAGGAGAGGCCCTGCTCGACGTCACCCCAACCCCCTGCTCCAGGAGCCCCCGTCTGACCGCGGTGTTTCTCATGGGGTCCCGGCTGGCCAAGTGTCACCCTTCCGGCCTGGACGCCGTGTCAAGGGCATCACTCCCGGGGTGAGTTCCCTGTGTGGTACAAATGATCGTGGGGGACCAGAGTACGAAGCCGCTCCTTGTCCTCTGTCAACGATGGTGCTCAGGGGTGTGGTGAACTGCCCGTGGCCACGCGGCCACCGGCAGGGCCGCCAGCACCTCGTCCTCTCCACGCCCTGCCATGAGCACCATAGGGTGGTGCCAGCGCTGGCTGTGGACCGCCCGGCCTCCTCTCTGGAGCCTGCCCTGCAGACTGGGCACGGGCTGGGTCAGCAGAGCACCCGCTCCTGTCCTGACAGGGTGGGAATCAGAGCACTGCTGATTTAAGCAGAGACAGACTGCACATCCCACGCCCCTAGGGTTCAGGTCACGGCAGACAGATGCTGAGCTGAGAACAGAGCTGGGACCCTGCCTGGGGAGGAGGGGCCGGGGAGGCAGTGGGGAAGGCCAGCTAAGGCCCCCACGTCTGCAGAGCCTCCCACAGGCCAGCCTGCGCCAGGGCCCTGAGACGTGGCCACAGGCCAAGCGTCGCTCGGGACCCCCAGCACCTCTCCCCAACGTTGGGTCTGGGGACCTGGGAGCTGGTGACAGGAGTCACGACAGTGTGGGACCCACAGCACAGCAGGGTGAGGTCAGAGACCTAACCCACAGCCCCAGTCGTGCTCTCTGGGCCCAGATGTCCAGCAGGAGCCGTGTCTGGGACATTGTCTGCTCTGGGCCATAAGGACAACGCTGTACAACGTGCCGAGATATCACAAAAAGCGCTGACACACAGGGTGGCCCGATGCCAGGAGCTGCCCGAGCACTTCCCCTGGAGACACACATGCCTGCCATCACCCCCAGTTTGCAGATGAGGAAACCAAGGCACAGAGGCCACGCGGCCAGGAAGGGTGGAGCCAGGAGTTCAACCTGGAACACATACCAGGCAGGGCCAGCTGGGCCCCAAGAGCAGGGGCACTTGAACGGACCGGGGGCTGGTGGCACCATGACCTCGCTGAGTGGCCCCCATGCCCGCCCTGTCACCCTGGCGCCCTCTCCAGCATCCCTCACCAGGGTCTGCCCCATCACTGTCCTTATCCGTGACCTGAAACCCCAGGTGGGGTCCATCGCCCTTGACTGAGTGCATGGGTCCCCGGAGGTGGGCCAGGACCCTCTCACCCCCCTTGACAAGGCCTGCCCCGGATCTGGACTTGTTTCCCCACTGTGGAACGAGCTGGCTGCCCAGGCTTCCCTCTCCCTACGACCTATCATCAGACACACAGGGCAGCCCTACCCACGTGGGGAAGGCAGGGTGCACTCAGCAGCCCCGCCCACCTCGCTCAGGATTTCAGGAGTCTTGTCCAGGGCCTTTCCTGCCCTCTGCCTGCCAGCTGGCCTGGCCACCTCACAGGCCCTGGGTGCTCCAGCCCCCCAACCTCTGGCACCCTGTGACCCCCCTGCTCCAACTCACCAGCCACACGGCTGCGCCGTCCCCCCAGCTCCAGGGCCTCTGCATGCGCCGTTCCTGCTACCCACCTCCTTCCTCGCAGCCTGAGGCTGCCTGATGTGACACAGACCCTGCCCTGCGGACTGCCGTCTCTCCCCCTTCCTCCTGGTCACCCCACTCATCGCTGGGCCCAGAGACTGGCACAAGGCGGTAAAGAGGATGGCAAGGGCGGCTCCCACCAGCAGTGAGCAGAGAGGAACAGGTACCACAGGAAGAGGCCAGGGAGCGGGGCTGGGAGGGGAACTTGATCTCTGTAGCAAGAGCCCAGAAGCTGGGCGGCCGAGAGGCAAAGGAGCAGAGCTTTCTGGAGCTTGAGGCGGCCTCAGAGATCAGCCAGCCGAGCCCTCCCTTTGCACACGAGGGAAACCAAAGGTGCCAGGGGTCAGGCAGGCTCACGGGGAATGAAGGGCCTCCTGGCTGCAGCCCCGAGGAGAGAGGAGGTGCACGGGGCCAAGGGCAGCCCGATCACCCGGCCCCATGCACCAGGGACGCGGCCTGGATGTGCAGCCCATCTGCCTGGCCAGCCCAACCCCTGGCCTGCTCCTCGGGCAGGAAGCGGCGGGACAAAGCCAAGGCCTCAGGCCGGGCTCTCAGGGGAAGCTCAGCTCCACGGGGGGCCCACCTCACACAGGGCACCCCCTCGAGCGACACGGGCTCCTTCTGAGCCTGTCGGGAGGAACAGTGCTTTGTTCCCCAAGCTAATCACGGCCTCACATGACCTTCTGCCTACGCCCAAGCTGCCCATGAGTTCCAGGATTGGGGTAAAGGAAGGCCGACTCAGGAATCCTCCGGAGTCCCACACCCACGCCCCCGCAGGGGACGCCTGCCGCTCCGGGACCGGGGGTTTCGGGCTGGGACCCGCACCCAGGTCTGCGGGACGGCTCGCACCCCTGCCACCCAACGCCAAAGAGCTGCCGGCTCCCGACCAAGCTGGCCCAGCCGGCACCCCACGTGCCTTGCCCGCCAGCTCCAGCCCCCTTCCTGCAGACGAGGAATCCGAGCTTCCTCGGACATCAGCACCCCTGGCCCCGGCCCCACCCCCACCCCGGGGGGGGACACTCCGGGACGGGACACGACACAAAACAGCCATTTCTCCACTTCCTCAGACCCGTCAGGCAGCCGGGCTCGGCCCCTGGCGAGCTCCCTCTCTGAGTGAGACCCCTCCTTGAAGGGATCTGTGCTGGCCCTCCCGGCACCGCTGAAAAGCTGAGAGCTCTGCCACCCGAGCGAGGACAGGGGGCGGGTCCACGGGAGGCCCCTCACAGAGCCACCAGCAGCACCACTGGCTGGACTTTGCCACTAAGCCCCCCGGCGTGACCTCAGCTAGGTCACCTTCCCCCCAGAGGTTCAGAGCGGGGAGAATCCGAGTGGGGGCCAGCAGAAGGGCCTGAGGAGAAGAGCCCGAAGGAAAAGGGGGAGAGGAAAGAGGTGCAGGTGGGCGGCCCGGGGATGTGTCCTGGGACAGGGCAGTGGTGGTGAGGCCCGGAATCCCTCGAGTTTGGGGTTCGGGGCCAGGCCAGGCTCGGCGAGTGGGGAGGCGGTCATCCCGGGCTGAGGATCCCAGGCGGCAGGGCTGGGGGTCACGGGGCTGGGCTCCGGCCTCCGGAGGTGGGGGACGCTGGGAAGGGCGAGGCGAGGGGTGGGGTGCGGCCTGGAGGGAGCTGTGAGTTTCTGGAGTCGGGATCAGGGGCCACTAACCGGGGGAGACTCGGGCCTTCCCGGGTGGAAGTTTCTGGGCAGGGGGGCAGGGGCGGCAGGCCTAAGGAAAGGGTCCCAACGGGTCGGGCCGGGCCTACGCCACCGGATGGGAGGGGCGCGCTGCCCCGGGCGGGGTCAGAAGTCGCAGATCTGGGGGAAAGGGTCCGGCCGCCGGGACCCTTGAGCAAGGTTCGGGGCCCCGGTCACCTTGAGCAACACGAAGAACTCGAAGAGACGACGGAAGGCGGGCGGGAAGAGGCGCGAGTAGGTGACAGCCATCTTGAAGAAGAGCGCATGGAAGAGCCGGTCGCGCACGTTGATGAGAGGATTGGGGTTGAGGTTGGGGGTGCGAGGCCCACGCGGGGGGGCTGGGCCGCCGCCGCCGCCGTTGGGCCCGGGCCCCGGGGCCCCAGGCGCCGCGAGCTCCGACATGCCCAGCGTCGCGCCTTAACGGCCCGCGGGTCCCCGAGGGCGCCTCCCCGCCGCCATCGGCCGTCCTCGCCACCGCCTCGCTCCTCACGGCCGCCCCGGCGCCGCCGCCATCTTCCGCCTCCGCGCCGCAGCTGACGCCAGCGAGTAGCCGCGCCGGCAAGAGCGGCCTCCCTGCGCCCGCGGGGAACTCTGGGATGCGGTCGGGCGGCCCCCGGCGGCTCCGCCCTGTGGCCTGGCTCCCGGGAAGGGAGCGCCGAGCGGCGGGGCTGCGTCTGGTCCGGGTGTTTTGCCTATCGCCCCCACAAGCCTCCGCGGCTGCAAGGCGGGCGGTAAAATTAGTCAATCTCTGAGGAATTTAGAGGTGATAAAATAAACTGAAAGGAAATACGACTGTTGGAGATGTTTTTTACTTGGAGCTCTGGAAAATTATGCCGAAGATAAAATTACGCTAGGGTGTTCTAGCTGAAAAGTGATTTAATTTCCGGCCTTTAAATAACCTCGCTAAAAAACAGGTTTTCACCTGGTGGAAACCGCTGCTGCTCTCTCTTTCCCACGTAATACCAGGCGAGTCCCTTCGGTGGTCCTTTGGCTTCGTACTGTCTTTTTCTCCCCCTCCCGGCGGTAACGACCGGACAGACTTCTTTCTCTCTCCGCCCTTGGGGCCGGCTGGGGCGCTTATAGAGCTCCTGGCTGCACGCAAAACAGGTTAAGCAAGCTGGTTTTCTTTGCTCTTCCACCTCCCAACTGCGATTCCTCGACCTTTTCGGCACCAGAGACTGGTTTCGTGGAAAACAATTTTTCCACAGAGTGGGGGAAGGTTTGTTCAGGCGGTAATGCGAGCGATGGGGAGCGGCAGATGAAGCTTCGCTCGCTGGTCCGCTGCTCACCTCTTGCTGTGCGGCCCGGTTCCTAACAGGCCGCGGACTGCTACCGGTCCGCGGCGCAGGGGTTGGGGACCCCTGCCCTAGCGACTTTAGCTTTTCCTTCTGAGAACCAGGCCGCTCAGGTGGGTCACCCCCGCATCTCTCTCCTGCTCCCTGGCCGCCAGACCCCTGTCCCGGCCATTCGGGGATGACGGAGTGGACAGGCCTCCTCCAGCTAAAGTGGGGTCACGAAAGGTCCGTGCCTGGCCATGCCTTCCTCTTGGCTGCCACCGGGGGCCTGCCCGCGGTGTCCCAGGGCTGCGGGCCCACGTCTGGACCACATACACGCTCACTCACTCATCTTTGAAACGTCTCGGCGCCTCCTAGCAGCCATGGTAGTAATAGGACGTAACATTCATTGAGTACCTACTGTATGCCAGGTGCTTCCACCCCTTGCTCCAAAGCAAGGCGGGGTGGGCTGCGGCAGGAAGTGTGGAGGGGCAGGAGGAGCCGGAGATGAGGGGCCTGGGAGAGGATGCCTGACCCTGGGGAAGGACACGTTCGGGGGAAATGGCTTACAGTGCCCCAGGGCCTGCACTGGGTGTTGGGGACACAGCGGTGGCCACTACAGTCCCGGTTCCTGCCCTCGCAGAGCTCAGGGACCAACAGGAGACAGGCAGACCGCCAAGTGGATGTCTGGTCTGGTTCCCGATGGTGAGCATCCCACTGAAGGGCACAGTCAGGGCCTCTGAGAAAGACCAGGGCATGGGGGGGGCGGTGGTTCCTGGCGGGGGGTTCCTATTCTGAATTGCACTGGGTGGTCAGGGAGGGAGGAGACTTTTCAGCTATGACCTGGAGCCTGAGAGAACCTTCCAGACCTACCTGCCGGGTTTCATAACCCTGGGAGCCCCACTCCCTGGAGGTGGATGGGTCTACCACAACCAGGAGGCTAAAGTCATTCTCTTCCTGTTTCATAGGGAGTGCTCTGCACAGGGCCTGGCATACAGTAGTCACTCAATCGATGCAAATTCTTTTTTTTTTTAATGAATTTATTGATTTTATTTATTTATTTTTGGCTGCGTTGGGTCTTTGTTGCTGTGTGCAGGCTTTCTCTAGTTGTGGCGAGCGGGGGCTACTCTCCCTTGCGTGGGCTTCTCATTGCCATGGCTTCTTGTTGCGGAGCATAGGCTCTAGGCGTGAAGGCTTCAGTAGTTGTGGCACACAGGTTCACTAGTTGTGGCACACCGGGCTTAGTTGCTCCGCGGCACGTGGGCTCTTCCTGGACCAGGGCTCGAACCCGTGCTTCCTAAATTGGCAGGCGGATTCTTAACCACTGCGCCACCAGGGAAACCCGTAAACTTTACTTTTATTGGTGTAATTTGTGTTGAAATAGGCCCGTGTGGCAAGCAGCTGCTGTGTTGGGCAGCGCCGTCTAGCGCTCACTCCCACGTAGGGAAACATGCGGTCCTGGAGAGCAAGTGAAAGTCATGGTCACAGAAAAGGAGTACAGCGGGAGGTGGGGGTGGAGAGAGTTCCAAATCTAAGCCAAAGACGCAGGGAAGGACCAGACCCCAGGCCCGCCCTTCTGGGGACAGTCGGGAATTTAGAAGATGGGCTGGATTTTGGAGGATGCTGTGGTCATCATGTGGTACCTGTCTGGGATGTGTGGGTGGCATTGGGACCTAGAGCCTGGGCTGGGGCTCACTGAGAAGGTGCTGGAAGGTGGACAGTGAACAGGCCAGGTCGAAAGAGTGTCAGGCAGAGGGCGCAGCCAGGGCAAAGGCCCTGAGGCAGGCCTGGCGCTGATCGTTAAAGGCAGAGCGAGGAGAAGCCCCCGTGTCTGGAGCAGAGAGAACAAGCGAGAGCGTGGGGCCTGGAGGACACCTTTGTTGAGGGGGCAGTGGGCAGCCATGGAGGATTGGGAGCAAGGGAGGTTCCTGACCTAACAGGCTTGAGATTTTGTTACTTTTTTTTTAATTTTGGCTGTGCCGGCTCTTAGTTGTGGCATGCGGAATCTTTAGTTGAGGCATGCGAACTCTTAGTTGCGGCATGCATGCGGGCTCCAGTTCCCCGACCAGGGATGGAACCCGGGCCCCCTGCATTGTGCGAAGTCTTACCCACTGGACCACCAGGGAAGTCCCTGTTGTTACTGTTATTTTGCTGTCGCTGCATCGTTGGGGCCATAGGACCCTCCGGGGTTCTCACTCAGAGCCCTGACACTGCAGGGAAGGGACCCAAGACCCTCACCACACCTGCAGCCCCTGTGCCCAGCCACCCGGACCGCCAGACCCCACCCTCATAGCCCAGCACCGGAGGCTGAGGCTCTGGGGTTTCCTGCAACACCAGGTCCTCCAGTCCCTGGCCCGCGTCCCTCTGGCATCACGGAGATTCTGCCCCAGAATACCTGGATCCGCCCCCAGTGAGCCTGCATCATTCCACACCTCCCCTACCCCCACCGCAGTCTCCGCGGGATCAGTCCAGGACAAAGAGGTGAGTGCAGGGGCGCGGGGGGGGGGGCGGCGGGGGCGAGGGGGGCGCTGGTCAAGGATGGAGGACAGCTGCAGAGGCCCCAGACCTCCCTGCCACGTTCTGAGGCTGAGCCAAAATTCCTAAAATTTTGACACGTATTGACTCAACATGCCCTTACCTCAGCTGACTGGGGATTGGAACCCAGGCCCAGGTGGGGGCCGCTGAGGTCGTAGGATTATACAGAACCACATAATTCTGTAAGTTTTAGGTCCTGGGGGAGTTTCTCAAATTATAATATTCCAAGCTTTTGGAACCCCAGGATTTCAAAATCTGGGATGTCTGATCTGAATTTCTTGAGTTCCAGGAGGCTGAGAATCTAGACCATGGGTCAATAAGCTTTTTTCTTTCTTTCTTTCTCTCTTTTTTTTCTTTTTTAAGCTTTTTTCTGTAAAAGACCAAAAAGTTAATATTTTCAGCTTTGCAGCCCAGAGACTACTCAGCCACAAGCAGTCTGTACACAAACAGCTGGGCGCCAATAAAACTCTGTCCAAACATGGAAATTTGGATATTATATGATTTCCAAGTGTCATGGAATAGTATTCTTCTTTTGATTCCTTAAAACCTCTTAAAAATGTAAAAACCATTCTTAGCTCGGGGGCTATACCGGAAAAAAAAAAAAAAATAGCATCTGAATTTGGCCCACGGTCCAGAACAGCGTTGGGCAGTAGAAAAATCAGACAAACCATACACAGAATTTTAAATGTTGGCTCATGTTAAAGAACTAAAAGAGAATAGTTTCGGTCATATATTTCACTTCACTTGATATCTGGGAAATATGATCATTGCAACAGGTAATCGATATGAAAAATGATGTACGAGGTATTTCACACCTGTTTCTGTCCTGAGTCTGAAATCTGGCCTGTTTCCCGACACTGACGTTTCCTCGGAGACACTCATATGTAGCCTGACTGCGTAAAACTGGCGCTGAAAAGGAAAATGCATGCACACCCAAGTGGTTTCACATATACTCAGACATTTTCCAAAAACTGGATCGTGTTGGTTTGTACTTTTAAATTGGAATCAATTAAAATCAAGGAAAGTGAAGCCTTCCCTTCCTTGGCCTTGTCAGCCACACCTGCAGGACTCAGGAGCCGCGCAGCCAGCGGGATGGGGCCCAGGAGGGCATTCTCGGTGCCATCTCAGTCCCATTGGTCAGCACTGGTCTAAATGCCGAGATTCGCGTCACCCAGCACTTATGTGGTGCCTACAATGTCCCAGGCATTTTTCTGGGCACCTGGTGAATGTCAATGCCTGGGAGGTAAGCCCATTTCTCAGGCGGGAGACTGAGGCCTGGAGGCATTGGGGGGCTTGTCCCTTTCATCAGAGGGAAGGCAGGCAGGTGGTTCTAAAGTTTGGAATCATCCAGGCTCAGTCTTCTGTGGTTTAGCTCCTGTCAAGCCCTGCAGAGGCCCCACAGCTGCCTGGCGCCCCAGACATGGCCGGCCACTGCACTGGAGTATGCCTGCCTCGGTGGGTATCAGCGGGCGTCACGTGCAACTTCCCTGTCCAGAGGCCCCCAGCTCTGGATGGGGTCCCTAGAGAGTCACTGGTGGCCCCCCTGGACAAGCACCAGGGGTCGGGGCATGACAGGAGGACCATGGGCATGTTGCCGGCAGCCACTGACCACTCCAGGCTGGAGTAGGTGCTCAGGGGACTGGCTCGAGCCTCCTTCCCCACAGTACCCTGGGTCCTGCCCACCCCTGTGCCCCAGCGGGACCTGCAAGGGGTCCATCCGAACCGCCCTCTGCCCCCACAACTCCCCACCTAGACACTGACGAACCACCCCGTTCCCACACTCCACTGCACTGTCTCATTGTTGACCACTGGTTCCCATTTTCACACATGAGGAAACACACCCAGCAGGGAAGGGACTCACCCAAGACCACCCAGCTAGGACTTGAACCCTGAAGAAAGCCTTCAGATAGATGGAATGGGAGACGTACAGTCAGGGAAAGTCAGTAGATATCTGGGGAGTGGGGTGCCAGGGAGGAGTGCTCCCAGGGAAGGGCAGGGTGAGTCATCTCTAAGCCTTCACAGAGCCCAACCAGCCACTTGTCAAATGTGTCAAACTCCTACTTATGCTTCAAAACCCCACATCACACATCCCCTCTTACATGCCTCTTTCCTTCACCCCTCCAGTGGAGCACCCACTCCCTCCCCAGTTTCCTCCACCGCAGGTCCCTTCTTCTGTCCTGTACCTGCTTGCATGGAGCAGGGGTGCCTATGCCTGGGTTTGTCTTCCCAGGGATGGACAGGGCCAGAGCCAAGGTCTCCTGGGAGCCAGTATCGCCTAGCAAGGGGCTGGCCCAGAGGCCCCGTCAGGGAGCTTTCGATGAATGAATGAATAGGTGTGTGAATGAATGAGTGATTTACTGAAGAAATGAATTTATTTATTCTATTATTAATTTATTGATTTATCTGTACAAGCAGGCAGCTCCTATTGAGTGCCAAGTGTGTGCCTGGCCTGGTTCCCTTGGCAGCCTCAGCCCTACCCCCAAGGCATCTCCTGACTTCAACTCTCTGTTGTTTCAACTCCTCCCCATTCCCCACCATCCCTCAGCCCAGAATTGAAGGCCCCTTCGCAACCCCTACTTCCCCAACCTATCAGATTGATCTCTACACGCTTTCAACCACTGACGGTCCCTCCAGGTCTTTGCATGTTCTGCCAGGAACACTAATCCCTTTTGGACTGGCAAACTCCTACTCATCCACCAAAGCCCCAGCACCAATGGCCCCTCCTCTGAAGAGCCTGCCCTAGTTCCCTTGCTAACCACCCAGCTAGGAGAGTTCCCAGAAGGGGGCCTAGACTGGGAGGCGCCTCTAAGTGGCAGAGAGGGGGTTCCTCATTAGTGTCCCAAGGGAATTAGGGTCCCATCCAACCATTCCCCCCTGCCATCATCGTGCAAAAGGGTAAACTGAGACCCAGAAAGGGTGAGAGAGCCGCCTAGGGGCTCCCAGCAGGGAGAGGGCAGGGGTGCCGGGTCTCGGCGGTGCGGGGCCCCGGTCCCTCCCTGCCTCAGTCTCCCGTGGGTTCAGAGGGGGCGGAGCCCTCCGAGCGGC
This sequence comes from Eschrichtius robustus, assembly GCF_028021215.1. Classification (NCBI taxonomy): domain Eukaryota; kingdom Metazoa; phylum Chordata; class Mammalia; order Artiodactyla; family Eschrichtiidae; genus Eschrichtius; species Eschrichtius robustus. The sequence goes on along the minus strand of NC_090825.1, from coordinate 178,944,728 downwards.
TGGTGACGGGGTGCTGCGCCGAGGCGGGGGTCCGGCGGTTGAGGGGCTCAGGAAGCCCGCAGCCGCAGGAATCCGGCGCCGAGCGGCCTTATAAGGACATGTGCGCCGGGCGCCAATCAGCGGCGGGGGCGGGGCGCCGGGTCCGCGTCCCCCGCCGGCTCGCTTGCCAGCCCGGCCGTCCGTCCGTCCCGTCCCGTCCCTTCCCGTCCCTTCCCGCGGCGCCGCGCCCGCCAGCCATGAGCTCCACGCAGTTCAACAAGGGGCCCTCGTACGGGCTCTCGGCCGAGGTCAAGAACCGGGTGAGTGAGGGGCGCACCCCCGCCCCGCCAGCCCAGCCCGTCGCACCCTCCGCTGCTGCAGGGCGGGCGCCCCGCCGGACCCCCAGCATCGGGGGCGGCCCTCCTCCTCCCTAACCTCTGGGGGGTGCCCCCGACGCTCCCCCAACTCGGCGGAAGCAGTGAGGTCTGTGCTCTGGCAGCCCCCAACATCTGGGAAAGGTTGGGTCTAACCCCTTCCGCAGCCCTGCTCCTCCAGCCCTCCCCCGCCTGAAGCCCCCCGTCCACCGCTCTCAACCCCCCAGCCCTGGGCCCCTCCAGAGCTTCAAGGCCTGAGAAGGCCCGAGGGAACCCCAGCGGCCCCCTTCTCATCCCCCTCCCCCACTTCTGCTTTTGGGGCCACTTAAGCTTAGGGGAGGGGAGGGGAGGGGAAAGGGGCGGGCCGGGTGTTTGTGAGAAGCCCGTTGCCCCCCCCAGGAATTTCCCGACCTCTTACACCTGGGAGGCGGGGCACCCAGGGGGAAGGTGGAGTTGAGGGTGCCCGCCTCCCACCCCGCCCCCCCTGCTGTTCCCTTCCACATTCTCTTTGTCCCCGTCTGACAAACTTTAAAGGGATAGAAAAGGTGTCCGCAGGACCCGTGGGGTCCCCTGAATGTGACCCTAAGATGTGGGTTTTGTAACTTGCAAACGCGGGCTGGGACCTGGGGACACACTTTTAAAGGAAGCACTTGTGGTTCTGGCTCAGAGAGAGGGGCAGGCACTTCTGCAAGGCCACGCAGCAGGGTCAGCGCACCTAGGGAGAGAGGAGCAGAGGATGATCCCAGCCCTGAGGGAGCTCCTAAGCCTCACCCGCAAGGGTCATCCAGCTGGAAGGGGAGTTTGTCATCCCTGTCCGCCCGACACGCACACAGCGCCACCTGGGAGTGTGGTCCCACAGCGGCAGCCGCCCCGCCGGGAGCCTGCCTGGGCACGCCGGGGACACAGCCCTGCCAGCCCCCAGGCCCCTGCCCGGTCGGCACTCCAGGGCCTGCAGACACGAGGGAGAGTTTCCGCATCACCTCTGTGAGCCCCAAGGAGCCTCCTTCCAGCCCGTTTGGGAAGTTGAGGGACCGAGCATGGTCACTGGGCAAGCTCCTCATGATTCCCCCTTAAACACACAATTCCCCACTCCAGCAATAATGCCACGGTGAGGAGGGGGGTGTTTACAGGCCCCACCCAGCGCCAAGATGGTCTAAGACCCCTGGTTTGCACACGGCGTTCAGAGACATCGCTCAACCTGCCCAGAACCACACAGCTGGCCAGAGACAGAGTCAGTCAGGACTCACACCCAGACCTGCCGCAGCCACTGCCCCATGGCCACCGGTCCTCCTGGCAGTCCAGGCATCTCCCCTGAGGCAGCAGGAAGTGGGTGAGAGTACAGCACCCCAGCGGGGTGGGGGCTGCTTCCTGCGATGGAGTGTGTGGAGCCAGGTTGACATCTGCCCTGTCGGGGATGAGGTCAGAAGGCTTCTTGTGACCAGCCCTCAGTTTGCAGGTCTGGAGAATGGGCGGGCCACCCCCGAATTGGAAACCAGGTTCCTGTGGCTTCTCAGCCACGCCCCATCCACTTTACCAGCTGCTTGAGAGGAGGAGGGGGACCCGGGGCCCTCTCTGCCCAGCCCCCCAGGCCTCAGTTCCCCACCCCCCTGTGGCCCGGAGGCAGGCTGAGGTCCAGTGTATCCCTCTGAGATCCCCGGCCGGCTGGGGGGCCTGGACCGCTGGGAACAGCTGGTCCCGATTTAGCAGGGAGGCAGCGGCTGCATTCCTGGCAGTTTGCGGTGGGGAGGAATGTGCTGAAGGCTGGCTGGGCAGCGGGGAGGAAGGCAGCCGCTGCGGGCGGGGCTGGGCCAGGCGCCTCTGCTGGGACGCTGGCCCCCGGCCCCTGCAAGCCGTCGGGGACGGAGCCCAGCTGGGCAGGCGGGCCAGGCGTCCAGACCAGCCTGCCTGCTTCAAGCTCGGCTCCCGTAATGACACCCTCTGCTTCCTCCAGCCCTGCTGCTCCCTGGCCCGCGGGAACCAGAGACCCGCCCAAACCTGAGACCGGGCACAGGGGGTTAGCAGGCCAACCTCCCGCCTTTGTGTCCCCTGTGCTCTGGGCGGCTCAACCCTGGTCCTGCGTCTGGGGCTTTATATGCAGGAAGCAGGAAGCGGCGCCCAAGTTTGGAAAGCCTTATAAAAACAATTCAAACATAAATGGGGAAACGGAGGCACAGGGTGAAAACTTTCCATGGTCATCGGGGAGCTGGGGGCAGAGCTGGGAGGAGGACTTGGGGTTGCAAAGGTAGCTCTGGGTCCCTTTGCCCTCCGGGTGTGTGGAGGAGAGGAAGAGAGAGGGGCAGGGATGGCGTGAGTAAAGGTGGACAGGGGTCTGGGGTAGAAGCCCACCCAGCTGGGCAGCCAGGTCCTCAGCTTCTTACCACCCCTCCAGGGAGCCGCCCTGGGGCTGCCCGCACACCACACCGTTCTGGGTCTCCCTGGGTGCTGTGAGATGCTGTCATGGGGAGCGGGGAGCGTTGTGTCTGTGGCCAGCAGTGAGCACTGATGCAGGGCCATGAGCATCTTTATCCAGAGACAGCCTGAGCTGGACGGCGCGGCTTGTAGTGAGGATGGAACGGCTTGTAGTGAGGATGGAACGTAAGCTAGGAGATAGATCATATGGCAGAAGGTGGAGAAAAGCTAGAAAGAAAATAAAGCAGGGCTGGGGGTGGGGGGGGATGAGGAGGGCTGTCATAGCCAGGTGGTCAGGGAGGTCCTCTCCAAGCTACAGCTGGAGTGAAGGGAGGGACCCAGCTGTGCAAACATCTGAGTCCAAAGTGACAGCATGTGCAAAGGCCCTGAGGCAGTAACTGGTCCTGTGGCCAGTTCAAGGGGCAGAGAAAGGTTTGGTGGTTCCTTAGTAAGTTAAGCTTAGGATTATCTTGTGACCCAGCAATTCTACTCCCTGGTATATACCCAAAAGAACTGAAAACAAGTGTTCAAATAAAACTTGTAAATAGATGTCTATAGCAGCTTGATTCACAAGAGCCAAAAGGTGGAAACAGCCCAAATACCCATCAGCAGGTTAATGGTTAAACACGTGTCCCTCCACACATGGTAACATCACTCAGCGATGAAAATGGGTGAAGCCCTGACTCTCGCTAGAGCGTGGATGGACCCTGAGACCATGATGCTCAGTGAGAGAAGCCAGACACAAAAGGCTACAAAGGGTGTGATTCCATTTATGTGAAACGTCCAGAACAGGCCAATACACAGATACAGAGAGTGAGTTCATGGTTGTCAGGGGCTGAGGGCAGGGAGGAGTGGGAGGTGGCAGCTTATAGGGACGGGCTTCCTTTTGAGATGACGGAATATTCTGGAACCAGACAGAGGTGATGGTTGCACAACCTGGTGAATGTACTAAATGCCACTGATTTATGAGCTTTTAAATGAGCTTTAAAATGGTACCTGTTGTGTGTTTCTCAACACAATTTAAAAACAACAGAGAAAGGCCAGTGTCTCTAGTGCTGGGAGACCAGGGAGGTGGCGGACGTGGGGGCAGATCCTTCCGGGGCCATGTTGGCTGCCCTGTGGGGTTTGACACCAGTGAAAGTAGATTAGCCCCGACGATTGTCAGTGAGAGATTTGGGGTGGTTTATCTGTGCTGATGGGAAAGGGTCTGCTTGGGTGGTGTGGGGACCTCCAGGCCCCTCGGTCTTTTCTTCCTCTGGAGCCCTGGGCCCTGCCCCATTAGGAGCTTCACTGGACTCCTGCTGGGTATGTGCTCATGCCAACACTGTGCCCTCTGCCCTCTGCCCCTCCAGCTGCTATCCAAATATGACCCTCAGAAGGAGGCAGAGCTCCGAAGCTGGATCGAGGGACTCACTGGCCTCTCCATCGGCCCCGACTTCCAGAAGGGTCTGAAGGATGGGATCATCTTGTGCACGTGAGTGCGTGTGTCCGCATATGCTCATCACCCTGACTGTTCTGCACAATGAGGTCACGCTGCACGTGCTGTGTGACGTCTGCTTGCTTTTCCTGATGGGTCTCTGGTCTTTCTTGCTCTTCTTCCTTTTTCTTGTGTTACTGCTTTGTCTAGGATCTCTAACGGGGAGCATCGTCTCGGGAGAGCCTATAACATTTCTGGAAGACCTTCTTTGCTGCACCCTATTCAGCCGTGGTTCAAACATTCCATGGTTTGCACCTTAAAAATGTTAATGGAAATTCCCAGATTCAGTCCCCAGATTCAGTGGTTCTGGATTATACTCCCAGCGCTGGCTATTGTCATTCTTTGGCATCTTTGCATCTTTGGTGGGTGAAGACTGGATTGTAAGAGGGGAAACTGAGGCCCGGAGAGAGGCAGTGAGGTTGGCCAGGAAGGCATGAATTAGTCTCTTGGGTCTCTGAAGTTCTCCTACACTAATGGAGGTTCCCTTTTCCCCACCATCCCATATGTGCCCCCCAGACTCATGAATAAGCTGCAGCCAGGCTCAGTCCCTAAGATCAACCGCTCCATGCAGAACTGGCACCAGGTGAGGCACGGGGGGGTGGAATGAGGATGGGGCTGGGGGACCCCATCTGACGGGTGGGTAGACCGAGGCCCCTCACTATCCTTTTCCTGCTTCCACCCAGCTAGAAAACCTCTCCAACTTCATCAAGGCCATGGTCAGCTACGGCATGAACCCTGTGGACCTGTTCGAGGCCAACGACCTGTTTGAGAGTGGGAACCTGACACAGGTGCAGGTGTCTCTTCTCGCCCTGGCCGGGAAGGTGAGGCCCAGAGAGGGGCAGCAATCTGCCCAAAGTAACACAGCGAGCCAGGCAGGGATTTTCAGATGCTGTTCATTCATTCCTTCACAAAGATTTCTGAGCACCCACGAGGCGCCGGGCACTTTGGATCCAAGGGTGACCAAGGCAGACACAGTCAACCCCTTTATGGGCAGACAACGAACAAATCTCCATTTTTTTATTTACAAAAAATTTTATGTTAGAGCATTTTTAGGTTCACAACAAAACAGAGTGGAAGGTACAGAGACTTCCCGTCTACCCCCTGCCCCAACTCATGCACACACACCCCCACTTTACATAATCAGTGAACCTCCGTGGACATCTCGTTAACACCCAGAGTTCCCATTAGGGTTTGCTCTTCAAATCATTGTTTTACAAATTATAAATCGTGAGAAGTGCCTTGAAGGAGAAGAAAGCATAAGGCCGATGTCTAGGGTCTAAAACAGAGAGCAAGGCGGGCTGGAACAATGTTTCAGGAGGAGGAGGTTTTCACGTCAGGGAATTGTGTTCTGAACGGTGCTTTCAGAAGCCCCCTGCGGCTGCCACGTGGGTAGTGAGGTGGGGAGACCAGGGAGGAGTCGGGGACAGGCGTCCAGGGGGGAGACGATGGCCGTGGCCTGGCCGAGTGGCTGGGGCTGGGTAGAAGGAGGTGATGGAAGGTGAGAGAGATAGGAGGTGATAACGCCCCCTAAAATTCTTGGCCTGTGCAGCCGTAAGGCTGGGGCTGCCATTGCCTAAGGAGGGAAGGCTGGGGGCCACAGGGCTGCTGAGCCCGAGGTGTTGGGCGGCTGGTGCGGGGGGCAGCTTGCAGCCAGATACCTGGGCCTCCCCTGGGCTCACACACCCCGGGCCTGGCTGCGGGGACCTGGCTGCCCCTCCCTGATACTCCCACCCCCTCTCTCCCCCCAGGCCAAGACAAAGGGGCTGCAGAGTGGTGTGGACATCGGCGTCAAATACTCGGAGAAGCAGGAGCGGAACTTTGATGATGCCACCATGAAGGCGGGCCAGTGTGTCATCGGGCTCCAGGTGGGTGCGTGGCTGCTCCAGCCCCAGGGTTCGTGGGTGCTGGGCTTGTGATGCGACCCAGGCCCTGTCCAGCCTGGTGGCCCCTCAAGTTCGGGGCAGGGTCTGGAGGCCTGGTGGGGGCAGCCTGACCTCTCCCACCTGTGTCCCTGCAGATGGGCACCAACAAATGTGCCAGCCAGTCAGGCATGACGGCTTATGGCACCAGAAGGCATCTGTACGACCCCAAGAACCATATCCTGCCCCCCATGGACCACTCGACCATCAGCCTCCAGATGGGCACAAACAAGTGCGCCAGCCAGGTGGGCCTCCCCAGTCCCCCCGGGCCCCCACCCACCTTACCAAACCCTGAGGGCCCATCCCTGTCGCTGAGAGCATCTCCCGCTGAAAAGCCCACTCTGGGTTTCCCTCCTACCCCTCTGGCCGTGCCTGCTCTGACTCTGCCTCAGCCTGCTGTATGTCCCAGGGGAAGTTACTAACCAGCTCTGTGCCTCAGTTTCCTTCAAAGTTTTGCCCAGAGGCCCATCCAACTCTGATACTTTTAGACTCTGCAGTTGTTACTTTTCCTGCTATGTTGGTGTATCAGTGTGATGCTTTTGGAGCATTCAGGGCCTGGCAGGCCTGAGGCCCAGCCTGGGGAGCTTCCTGGCTGGCAGGGAGAGCTGGACCCAAACACCAGATCAACTCAGCACAGAGTCAGAAAAGAGAGGGTTCTGAGCAGGGCTTGGAAGGATCCGTAGGAGTTTGCACTGTGAGTGCAAAGACAGGGAGGTGGGAAAAGGTGTGGGAATTTAGGGGAAGTTCTCTGGGGCCTCTGTTTCCCCTTTTCTTCCTTCCCTGATGCCTCTTCTCTCTCTCCAGGTGGGCATGACGGCTCCAGGGACCCGGCGGCACATCTACGACACCAAGCTGGGGACAGACAAATGTGACAACTCTTCTATGTCCCTGCAGATGGGTTACACGCAGGGCGCCAATCAGAGCGGCCAGGTCTTTGGCCTGGGCCGGCAGATATACGACCCCAAGTACTGCCCGCAAGGCCCAGCGGCCGATGGGGCTCCAGCGGCTGCTGGAGATATCCCAGACCCGGGGGAGGCCCCAGGGTACCCCCCCTACTACCAGGAGGAGGCAGGCTACTGAGGCGCCCATGCGGGCTGTCTCCCATCATTGCCCCATCCAGGTTTTCGGGTTTTTCTGTGTTTTTGTCTTGTTTTTCTTACATACCTGAGTGCTGCCAGCTGAAGGTCTGGGGAGAAGGGGTGAAGGCCATATCCAGATGCATGTGTGGGGGGGTCCCCGCCAGGGCACCTCCAGGCATGTTTCCCAACAGGCTTTGGGCCAAGCTGCAGGGGAGAAAGACGAAACCCGGGCAGGGAGGGGGACCGACCCCAAGTGGTTTCCGGTTGCTTCTTCCCTTCTTCTCTTTTCTCTGCCGATCACTTTGTGGTTTCTGTACCCACAGAAGTTTCAGGCCGTTTTAGTGAAATGAAAATACTTTTTTTTTCAGGGGAATGGTAGGGGGATGGTGGAGGGGGCTACTGGGAGAAGGTCAGGCCATAGTCCCAAAATATTTTAGGCCTTGTGAGGTACTGGATTTCCCTAGGACCCTCAGACCACCAACCCTGGCCCCTCCCAGGGGCCCAGTGGGGACACTGAGGCCCAGGCAGGATAGTGCAGTTCTGAGTGGTTGAGGCAAAGCCAGAAGCCCCCATACTTGTCCCCACACCCCACCAAATACTGCACAGGGACCCCCAACTGGACGCCCTCCCGGGGACCAGCCCCTGCCCAGGAGCCCTGGGACCAAGAAATAATGTGAAATACCGACTGTGGACCAAAGGAAATAAAACCTCTTTTTCGGAAATGAAGGTGGTGGAGTTGGTGCCCAAGACAGCCTGGGGGACGGTGCCTGTCTTGGATCCCTTCTGGGGCCCTGATCTGGGGGTGGGGGGGACCTGGGGGTGGGGCAAAGGGCAAACCTCTAAGTGGGTCCTCAGGACGGCTTCATCCAGCCTCCAGGCCTTTGTGCATTTACTTGTCCCGGAGTTCCCTCCTGGCAAACTCGTACTCATCCTTAAAGCCCCAGCGACGACAACAACAACAAACTCCTTTCACGGAGCCCTTCCCACCCTTCTCACCTTTCCTAGCACCTTCAGGGCTGTGGATCCACACACTTGTTTCGTCAGGATCTTGTGAAATATACCCAATTTTCTGGAGGGGGAAACATCTGGAGGTTTCTTCCAAATCGGGGTCACCATCGTGACCCAAGATTCTAATCTTAGAATGTTGAGGGCCCCCTCCCGCTTCTGCCATCGCCTGGCCCACTGTAAGGACCGAGGAATGTTTGTGGAATGAATGAATGAACAAATGATGACTCTAGTCGAACCCCCGTTTTATGGATGGGCAAATGGAGTCCCAGAGTATTAGGGCGAGTTTGGCTAGGACTGGGGTCCCCCCAGGGAGAGTTGGGAGAAAGGGACCTCCTGAGACCAGGAGCTGCGGTATTGCAGGCAGCTATGCAACGTGGGAAGACAGCCTGGCCGGTGTGTTCGGAGGCCAACCCGCGTGGGGTGAGCCGGGCGCCCCTCCTCCTTGCGGTGCTGCAGCAAGAGGCGAGCGATCCCTTTAAGAAACCCGGCTCGGCGCGGCCCAGCTGTGACCCCGCCTCCCCCGTCGGCGCGCGCGGCTCCGGCTGGCCCGGCCTCTGAGTGGCGGGTATGGAAGCCAATGGGAGTGGACGGAGCGGGGCGGGGCCTGGCCGGGGCGCGGGCGCCGGACGCCAGGTACAGGTGGCTGCCGGGATGCCGCGCCCGCTGCGAGGGCTCCTCTTAAAGGAGCCGCCCTCCCCAGCCGCTGTCGGGCGGAGGGAAGGAGGCAAGAGCTGGGGGCTGGAACGGTGGGAGTGTCCCGGAGAGAGAGGAAGGCCCTGAGACTCGAGGATGCGGGGGTGCGGATGGGTGGGAAGGAGGCAGATTCCGTGGGAAATCAGGGGTGAGGCCCGACTCCAGACTCTTACTCACCTTCACTCGCCGGGGAGTGTGGGCGCGGCAGAATTGATCACTTAAGTCTCCACAGGGAGGTATGTACATCAGACTCACCAACCTACACCTGCAGCCCCTCTCCCCGTTAGTACGCCGCTAAGCTCTCTGCCCCGTTTTACCAATAGAGAAACAGAGTGGGACCCCGCAGGTCCCACTTGTAAAGGAGAGTCCTGGAGTGAGGGTCAGGGGTCCTGGGTCCACTCCCTGCCCCTCTGTCGGCCTCAGTTTCCCCATCTGTACAATGATGAAGTAAGCCAGGCTGGACAGTTCCAAGCAAGGGACAGGATCAGGAATCGCTGGTTCCAGGCACCGCCCCTGCTCTTCACTCATTTTCTGGATCTTGTGGGTCTTCTGAGCTGAAAAATACTACGTGAGGGGAGGGCAGAGCTGGGGCCCTGCCTCCAGCTGGGTAATTTGCCTGCCTCTCTGGGGGCCTGGGGTGGCCCCTCTTCCAGCCAGTCGTGTAAAATACTCGTTGCTATTATCATTGGAGAAGAGCGCGGGGGGTGGGGGGGAGGGAATCCTTCCCCGAGTTAGGGATGAGACTGGGGAACAGGACCTGGAGGCCCCACCAGGGGGTCTTAGGGTGGAGCCCGGTGAGGAAAGAGTTAAGCCTAGGCTCCGCCCCCTGCAGGATTAATTTATCGCCTTTGGGCCCCCAGCTGCAGCCCTGGGCCCGCAACCAATCAGATGCGAGGACGGATTCGGGCAGGGCTCCCATTGGCTTACTTACTCCGCCCCCCCGGGGAGACAGGAGCCCCTTTAATTAGCGCGTACTGTTTGCTCGGCTCTAAGCAGAGCTTCCAGGAACCCTGCGCGATGGAGAGATGATGAGGTTCAGAGAGGGACCGGGAGTTGCCAGCGGCCACACAGTATGTCCTTAGCCTGACCCCTCAGTCCTGTCTCCTGTCCATTCCCACCATGGCCTTCTGGACGCAGCTGCTGCTGCTGCTTTGGAATAATTTCCTGTACCGCAGGAGGCAGCCGGTAATGTCTGGTCGGGTGGGCCGGGGCGAGGCGGCCCGGGCGCCCCCCACGGTCCCCCACTCCCCCCGGCCTGTTCTGCCCCCGCAGATGCAGCTCTTGGTGGAGCTTATGTGGCCAATCTTTCTCTTCTTCATCCTGGTGGCCGTACGCCATTCCCACCCCCCACTCGAGCAGCATGAATGTAAGCCCCCCAGCGTCCAGCACTTTGGGGTTAGGGTTAGGGTTAGCAGTGGTCACCCTGTGCACAGGGGCCCCAGTGAGAGTCCGGAGCACAGACCGGGCACTCGAATAATGGCTGAGAGGGGCACTTTGTCCCCAGGGCTGTGACCACGCTGTGGACTCAGGCGAGAAGCCCACGTCCGGCGTCCCCGCAGGCCATTTCCCCAACAAGCCGCTGCCGTCAGCGGGTACCGTCCCTCGGCTCCAGGGCCTCATCTGCAACGTGAACAACACCTGCTTCCCACGGCCCACGCCCGCCGAGGAGCCTGGCGTTCTCAGCAACTTCAGGACTCCCTGTAAGCCAGCGGCAGCCGGAGCGGCTGGGTGTGTGTGGGTGGAGGGACGCCCAGCCACCGCCTCCCACCCTCTCTCTGTCCCCAGGGTCTCCCGGCTCCTGGCAGATGCCCCCGCTGTCCTGGGGGGCCCCAGGGCCCACAGGATGCTGGCTAGCCTGAGGCAGCTGATGCCCACGCTGAGGGCTGCACGTGGAGCAGGAGCAGGTGAGAAGGCAGGGCCCGTGGCAGGCAGGGCAGGGCCGGGCTCTGAGCGTCCACCTGCCTCCACTTGCTGGGCTGTGAAACAAGCACGGGGTGGGGCGTGTCTCGGGTTAAGCTTTGCCTAACCCTGGGCTTCTGTGCTTTACTCCCTCAGCCTGGCCTCGACTGCGTGACCAGCCCAAGGAGGGACTGTCCCTGGCCACTGAGCTGCTGAGGACACTGCTGCAAGGGGTGAGGTGGGGCAGGGCAAGGCCAGCTGGACCCCAGGACACTGTTCTCATGGAGTCCCGCCCTGCCCCTCGTGGGCCAGCCTCCAGGCCTTTGCCTGGGCCGTCCCTGGTGCCTGGAATGATATCCCTTATACTCCAGCCCTGAGACCTTGAACAAGCCCATGTGCCTCTAGCAGCCTCAGTTTCCCTGTTTGTAAAATGGGGCCTATGATAGTATGGACCCCCTGGGAACTTGGCAAGGTACTGGACCCCTAGTGAGACAGCAGTGAACGTCGTTGTCACCTTGTCATCTTTCTCCCCAGGAATCCCTGGCGTTTGTGCTGGGCCAGGCCCAGGAGTCCTTAGACAGCCTTGTGGAAGCAGCAGAAGACCTGGCCCAGGAGGTAAGAGGCCCGTGCAGCCTCTACCCCAGCCAGGAAACTGGAAGGGTGGGCTGCCTGGAAGCGGAGGTGACAGGGCAGCCCCAGGCACCTATCCTCGGTAGGTTTTGGGGGGCACTTGGGCAGAAAGAGAGGGACAGGGTGCTCCTGGCGGAGTCCCCTGCCCTGGTTAAGGCTTGGCGGTGGGACCATGTGGAAGGGAAGCCTGCCCGGGCCCTCTGGTGACCTGTCTCCAGCTCCTGGTGCCGCCCAGCCTGGTGGAGCTGTGGGCGCTGCTGTGGAGACTCCAAGGGCCAGGTGGCCCCCTGGAGGCGGTGGCAGAAGCCCTGTGCAGTGCCAGGGGGCCCAGCAAGCCGGGCGGGCCCTCCCTCACCTGGTATGAGGCCAGTGACCTGAAGGAGCTGGTGGGGCAGGAGCCGGCGTGGGCCCTGCCACACCACAGCCTGAGTGAGTGGCCGAGCCGGCTTCCCAGCCAGGGAGGTGGGGCCAGAACTTGGGCGGGCGCAGGGTCTCATGGTGCACCCCTTGGCGCTAGGCTCCATCCGCACTGGGCTGATGGGGGCCCTGGACGCCCACCCCCTGTCCCGCCGGCTCTGGGGGCGCCTGAAGCCGCTGGTCCTGGGGAAAGTAGTGTTCAGCTCACGGCTCAGGTGACGGTGGGAGGGGTCCCAGGTCCCGGCCTCAGACCAGGGTGGGGAGGGCCAGGCCAGAGCGAGGGCCCTGACCAGGAGACGGGCTGCCCCTGGGCTGGGTCTGGGAAGCGGGGTCTAGAAGGGGTAAGAGTTTGCCAGGTTGCAGGCAGCGCTCAGAGGCACAGGATGCAGCAGAGAGGAGGAAGCAGGAGGGGTGGGCAGGGGTCCTCAGAGGAGGGAAGGGTCGTGAACAGGCAAGGTTGGCATAGACCTCGGCGCCTGCCTCCTGCAGGTGAACTGAACCTTCCAGGGGCTGGCGCTGTTGAAGGGCATCCAGGAGGTGTGGGAGCTGCTGGGCACCCCTCTCTTGAACTTCGCAAATGACAGTGCCGGCCGTCGCGCGGCTGCAGGTGGGGCCAGGACGCTGGGCAGCAGAGTCACGCCCTGCTGAGGATTTGGGCAAAGGGCAGGGCCTTCTGGGCAAGTGTGTGGAGCTGGGAAGTGGTATCCATGGTGAGCTCCGGCCGCAGGGATGGGAAGAGGGGTGACAGGCCCTGAATGCCCGAAACAGACTCCCACCTTCCCCGACACCCCCCAGAGGCTCCTGCAGATCAAAGGAAGAAGGCAGCCAGGAGCTGCAGGCCAGGACCTGGGGGAGGCAGGCTCTTCGTGCCTTTCTGAACCCCTGAAGTGGTGGCTGCAGCTGGCAGGAGGCCCATGCTGATGTGGGACACCTGGTGGGCACACTGGGCCGTGTGATGGAGGTGAGGGGCCGCCCACCTGGGGAAATCTCTCTGAGGGGAGGGGCAGCCCTGCTGTGGGACTCCTAGGAGGAAACGCGGCTCCACCCTCAGGTCCAGGGGAGGACCCTGGGACCTCGGACCCACGCCCAGGCCCCTCCGCAGTGCGTGACTCTGGACAAGCTGGAGGCTGCGCCCTCAGAGGCTGCCCTGGTGGAGCGGGCCCTGGAGCTGCTCTCCGAGCACCGTTTCTGGGCCGGCATCGTCCTCCTGGAGCCTGAGGACTTCCCGGACTCCTCGCAGTCCCCAGGCCCTGGCCATGCGCGCATCAAGATCGCATCAAGATCCGCATGGACATCGATGACGTCACAAGAACCCATAAGATCAGGGACAGGTGGGGGGCCTTGTGGGGCGGGGCCGAGGGAATGGGGATGCCAGGGAGCATCCCACCTACCATAGACCTTGGTAGGTGGAGCCCAAGACTCCTTAGACCAATTGGGGCCTGCGGTGGGTGGAGCCTATGGTGTGAGGGGTGCGGCCAAGGGCTTGGCAGGCGCGCGGCCCAACACCTCGGCTTCTGGGATAAGATTAGAGCTGCTTGGCAGGTGGGGCTACATGCGTAATTGAGGAGGCAGGTGAGGGCGGAGCTAAAGTTGTGATGGTCAGGTCCCAGCCACTCCCATACTCCCATCAGATTTTGGGACCCCGGTCCGGCTGCTGACCCGCTGATGGACCTGCGCTACGTGTGGGGCGGCTTCATGTACCTGCAGGACCTGCTGGAGCGTGCAGCCATGCGCGTGCTCACTGGAGCCGCGCCCCGCGCCGGCCTCTACCTGCAGCAGATGCCCTACCTGTGCTACGTGAACGACGCGTGAGCGCCCCCTCCTCACTCATTCACTCAGATGCCAGATCCCGGGTCTCAGGGTGCGGCCAGGGTTCCGTGTGGAATATTCACGCAGTCAAGGCTGAGAACTACAGTTTAGAGGGACCACTCCCCGTGACTTGTAGCGGGAGGAGCAGGGATGCCTGAGGGTCGGGGGTCTCCGGGCACTGGGAGAACGTGGCCTAACAGCCGGAACCCTGAGGCGCCATCAGGGGTCTGATGATAAGGGAAGACAAATGTCCTCGGCGGGCCTCACCTTGGGATCCCAGGGCGCGCACCGTCGTGCCAGATAGGGGCAGCGTGGGGTCTCCGGCCTCCACCCCAGCTGCCCACTGCCCCAGGTTCCTGACGATGACCTGGATCTACTCGGTGGCGCTGACCGTGAAGGCTGTGGTGCTTGAGAAGGAGACGCGGCTGCGCTGCACGATGCGCGCCATGGGGCTCAGTGGCGCCGTGCTGTGGCTGGGCTGGTTCCTCAGCTGTCTCGGGCCCTTCTCAGCACCGCGTTGCTCGTGCTGGTGCTCAAGGTGGGCGCACCCCGGCCTTCCCGGCTCCAGAATGGGTGCGCGTGTACGCGGGAGGGTAACAGGCAGGGGGCGCCTCGCGGGGTTGCGCGTCCCTGGGCGAATCCGTGCGCTCCTTCCAGCTGCCTTTGCCTCCCTGCAGCTCGGGGACATCCTCCCCTACAGCCACGCGGTGGTGCTCTTCCTGTTCTTGGCGGCTTTCAAGGTGGCCACGGTGGTCCAGAGCTTCTTGCTGAGCGCCTTCTTCTCCCGAGCCAACCTGGTAGCCGCCTGCGAGGGCCTCGCCTACTTCGTGCTCTATCTGCCCTACATGCTGTGCGTGGCCTGGCGGGACCAACTGCCCGTGGGCGGCCGTGTGGCCGCGGTGAGAGCCGGGTCGGGTGGGGTGCGGGGGTGCGAGGCACCCTCAGCTGCCCTTGCTTTCCACCCACCTACCTACCTGCCCCAACCCGCAGAGCCTTCTGTCGCCCGTGGCCTTCGGCTTCGGCTGCGAGAGCCTGGAACTGCTGGAGGAGCAGGGCGAGGGCGCGCAGTGACACAACGTGGGCACTGGGCCTACAGCCGATGTCTTCAGCCTGGCCCAGGTCTCGGGTCTTCTGCTGCTCGACGCTGCGCTCTACGGCCTCGCCACTTGGTACCTGGCGGCCGTGTGCCCAGGTAGGCCTTAAGAGGTGCCCAGGCGCAAGGGAGGCTGGGCTGAGGGGCGGGGCCCAGGATGGGGCGGGGCTTAGGGGTCTGGAAGCCGGAGGTGAGAGGGTGGGGATTCCTGGCACCTGAGCACATGCGCACAGGTGGCTGCGTTTGAGGGATGGTCTGGGGCGGGTGGGCGGCGCTTCCTGATTACCTCCTACCTAGATGCCCTAATCCCAGGGGTATGGCCCGCAGCCGGCGCACTCCAGGGGAATGGGCTCAAGGGGTAACTGAGCACCACTCCCCACAGGCGAGTACGGGATCCCTGAACCGTGGAACTTTCCTTTTCGGAGGAGCTACTGGTTTGGGCCTCAGACCCCCAAGGGCCCCGCCCCGCCCCGCCCCGCCCCCTGCCCCACAGGACCCCAAGGGTGAGGACCGACAGACCTTAGCAGCCACTTCCCTGTCTGGATCCCCAGGCCCCCCCAAAACCCAGGTTCCCGCGGATCACAATCCTCTGGACACCCCCAGTTCTCCAGGCCCCCTGAGGCTCCCCTAACTCCTACAGACCCCTGCCCCACAAGTCTGCGACTCCACAGACCAGCTTGAACGGCCCCCAGGGCTCTGGGGGCTCCCATGGCTGAGTCTGCCCTCCTTCCCCAGTGCTGGTGGAAGAGGCGCCCCCTGGCCTGATTCCAGGGGTCTCCATACGGAGCCTGGAAAAGCGCTTTCCTGGCAACCCGCAGCCGGCCCTGCACGGGCTCAGCCTGGACTTCTACCAGGGCCTCATTACCGCCTTCCTGGGCCACAATGGGGCTGGCAAGACGACCATGCTGTGAGCAGCCGTCGCTCCCCTCCCCCCCAGTTCCTCTCTTCCCGCCCCCCAGGGCCTCAGCTTGCACACCTGTTCAAGGGGAAGGACATCTGGGGTCAGAAGGTCCCTGTCTGTACAGTGAGGGCAGGACACCCCCCTCCCCAGTTCACTTTGGATCCCCCCACCCCAAGTTCACTTTGGATACGCAATAGGTAGGCGATAAGTATTTTCTCTGAGCCTCATTTTCCTTCCCTTGTAAAATGGGAACAGAATACTCTTTCGGTCTGGGCATACAGTAGGTGCCCTATATGTGCTGGTACCTCTTCTCTGGGAACCTCAGTTTCCCCCTCTGAAGGAGCAACTGCTCTGCGATCCCTACACCCCCAGGTCCATCCTGAGCGGCCTCTTCCCACCCACTGCTGGCTCCACCTGTGTCCTGGGTCACGATGTCCGATCCAACATGGCAGCCATCCAGCCCCACCTGGGAGTCTGCCCACAGTACAGTGTGCTGTTTGACATGTGCGTCTTAGTGGGCCTGGGGCATGGCAATGGGGGGCTGGGTGCTCTCTTGGCCCCTGCCCACCATGGTAGCCACCCTGTCTTTTGCCCATGGCCACAGGCTGACCGTGGATGAGCACGTCTGGTTCTATGGGTGGTTAAAGGGTCTGAGTGCAGCTGCCGTGGGCCCCGAGTAGGACCGTCTGATGTAGGATGTGGGACTGGTCCCCAAGCGGCATGCACAGACTCGCCACCTCTCCGGTGAGCCCAACCTGGGGAGGAGCCTCTGGGTCTGCAGAGATGAGGATGGGGAGCGGGCTAGGGCTTTATCCTGAGGATGGTGGGATGCCAGAGGAGACAGGAACCGAGGTCCAGGTGGGTAGGGAGAGGTGCAGGGAGAAGGGAGGTAGCCCTGCCCAAGCCTGTGGGTCCTGCTGAGATCCCAACCCCTGTCCCAACCCAGGTGGGATGCAGCAGAAGCTTTCAGTGGCCATTGCCTTTGTGGGTGGCTCCCAAGTCGTTATCCTGGATGAGCCCACAGCTGGTGTGGACCCTGCTTCCCGTCGAGACACTCGGGAGCTGCTGCTCAAATACCATGATGGTAAGAATTGGGGGTGGCATGAGGTTCCCCTGGATTCTGCTTGAGAGGCCAGAAGATGTTTCTGACAAAGAGGTGTTGGGGGATGGGGTTTTGAGGGATGAGTAGGAGTTCACTGTATGGGACAGAGACCACAGCTTCAGCAGCCTGGTGGCATGAGTGGGTTGGGTCCCATGCCCAGATCGCACATTGATCCTCTCCACCCACCACCTGGATGAGGCAGAGCTGTTGGGAGACCATGTGGCAGTGGTGGCAGGCGGCCACTTGTGCTGCTCTGGCTCCCCGCTCTTCCTGCGGCGTCACTTGGGCTCCAGATACTACCTGACACTGGTGAAGGGTCCCCCAGCCCTGGCCACCAGCAAAAAGGTGAGGGCTGGAGCTGACCTCCGACCCCTGGCCCTCAAGGCTCTGGCCAGCCCTGATGGCCATGGCAGTTGGTGCCCCTCTGCCTGCAGGGTGACACTGACTTGAAGGACAACATGAATCCTGGGCAGGAAAGGGAGCCAGGCAGCCAGGCCAGCACTGCCAGTGAGGGCTGGGATGGGAGAGCCAGAGTGAGGGGCTGGTGGGTGGCAGTGGCTTGGTTCAGGGCAACAGAGCTTCAAAACCCTGGGCTTGACCCCTGACCCTGGGCTGAGCCGACACACGGACCTACTCCTGGACTCTGACCCTGGGTGAACCCTGGCTCTGACCCCGGGTCAAGTCCTGCCCTTGGGTACCTAATCCTGACGTCCTCTGCCCTCAGGGACAGGTCCCTCATGGGTCACCCAAGCCCCTTCTCCAGGGGGTCAGGGATAGGAGGGGCGGGGCAGGAGCCAGGGCTGCCCACGCCTCCAGGGCCCCTGACATGACCCGCTGCCTGCCCAGGTGTGGCCCAGCTGCTGGCCCTGGTGCAGAGCCATGTGCCTGGGGCACGGCTGGTCAGAGAGCTGCCACGTGAGCTGGTGCTGGCGCTGCCCTACCAGGGCGCCCTGGACGGTAGCTTCCCTGAGCTCTTCCGCGAGCTGGACCAGCGGTTGGGGGAGCTGGGACTGGCCGGCTTCGGGATCTCCGACACCAGCCTGGAGGAGGTGTGGCTCCTGGGGGAGGTGTGGGGTTGGCAGGAGGAGGGCTGCCTGGAGGAGGTGGTGCTTGGAAGGATGAAGAGGAGTCTGCCTATTGACAGCTGGGAGTCCCAGGGCGGAGGCAGGGCACATACAGAAGCCTGGAGACTCATGGACCCTCCGGGAGGCCTGGGGACCCCCAGTGTATGAGGGGTGGTGGCTCTTGAGTCCCCCTCCCTCCCCTGTGTCCCCAGGCTCTGAGCCCCCTGCTTTGTCTCCCCAGATCTTCCTGAAGGTGGTGGAGGACTGTGCTGTGGACACAGGCCCAGAGGGTGCAGCCGCAGGTCCCTGTCCTGATCCCTCACCCTAGTCCAGAGTTGGACCTGACTTTAGACCAAGTCCCCATTCCTGGCTGATGTGGCCCAAGGCATAGCCCTGACCTCCATCCCTGATTCCTGACCCCTCTATTGTGAGCCTTGATGTTAGCCCAGACCCCAGGCTGAACGCTAACCCTGACCCTGACCCCAACACCGGTAACTCCGCAGATGGTAGGCCCAGGCAGCACCCATGCTCAGGCATTGCTCATCTGGACGCGACTGCAAGGCTCCAGATTCCTCCAGAGGAGTCAGCCCTGGAGAATGGGGGGCCGGGTGAGTTGTCCCCACCCAGCTCTGTGGCCCCTCCTGGTCCCCAGGGCATGAGCACTGACCCTCCCATCCCTCACAGTGGGATCTGCTCCTGAGACACAGGCCTTGCAGGGCTCTGGGCCAGACGCCGCAGGCCATGTACAAGGCTGGGCGCTGACCCACCAGCAGCTCCGGGCCTTGCTTCTCAAGTGCTTCCTGCTTGCCCGCTGCAGCCACCGTGGCCTGTTCGCACAGGTGAGGGGGACCAGGCACCCGGGAGGGCGTGTGGGGGACCCTGAGTGCCTGTTCTCCACTCTGTGACCTAATTCAACAGCCTAACACCAGGCGTATCCCCCACTCTGAACACTTTTATTGAGAGCACTGGGGAGCCATGGATGGTTCTAGAGCGGGATCAGGGAAGGGTGCAGGCAAGCTTGGAGGGCAGACCGGGAGGGCAGCTGATGGGCTGGTCCTTCAGATTGTGCTGCCTGCCCTCTTTGTGGGCTTGGCACTGGTGTTTAGCCTCATTATTGCCTCCTTTCAGATACTACCCGGCTCTGCAGCTCAGTCCTAGCATGTACGGTGCCCAAGTGTCCTTCTTCAGGTGGGTGCAGAGGAGAGGGGCCTGGTGGTGGGAGTGCCAGGGGCCTGTGGTTACAGCCCTGACCTGCGCCCCCTTTGCGCAGTGAGGATGCCCCAGGGCACCCTGAACGTGCCCGCCTGCTCGAGGCGCTGCTGGAAGAGGCCGGATTGGAGGAGACTTACCTGAAAAATAACTCCAACAGGTGAGGGCCCGCCAGCCTGGACCTTTCTCCTCTCTGGCCTCAGTTTCCCTATCTGGGCTCTGGCCAGTGGGCCTCAGGGTGCCTCAGGTATCCCCCATGGCTGCTTGGGAGCTGGGCGCCCCCACATTCCAGGAGCCCTGGGAGCCGGGTGCCCCAGCCCTGCACCCACCCCCGCAGGGCACCTGAGTGCACACAGCCTGCCGTCTGCCAGTTCTCAGTGCCCAAGGTTCCTGCAGATGTGGCTAAGGTCTTGGCCAGCGGCAACTGGACTCTGGAGTCTCCGTCCCCTGCCTGCCAGTGCAGCCAGCCTGGTGCCCACAGCCTGCTGCCCGACTGTCCTGCTGCGGCCGGCGGCCCCCCGCCTCCCCAGGCACCGACCAGCTCGGGCGAAGTGGTCCAGAACCTAACAGGCCGGAACCTGTCTGACTTCCTGGTCAAGACCTACCCACGCCTGGTGCGCCAGGGGTGAGCACTGCCCTGGACTTGGCGTGCCCGGCCGTAGCATGGGTCCTCAGGTGGAGGAAGTGTTCTGGTCCTGGGGGAGGTTGGGGAGAGGGGGATGTCCAGCCTGGGGTTCCCGGCTGGGGCCTCCTGGGAGCCCTCCATGCCTCATCCTTTTTATTTATCTCACGCAACTCAACTCCCCAGCATGTCTCTGTCTCAGTCTCACTCATCCTTCTGTCTGTGTGTCTGTCTCTCTCACAGCCTGAAGACCAAGAAGTGGGTGAACGAGGTCAGGTGAGGAGTGTCCCCTGCCTGGATTCCATTCCTGTGCCCTCTGCCTGCCTGCTGGGGGACCTGCCACCCCATCCTCCTCGACCCTCAGCTGCCCCTCCTCCACTGCCTCACAGGTATGGGGGTTTCTCCCTGGGGGGCTGAGACCCGGGCCTGCCCTCGGGGCTTGAGGTGGGCCGCTCTGTGGAGGAGCTGCGGGCACTGCTGAGCCCCCAACTGGGCGGGGCCCTTGACCGCATCCTGAACAATTTCACAGCAGGGGCTCTTGGTCTGGACACTCAGAATGGCCTCAAGGTGGGAACTGGGAGTGGTGGGCTGGCGCTGCTGGGCGTAGGTCTGACCCCAGCACGCTGACCCCTTGACCCTGACCCTACCACAGATCTGGTTCAACAACAAGGGCTGGCATGCCATGGTGGCCTTTGTCAACCGAGCCAACGACGCTCTCCTACGTGCCCGCCTGCCGCCAAGCCCCGCCCGCCATGCCCACAGTATCACCACGCTCAATCACCCCCTGAACCTCACCAAGGAGCAGCTGTCTGAGGCCGCGCTGTGAGTCCCCCAGCTCTGTGTATTCCCCCAGCCTCAGTTGGTTTCTCTGTTGTTTGGGGCAGTGGGAGTTGGATTTACGCTCTGCCATGCTCTTGCTGTGTAAATGGGGAACAGGAACTGCCCCTCTCCGCTCCCTAGGCCAGGGTAATGGGACATCATCAGGCTCCATGGGCTCCAGTCTCCCCCAGCTGCCTCCTGCACATCCTCGTCACATCAACTTTTATTCTACTAGAGACCTGGAAAACCTCACCCTGCCTAATGACCCGAAATGGCTCAGGTCATCTCCCCCATCCGTGCCCAGCCCTGAGGACCTCCGTCCCATCAGTGGTGTGCACAATTCCCCTCTGAACAGCTCATGTACCCTCGCCCCCAGGATGGCCTCCTCAGTGAACGTGCTTGTCTCCATCTGCGTGGTCTTCGCCATGTCCTTTGTCCCGGCCAGCTTCACCCTTGTCCTCATCGATGAGCGTGTCACCCGAGCCAAACACCTGCAGTGTGTGGGGGGCCTGCCCCCCACTCTCTACTGGATCCGCAACTTTCTCTGGGACATGGTGCGGGGACTGCCTGGAGGGGTGGGGGCCCCGCCACCACTTGCCACTGCCCCTTCTGGCCCTTTCTGGGCAGACTTGCCTAGGATGGCCCAAGTGAAGTCTTGGGGATTGTGGGAGACCTCATGTCCTGCTACCCAAAGCACAGGGAGGAGGTCAGGGTGGGGCACAGTGCCGAGGGTGCCAGTTCCCACCCTGCACACTGAGGGGGGAAACTGCCATCTCCAATGCAGTGTAACTACTTGGTGCCAGTGTCCATTGTGGTGCTCATCTTTCTGGCATTCCAGCAGAGGGCGTACGTGGCCCCTGCTAACCTGCCTGCCCTCCTGCTGCTGCTACTACTGTATGGGTGAGGCCCCTAGCCCTTCAGGGCCTGTTCTTACTGACCCCCCACAACACTGTTGAGGGAGATGGGGCTCTGTAGCAGCTCCTGAGGAGAGGGTATGGAGCTCTGAAGTGAACCCAAGTGTGATCTAATTCAGTGGTGTGCCGAAGTGGCCTTAAAAGCTCATCTTGGCCTGATCCACGTTATAGAGGCCTACGACACAGAATTAGGAAGGGAGATCTGTATTCCTTTCAGGGCTGCTCAGCCCCTGTCTGGCAGTAACAGTGGCTCCTGTTACCCCTCAGCTGGTCAATCACACCGCTCATGTACCCAGCCTCCTTCTTCTTCTCCATGCCCAGCATGGCCTACGTGGTGCTCACCTGCTTCAACCTCTTTATCGGCATCAACGGCAGCACGGCCACCTTTGTGCTCGAGCTCTTCTCTGATCATGTGGGACCCGACAAGGCTGGGCCGTGGGCTGGGGTTGGACTGGGCATCAGCCTTGGCCCCTTACCCACCTCCTTCTTCCTGCCCCTGAGTAGAAGTTACAGGAGGTGAGCTGGATCCTGAAATGGGTCTTCCTTATCTTTCCTCACTTCTGCCTGGGATGGGGGCTCATCGACATGGTGAGGAACCAGGCCATGGCTGATGCTTCTGAGCGCTTGGGTGAGAACTTCCCTCCAGGTGGGGAAGTGCCAGACGAGAGTCAATTCTATAGGGTAGGGACAAACAGTAGCCCCCAGGAAGAGACCTGGAGGTCTTAGGTGGCCCCCAAGGGCTGGAGGGCCAAGTTAGACGTGCAGCAAAGCAGCCATAACATCTAATTCCATTTGATCACATCGTAAGAGGTCTAAGGTCCTAAATAAGGGAGGTGGTGATACCGCTGTTTTTCTTTTCTTTTTATCTTATATATATATATATATATATATATATTTAATAGGTTTATTTAATTAATTAATTTATTGGCTGCATTGGGTCTTTGTTGCTGCGCGCGGACTTTCTCTAGTTGCAGCGAGCGGGGGCTACTCTTCGTTGCGGTGCACGGACTTCTCACTGCGGTGGCTTCTCTTGTTGTGGAGCACAGGCTCCAGGTGCACGGGCTCAGCCGTTGTGACTCACGGGCTCCAGAGTGCAGGCTCAGTAGTTGTGGCACATGGGCCTCATTGCTCTGCAGCATGTGGGATCTTCCCGGACTAGGGCTCGAACCCATGTCATCTGTATTGGCAGGCGGATTCTTAACTACTGTGGCACCAGGGAAGCCCCGATGCCGCTGTTTTCCATGCCAATTAGACCCCAGTTGAGTGGCCTATTCAGCTTGGTCCTTTCCCTTAAGAACCCAAGGTGACCTGAATGGGGAGAGGCCCAGAAACCAAACCCCTAAAATGACCCAATCCCTCCTTCATGTCCTCACAGGAGATGGGCAGTTCCAGTCACCCCTGCGCTGGGAGGTGGTCGGCAAGAACCTCTTGGCCATGTTGATACAGGCCATCTTCCTTCTCTTTACACTCCTGCTGCAGGACCACAACTGCCTCCTGCCACAGTCAGTGGGGACCACGGAGGGTGGTAGGGGCTGGGACCTGGCTTTGGGCCCACTCATGTCTCTGTCCTCAGACCTAAGCTGAGGCTGCTGCCCTCCCTGGGAGAGGAGGATGAGGATGTGGCCCGTGAGCGGGGACGGGTGGTACAAGGAGCCACCCAGGGGGACGTGTTGGTGCTGAGGGACCTGACCAAGGTGGGTGCAGAGTGCTGGGGTGGGCGGCTCCCACTGGCCCACCCACCTTTCTCATGGACCTGCATCCCTCCCAGGTGTACCCTGGGCAGAGGACACCGGCTGTCGACCGCCTGTGTCTGGGGATCCCCCCTGGTGAGGTAAGTCCAGGGTGGAGGTCCTGGTGCAGGGGTGAGAGACTGCCCTACTGTGCACCCAGTGCTCTTTACTGTGTTTGTGCCTATCTCCTTCTACTGAACACCTACTGTGAGCCTGTTGCCCTTTATTGAGCACTTACTGTGCACTTTTATTGAGTACCTACTGCCTGCCAATATTTGAAGTCCTATTTTGAGCCAACAAATCTCATTAAGCACCTACTGCATGCTTACATTTATTGATCCCTACTGTGTGCAATAAGGTATTAATAAGATCCTAGTGAGGACAGATTTATTATTGAGCATCTATTGGGCTCCCATACACGTGCCTGCTACCTTAATCAAGCACCTACTATGTGCCAGCACTTATTGAGTACCAGTTGTATACACTAAAGCATTACTGAGCCCCCTTGTGTGTACCAAAAGTGTATTGAATGTCACCTTTGTGATGATCAACTTTTATCAAACCAACAGCACTTATTGAGCCCCTACTATATATGTATCAAGCACTTGCTAACAACCAATATTTAGTAGGCACCTGCTTTATACCAGTTCACATTCAAGCAATTGCTTTGTGCAAACTTTTCTGCTGTGGGCCGTTTACTGGCCACCTACTAGGGGCTGGCACATACCTCTGCACACGTGTGGTGTGTTAGTGTTGTAGTCACTCTTTAGCAAGTGCCTACTGTGTGCAGCCAACCTCTCCACCTTGGGCTGACTGCGCACCCAGCATGAATTCTCACCAGGTGCCATTGCCATCAGGTACCCACTGCATGGCAGGAAACATTCTGAAATCTCCTGCCTCGATATTTATGGAGCACTGGCTGTGTGTGACCTTTATAGGATACCTACTGCGTGCCAGGATTGATTAAACACATGCTGTGTGCCAACCAGAATTCCTGCTATGTGACAGCTTTATGTCTACTCACACACCCCAGTATCTGCCCCAGGGGTCCCCTTGTCCACAGCCCTCCAGGTGGAAACTGAGAAACCCACCCCCAGAAATCAGAGATGCTGGGACAAGTGTCCAGGCCTCTGTAAGTACCGTCTCTGGGTGTACCCGCAGTGTTTCGGGCTGCTGGGCATGAACGGAGCGGGGAAAACGTCCACGTTCCACATGGTGACCGGGGACACGGTGCCCAGCGGGGGCGAGGTGGTGCTGGCAGGCCACAGGTGAGGGGCTCGGGAGCCCTTGTTCCTCCCCACCCCCGCCTTTGCATGCATGGACCGAGTGGGGCTTGAGTCCCTGACCCCCACACCCCTGCAGGGTGGACCTGGCCCTGAGACACCTTCTATCCCTTACAAGGGTGGGTGGGCCCTGAGACCCCTGCTTGCCCCCAGCATGGCTGGGGCCCAGCTAGTTCCTGAAGCTCCCTGTTCCCCATCCCCAGCGTGGCCCGGGAACCAGCCGCAACTCACTGCCGCATGGGCTACTGCCCTCAGTCGGATGCCATCTTCGAGCTGCTGACCGGCCGCGAGCACCTGGAGCTGTTTGCACGCCTGCGCAGTGTCCTGAGGCCCAGGTTGCCCAGGTGACATTCCCCACAACCAACCCCTCCGGTCTCTGCCCCCAACCCCGCCCCTGGACCACAGCCTACCCTGGTGCTCCTTGGCCACACCCTGAGTCCAGGTCCACCCACGCTTGGTCCTCTGGCCCCGCCCCTGCCCTCCCCCAGCTCCTACGTACTCACTTGGGTCTACCTCCCCTTCCCACAGTCCTCCCTGCTTAGGGACCCACCCCTTCCCTCCTTGACCCTTCTGGCTATGGCCCCGCCTACTCACGTCCTCCTTAGGGCTTCCTGGTGGCTTCCTGCCCTGGGCCAGGTCCTGCCTCTCCCTTACTCTAGCCCTGCCCCCAGGTAGCAGTCCCGCCCCTGTACTCGCTCTGGCCCCACCCTCTTTAGTTATCTTCCACCCCCTTCCTCGCCCTAGCCCCTCCCACTCACCCTGCTCCCCCATGCTCACTCTGCCCCCCCCTCATTCTGGCCCTCCTCCTCACTCTGGCCCCCCATTCTCTGACCCCCACTATCTTGGCCCCCTGCTCACTCTGGTCCCCCTACTCTGACCCGGCCCCCACCCCCCCCCCCCCCCCCCCCCCCCCCCCCGCCGCATGCTCACTCTGCTACTCCCACTTCCTCCCGCCACAGACAGCAAGCTCGGGCCTGGGGCGCCTGGGCCTCCCTCAGTATGCGGACAGGCCCGCGGGCACCTACAGCCGTGGCAACAAGCGGAAACTGGCAAC
Source organism: Eschrichtius robustus (assembly GCF_028021215.1). NCBI lineage: Eukaryota > Metazoa > Chordata > Mammalia > Artiodactyla > Eschrichtiidae > Eschrichtius > Eschrichtius robustus. The sequence continues at coordinate 178,919,244 of NC_090825.1, read as the reverse complement.
AGCCGTGGCTGTGGTGGGGGATCCAGCTGTGGTCTTTCTGGTATGTGAGGGGGAGGGCAGGGGGGTGTGTGCGCAGAGTAGGGGCGGGACCGGGCCACGCTTAAGCATCTCCCTGCTCCCAGGATGAGCCACCACTGGCATGGACCCCGGTGCACGGCGTTTCCTCTGGAACAGCCTTCTGGCCGTGGTGCCGGAGGGCCGCTCCATGGTGCTCACCTCACACAGGTGGGCCCCAAACTGGACGCCTGGGTCTGCGGGTCCAGGTGCTCTAGCCTGGGGAGATAGGTGGACCAGGCCCGAGCTAGAGGCTTTCAGAGCACAGGGTCACAGGGGATGGGGTGGTCCTCCCTTGGGGGAGGATGCCAGGCCTGAGTGGGAGAACACACGGAGGTGGTACCCGGCCCGGGGAACAGAGCAGTCTGGGCCCGACGGGAAGTGTTCAGAGCACAGGGTGGTCCAGAGCTGGAGGGTGAGGGTCCCCAGCAGGAGCAGCCCAGTGCCCGGCACCGCCCGTCCAGGCCTGGCCAGGGCTCACGGCTCCGGGCTCCCACAGCATGGAGGAGTGTGAGGCGCTCTGCACGCGCCTGGCCATCGTGGTGAACGGCGGTTCCGCTGCCTGGGCAGCGCGCAGCACCTCCAGGGCCGGTGAGTGGGGTGAGGCTTCAAGGCCTGGGTGCAGGCAGATCCGGGTGGGGGTGTAGGTGGGGCCGGAGGGGAGATCACGCGGGGCCAAGTTGGCTCTCAGCGGGGAAGAGACAAGGATCATGGACTGTCCAGGATGAGAGGGGGAATGAGGTCTGATGGCTGAGGGTGGGTCCATGGGCGGAGACACGAGAAGGTCTGCAAGTGGGCGTGGCCCAGAGATTGGACTTGGGCGTGGCATTGTGTGGGCGGGGCCTGGGATAAGCAGGGTTAGAGTAGGGATGAGCATGTAGGAGGGGCGAGGACGAGCAGGGGTTGGGGTCAGGTGTGTTGGCAGGGGGTCAAGAGGAGCCAGGTATAGGGGTGGGGCTAGGAGAGAGCTGGAGGGTGGTGTGGGTGGGTCTTAGGGAAGAGTGGGCTGAGGGACTCCACCCCACCCCACCCCACCCCACCCCACCCCACCCCACCCCACCCTAGGTTCGGGGCTGGCCACACGCTGACCCTGCGGGTGCCCGTGTCTCAGACCAAGTCGGCGGCAGCCTTCGTGGCAGCCATGTTCCCGGGGGCCGAGCTGCGGGAGGTTCACGGTGGCCGCCTGCGCTTCCAGCTGCCTCTGGGAAGGCGCTGCGCCTTGGCGCGCCCCTTTGGAGAGCTGGCAGTACATGGCGCAGAGCACGGTGTGGAGGACTTCTCTGTGAGGCAGACCACGCTGGAGGAGGTGACCACTGCGCCAGGACAGGGCTGGTGGTAAAGGTGGGGATGGGGGCCACACCCTCAAGCTGACCTCCCCTCCTGTTTCCTTGGGCTGCCCAGCACTAGGTATTCCTGTACCTCTCCAAGGATCAGGGAAGGAGGGGGACGAGCAGGAGGCAGAAGTGGGGGCGGACCCTGTGCCAGGCCCGCAGACCCCCAAACTCATCACCGAGTTCCTCGATGACCACAGCATGGCCGAGACGGTGCTCTGAGCCTCCCTCTCCTCCGTGGAGCTGGTGGGAGGCCCTGGGAGTGACCAAGGCAGGGCAGAGGGGCTGGAGCCGGGACCCAGACTCCCTGAGGGGTTGCTGCCCTGGAGGAAATAAAGAGAAGTCGTGGTGTGAAGGCCCTACGCATGTGTGTCCATATGTCAGGCTGCATGCTTGTCCAAAAATGGCTCTCCATGTCTGGATACCGGGCCTGGCACCCGAGTGTGTGCAGGAGTTGGTTTGTGGACACAGATGCAATCTCTAGGGTGCAGGTGAGAACCCAGCTACAGCCGACTGGACTCCCAGCTTTGAAGCCCTCTATGGTGGGCTGGGGCGTGTCTCCCTGCAGGTTTACCCTTCATAATAGCCTGGACAATGGTCCCGGGGCCCGTAAGTGCCCACGTGGTTCTGGCGCCTGAGGGCGGTACCTGTGAGTAGCTGGTCATGAAATGGGCATGCTGTCAGGGCTCAGGAATGTCTGGGGCAGCTGGAGGAGCCCAGCAGGGGTGACCCAGGCCTCAGGCCTCCTGACCAGGTCAGAAGCCCACCAGCCAGCCAACCCACCAGCTGGCCCTCACCCCCTGATCCTGGTCTCCAGAGCAATGAGTGGTGGGCAGAGGTTCCTTAAGGGGCTTCTGGGCGGGGTCTGTGGATGGACTCGGGCCTGGAGAGTCGGGTTTGCCATGAGGGGCTGTGGCCTGCATGCCCCGTGCCCAGAGATCACACCTGAGGTCAGTGGGGGCCAGTGTGGGGACTCTGGAAGGGGGCGGGGGGAGGAAGATCTGGGGAGGGGAGAAGGCTCAGATTGGGGGGCTCGAAGAGAAGAGGTGGTCATGGGGGGAGGGGGCCGGAAGCTGTACACACTGCCAGCGCTCCAGATCGGGGGACCCCACCAGGGAATGGAGGAGGCGGCGCGGTGACCTCAGGAGCGTTAGCAGCCCTGCTGCTGGCCAGCTGTCCCGTGGTCACGGTCGGTGCGTGTCCCTGGAATGTAGAATGGGGGTGAGGGGCGGGAGCTGGGCCGAGGGGAGGAGACCCACTATGCCCAGCGCTGCCCAGGGGCCCTGGGGTCTGCAGGGGGGTCGCCAGAGGACGTAGGGCAGGCACGTCCATGAGAGGTGGGAGGACTGGAGGGCAGGTGTCTGTGTGCAGGGGTACCCGTTGCATCTGCGGAGCTGGGTGGCTTCTGATCGTGTGTCCAAGCCTGTGTCCCTGCGTGTCGTCGGGCTCCCGTCTCTGCACTCCTGGGTGCATCTGGGTGTGGCCGAGTGGGGGCATCAGTGTCTCTGCAGTCCCCGTGTGCCCGCCAGGGCCTTGCCCGGGGCGCCAGTGCCAGGCAGGGGCACCTCGACCAACGTGCGTGCGGACCAACGTGCGTGCGCGCGCAGAGCTCCTGAAAGCGGAAGCTGGGGGCGGAGCCTGGGACCCCACCTTCAAGCCCACTGAGCGGAGGGGCAGGCTGAGGCTGGGGAGGGTCAGGGGCGGGTCTGAGTCACCGCCTCCGGAGGCCTTTTCCTGTGGGGGGAAGCACCCGCCAATGAGGGCTGGGCCTGTCACGTGGGCCTGACAGCTGGTGGGGGGGTGGCCAGCGACAATGTGGTCCCGAGGCCACTGACACCAGGAGCTGCGGCGCTGAGACCCCCGGCCCGCCCCCTCCTCGGGCCCCTCGGGCCACTTGGCCCGGCCACAACATGTTCTCCAGGAAGAAGCGGGAGCTCATGAAAACCCCTTCTATCTCGAAAAAGAACCGGGCGGGAAGCCCCTGTCCGCAGCCCTCGGGGGTGAGTGAGCCTCTGCTGGGAGCTCGGAGCGGGCGGGGATCTTGGAGCAACACGCGGGCAGCAGGGGGACCGGGGGACACCCTGTGCTCGGGCCCGGCGGGGCAGGGCCGGGCAGTGCCATGCTGGGCCGGCGGCGCAGGGCTGGAACCAGCTACAGCCCCGGGGCTGGACTGCATGGGCCATGCAGGACGGGCTGGGATCCCCACGTTCAGCTCATGGTAGGAGCCCTTGGGATGGCCACTGCACGCCCCACCCCGTCCAGGGCTGCCTGTGGGGTCCAGGGAGTGTGGGTGCTCTGGGTCCAGGACTCTGTAGGGTGAGGGCTCAGGGAACTTGGGGCCTCCAGGCACCGTTAGATGTGAGAGCTACAGCCCAGCCACTAGGGGAAGGTTTAGAGCGAGCAGAGTGTGCAGTGAGATCCATGGGGTGGGCCTCGTACAAAGCTGGCCTGTGGTGTCCGCGGGACTCAGGGGCCTAGTGGACCCTCAGAGTAAAAGAATCGAGGAGGTGTCTTTACCAGTGAGTAGGTGTGTCTGCAGTGGCCTCCCCTGAGGGGAGCTAAGGAGACCCTGGACCTCCCTACCCCGGCCCCCCCCAGGAAGTGGGGTGCCCCTCCCCCACACCCTGGCTGTGGTTTGGGCAGAGGCCGTTGTTTGTGAAAGCTCTGGGGAAGAGGATGTTGGGTAACAGGTGCGGGAGGGGCACAACACCAAATCTCAGCCCTCTGACCTGTGGCCTTTGACCCCCTGTGGGGTCAGGCTGAAGACCCTCCAGAGCCCCACTTCACTTCTGGGAAAACTGAGGCAGGGCCACAGTGGGAGCACCTGCTCTAGCGGCTCCCCCCACCCTCCCAGGAGCTGCCCAGGAGAGATGGGGCTGATGCAGTGTCCCTGGCACCCAGCCTGGAACCACCAAGTGTGGCCTTGAATGCCAAGGCCACTGGCACACTCAAGAGGCCCACCAGCCTAAGCCGCCACGCCAGCGCTGCCGGCTTCCCACTGTCCGGAGCCAGCACCTGGACGCTGGGCCGTGGCCACCGCAGCCCACTGTCAACAGCCAGCCCAGCTGAGGGACCCATCCAGGGACCCTGCCCCGACACTGTGGAGGACATCTCCCACCTGCTGGCTGACGTGGCCCGCTTCGCCGAGGGCCTTGAGAAGCTGAAGGAGTGTGTTCTGCGTGAAGGTGAGAAGTGGCAGGGACACTGCGGCCTGGGTGGAAGGCAGAGTTGGACACAGATATCCCAAACCCTGTGGGGTCGAGGCAGGGTGGAGGGAGGGATTTGGGGAGGCTCCGAAGAGGGTTGTAGGGAGGACTTCGTGGAAAAAGCCATTGCAGCTAGGGTTCTGAGGGATTTATAGGAGTTTGGCGGCAACCAGGAAGAGGGAATGTCATGTGCACAGGCTCAGAAACATGGAGTGGAGGTGCATTTGGGGGAACAAGGTTCGGGTGTATGAAGTGTGTGAGGGTGGAGGCATTGAGAATGGCAAGCAGAGGGACCCTGGGTGTTATCCTGAGGGTGGTGGGGAGCCATAGAAGGTGTTAGAGCAGAGGTGGAACAAGGTCAGATCTGCATGTTGGACTGAAATGGACTGGAGGCAGGCTGAGGTCTGGACAGAGAGAGATTCAGGACGGACAAGGGGCAGGACCGGCATGCAAGCTGCAGGAGTGAGCGGCCTGTGGGATGGTAGTTCCGTTTTCTCCACGCGTCTGCTGACAGACCAGCTTCCTGCCGAGTTATTTTCATCTGCTTCCTGTTTGTCCCTGGCCGCCAAGGAGGGCACTATGATCTCTCCTGCCAGAAACCGCAGTGCCAGGGCCATGCTAAACACTCTGGCCTGCTCCCCACAGGTGCCTATTTTACAGATGAGGAAACTGAGGCCCAGAGAGGGGCCCTGACTCCTGGCTCAACCAGCCAAGGAGGGGCCAGAGCCCGGATTCGACCTCAGAGTGGAGAGAGACCTCAGCTTTGTAGGCGCTGATGGGGGGCTCTGCTGGCCCGGCCTCTGCTGGGTCGGGGGGTGTCAGCCCCCAGGGTTATCTGGTCCTGGGGTGGGGCTGGAGTTGTTTCCTGGGGAAACTCTCTCTAATCTCGGTTCCTTTCCGATCCTGGCGCTTCCTTGGAGGCCAGACCTGGGCGGGGTTGAGCCAGTGGGCGTCCTGCAGGAGGATGGGCCAGGGCAGGGGCACCCTTCTTTGAACCTTGGGGCAGCCCTGGGCCAGGGGAAGGGCCTGGAGCAGAGAGCATGTGGGTTTGCATCCTGCTGCTGCCCCTGCCAGGCTGTGAGACTGGATCAGCTGTCCCTTCTCTAAGCCTCTGGCGTTTCATCTGTGAAACGGGGCAATGATATGCCCTGGGGAGTTGCTGACTGTAACCAGATGTCCTCAGCTCACAGTAATTGTTGTGGGGACAGTGAGAGGGCTTGGGGACCCTGTGCTGTCCACCTAGGAAGCAGTGGGCGGCGAGATCCACGTGGGCGGGGTCTCCCCACACCTCCCCACGCCCGGTACCTGGGCCTGTTTCCCTGCCTGCCATTGGCCAGCCCCATCCCGAATCGAATTGCATCTCCCTGGGTCCCAGACTCCTGCTACCTGAGGCTGGGGAGCTAGCAGGACGCCGGGGCGGAGCTTTCCTCAGAGTGGGGCGGGTCTTCGGACCGGCCAGAGCCGGTTTGCTTGCGGAGGACCTGGCACCAAAGACCCCGGACCAGCCAGTTGCCTAGCCCGGCCTGCGCATTCACGGTCCCTGTGCCCTGACGGCTGCGCCATGTGTATCTGCGGGACGGTGCACCCGGCGCTGGACCAGGCGCCGGTGCGCTGCCAGGCAGGGCCCCGAGGTGAGGGGACCGTGTGGGGTTGGGGGTGCAGGGCCTGGCCAGGAGCACGTGGCACTCGGGGCATTTGCTGCCCGGGGCTTGCCTTGGCCAGTGCTGAGCTGGGCATGTCCAGGCTTCGCCAGAGTCCCACCTGCCCAGGTGGGTGTGCTGCAGGGACACAGGTGGCCGAGGCCCAGGCGACACGAGGGGGGGCCTGGTGTGTGGGAGGAATGTCCTGGGAAGGGGAGTGGCCCGGCCTTTCCTCAGCCGGCCTTTCATGGATTCCGCAAGCTCCTTCCCGCCTCCCTGAGTTGGCCTTGGATTCAGGCAGCAAATCCTGCCTGGTGCTGAGGCACTGGGCTGCACTCGGAGGAATTTGGGGCCAGGGACTCCGTGGGGGTCTCCCTGTCGGTGGCATTCCGTGGGGGTCCTCAGTGCTGAAAAGGGATCAGACACCTATTTTCAGATTCCATTTTTTAAAATTTTTTTTATAAATGTATTTATTTACATTTTTGTTTGTGTTGGGTCTTCGTTGCTGCACGCAGATTTCTCTAGTTGCGGTGAGTGGGGGCTACTCTTTGCTGCAGTGCGCAGGCTTCTCGTTGCGGTGCTTCTCTTGTTGCGGAGCACGGGCTCTAGGCACACAGGCTTCAGTAGTTGTGGCACACAGGCTCGAGTGCAGGCTCAGTAGTTGTGGCGCACAGACTTAGTTGCTCCACTGCATGTGGGATCTTCCTGGACCAGGGCTTGAACCCGTGTCTCCTGCATTGGCAGGCGGATTCTTAACCACTGCGCCACCAGGTAAGCCCCAGATTACATTTTTTAAAGTTTTAATTTATTTTATTTATTTTTTTTGAGCATCAAGTACCAGGCACAGAGTCAAAGGCAAACAGGTGCGGGAGATATCCTCCCAGCTGGTGGCCAGGTCCCTCCCGGGTCTCAGGGTCGGCTCATTCCTTCCCCATCCATACATTCCTTCGGCTTTGTTTCCACTAGATGGTGCGTGTTCTGCCCGCACACAGCGCTTTTTTCCAATTAAGAACATCTGAAGAGGGCATTTAAAGCCACGTTTGAAGATGCAGATCTGACCTTGACTCTCCTTTGCTCTAATACCTTCTATGGCTCCCCATTGCCCTTATGGTAAAGTCAGGCAGGGTCCTTCAGCCTGGCATTCTCATGCCTTCAGAGCTAGTGGAGATGGAAAAGCTGCGTGATCCTTGAGAAATGACTTCTCCCCAGTATGCCTCAGTTTTCTCATCTGCAAAATGGGGGTGATGACAGCACCTGCCTCATGGGGTGGCTGGTCGGGAGAGAGTGAGGTAACGGGGTGTTTAAGCCCCAGTGCCCAGGCAGGCAGGGCTGGGAGAGAGCTGGACAGAGCCCTGAGAGTTTGGGGCAGGGAAGGGGCCAGGTGGGTTGCCTGGAGGAAGAGGCCACCAGGACTGCAACTTGAAGGTCAGCGGGAGTTTGTTTTCTGGAGGAATGAGGAAAGGGTGTTCTGAGCAGGACTGTCTAGACTGACATCTGGCCTTTGATGACCTGGCCAGCAGTCGAGAGAGGGACAGTTCCTCACACCACCGCCCCCCCAACGAGGTCACACACTGAGCCTCAGGCAGTTACCTTCTCCCACCTTGGCCTCAATTTCCCCACCCGGGGACAGGAGCTCTGAGGAGGGTTAGGGTTAGGTGGTTAGGTGGGCAGGCTTTCCCTCCCTCCCTGCTCATACCCACTCTGCCTGGCAGACCTCCTAGAGGCCCGCCGGCCGCTTGCCCATGAGTGCCTGGGTGAGGCCCTCCGCGTGATGCACCAGGTCATCTCCAAGTACCCACTGCTGAACACCGTGGAGTCGCTCACAGCTGCTGGCACCCTCATTGCCAAGGTCAAAGGTCAGCCAGGACAGGGCAGCAAGGGCTGTCTGGGAGGGCTTCCTGGAGGAGGGGATGTTTGAAGTGGGTTTTGAAGGATGCATAGGAGTTTGATGGGCACAACTCCAATGCTCCCCCTTCATTTAGTTGCACGGGTGGTCACCTCCCAGACTGGGCCAACCTCTCTCGTCCTTGTCTGCCCCCAGCCTTCCATTATGAGTGCAACAATGATTCAGACAAGCAGGAGTTTGAGAAGGCCTTGGAGACCATCGCAGTCTCCTTCAGCAGCACGTGAGTGTGGGGGTGGGGAAGGGTGGCGGAGGGTGGGGACCCATGTGCCTCTTGACACTTGCCCCCTGACCTGCAGTGTGTCCGAGTTCCTCATGGGTGAAGTGGACAGCAGCATCCTCCTCTCAGTGCCCCCTGGGGACCCGGGCCAGGTGAGCAGGGATGGCCTGGGTGTTGCACGGGGTCAAGCTGGCAGGGCGGGCGAGTCCCCCGCTGCCCGCTCTGTGGACCGTGGTCTCCCGCTCTGTCCGGGGGGGGGGCGGTGACTGTCTCCTGCAGGGTGGGCATCAAACAGGACCCAGCCCGGACTGGACTCACCTGTCTCCCTCTGGTACAGTCCATGGAGAACCTGTATGGACAGGGGAGCGAGGGTGCCCCGCCCAGCAGTGAGGACTGTGATGAGGGTGAGTTCTGAGCCTAGGGGCAGAGGGCTGAGGACGGAAGGGTGGGCTGGGCTGGAGCCCGGGCTGAGGGGTGTCTGTCCCGCAGGCTGCCTCTCCCCGGAGGCGGTGGACACGCTGCTGCAGCGCTGTGAGGGGGGTGTGGACGCCGCGCTGCAGTACGCCAAGAACATGGCCAAGTACATGAAGGACCTCATCGGCTACCTGGAGAAGCGGAGCGCGCTGGGTGCGAGCTGGGGCCCGCGGGGCGGCGTCTGGTTGGAAGGCCCCTCCCCTCACCCCTGCGCTCACACCCCCTCCCCGCCTGCAGAGATGGACTTTGCCAAAGGCCTGCAGAAGATCGTCCAGAACTGCAGACAGAGCGTCATGCAGGAGGTGGGGAACTCGAGGGAACGGGGTGGGGTCCCTCAGGCCTGGGCGTGTCTCGCCCCTCCAAGATGGGCCAAAGGAAAGGGGTTTCCCGTCTCTGCAAGGGCAGCTGAGGGAGCTGGGGAGGCAGCAGGGCTTCCACGAGGGCGCCTGTCCCACCCCCGTGACTGCCGGCCCCGCCCCCACAGCCGCACATGCCCCTCCTGTCCATCTACTCGCTGGCCCTGGAGCAGGACCTGGAGTTCGGCCACGGCCTGGTGCAGGCGGTGGGCACGCTGCAGACCCAGACCTTCGTGCAGGTGAGCTTCGCCCTGGAGGGTGGGCGGGGTGGAGGGTGCCCGGGTCCCCATCACACCGTCTCCCCCCTCCAGCCCCTGAACGTGCGGCGGCTCGAGCACGAGAAGCGCAGGAAGGAGATCAAGGAGTCTTGGCACCGTGCCCAGAGGAAGCTGGTACCGCGGGGCGGCGGGGCTAGGAGGGGACGGGGTGGGCCGGCTCGTGCACGCGCAGTCCCCTGGTGCACACCCGGGTGGCCCTTTCCCGAGTTTTGCGGACACCCGGCAGAGTGCCCTGTGCCCGCGTGGGGCTCACTGTGGCGTCACAGGTTGGAGTGGGTCCTGCCTCCCGACTGCTCCAGCCCCATTACCCGCAGCTGCAGCAGGAGAGGCCCTGGTCCGGGGCCCCCATCACTGTCACGGGTCAGATGTCCGGAGGGACCGGGTCACTCGTGGCCGCCAGGAGCAGGTCTGGGTTAGAGGGAAACTGAGGCTCTCTCAGGTCTGGTGGATGCTCCAGGTTCGTCCATGTTGCTCTTTTCCCACCTCTCTTTTGGGCTGTTCCAAAGGCACTAGCAATCTTTTGCACTGCTCTTTAGGCCTGCTAACAGGGTCTGCGGTGCACAGAGCCCCCACGGCCCCTGCTCCAGCTAGTGGTGTCCTGTGGCACATCTGGCAAATGAGCCTCTCCCCCCTTTTCTACACCTGATGACAGCTTGCCGAGTACCCTGTTCTGCTTCTGGCCTTTTACACTCACCTCCATATCCAGGGACTGGCCCCATCTCACTCCATGTGAAACTCCTCCCTTTTTCTCAGCTACAAGTGCTCAGCTGCAGAGCCACAGGGCTTAGTTCACTAAATCCCTACTGATGGACAGTTTAGTTGTTGTTGAGCTGTTGCTGTTTCAAACACCACTGCTGTGACGAGCTTGTGCCCCTGTTGCTCAGACATGTGACCTACCATTTATCTCAGATCAGTGCCCGAAAGGTAATGGCTGGGTCACAGATGTCATGAGCATAGAAGCTGACCTCCCGAGCCACAGCCATGCTTTTCCTCTTCTGTGAGCTCTCAGTTCATATCCTTTGCTCACCTCGGATTGTACAGTAGCCTGTTTCTTATTGACTTGCCAGAGCTCTTTACATATTAGAGAACCCAGGCCTTGATGAGATGTGTTACAAACTCCCCCACCCCCAGTTTATTGTTTTGACTTTTGATTTAACCTGTTGCCTGTTTTCCCAGTTGAAACCCATGATTGTTAGTAGCAGTCTTTTATGGTTTCTGGGTTCTGTGTCACGCATGGAAAGGCCTTCCCCATGCTATGTTCATCTTAAGAAATTCTCTCATGGTTTCTTCTAGTACTCTTGTGAGCTCTTTTCTTTATGTTTAAGCTTCTGATCGTGTAGACTGTGAGGTGTGGCCCCCAGAAGGCCCACTGGGTTTTGACTAAGTGCTCTTCCTGCCAACCCTGAGGGTGCCTAACTTCCTGTCTGAGCGGCCTCACTGTTCTCATCTCTGAGACAGGAAATGAAAGAGATAGAAGCACAAGTCGCTCTGGCGGGTGTGGGTGTAGGTGTCAAGAGGATGATGTAGTTGGTGTCTCCTTCAGAGCTTAGCTGTGCCTCAGCTTCCCTGGCTGTGAAATGGGCATGCCAGATGCTGGCTCCTCCCAGGGTCGCCCTGTAGGTGTCACCTCCTATTCTTCCACCACTGGTTCTTGGGCGGGGGCCTCTGTTTGCTTGACTGGCCATGGGATTTTGGCCCAGGGGATGTGGGTGGCAGAGGTCCCTAACGCGGTCTCTGGCTGATGGTGCTGGTCTGGCTCCTCCCACGTCCACAGCAAGAGGCAGAGTCCAATCTGCGCAAGGCCAAGCAGGGCTACGTTCAGCGCTGCGAAGACCACGACAAGGCCCGCTTCCTAGTGGCCAAGGCGGAGGAAGAGCAGGCGGGCGCTGGCCCAGGTGCAGGGGGCGCGGCCTCCAAGACCCTGGACAAGAGGCGGCGCCTGGAGGAGGAGGCCAAAAACAAGGTGAGGGCGGGTCAGGGGGCAGGGGGTGCAGGACAAGACCCATGGCATCAGGGTCTGACGCCCTGTGCAGGATTGCCCACCGCCGGGCCTTTGTCTGGGCTGTGCCTCCTGCCAGGAATGCCTTCCTGTCCTTTTGTGCCTGGCTGATTTCCGTGTGGGGCCTTAAGATGCCCTGAGGGCTGAACCGCGGGCTGAGGCCTCTCTGGGCACCCCACCCCGCCCCCACCCCCACCCCCACCCCCACCCCAGGCGGAGGAAGCCATGGCCACGTACCGCACGTGCGTGGCGGACGCTAAGACGCAGAAGCAGGAGCTTGAGGACACCAAGGTGACGGCGCTCCGGCAGATCCAGGAAGTCATCCGGCAGAGCGACCAGACCATCAAGTCGGTGAGCGCCGTGCTCCCGCCCCCGCCCCCGCCCCCGCCTCTGTTGGGGTGGGCGGGGCGGCTGCCCGTCCAGCCTCAGGACCGCCAGCACTTAGGGCCCCTCCCACCTGCCTGCCCGCAGGCCACCATCTCCTATTACCAGATGATGCACATGCAGACGGCCCCGCTGCCTGTGCACTTCCACATGCTGTGCGAGAGCAGCAAGCTGTACGACCCGGGCCAGCAGTACGCCTCCCACGTGCGCCAGCTGCAGCGCGGCGAGGAGCCAGACGTGCACTACGACTTCGAGCCTCACGTCTCTGCCAACGCCTGGTACCCCGCCGTCTGCGCATGCCCGGGGGAGCCGGACTTCCCTCCTGAGGTGGGGGCGGGGGCAGTGAGCCTCTGTGACCCCCATCGTGACCCCTTCTTTTGGCTGTTGGTCCCATCAGGTCCCCGGTCTTGCGCGCCCGAAAGGGCAGCTTCAACGTCAGCGATGCCGCGGTGGCGGAGGCCGCGGGCTGCCCCCCGGAGGAAGGTGGGCTCGGCGACGGGGAGCTTGCCAAGGAGCGCAGGGGTGAGTGTATGGCAGGGGCGGGAGCGGTCCCCCTGCAGCCCCCTTCAGCCCTTCACTGGGGACACCTTCGCAGGTGGGCGCGGACACCAGGTGCACAAGTCGTGGCCGATCGCCATCTCAGACTCTGACGCCAGTCTGGACCCCAGCCCTGGCTCAGGTGAAGGGGCCTGGCCGGCGGTGGGGGGCTCACAGAGCTGCCGCCCCCGCCCCCAGGTTTCAGCGGGCTCATCGTGCAGCCAGGGGCCCTCGGGGGAGTCTCTGACAACCCCTGTTTCCTGCTCAGGGGACTTTAAGAAGTTCGAGCGCATGTCTTCCAGTGGCACCATGTCGTCCAGCGAGGAGCTGGCTGACCAGGAGGGCAGCACAGGCGCATCAGCCTTTGACCAGGGTGAGGGGAACCCTGGGCGGGGCAGTGGGGAGGGGGGGGTTTGGACTCTCTCTGTGCGCCTGGCCCTGACCTGTCTTGGTGACACTTACCACCTGCCCCCGCCCCCACCAGATGACCTCAATGGCATGGCCCCGGAGCTGCCTGTGGCCATGCCCAGAGGGCCCTTCCGCCACGTGGGGCTGTCCAAGGCGGCCCGTACCCACCGGCTCCGGAAGCTCCGCACGCCGGCCAAGTGCCGGGAGTGCAACAGCTACGTGTACTTCCAGGGCGCCGAGTGTGAGGAGGTGAGTGGTGGTTCCGGGGGAGCCGGGCACCTGCATGTGCGCCCTCAGGACCGTGCCATGCAGAGCGCTGGAGGGAAGTGAAGCCAGGAGCACTTGCAGTCTCCTGGGGGAGAGCATCCCAGGCGGAGGGCTCAGCCAGTGCTCAGGGAACCTGAAGGCCGTGGGAGCAGCCCAGGCTGCACTGGTGGCAGGGGCACGTCTCCCAACCAGGAGGGGTGAAAGCTGCCCTGTAGGGGCGTGATGAGAGCAGCGGGGGACGAAGTGGGAGGGGGAGCCGGGGGTGTCTGCGTGGGGCTGGGGCGCCAGGAAGGTCTGCTCACTCCTCGCCCGCCCCCAGTGCTGCCTGGCCTGCCACAAGAAGTGCCTGGAGACCCTGGCCATCCAGTGTGGCCACAAGAAGCTGCAGGGCCGCCTGCAGCTCTTTGGCCAGGACTTCAGCCAGGCCGCCCGCAGCACCCCGGACGGCGTGCCCTTCATCGTCAAGAAGTGTGTCTTCGAGATCGAGCAGCGGGCGCTGCGCACCAAGGTGACTGCCGCGGGCACAGCTGCAGGGGCTCCGGCCGAGGGGCCGCGCAGGGAGGGGAGGGGTGTGGGCCCAGGCTGACTGCGGGCTCCCACAGGGCATCTACCGGGTCAATGGGGTGAAAACGCGCGTGGAGAAGCTGTGCCAGGCCTTCGAGAATGGCAAGGAGCTGGTGGAGCTGTCGCAGGCCTCGCCCCACGACATCAGCAACGTCCTCAAGCTCTACCTGCGCCAGGTGAGACAGATGGGGACAGAGCAGAGCGGATCCTGGGCTGGACCTGAGCCTGGTGGGGGGCGTGGCCAGCTCTGAGCAGGGTTGTGGTTGCTAGGCCAGGGGCGTGGTCAGTACAGGGTAGGCGGGACCGGTGCCTGTCAGGGGCGGGGCTGCTGCTAGGGGCGGGGCCAGTGCAGGACAGATGGCATGGGGCCAGGCCCACTGGACCCCCACACCTAACCCGTCACCCTGTAGCTGCCTGAGCCGCTCATCTCCTTCCGCCTCTACCATGAGCTTGTGGGGCTGGCCAAGGACAGTCTGAAGGCAGAGGCCGAGGCCAAGGCGGCAACCCGAGGCCGGCCAGATGTCACCGAGAGAGAGGCTGTGGCCGTGGCCATGGCGGGCCGGCTGCGGGAGCTCCTGCGGGACCTGCCGCCGGAGAACTGGGCCACGCTACAGTACCTGATGCGGCACCTGCGCAGGTGAGGGCTGGCCAGGCCGGGGTCAAGGGCGGCGGGGTCCTGGGAGCCGCTCACACCTGCTTCTGCACTCCAACCCCCAGGATCGTGGAGGTGGAGCAGGACAACAAGATGACGCCGGGGAACCTGGGCATCGTGTTTGGGCCCACACTGCTGCGGCCCCGGCCCACGGAGGCCACCGTGTCCCTCTCCTCCCTGGTGGACTACCCCCACCAGGCCTGCATCTTGGAGACCCTCATCACCCACTACAGCCTGGTCTTTGAGGAGGAGCCCGAGGTGGCATCCGGGTGCCAGGTGAGGGTGGTCCACCCTGGGCGGGGGTGCAGGGCTCTGTGAGCATCATGGGGGCCGGGAACCTCGCTCACCCGCGGGGGGATTAGACAGGAAGAAGGGCTGGGAGATGTCTGGCTCGGATTGGGCCAGAGCCCCATCAGGGGCACCCAAGGCATCTTTTAAGCAAAGAACTGGATGAAGTGCGGGTTCAGATCTGTGGACGGAGCCCCAGGCAGTGCAGAGGCCCTTCGGCCTCCCCCCGCGTCCCCTGGAGCTCACATCAGAACGCACTAGACCCAACGTCCTGCCCCTTCTCCCATTTCCCATCTCTGCACCGCCTACAGCATGTCCTCTGGGTCCAGCCTGCTGCTCTCCTCAGCCGACAGGCCTTGCTTATGCAAGTCTGTTAGCTTCCAGGCAGCATCAGCTCCCACGCTCAGTCCCCACTGTGCGTCTTTAACCCCTCATCTGGCGTCTCTGGCTGTGGAGGTGACACGCCTGGGTGTGGCCTCAGGACAGTGGCTCCCACGCTGGTGTCCTTGCAGCCTGTCCCTGCCTCAGCCTTTCTGGCCAGGGCCTCTGCCCGCTTTGGACGAGCTCAGCCTGCTCGTGACTTGGGATCCGGGGGCCTCACGTGCTCAGCTGCAGCGGGTGTTAACAGTTTTTAGGGTTTAACAAGACAGAAAAATGGAATGTGGGATGGCCGGAACCGTGGCGCCCCCTGACCTCCGTTCCGCCTCTGCAGGATGTGACGTCCAACCAGGGGGCCGAGGTGGTGGTCCAGGAGCCGTACCCGGAGGTCAGCGGGGGCGCGGCCTTCCCCCTGCCGGAGGAGGCTGAGGATGGGGGCCTCGGTGAGCAGTGGGCCCAGGCGGCAGATGACCCAGTGGGTCCACCTCAAGGGCTGCATCCCGGTTTGTCTCCCGTGGAGACCATGAGTGTCACCTGCTTTTTCACCGTCTTTAACGCGTTACAAACTCTTGCAAAGAGACACCCTTTCGAGGTGTTTTTGCCAACGCCGAGAAATGGGCATCCCGAAGTGGAAACGACCCCAGTGTCTGAGACCCTGCACCTCCGCCTGACCCGGGAGGGTTCTAAGGGAGCTGGGCCTGCTGGGGGGAGGCGGACGCCCAGTCCCCCCCACCCTGCTCACAGGCTGTCCATCTGTCCCTCTGTCTGTCTGTCCCTGTCTCTCTCCCTTGGACTTTCCAGAACCCCACGCTGCCTCCAATGACTCCGACTCAGAACTGGAGGAGGCCTCGGACCTGCCGTCCCCGGCGGGTGGGGCGGCCCTGCACCGCCTCGGCTTCCTGGAGAAGCTGGGCGGCGAGGCGGGCGCGGAGGGCGGCCGGGACAGCTGCAGCGGCAGTGAGGAGCAACTGGGCACTGCCACTGGGGAGGGGGAGGATGGGCCCGGGCCTGGGGTCTGGGAGGACCTCGGGGAGGAGCCGGTCCAGCGGCTCGCCGAGCACAATACCAACCAGTGCAACAACGTGGCTGCGGCCCGCCTGCCAGCCGTGAGGCTCCGCGGCGGGCGGCTGGCAGGGGGCGCAGGCTGGGAGAGGCGGCCAGAGTTCGTGTAGCTGGGGCAGCGGGCAGGTCTGCTCCAGGCTCCTGTCCCTGCGGACACGTCACCGAGAGGCCTCTCCTTCCGCCCACAGCGGCAAGGGCATCACTGGCCAACTTTTTCAGAAGCTTCTGCCCACGCTGCTCCGCACGCCCACCAGGCCCCACTCCACTGAGCTGGGGGATTCTGCTCTTGGAGTCGCCCAGCCTGTGATGGAGGGACCCTGCCCACCCTGGCGCTGGGCCGTGGAGGCCACATGGCAGCCGGGAGGAGGGCTGGACGCCTTTGTGGATGGTGGGCAGGCGGCCTCGGGATGCCCTGGCTTTTATGGAAAACTGGGTTTGGATACCTGGGGCTGAGGATGCAGTGAAGTTCCACGATGGAGTTCTCTTACAGGAACATTCCTTTTGCATAAAATAAAGTCTTTAACCTGAGCCTGTCTTCTCTGGCAGCAGTGGCCTAGCGACCCAGACACACAGGGCACTGAGCGCCGTCCCCAGCTCCTCGCTGGGCTTGGGCAGGGAGCTGTGAAGAAGAAATTCCACCACAAGGCAGCCCCGTCAGGCGTGGGAGCCCAGGTGGCCGTGGGGACCGATCCCCATCGACTCCTGACTCGGGCCGCCAGCCCCCGGTGGCTCCCGAGCACTGAGGTGCGGCTGCTGTGCTGAGGAGCCGCAGCTGAACTCTACTCGCACCAAAGGCCTCAGGAAGACAGCGGCCACCACGTGGAACGGCACAGCAGGGAAGAGGCGAGCACCCCTCACCCAGCTCAGAGACCCCAGTCGGGTTTATCCCGGAGGGCTGGGGCCGGCTCAGCAGAGACCCAACTATTCATTTGAGGAATTAGATGGAAGTCACACCCAGTCATGGGTGAAAGCTGCTGGGCCTCCACTCCTGATACAGAACAGCTCATCCCAAACTGCAGACCCCCACCCAGGCTTAGATAAGACCCGCTGTGGCAGTCAGGGCGCTTTGCCGCTGCAGACGCTTCCTAAGAGTGAGCGGAAAAAGCAGCCAGCAAACTACCAATGTGTTTTGCAAACAGAGATAATGGGCCGGGGGCCACACCCTCTCGGTTACATGTGGCCTGTGGCCACTTCTGCCCTGTAGAGTTGAGCAACTGTAGCAGGGCCACCTGGCCAGCAAAGCCAACATACTGACCACCTGGCCCTTTACAGCAAAACTTTGCTGACCCCGATCTACGTTTTTTAAAAAAACGGTCAGAAGAATGAGCAAATTTATTAACATTTCAGAGTGCTCAGCAGGACAGGTAATGGCAAGAAAGCATCCCACTGTCAGGTGCCAAAGCATCTCTAAGGAGCCTGGCGGATCATGCCACACAACTTCACAGGTTGCACCACCTTCAGACAAGGGCTGGCCCAGGCTCACAACATGTCCTGGTGGCTGGAGTGAGGGGCTGGGGGTGTTGCGTGAAAGCCAGCCCCTGCCTCCAGACCCGGGGGGCCCCACTTCCTGAAGCCCCGAGGCAGGCAGGCATCAGGACCAATCTCAAGGACTCAGAACAGGCTGTGCGTGGTGGCGCAGGCAGGCGGAACCGGTGCCCCAGCAACAAGCAGGGGACCCCAAAGGGGAGCTGGTGCCGCTGGATGGAGGGTGTAAGGGGCGTCCGCACCTCGCACCTGAGACCCCGCACCCGGGGACAGGTCTGTGCCCAGCCGGGAGACCAAGCACCCTAACCAGGAGCAGAAAGAATTTTCAGGGAATCAGTGAGTTGATTCTAGAATTCATTTGCAAGAATCAATACTCAAGAACAGCCAAGACAATTTTTTTAAACTGTAAATTATACATATTTACCATTTTTGACACTTTAAACTGCACAGTTCACAAGCACTAAGCACCTTCACATTGTCGTGCAACCATCTCCACCACGGTCTCCAGAACTTTCTCATCTTCCCAAAGGGAGACTCTGTCCCCGTGAAACCCTGACTCCCCATCCCCTCCCCCACCATCTGCTTCCTGTCTCTGTGGACTTGATTCCTCCAGGGACCCCTGTGAGTGGAATCGGACAGGATTCATCCGTCCGTGTCTGGCTCCTTTTGGCCAAGATGGTTTTGGAAAACGATGTATGTCTATCTGGGGCAAAGGGGAGACCTGTTCTCCTGTCAGATGTACTATAAAACTAAGATTTTTTTTTTTTTTTTTTAAGAAATTCACGTTCTTTTATTTATTTGTTTATTTATTTATGACTGTGTTGAGTCTTCGTTTCTGTGCGAGGGCTTTCTCTAGTTGCGGCAAGTGGGGACCACTCTTCATCGCGGTGCGCGGGCCTCTCACCATCGCGGCCTCTCTTGTTGCGGAGCACAGGCTCCAGACGCGCAGGCTCAGTAATTGTGGCTCACGGGCCCAGCTGCTCCGTGGCATGTGGGATCTTCCCAGACCAGGGCTCGAACCCGTGTCCCCTGCATTGGCAGGCAGATTCTCAACCACTGCGCCACCAGGGAAGCCCTAAAACTAAGATTTTAAAACCTAAATTCATCAATGGAAAAGAAGAGGATCTCAACACAGACCCATGTGGATCTGTGCGTTCACTACGAGAGTGGCAACTCAAGGCAGTGAGGAGAGCACCTCTGGTTCTTCACTAAACAGTGTCAAGACCGCTGTCTGGGGGACAGTGACAGCCCCAAGTCATAACGATGCCCAGAAGTAAATCCCAGCATTCGAGTCCTATGTATAAAGGCTACAAGGGGCTAGCTAAGAAATACAAAAAGTGGGAAAACATTTTTGTAAAGCGTATATATCTAATAAGGGACCTGAGCCTAGAACATATAAAGAACCCCTAAAACTCAGCAGAGACAAATAACCCAGTTAAACAAGGGGCAAAGGACCTGTGCACAGACATGTCTCCGAGATGACGGGCAGGGGGCCAGCGAGCCGGGGAAAGGGGCTCACCACCCTCAGCACCAGGCATGTGAATCTGAACCACAGCGACTCACCCCCGAGCCGCGAGAACCAGCGTTGGTGAGGAGGGGGAGACGCAAATAGGAACCCGGGCAGCCGCAGCGGAGACAGCCTGTCTCTCCAAAAGAAACAAGAGCTTCTGCAGGACCTAGCAATTCTACTCCGAGGCACACCCACAGCCAGAGAAATAAACACAACCACACCACCTCGTACCTGGACGCCCACAGCAACATGCCGCACAGTCGCCAACAAATGGAAACAGTCTGTGTCCATCAACTGAAGAATGAACATGTCCCTCCACACACGGGAGCATCACTCGGCCGTGAAAAGGGGTGAAGCCCTGACACTCCTACAACAAGGACGGACCCTGAGAACACGATGCTCAGCGAGAGAAGCCAGACACAGAAGGACACGATGTGTGATTCCACTGATGGGAAACGTCCAGAACAAGCAAATTCCACAGAGACAGATTCGTGGTTGTCAGGGGCTGGGGAGGGGGTGGGGGTGACTGCTGACAGGGACAGGCTTTCTTTTTAGGAGGGTGGAATATTCCAAAATTGACTGTGGTGATGGGTGCCCGATTGTGCATGTACTAAGAATCATGGAACCATACACTTTTAATGGGTGAACCATACACTTTAAATGGGTGAACTGTATGGTATGTAAATCCTACCTCAACGAAGCTATTAAACAAAAACACAGACAACTGCGCTTAGCCTGGGTAGGAGGCCTCTGAAATTAGTAGAGGGAAAACGGGGTAGTTTGATCCCAAACTTCTATGCAAGAAAAGCACCAAGAAGCAAAGCTGAAGGCGGCACTGGAGCCCCTCCCTCACAGCTCCACCAGGGGGAAGTGGGCCGAGACCCCGTTGAGGGGCCAGAAGCCCGAGCAAGGCTGCTCACAGCAAACCGGGTAAACATTCCACCTTGGTCTTTCAGACAAGTGAACTTACTTACTCAAGATATTTTTAATTCTTTAAGATACCCAGCATTCCGTAGCAATCGGTCTCACTCCCCGCTGCCCTCGGAGCTCACAGACGGGCAGCATCAGGGCCACTGTGGGGGGGACACGGCGACGGAAGGCCGGGAAGAGCTGGGGGCCACCCTGCGGTATCCTGTCCCCTCCCGAGGCACCGTCAGGTGGGATCCAGGGTGGGGCTCAGCGTCCAGGAGCCCAGGAGAGGCCACGGGGACCCTCATGCCAGGAAAGGCAGGCCCAAGGCGGGCCACCATAGGGCCCAGGGGAGCAGAGGCAAGGTTCCCAGGAGGAGCGGACTCCCCCGGGCAGCCGGCCACCACGCACGCTCCCGGACTGGTGGGTGGTCACAGCCCATCTTTCCGTCCCCCAGGGGACTTGCTGAGAGAGAGGGGGCGGCCAGCAGTGTGACCCGTCTGTCGCATGAGCTGGGCACGCAGGCTGGATGTGAGCTCCCTCCAGAACACGTTAACAGGCGGGGCTCACTCACAGGGCTGGGACGGCTGCCCACACCCGGCCCTCAGCGCCCTCTTGCCTCATCTGTCTGTCGGGCTGCTACTGTACCAGCCGGTAGGTGATGTACCTGCCTGCGGTCTCGCTGGGCCGGATGATCTTCACCACCTGCAGAGGCAGGAAAGCAGGTGGGCTGGCTCCCGGGACCCGGGGTCCCTCCTGCCCTGCTCAGAAGCCTGGGCTCTGAAGGGGGCTGGAGGTGGGCCCAGCTCCTCCCTGGGAGGCGCTTCTCACCTGCCCTCGCTTTATCCCAAAGTAACGTGCCACGGGGTCTCCCGCCTGGATCCTGGGCAGCTGGTTCTCTCGGAGTTTACTGAGAAGCAGGTCAGGGAAAAGGCCTCGCTGGACTGACTGGGGGCGTTGTGGGGAGAGGTGTAGGGGAGAGGAGCCGGGCCCGGCCGGGGGCCAGAAAGGATACTACCGGGCCAGCAACTCCGTCACCTCCTCCTTGGTCATGACAACGTGCTCTGGGACCAGCTGCGAGAAGAGAACCTGGTCTCCACAGGGCTGCGACAGACCCCACAGGCCCTCCAGAGAAGGGGTGCGGCGTGGGCCCCAGGCGTCTGCGCAAGTCCTGACTCCACACTGGGATGGGGGCCCTGGAGCCTACACCCCTAGCTGTGCAGATGGGACGCAGGGCACAATCCCGGGGCCCCGAGGCTCCTGGGGACATGCAGATTCCACCCACCCCAAGCTCCTGACTCTGCAGGCTGGGTGGGCCTGGGAACCTGCCCTCCTAGCAAGGCCCCAGCTGCTCCTGGCCCAGGGGCCACACACTGAGACCCCGCCCCACCTTCTCTCCACCATGAAGGGGCTCCCGGGTCTCCAGTCTCGTCCCCCACCCCTACCTCATGCTCCGTGATGTTGATGAGCAGCTCCTGCTGCAGAAACTGCTCCAGGATGTACTTGGGGGCCATGTCGACCAGGGACTGGAAGAGACGCCGACCCTCAGGCACAGCCGAGGCGGCCACCCGCCCCCTGCGCTGGCCCCGGGCCCGCCCACCCCGCCCTTCCTTGCAGGCAGCTGGCACCCGGGAAGCTGTGCGGGTCCCGCGTCACACATCAGGAAAACCCACCCCAGTGGGTAGGGTTTCCACTTGGGGAGAAGCCCACCCCGCCCCTCCCAGGCATTCAGCACATTACCGAGGCCTCAGTCTCATCGCAAGAAGCGTGAGGGCCCGTCTGTCAAAATGCTCCCAGGGTTGCCGGGAGCTGGTGCGGCAGCCCCTCCCTGGACCCCACAGCCTGTGTTCCCTTGTCCGCACGGGGACAAAGGTGCTCGCCAGCTGCCCATCCCAACCACCAGCCTCCACTCAGGCCAGTCCAACCCACAGCCGGGGACCAGAGGCGGCGGGCACCCACCTGCTTGGCGGAGGGCGTCATGCCCTGCTGTACCACGATGAGGGCCCGCGTGATGTTCTCCTCCTGCATCCGCTGGCAGTACACCTTGATGGTCTTGATGCCCACCTTGGGCTCCTCTGCAGACCGAGCACAGGCTGGTGGACGCTGGGCACCGCCCCCCGGGTTCTAGCCCACCCCTGCCAAGGTGCTGCGGTGCCGCTCCCCCGCTGAGGCCTCGGCCTCCTGTTTGCAGAGTGAGAACCGGGCTGCCGGTCCCAGAACGGGGCGCTGGCTGCCTGCATGTCACGTGGGAGCTGAAAGGTGCCCTGGGCCCTGGACCTAAGGGACCTCTTTCTGGAAGTGGGGTCTGGGAGTCTGGGTCTGCTCAGTGCCTCAGCGGTTCTGAGGTTCGGGAAGTCCCAGACTAAGCAGTTTGTTTAGTCCGGGGGCCCACGAGACCAGGGCTGGGGTGTTCGGAGGTGAGTGGAGGCGAGACGACCCGGGGAGCACGGTCCCAGCACGGAGACAGCCCACCCAGCTCCTCGCTGCCAGCACCGGGGGTCCTCACGGTCTCGGCAGCGCACAGGGCCTGGGGCCTGTCACGAGAGAACGGCTGGACCCTAGGAGCCCAGCAGGTCGGCGGCTGGGGCAGCCCCAGAGTCCGTGTGCAGCACGTCCGCTGCCTCTCGCCGTTCTCCTCACACCCCACTCCACCGACCGGCAGTGCCCTGTCCCCGAAGTCCCTCTGTTGGAGTCCTGACCCCCAGGAACCTCAGAATGAGACTGTGTTTGGAAATGGGGTCTTTAAAAAAGTAATTACGGTAACACAAGGTCGTGAGGCTGGGGTCCTTAAGAGATCAGGACACAGATACACAGGAAGGGACGAGCATGTGAGGACACAGGGAGAAGACGGAGGTCTACACACCAACGAGAGGCCCCCAACACTGGGAGAGAAGCACTGTCTGTTTATGCCCCTGGTCTGTGGGGTTTTGTTACAGCAGCCGTGCAAACTAACACAGGCAGGGACCTCAACCCTGTGCCACGGCCCATCTGAGAGAGCAGGACACCCCCACTGTCAGTAAAGACCAGGAAGTGAGGTGGCCCCACCCCCGAGATGGCACCACGGGAGGCACGTGCTTAGGCACCAAAGTCTACAATAAATACGCTTCACACACAGGGGACACTCTTCTTAAAAGTGCCACCTAGATTCATCCCAGGGTCACAAGGATGGTTCAACATATGCAAATCAATGTGATACACCACATCAACGAAAGGAAAGACAAAAACCACACGACTGTCTCAACAGATGCAGAAAAAGCATTTGATAAAATTCAGCATCCGTTCATGATAAAAACTCTTATGAAAGTGGGTATAGAGAGAATATATCTCAACATAAAAAAGCAATTCATGGATCCGCAGCTAAGACCCGGCACAAATTACCCATGACATTTTTCACAGAACTAGAACAAATACTCTTAAAATTTACATGGAACCATAGAAGACCCAGAATTGCCAAAGCAATCCTCAGAAAAAGAAAAAAGCAGGGGGCATAACTCACCCAGACTTACAATAATACTACAAAGCTACAGTTTTCAAAACAGCATGGTATTGACACATAAACAGACATGGATCAATGGAACAGAATAGAGAACCCAGAAATAAACCCACACACCTATGGTCAATTAATCTTCGACAAAGGAGGCAAGAATATACAATGGGGAAAAGACAGTCTCTTCAGCAAGTGCTGTTGGGAAAGCTGGACAGCCACATGTAAATCCATGAAGTTAGACACTCCCTCACATCATATACAAAAATAAACTCAAAATGGCTCAAAGATTTAAATGCAAGACATGAGGGGACTTCCCTGGTGGTCCAGTGGTTAAGAATCTACCTTTCAATGCAGAGGACGTGGGTTCGCTCCCCGGTCAGGGGACCAAGATCCCACACGCCGCAGGGCAACTAAGCCCGCGCACCACAATAGAGGGCTCACGCACCTTAGCTAGAGAGCCTGTGTGCCGCAAACCACAGAGCCCACGCGCTCTGTAGCCTGCATGCCACAACTACAGAGCCCACGCACCCTGGAGCCTGCATGTTACAACTAGAGAAGAGAAAACCTGCATGCCACAACTAGAGAGAAGCCCGCGCGCCGCGCTGAAGAGCCCGTGCGCTGCAATGGAAGATCCCGCATGCCTCAATGAAGATCCCACGTGCTGCAACTACGACCCGACGCAGCCATAAATAAATAAACAAACAAATAAATCTTAAAAACAAACAAACAAAAACAACTAAAAACAGAGTTGCCATATGACCCAGCAAGCCCACTCCTGGGCATATATCCAGACAAAACTATAATTCAAAAAGATACATGCACCTCAGTGTCATAGCAGCACCATTCACCATTGCCGAGACATGCAAACAACCTAAATGTCCAGATGAATGGATAAAGAAGATGTGGTACATATATACAATGGAATACTACTCACCCATAAAAAAGAATGAAATAATGCCATTTGCAGCAACATGGATGGACCTAGAGATTACCAAACTACGCCAAGTAAGTCAGAAAAAGACATATATCATATATCACTTATATGTGGAATCTAAAAAAATGATACAAATGAGCTTATTTACAAAACAGAAAGACTCCCAGACATAGAGAACAGATGTGTGGATGCCAAGGGGATGGGGGGTGGGGGAGGGATGGATTGGGAGTTTGGGGTTAACAGATACCAACTATTATATGTAAGATGGATAAACAAGGTCCTACTATATAGCACAGGGAACTATATTCAGTATCCTGGAATTAAACCATAGTATAAAACAATGTGAAGGGCTTCCCTGGTGGCGCAGTGGTTGAGAGTCTGCCTGCCAATGCAGGGGACACGGGTTCGAGCCCTGGTCTGGGAAGATCCCACATGCCGCGGAGCAACTGGGCCCGTGAGCCACAACTACTGAGCCTGCGCGTCTGGAGCCTGTGCTCCGCAACAGGAGAGGCCGCGATAGTGAGAGGCCCGCGCACCGCGATGAAGAGTGGCCCCCACTTGCCGCAACTGGAGAAAGCCCTCACACAGAAACGAAGACCCAACACAGCCATAAATAAATTAAAAAAAAAAAAAAAAATGTGAAAAAGAACATATATATATGTATGTATATATATTTATAACTGAGTCACTTTACCGTACAGCAGAAATTAACACAACGTTGTAAATCAACTGTACTTCAATAAAATACATTTTTAAAAAAAGTGCCACCTGGGTCTGTTGAACAAGCATTTTCTGCCCACCCCTTTGATTCAAGGCACTGGGGTGGGCCCCCAAGGTGCTCATGACCCAACATGGCCCCCTAACCTTTGGGGCTTTAGAGCCAGGCTGCCTCAGTGTAGGACGTGCAAAGACAGAGGAACACAGGGGTCCTGGGACACCCTTCGTGGTGGGGGGGTTGTCTTCACTCAACCCGGGGCTCAGAGGGGGTTCCCAAAGAGGAGGCACTTGAGCTCAGTCACCAGGGACGAGAAAGGGCAGGAGTCCTGCAGCAGCGCAGGAAGGGCAAGCGCTGGGAGCAGAAGCTGGGCTGATGGGTGGGGGCAGGGAGGACCCAGGGGCCCAGCTGGGAGGCCTGTGATAACCTTGATCGGAGAAAAGGGTTGAGGAAGAGAGAATGGGGAAGGTGACCGAGAAGAGGAAGCTGGAAAAGGAGTCCCCACAGCAAGGAGGGCGAGGGGGCAGAAGGATGAGAGCAGGCAGACTCTGGGTCACAAGGCACGTGGTTGCTACGAGCTGGCCCTGAGCTGCCCCTCACCTGGGAAGAAGACGAACATCTGGTCGGTGGGGTCATCGTTGTGGGCCACCAGCACCGTGAGATCTGTGCGCCGAGGCCGCCCTTCACTGGGCTTGTCCCCAAACTGGGCCTTGAACTCCTCCAGCGTCTGGTCCAGCTCATCCTGGGTCACCAGGTAGCCACGATCGTGGCACAGCTGCGAAGAGAAAGGACCAGGTGACCCCAGGGCGGAGGGGGGACGGCAGCAAGAACTCGGGGTAGGCGAGGCCGCTGCGGAGGAGACCGGGACAGAGCTGGGACGTGAGGAGGGCTGGTGAATGCAGAGTCAGGCCCCAGGGTCTGGGGCAGACAGGGACAGCTGGCTGGGAGGGTGCTGCTGGGCTGGTTGGGCAGACGCTGGTTGGAAAACCAGGCAAAGGCCTGAGGGTCAGCAGTTCTAGGTCCTGCCTCAGAAACTGGGGCTCTTTGAGTGCGTGGACTAGATGAGGACCCAGAGAGAGAAAGGAAGGTTGGAATCGCTACCCAGCCCAGCCCTGCCCGCACCCCCTTTCCTCGGCCTAGTCTCCCTCCAGAGCCCTGGGTCTCCTTTCCCAGGGGCCCCCGATACTGTCAACCAGAAGCACAGTTGCTCCGGCCCTGTCTTTGGGCAGCTCTGCAAAGCGGCAAAGAGGCTGGGGGCCACCACCCGGCCTTAGCCCAGCAGGATTCCTGGGAGGGTGGGTGCTCTTGATCAAGGCCGCAAGCCTCCGTGGCATCACATTGGCCCCCTCCCACGGGGTGGCTTAAAGAACGAGGCACACAGACAACACTGGTATGACTCGGACCCGGCCTGAGTAATTCAAAGTTGGTGGCTGAGACATCTAAGTAGCCACCAGACAGCGGTCGTCCAGCCCACCAGGGTTCCTTCCACCCCCAGGACCCCGAGATTCTGCGTTATGCACTTGAGGTGGTGCCGATAAGACAGTCTGGGACCTGGGACCTTTTGCTGAAGCCTTTGCACCTGGGCAAATGTCTCCTCCAGCAACAGAAAACCCAGAAACGATATGTAAGGGACTAGAAATAACTATGCACATGCGCAATTGGGGCAAACAAGGACCAAGATACAAAAAGGCCAAGAACCCAACTGCCACTTCTGAGGAGCCAGGAGCAAAAGCAGGGTATTGGGCATGATCCCTGCACACAGCACCACCAAGGGGGTGGGCAGACCCCTCCAAGCCACCCCTCCGGCCTGACCCCTGGACCCGCCCCCACCCTGACCCCATTTAAGGGACCAGCTCGCCCTCCTTGGAGCAAGGGCACCTGTTGCTTGTTCTCGCTATTTCGTGCTGCAGCACAAACTCCAATAAAGCCTTGCCTGAATTTCTCGTCTGGCCTGCTATCAATTTCTACTGATTAAGGAATTCAAGAACCCCGATAAATAACATCAGAACCTTCCATGGACACAAACACGCGTCGGCCTAGCGTCTGCCGTCCTCCCTCTCTCCAGCTCGAGCGAGACCCTGACCCCCTCCCGGGGGGCTCTTGGACTCGCGACTCCGTCCCCCGCAAACCCCCGCCCCGGGGGCCCCGCCTGAGCCCGACCCCTCCGCTAGAGCCGCGCGGCCGGGGGTGGGGAGGCTCATTCCTACCTCCGGGCCTCGCACCCGCCGTCCGCGCCCCGGCTGCTGCGTGCCCGGCTCGCCTGGGGGAGCGAGGCTCGCTCTCACCGCGTTCGCCAAGCGCGCTGCTCACCTGCATGATGGTCTTGCGGATCTTCCACAGCCGATAGGTCTCCTCCTCGTCGTCCATGACTGCCGCCGCTTGCACTCCCTGCGCCTGCGCCCGGCAGCACCCGCGCCCACTGCGCCTGCGCCGAGCCCCGGTCAGGCCCCCTCACGTCGCCCTCCCCTTGCAGGGCTGTCGCCGGCGAATGCCTGAATGCAGCGACCTTGGGGAGCGGCAGCGCCAAGGGCAGCCCGAGCCTTACTAAAGCGATGGTTGGCTGCGCGAGAAGCGTGCGACCAGCACCGCCACCCGCGCCTCGGAAGTTCTCGCGAGGCTTTGACCGCAAGGCCCCTCGGGAGTTGTAGTTTCCGCTCAGTGCCCGCCTGGGAGGGCCGTTTAGAATCCAGAGAACAGAGGCGAGGTGTGGGCGGGGAAACTGAGGCCTTGACGGGGTTAGGGGTCTGCTCAGCTCCCGGGGACCGTCGGGCGGCCTAAGAGGCGCTCCATGAGTGTTTGTGCATCCAATTGTAAGGGGTTTTCTCAGTTGGCTCAGGGCTACATGCAACTTAATGCCCCCGAGCCTCAGTTTCCCCTCTGTACAATGGAAATAGTGTCCCCATTTTAGAGGGTTAGCTGGGGACCTAAGGAGATGGTCGTACTTGGGAGGAGCTTGGAATAGTTCCTGGTGCTTATGAAATGCTCCCACCTCTGTCTTCCCCCTCTCCTGTCCCGTGAGCCCCAGCCCAGCCCCTGCCTGGATACCCCACAGCCCCCAAGACTGTGCATGTTTTTACAGTCCGCATCTGCCCCTGCCCCCGAGTTCGTACAGGAGGTTTGCCCACCCCTGCCGAGCCCAGTGCCCCAGCATTGGTAACTTCTCATTCAGTAATGCATTCATTCAATGATTCAATGTTTAATGAGCAACCACAGGGACAGTGAACAAAACAGGCCAAGCACCCTTACATGTCAGGGAGAGACAGGACAGAAGCAGTGAACATAATAAGTAAATGAGAAAGTATGTTAGACGGTGACAATGCTGTGGAAGAAGAAATAGAGCAGGCTGAGGGAGACGGGAGGTTTGCAGTCCCAAATGGGGTCAGGGAAGGGAATTCCCTGGCGGTCCAGTAGTTAGGACTCCGTGCTTTCAGTGCCGAGGGCCCAGGTTTAATCCCTGGTGGGGAAAACTAAGATCCCACAAGCCGCTCGGCCAGAAAAAAAAAAAGAAAAAAAAAATGTGGTCAAGGAAGTTTCCAGCAAAAACCCAAAGGGTGAGAGGGTAGGAGCCGTGGGGATGTCTGGAGGAAAGTGTATCAGGCAGGGGTGCAGTGTGTGCAAAGGCCCTGAGGCTGGACCATGCCTGGTTGTGTTGGCAGCAAGGAGGCCGGTGGTGGGGGAGGGGTGGCAGAAGAGGTCAGAGGGTCAGGTGGGGCATATCCTGGGAGGCCTTGCTGGTTGGGTTGAAAAGTTCAGGTTTGCAGCCATTTTCAGCATCTCCACGGGGCAGAAGCAGGGAGACCAGGCAGGGGGCTGGGGAAGACCGTCCTGGCCAGAGATAGGTATGGCTCCAAGGGAGGGGCAAGCAGCGGGCAGGTCCAGGGTGTCCGGAGGGCAGTGCCCACAGGATCTGCAGGTGGACGGGACGTGGAGATGAGAGACGCAGAGGCGGGCAGAGGAGGGAGAGCGACTGCGGTGGGAAGGTGTGGGGCGGCTCGGGAGGGGGTCCTTGGACGTGGTGAGCTTGGGGCTCCCAGGGGACCCTAAGGGGAGACATCCAGGGGGCAGTGGGATACAAGTCTGGAACTCGGGATGAGCTTGGAGTGGAGACAGACGTGGGTGTTGTGGGTGTACAGTGGAGACAGGAGCTGGGAGCCTGGATGAGATCACTGAGCAGATCGGATGCCAGGCACGAGGCTTGCCTACCTTGTTCAGAGGCCGGGAGGAGGGGAGGGAAGAGCAGAAGGTAGAGGGGTGTGGCCACCTGGGCTCCAGTCCTGACTGTGTGACCCGGGCACGTTACTTAATCTCTCTGTGCCTCGATGTCCCACCCAACTTGTAGAACAGGGACAAGAACAGCGCCCACTGCATAGGTACTTGGCTGATGATTGCAGCGCTGGCAATACTTAAGTGCTTCTTAAATAGAATAGAGGGACTTCCCTGGCGGCGCAGTGGTTAAGAATCCGCCTGCCAACACAGGGACACGGGTTCGAGCAACTAAGCCCGTGCGCCCCATCTACTGAGCCTGAGCTCTAGAGCCCGTGAGCCACAACTACTGAAGCCCGTGCGTCTAGAGCCCATGCTCTGCAGCAAGAGAAGCCACCACAATGAGAAGCCCGCGCACTGCAACAAGAGTAGCCCCCACTCGCCACAACTAGAGAAAGCCCAGGCACAGCAACGAAGACCCAACGCAACCAAAAATAAATAAGTAAATGAACATTAAAAAAAAAAAAAAATACGGGGCTTCCCTAGTGGCGCAGTGGTTGAGAATCTGCCTGCCAATGCAGAGGACACGGGTTCGAGCCCTGGTCTGGGAAGATCCCACATGCCGCGGAGCAACTAGGCCCGTGAGCCACAATTACTGAGCCTGCGCGTCTGGAGCCTGTGCTCCGCAACAAGAGAGGCCGCGATAATGAGAGGCCCGCGCACTGCGATGAAGAGTGGCCCCCACTTGCCGCAACTAGAGAAAGCCCTCGCACAGAAACGAAGACCCAACACAGCCATAAATAAATTAATAAATAAATAAAAATTGTATATAAAAAAAAAAAAATAGAGGGTGGGTGGAAGCCAGGTGTCCATGAGCCCAGTGAAGCAGCTGTTGGAAGGAGGAGGGACGGAGCAGCCATCAAAGCAGGTCTGAGGATTGAGCAGGGGATTGGCCAAGGGGACACTGTTTGTGACCGCAGAGAGCAGATCCAAGGAGGGGGCCCGGCTGGGGGAGGCGTTTATGGGAGGAAAGGTATTGGAGATGTGGATGTAGCAGGGGGGACAGGGAGAGGGTCCAGAGTGGGTTTAAGACAGGACAAAGGGTGTCTGTCTAGGTGATGGGCAAATCTGGGTGGGGGAGGGGGCAGAACTGCTGGAGGATCCAGAGGGTGGCCTAAACGGTAAGGGGGGAGGGCCCAGGTGCGAGTGACAGGGGACATTAGGTAGCCTTGCTGTTCTTGGGGGCAGGGAAGAGAGAGGAGAAAGGGCTCACAGTAGCAGGCGGGCCCAACCCCAAGGCCCATGACTCGGAATCCTGCCTGTGACCGTGTGGCCTCAGCAACAGCACATGGAGTGGCAACTTTCTCCTTGGAACCTCGCCACCATGCAGCCCAAGTGGCAGAGTCCAAGGTTCAGAAATCAGGCCACTGGGCTTCCCTGGTGGCGCAGTGGTTAAGAATCCCACCAGTGCAGGGGACACGGGTTCGAGCCCTGGTCTGGGAAGATTCCACATGCCATGGAGCAACTAAGCCCGTGCACCACAACTACTGAGCCTGCGTGTCACAACTACTGAAGCCCGCGCCTAGAGCCGTGCTCCGCAACAAGAGAAGCCACTGCAATGAGAAGCCCACACACCGCAACAAAGAGTAGCCGCTGCTCGCCACAACTAGAGAAAACCCGCGCGCAGCAACCAGGACCCAACGCAGCCATAAATAAATAAATAAATAAAATAAAATTTTAAAAAGTTATATATGTATAACTGAATCACTTTGCTGTACAGCAGTAATTAACACAACTTTTAAATCAACTATACTTCAATAAAATAAATGTTTAAACAAAAAAGAAATCAGGCCACCACCCTCACACTCCTGGGTGGGGATGTGAGATGGGCCAGTGGCTGTGGGAAAGTCTGGCAGCTCCTCAAACAGTTACACAGAGTTACCATGTGACCCGGCAGTTCCACTCTGAGGTGCATACCCAGCAGAAATGAAAACATATGCCCACACAAATACTTGTACAGCGTTACAAAGCCAAAAGGTGGAACAACCCATCAATGGACAAATGGATAAACACAATATGGTCCATTCATATAATAGGATATTACTCTGCATGAAAAGGAGAGAAGCACTGACACACACTACAACATGGATGAACCCTGAAGATGTGATGTTCAGTGAGAGACACCAGACACAAGAGGCCACATAGTACATGATGTGAAACGTCTAGAACAGGCAAATCCACAAAGAGTGGATTCATGGTTGTCAGGGGCTGGGGGAGGGGGCTGGAGAAGACTGGTAATGGGGACAGGGGGTTACTTTTTGGGGTGCTGAATGATATAAGCCAGTCACAGAAAGTGAAGTACTGTCTGATTCTACTCATAGTAGGTCCCTAGAGAAGTCAAATTCATAGAGACAGGAAGTAGACGGTGGGGGCCAGGGGCTGGGGGTTGACTACAAATGCGGATGGGGTTTCTTTCTGGGGTGATGAGAATGTTCTAGAATTAGATAGTGGTGATGGTTCCACAACATTGTGAATATACTAAAAATGACTTAATTGTACACTTTGGTTAAAATGGTGAATTTATGTTATATGGATTTTAACTCAATTAAAAACATTTTTTTTTTCTAAGAAGAAATCAGGCCCTGGTTCCGGAAAGGCCTCTGGCTGGTGGGCAACTCAGCGTCCCCACTGGGGGACACAGGCACTTTGGCCACCACAGGGAGCCTCGCTGGAGCCTTGAGACTTCCCCAAGATTCCACTGCTCCTCTGCAAAGTGGGGAAAGTGTGGAAAAGCGGTGAAACCCAGGCACAAATCCCTACCAGAGCCAGTGGGACCACAGTGGGCAGCTCATCCTGCCAAGTTCTGCTCTTATTGTAACTGGCCTGAAGTCAGGAATGGGGTGAGGTCTTGCTCCATCTCTCCCCCTCGGTGGGTTCCAAGGGGAGGGAAGGTCGCCCTGAGCTGTTTTTCTGCAAACCCTCAAGTAAATAGTCAGCCGGTGGCCATCTTCACGACAAAGTTACAGATCCCAACTGAAGGGAAACTGGGAACAGCTGAGGCTTCCCAAGGGCCACTCAGACTCACCAGTGTGGCCTGACACCCAGTGCTGCCAGGGGGCGTGAGGGGGGGTTTCCTGAGAAGTGCGGCACCCAGTTGAGATAACGGGAGCTCCCAGCCAAGAAATGACTTCAGAACTCACCGGCCCCTCGTGACCAGGCTGAGAGGGAGAAGCACGTGAAGGCTATTGGGCAAGGAAGGAATGTAGCAACCTGGCCCCGGGGATCCTGTCCCCTTTGCCACCGAACTCGGCCGTCTAAGCCCTGGGTTGGCCTGGGTTGGGGCAGAGGGAGGGGGCTCGTTGTCTCCTCCAAAGGACCCCAGCCCCGAAAGCCCTGCCCCCTAAGCCTCTGCAGAAACGTTCACCGGGAGGGTCCAAGAAGGAGAGAGAAGTTCACGGGCGGCACAACACCCTCCTGGCCGCAGGTCAACGTCCAGCCACGGCTGGGGGTGGGGGCAGCCTGGCCGGTGTGGAATTCCGTGACTCAGGTCCCGAGAATGGGGTGGGTCTGCTCTCTGGGCGGTGGCCAAACGCCTGAGCCTCGAGTGGGAATGAGCTTGGAGCCAAGCCAGCGGGAGCCCCATCCCGAACCGCACGCTGTGTCACGTTGCAAATGACAACAGACCCCTCTGGGCTTGCTCTTTCCTTGCTAAACACACACCTGCGCGTCCTCCAGGAGAAAGGGGGCGGGACCACAAGGGTAACTGCTAACTGCCCTCCCCAGGGCTCACGTGTCACTTATATAAGCAGTTAAGGCGGCGGTGTCCAAGGGCGGCGACGCTCGGCTCTGTGCTGACGGCGCACCCTGCAGCAGGGACGCCGCCGTCCGGGGCTGTCGCCGCAGATGACCCGCAGGCCCTCGCAGCGACACCGCAGCCCGAGTGGGGGGACTCCGACACCGAGCGTGGTTTTATTTACATTAAAAACAAAACCCCAAAAACAGTTTTCAATGAGCTGGGGCGAGTTTTCTGAGAGTTCGAGCCAGCCCCCCCCACTCCTTCCCCACCCCTCCCCCTCCCCCCCGGCACGGGTTTCCAGTAGTATCTCAAGTTGTTGAGCATCCCTCAGTATAGATAACTGTTCGCAAGCCTTCACGGCACCGCTGGCGTCGACGCTGCCACCCGCTCTCCGACGAGCATGCGCAGTCACAGCGACAAACAGCCGCCGGGCCCCGGCCCCCCCAGCCCGCCCCCACCCCGGCCTCCTATTGGCTGGCGCAGGCACGCGTCTGCAGAGCCTACGCATCCAGCCAATGAGGGCGCTGGTAGGCGTGGCCTAGGGCGGGGAGGCGAGGCGCGCCGGTGCGCGTCCATTGGTCGGCTCGGCGAGGGGAGGAGCGCTGCCTCCCGGGGAGCTCCCGCTGCCGCCGCGATGAGCTTCAACCGCTTGTGTCGTCTGTTGAAGCCAGCGCTTCTCTGCGGGGCCCTGGTAGTGCCCGGCCTGGCCAGCACCATGGTGAGCGCGGCGCCACTGGTCGTTGGGCGGGCCGTTGGGCGGGCGCGCGGCCTGCCTTCCGGCGCTCGGGGCCGCGGCGACCTTGGACGGGGGGCGCCGGCCTCGGGCGCGCGGACAGCACTCGGCGCCCCCTCCGCGGCCGTCGGGGCCGTGGGTAGCGCGCGGGCCGGAGTCACGGTCCGAGTCTCGGTGGGGGGCGGGGGCCGCGTCCGGGGGAGCCAGGGACAGGGCTGGGCGGTTGGGACCCCCGGGTGGGCGCCCCTGACGCACAGAAGCTGCAGCGTCGGGGCAGCTGGGGGTGGCGTCGTTGGCCACTGGAGCCCCGCCTGCGGCCCGGAGAGCGGGGGTGTCCGACGGGGTGGAAATCCGGGATCACGCGCCACGGGGCGTCACTGCCCCTCCCCCGCTCTGCGCGCCCCGGGGCCCCGCGCGGTGGCGTCACAGAGGAGCGGCCCAGCGCCCTTGGCTACCGGCCCTTTCTCCCCGGGGCGCGGCGCTCGGTGAGCACAGGTGCGGCCGGAGACGGGCGGGCATGGGACGCGCAGCCGCCGGCTCCCCGGGTCGTCGCAGGCAGCGGCGCCGGTTGCTGGCCGGGCGGCGGCGCCGAGCCTCCCGGGGGCGGCGGCACCGCCGAGCCCCCCGGAGGCGGAGGGCTCGAGAGTGCTGTCGCAGGAGGGCGCGCCCCCGGCTTCCGCCGACTACCAAGAGCCCTGGGCAGGTGGGGACCGCGGCCGGGGAAAGCTTTGGCTGCGGCAGCGAGTCCCAAGACCCGGTGCGCGCGGGGCCCCCACACCCGCGGGCGGCGTCCCCACCCACTGGGGTACCTGGCGGGGTTCCGAACACTTCCTGGGTCTCAAGTGTCTCCGGTCAAATGTGCCCTGCTGTGCAGGGGAGCGTACGCCTTTGAGGAGGAGGAGCCTCCCCTTTTACTTGCCCCAGGGCTCCGGTTTTCCTCCCTTGGCACCCCGGGCTGGGCGAGCGGGCCGGTTGGCCGCGGGCTCCAGGCCCCGAGGTCCGCCGGCCACTCGGCACGCCCTTGCCTTGCAGTGCGCGTCCCGCGACGACTGGCGGTGTGCTCGCTCCATGCACGAATTCTCAGCTAAGGACATCGATGGGCGCATGGTTAACCTGGACAAGTACCGGTGGGTACCTGCCCACTTGGTGGAGGGAGCAGGGAGAAGGTCGGGGCCATGGCCTGACCGCCTCGTCCCGCCGCCTCCAGGGGCTACGTGTGCATCGTCACCAATGTGGCCTCGCAATGAGGCAAGACAGAGGTAAACTACACTCAGCTGGTCGACCTGCACGCCCGATTCGCTGAGCGTGGTTTACGGATCCTGGCCTTCCCTTGCAACCAGTTCGGGAAGCAGGTGCGTCATGGCTGGCCCTGGATATCCCTGTGTGTCTCTGTGTGCGGGCGTGGGGAGAGGGTCTTTCTGTGGAAGCGGGAGCCAAAGGGGTACAGGCTCCTCCCCACTCACCCCAGCACCCCTGTCTGCACAGGAGCCAGGGAGTAACGCCGAGATCAAAGAGTTCGCTGCCGGCTATAACGTCAAATTCGACATGTTCAGCAAGATCTGTGTGAATGGGGATGATGCCCACCCACTGTGGAAGTGGATGAAAGTCCAGCCCAAGGGGAGGGGCATGCTGGGAAAGTGAGTTGGGGGCCAGGGCGGGGGGGGGGGGTCAGGATGGCTCCCCAGGGGCAATGGGGGGTCTGCAGCTGCCACGGGATTCCTCACGATCTCACGCTTCTCTTCTAGTGCCATCAAATGGAACTTCACCAAGGTAAGGGGTGCTGGGGGCCTGGGGGACGGGGACAGACCCAGCCACAGCTGGGCTGCTTCGAGGGTCCCTGGCCCTGACCTAAATGGGGCGGTGCATGGGGACTGCTGGCTCGCCCCAGCCCCATGGTGGCCTCGGGTCCTGACACGGCCTCCCCCACAGTTCCTCATTGACAAGAACGGCTGTGTGGTGAAGCGGTACGGTCCCATGGAAGAGCCCCTGGTAGGTGTCTGTCGGGGAGCCTGCCTGGGAGGGCCCTGGGAAGAGGCGCCCCTGACCCCCTTTCCCCCGCAGGTGATAGAGAAGGATCTGCCGTGCTACCTCTAGCTCCACAAGTGTGCTCCCCTGACCCGAGCCTGCTGCCTGTGCCCCTCGGAGCCTTCCACCCGGCGTCCATGATGGTCTGCCTGAAAACCAGCCCCTGGTGGGGCAGACCCGAGAACCCGGCGTGCACCCCTGCCGGAGGAAGGTCCCTCGGCCCGGCTAACGGCTCGGCAACCCCACCCCCTGCTGCCTTGTGGGAATAAAACACACAATACAAATTGACTTGCTTGTTGCTTTTGCTTACCTGGGGGGTGGGGGGTGTCTTGTCCCAGGCCTCTCTGGGCTCAGGGGCAGGTATAGTCAGCTCCCCAGGCTGGGGGCGGGGGGAATGTGGGAGGTGGAGTTCCCTCAGGGTTCAGAGGGCTGCACCCGCCCTGCTGCCCCAGCTGCTAATCTCCTCAGCCCAGCCAGGGCAGAGCTGATCCTGGCGGAGATGCTGCCTCCTGACTGGCCCACTGCTCTAGGTCTGCGGGGGGCACCTCGGTCTCCTCCAGTGTGCCCAGGTGGGAGGGTCAGGCGACCTGGGCCTTGTGGGCCTGCCTGCTGGAGGCCCACTGCACCTGAGCTGGGCGTCGGGCCCAGCTGGGCACCAAGCCGGCCTCGCGGTGAGGACGCGGAGTCTGCACCAGGCCTGCCCACGGGCTTCACCCAGCAGAGGGAGCCCCCCCAGGAGGGCTGGTGGGCACAGCCTGCCTGCCTGCAGCTCAAGAGAGCCATCCTGGTGAGAGTGGGGGGGAGCACAGCTGTAGAGTGGCCGAGCTGCTCTACCAGGGCCTGCTTCTAGGGCCCACCAGTCCGCCTCCCCAGTGGGGGCAGCCCCCTCCCACTTCCGGGCCAGAGGCCGGGCACGCTCCCCACAGCTTCCAGGAAGGGCCTGGCGTCCAGTCCTGCCTTCCCAACTCGGCCCAGCTCTTGGGCTCTCCTGTCCCCAGGCTGCCCCACCTGCCTCAACCAACAAACACCCCGAGGAAGACCTGGAAAGAAACCAAGGCAGAGCCCTCAGTCCTGAACACGGGGTTCTGAGCAACGGGCCCAGGCGGCTCAGGTCTCGGCGGGCAGGAGGCAGCAGTGTCTGCTCCAAGACGCCTGGGGCCTGGTACGGCCGGTTCAGAGGCAGCTGGCCTGCTATCCCGGTGCCAGGACCACGCAGTGGACAAACAGCCTCTTGGGGCGGGTGTCTCCCCAAGCCTGGCCCCGGTCATCCAGAAGGCCAGGCGCTGTGGGTGGGATGAGGCAGCAGAGGGAGGGCCAGCAGCCTCCCCGGACCACCGTACGCCCCCTCCCCCCGCCCCCTCCCCGCCGTCCCTGCAGGCCAGAGCAGCAGACAGCCTGGGAAGTAGTGAAAAGGCACATATATTTAAAAAAGATCTCTTTACATATATACACTTGAATTCATTATAAATACACATAGAAACCAGGGGGCCACCCACCAGCTCCGCAGGAGATTCCAGGCCCTGGGAGAGGTGGCTGGGCAATAATTTAGGGCACAGAGAGCAGGGAGGGGGTTGCATATATTAATAGAAGATCTGCCCCACGGAGCCCCCCAGAGGCGGTGGGGCCCTGAGCACCTGGGGTTTCCTGAGTTTCCAGCTCTTGGGGCCACCCAGTTTTGTGGATTTCAGGGATCCAGGCCTGACCCGGCCTGGTAAGGTGGGTGGGGTGGGAGCCCCAACCCCGGCCTGGAGGGGGGCAGCAGAGGACAGAGGCACAGAGGAGGCCCCCCACCCCCAGGCCCTGCCTGGCCCCTAAGTGTCCTGAGTGGGGCCTGCGCATGGCCACTGCCCACCAGGCAGGGCTCGGAGGGCCCCCCCAGGGCCGGCAGCGTCTCGAGGGTCTGCCCAGGCACCAGCGGGAAGGCACTGCAGTGGAGGCCTCGGGAGGCCGGACGAAGGGCCCCTGGCCCCGCCTGCTCCTCTCAGTAGTCCGCTCACCACCCGCTTCCCCGATGTAGACAGGGCGCCTATTATAGATAAGTAAGTTTCGTGCGGGAAGGATGCCTCGGGGCCTAGGAGTTGGGGAAGGGGGGGCTGAACTGGATGACGCTCTGCCGCTCGGGGCCCCCACTGCCCTCTGGCGCGCCTGCTGCCCCCCTGCCGGCGCCCAGCGGGCCGGGGGGCTCAGGGGGCGGCGCGGCGTTGAGGGAGCGCAGCATATCCTCCAGCACCTCCTTGAAGTTGATGTCGCAACCCTGGTGCAGGAGCGCCGCGGGGTCAGCCGGGGCATCGGGGGCACCCAGCAGCAGGCCGCCGGGGCCAGGGGCCGGGGCCGGGAAGGCGAAGGGCGAGGGCGGCGGGAAGGCCTGGGCCGGCGGACTGTACGTGAGGTCCAGGACCTCGCCGGGGCCACAGGGCAGCGCGAGCGGGCGTGGGGCGGGCGGCAGCGCGGGGAGACCCCGGGCGCGCGCCTGCTTGCGCTTCACATCGGCGTCCATGAGCTGCAGCTCCTGCAGGACGCGGCGCACGCAAGCCTCGGGGATCTTGATGCCTGCGGGGTGGGGGCGGGGCCGGCGGTCAGGGCCCGAGGGGCGGGGCGCGGCGCCCCCTCCCCCACCCCGCCCACGCCCACCGCTCACCAACTTGCTTCTTCTTGTCCTTGGTCTTGAGGCGCACGATCTGCAGGTAGCTGCTGCTGGTGACGTCGGCCATGACGGCGGCGATGCGGCCCCACACGCGCAGCAGGGCCCCGCACAGCATGTAGTGGTGTCGCAGCCTCAGGCCCTGCGCGCAGTCCTTGCCCTCCTGCACCAGCCGGCAGTGCCGGTTCCTGCGCGGGGACCACGGCTCAGACCAACTGCTGCACAGGCATGGGCGCGCCCCCCCAACACCCCCCCCCACTCCCCCCAGGCTGCCCTGGGCCCTCACCACGTGGTGTGGCTGCAGTGCGTCAGCGAGAAGGTGTAGCTGCTCTCCCAGTGCTCTCTGGCCTCCTCCGCTGTCACCTGCGGACACAACCGGTTGAGCCCCTGGACCGCGGGCAGGCGGGGAACAGGAGGTCCGAAGGCCCCAGGCCCGCTCATCCTGCACCTGGCGGCCAGGGCAGCGGAGCATGGAGGTGGAGGGCCGGCCTGGGGTCTGCAGGAGACGGGCGCGCCAGGGGCACAGTGGGGGCGCACTGCGGGGCCGTCGGGGCCTACCCGGTGGAACCTCCGGCACAGGCTGTCCAAGGTCTCCAGCTGGCTCTGCCGCCCGATGTTGGGCTTGTACACGGTGAAGAGCTTGCCGCGGTTCTGCTGGGCCAGCAGGCAGCTGGGCTTGTTGCCGCGGACCTGGGTGGGGGCGTGTGTGAGGCTGGGGCTGCATCGCATGTGCCGGTGCGGGCCCGCGCGGGCCGCCGCCCTCCCCTCCCAGCCCACCGGCGGGGGTCCTGCCCGTGGGGGGGCGCTGGGGGCTTGCTGGGGGGCCCACCTTGTAGGAGAGGTAGAAGCCGTCGTGGGTGCCCATCAGCTCCAGCGACCGGGCATAGGCCTCCTCCCACTTCAGGCCGCGGTCCACGCTGATCTGCGGGCACGCGGGCGTCAGGGGGGGTGGGGGTGAGGGGTGGGGGCGGGGCGGGCGGGTGTAGCCACTCACCTTATAGAAGACCACCTGCCCATCCTGCGGGTGCCCGGGGGCCAGGAACACCTGCTGGCTCTCCTCGTAGATCTCGTCAATGCCGGGGGCCAGGTCTGGGGAGGGCGAGCGGGGTCAGTGGCCGGTCTCGGGGCCCGGGCCCGGGGGGAAGGGCATCCCCAGCGGGGCTCACCCAGGATGCCCATGTCGTATTTGCCCTCCTTCTTGTCGGCGGCGATGAGGTGGTCGAAGGTGTCGGAGAAGTACTGGAAGAGCGTGTTCTGCTTGTGCACCTCTAGCCCCAGGATGCGGTTGAGGAACTTGCTGATGGAGCAGTCTGCTGGTGACAGGGGCCCTCAGGCTGCGTCAGGCCGGCCCTCCCTGTCCGCCCACCCGGGAGGTGCGGGGCCGGGGGCATGGGACTCACCCTTCTCCACGTCCAGGCAGCCGGACCGGGACTCGCGCCCGCCGATGCCGACCGACAGCAGCCCCTGCTTCATGTCTGTGGGGAAGGAGAGCCTCGCACGCCTGCCCACCCCACCCCACAGGGGCTCCCCCTCATCACCCGTGTCCCCCTGGGGTGTGTGGGGAGGGTCCACCAGCTCACCGCGGAAGAAGACGGCGTCCCCTCCAGGGTAGCCCTGGGGCAGCGGCACCTTGCTCTCTGTCTGGCTTAGGATGGTGGTGAGGACGCAGCTGAGCGCCCGGGCGCCGTACTGTGGGGAGGGGTGAGGGCCGCGGGCCGCGTCAGAGGCTGGGGCACCCCAGGTGTCGGGGTCCTGGCACCCCGGGGACCCTCCTCTCCTGGGCCACCCCCCCTCGGGTACCTTGTTCTCAAAGTTGTACTTGCTCAGGTCACGGGACTCGGTGGCTCGGCGGTCCCCGTGGGTCAGAGCCCCCTGCCCAGGATGGGGAAAGCGGTCACACGTTGCCCACGTGTTGCTCCTCCCTGCGCCCTCCGCCCTCCCCAGGGAGCCTCCCCACCCAGTCCCCCGCCCAGCCCCGCCGGCCCCCCCCGCCCCCCGACTCACCAGGCTCTCCAGCCGCTTGGCCACGATGGAGGCAAACCTGCGCTCCCCGGCCAGCTCCGAGATGAGGAAGATGTACTCAGGCGCGGAGACCTGGTTGGAGCGGTGGGTCCGGCCTGGAGGCAGAAAGGGCTTTTAGGGACCAGGCAGGCCCCGGGGTGGGGTGGCCTGGGGTGGGGGCGGGGCTCACCAAACTGCTGGATGGCCCGGTCGGCGCTCCAGGGCAGCTCCAGTGTCATGTGCACCCTGCGCCGCTGGTTGGGGACCCGGCGGTCGGCTTGGAGGGAGATGCCGGAGCTGGAGGCCTCTGAGATGATGGCCACGAGCTAGAGGGACGTGGACGGGGACAGGTCTGCGGGGCTGCAGGGCAGGCAGCCTGCTCCTCCTCGCCCCGCACCCTGTGTGCCCTGGGTCAACTGGCTGCATTTGGGGTGACCCACACAGGAAGTTCAGACGTGTGTGTCCGTGAACGTGTCTCCGAGGGCTTAGAATGGAATCTGGACCATCCCGGGTCACCCCTGGAGTGTCTGCCTGGCCTGTGGACATCAGCTCCCATGGGGCAGCCCAGAGAAGCGGTGGGCCAGGCACCGACACAGGACACGTGCGACTCGGGCTGAAGGCGGGGCTGGCCGGGGGGCGCTGTGAGGGCCCCACGCAGGCACAGGAGCACAGCACACACCCCTACACACGGCTGGTGATCCTCCAGCCAGCCGCTCGGGACCCCTGTGCCTCCCGGCCCACGCGCAGCTGCACAGGGGTGCCCTCCAGGCACAGCCCCGCACCCCACCTTCTCTCCGCTCATGAAGCGCT
Organism: Eschrichtius robustus; assembly: GCF_028021215.1. Lineage (NCBI taxonomy): Eukaryota > Metazoa > Chordata > Mammalia > Artiodactyla > Eschrichtiidae > Eschrichtius > Eschrichtius robustus. The sequence goes on along the minus strand of NC_090825.1, from coordinate 178,877,994 downwards.
CCTTCTCCCTGAGGTTCACGTGGTCGATGGAGAGGCCCTGCTCCGCCCGGGACTCGAAGGCCACTGTCCCGTCGGACCTGGACACTACGCGGCCCTTCCTGCCGGTCATCTGTGGCCGTGGTGGGGGCGAGGGGACAGGCTGTCAGCCGCTGTGGTCGCCCAGGGGCTGGTCCCCGTGGGCCTCAGTTTCCCTATCCCCCCACCTGGGACCCTGGGGCTCTTGGGTGTGTGTGGCAGGGGGCTGCCAGGACCCGGCCTCTTGCCAGGCTCGGGTGCCCACGGGGCCATAAGCAGGAATGTTCACTGCACCTTCCTAAGTTTTTTTATGGCAACCCAGCCGCCTAGGCCAAGATGAACCTGAGGTGGCACCAGAGGGACGTCCCAGGAAAGAGCACCGGAACACAGGGGGAAGGAAGGACGGGAGGGGGGACAGGATGGGGGACGGGGTCGGGGGTCAGGCTTGGGGCTTGAGAGCACACCCAGACCCCGGAGGCCCGGGCTGGGAGCCCTGGCCCAGGGGGGCGTGCGGGGGAGGTGGGTGTGGAGCTGGGTGGCAGTGGCTGAAGGGGTAGAGCAGGACACGGGACGCTGGACCCAGCAGCCGCCCCCCCCCCGCCACCGCCGAGCTGGCCACCAGGGGGCACCAGAGCTCACCTCCGCCACGCACTCCGGACCCCCAAGCTGGTCAATGAGCTCGTCCAGGGTGTTGACGGGCAGCTCCCGGCCCAGCGTCCGCACCTTGGCCAGCAGGTCCTGCTTCAGCCGGTCCACCCGCTCCAGGACACCGGGGCCGTGCAGGTCCCGCGGTGGGGGACACAGGGGGCCTGTGGGGCCAGAGGGTCAGGGGGGACTGGCCAGGCCGCCTGCCCAAGGTCCTGTTCCCAGCCCTGGCCCTTGAGGATGACAGGGGTCTCTGGGGAGCGGAGCTGAGCCAGGGGTCCAGAACCTTCTCCCTAAGCCCCACCAGCCCTTGCCTAGCCGCACGCCCTGACCCCCACACTCGGAGCCTGAGAAGCAGGGACGTGGGGGGAGGGTGTGGGGGCGGCCACGGGCCTCACCGCGGTCGTCGGCCGGGAGCCCGATGGCGTCCACGATGACCACGTCGTCGTCCATCAGGGACTCGGGGGAGGAGTGGAAGTCGCTGTCCAGGCCGCCATCCGACTCCGTGCTGCTGTCGTCACTGACGCGGATCACGCCCGCTGCGTCACACGCCAGCCTGGGCACCTTGGCCCCGCGGCCCCGCGGCCTCCCTGCAGGGGAGCAGCCAGGAGTCACTTCCACCTGGCCCCGCGCCTTTGTCCTGGCGGCACGGTCCGGGGACAGGCCCGGGTGCCAGGATGGTCAGGGCTCAGGGCCGGAGCCCCCTGCTCCATCCACCTTTGGCAGGTCTGGGCTCTCCTGGTGGCCGGGGCGCGGCGTAAAGGGGCATCTCTAACACCCCCGCCAGACTTCCTGACACGGCAGTGTGTCCTCGGGTGGTGCCTGGGGAGGCCACACGCCCACCCTCAACAGGGCGGCCCTGGGTGGGTCGGCCAGAGGATGAGCCCAGGCCCTGATGGGGTGGCAGTCCAGGGGTCTACGTAACTAGGCTACCCTCCAGGACACCCGGAAGGCCGGTCCCAGGAAGTGGGAGGGGCAGGACTGGGCCCCCCGAGGCTGGCCGTGTACCCTCAGGTAAGTTGCTTGGCCTCTCTGAGCCCTACTTCCCCCCTGGGAGTGGATGCTCAGTCTTTGCCTAGAGGAACAGCGGGCAGTGCATGCCAGAAGGTGCTATGAGGCCACTCCCCCGTCCCGGGGTGCTTTTAAGGGCTCCACCCTAGTCCCTGGACCAGTGTGGTTTCGGCCTCGGGCTCACTTTCACCTGGGGAGTGCGAGGCCCCGCCTTCTGGGGGTGAGGCTAGAGGCCGTGGGGATGCGCTAGCCACACCCCCATCCTGCAGCGCTGGGGTTTTTAGCTGACTGAGCAGCTGCCCTGGAGGGTTGGGGAGGGCATCAGGGGTCAGGCCACGTGGCTGTGCAGCCAGCAGCAGAGGGAGCAGCGGGAGTGACGGGCCGACCCAGATCAAGGCTTAGAAAGGAGGGAGGCCGGAGGGAGGCGGCAGGAGCAAGGGAGGAGGCCACAAGGCGCCCGAGGTCCAGGCGGGCGGCGGGCGCTTACGTTTTCGCTTACTGCCCGGTCCTCTCTCTCGCTTCCTCTTGGTTGAAGGAAAGTGCTTCTGAATTAGCGACAGAAAGACGCCTCTGAAAGTGAAAAGCAGAGTTTATTTTCACTGGGAGACCTGGAGGGGTTGGGTCCCGTGTGTGGGTTTGCTCTGGTGGGGACACCCAGCGCCAGGGGGCCCCACGGGTGGGTCTGGGTGCAGGGGCTCAGAGAAGGTTGGTGGGAGGGGAAAGGAGCTGCAAGGACATGGGGGCGGGGGGAGCGGGGGGGGGCGGGGTTCCCACGGGCGGGGTTCCCACCCACACGTGGTGGGCAATGGACGGAGCGTGGGTGGGAAGCTGGGTGGGGCTCCCGCCGTCAAAGGGCCCACAGTTCTGCCCACACACGCTGACGGCCTCTGAGGGCCAAGGGGGTGGCTCCCAGGATGGGGTCCCACGGGAAGGGAGGTGACGCTGGGCTGAGGGGGAGGGGCCAGGATGAGGAGAGCCAGGCAAGGGGCCTCGTGCTGGGACCCTCGCCCAGGGTGGGAAGGGAGGCCAGGGGCTTCGGGGACCACCAAGGCCAGTCCCTAAAATCAGTGCAGTCCTTGAAACGGCACGGTTCCCACGTGGGGGGGTGGGGGTGGGTGCGGGCGCCGGGAAGCCTCATTCTAAAGCCCTGGGACCCTCGGCCAGCGCCCTCCGAGTCCTGGGGTCCCCACGGTTACCCTTTCTGGCGAGCTGGGCCTAAGGTCACTGAGGGCCGGGGCCGCTCCCTAGGCTGGGAACACAGGCAGAGCCAGGCCACAGGTCGGCCCCAGGGTGGGTCGCACAGGGAGGGGTCCCCGGCATAGCCCCCAGCCTCCCCCCCAGGTCGCAGGCATCACTCACTCGGCAGCGGACACGAAGCCATCAAGCTGGCCCTCCTTCTCACCCAGCACCTCCCGGGTACGCGCCTCACCCGTGGACTGCAGCCCAATAACCACGCACTGCGGGGGGTGGGTGGTGGTGAGCAGAGCCCCGACCACCAGCCCCGGAGTGCGGCCCCAGAGGGGCCACCAGGGAAGCCTCAGGCCCCACACCCGCCCTGTCCCGGCAGCCGAAACCCAGGGTGGGCCTCAGTCTCTCCCTCCTCCCACCCATGTCCCTCGGGCTGCCAGGCCCCGACAAGCCCAGATCCACCTGGAAAGTCCACCTGGCAGCCCACAGCCAGCCTCAGCTCCCGGACCCCCACCCCCATCCTCCGCCCTGTTCTTCCTGGGGACTCGCCAGCCCAGCCTGCACAGGGGGAGCCTGGGGCAAGGCGGGACCAGAACCTTCCGGGCCTCAGCATCGCCCTCACCAGCCCCATCCTTGCAGGTTCGACCCAGCCACGCGCAGGCTCCTCTGCGATCGTGAGGCTGACACGGCGTGCCGGGTTCTGCCCACTCGCCCCTGACACAGGGATGCAGGGGGCCCGGCACAGCCCACCTCACCTTGTCCCGGGCCAGCTCCTCCCGGGCCAGCTCCACCAGCCGGCGCACCTTGGCGGCAACACATAGGTACTTGAAGAAGCGCTGGTGGGCCGACCAGAACTGGCCCCACAGGGACTTGCGCGACTCCAGGCCGATCCAGTCAGCGGCCTGCTGGAACACGCCCAGGGCCTCGGCCCACTGCAATGACACGCCCGGCTCAGCTCACTACCACCGCCTCTGCCCGGACCCCGGCTGCCCTCGCCCCGTGGAAACGTGGGCCAGGGAAGGGGGGTGTAAGTAGAGCAACAAGGAGGCCCTGGCGATAGCTGGACGGTCGGAAATGTCAGGAAACAACAAGTGTGATGCTGGCGACGCCGTGGTGGAATGGCGCTCGTGCAGCCCAGGGGCAAGTGGACACCGCCTCCCGAGGCGGCGGGGACACCCACCCTCCCTCCCTGCCAGCGGCCTCCGACTCCCCACACTTCAGACCAGGGGTCTCGCCAGGGCGGTCCTGCCCCCAGGGGACACCGGGCCACGTCTGGGGCATCTGTGGCTGTCACACCGGGGGGATCCAGGCAGCGAGCAGGTGGGTCCAGGGAGGTGCTGCCCAGCCCGCAGCGCCCAGGACGGCCCCACGGAGACAGACTGAAAACGGCCACCAGCTCTGGGTTCTGTCCTGGGGGCAACGTGCTCATGGAATCGTGGGGAGGGGAGGCGGGGACGCGGTCGTACAGTCCGTACACAATCCCCAACTTGAACAGGATCAAGATGCTGGGCTCCTGCCAAAGACCGAGGCGGGTGGGCCAGCTGTGCCCTCCCGTCCACAGTCTGACTAATCCCCGTGGTGTCCTTAAGGGCAGACGCCGAAAGTGACGGGGGCGTAACTCCAAGGGGACACGCAGGCTGTCCACTCAGTCAGAGGCTCACCAGCAGGGCCGCCCGGTTGTAGATGTGCTCGAAGGCCGGGGCCAGCGGGATCTCCTCGATGCGGAAGGTGACGCCGGAGAAGCTGAGCTGGCGTGCGATGTACATGCCACTGACCTTCATGTCCATGGCCACGATCTCCATGGCGCCCACACCCCTGCGGGTGAACACAGGCTGCCTGGGCAATGGCCTGGGACCACATGCTAGGTTCCACCCGGGGACAGAGCGACCCGGGGAGGGGCTGTCACCCAGCACTGAGCCCTGGAGGGTGAAGAAGGGCCAGGTACATGGAGCAGAGAGCACTTGCAAAGGCCCTGTGGCCACCAACGGCCTGGTGGGCCTTGGAAACAGACAGAAGGTGGTCTGCCTGGACCAAGGAGGGGCCTGCACAGGAGCAGGAAAACTGGGGAGGGGGCCCTTTCCCCCCGAGACCGATGGGAAGTACTAGGCAGAGAAAGGATGGGATTTGCATTTTAGAATCTCTCTGGCTGCCAGAGGAACATGGGCAGGTGTGAGGGTGACACCTGGCCCCCGCTCCCATCACGTGGGGGATGGGCGTGGGGGTAAAGAGCACACCTCTTCTCGATGGCATGCAGAAACTCCTCGAAGGTCCGGAAGGGCGTGCCCTCGCCCCAGATACCCAGGCGGCTCATGTAGATCATGTTCCGGGGCTCAGAGGCACCTGGGGGAGGGGGGAGCCACCGTCAGCTCCTCTGACCTGGGAAGGTCGGGGGCCTCAGGTGTGGCCCCAGAAATGGCACGAGGGCCAGGAATGGGGACCTGAGCCTCTTGGGAAAGTGCCCACAGCCAGCTGGCAGAGGGGAGGCCCCTGACGGGGGTTGGTGTCTGAGAACAGGGCCTGGCAGGAGCTGGGCTGCAAACTGGACGCTTCCCCGACTCCCTCCCACAAGCTGCGCCAGGGCAGGCATCGCTCATCGATGACCAGGCCCTCACCTGTGGCGCTGGCGTAGACCACCCTAGCCAGGGGCAGCTTGTTCTGCAGGTCCAGCACGGCCTTGCCCATCTTGGTGGAGCTGGCATTCTTGGCTTTGTGGCACTCGTCAAACACAATCTGGGGTGGGCGTGGGTTAAGGACTGTTCTGGAAGGCGGGCCGCCCCACAGACCCACCACGATGCCCTAAGTGGTCCCTTCCTGGTTGGGGGGAACTCCGGAAGGTGCCTGGGGGGATCTGGCCATGGGGTAGGGTCCTTGGGGTGTGTGAGGCCACCAAGGCCAGAGGGAGACAGCCTCTAGGCCCCGAACAACGCGGACAGGAATTGGAAGACACAGAAAGTAATTAATGTTTTCAGGGGAAAAAGAGCAAGTTACAGACAAGTATGTCTGTCACGAACCTACCTGAAAGACAAGGTGTGAGTGCCAAACGCACGCGCACGTGTCCACACGTGTGTATAGGGGTTCGACGGAGGATTAGTGGAAACACGAGTGAGGTTAGCCTGATGCCGTCAGGCAGCCCCCAAGGTGTGAGGTTAACATTGCTATTTTTTTATGCTGCTGTTGCTGAGCTGAGGTGTCACCTGACACCAGGCACCCAGAAGCATCAGTAACCCTGCTGCTTCTTCTGGCTCATGGGAGCTCTGAACAGACTATGCCTCGTGAACAGAGGGCCCACAGGCCTTGTCTCATCGGAGGGAGCGAGGGGAGCTTCGGGAAAGTGCAGTCACCCCACTTCTGGGAACAAGGGTGAATCCCAGGGAGATAGAGCCTGAGGGTCCTTTAAGGGCCCCTGCAGAAACCCCCAGGGGAAGCTGTGGCATCTCACCGCGCGCGCGCGTGTGTGTGTGTGTGTGTGTGTGTGCGCGCGTGCGTGGAGGGGGGGAGAAGCTGGGGAGAAGGCCGAGGGGGGTTGGCCTGAAGGCTGTTACTGGTAAGAAGAATGCGTGAAAGAAGAAAACGTTAACACCAGACAAGCATCAGACTCTAGCTTATAGTCTTCTATACTTCTTTTTCCTACAGCTTGATGGACTTTCCTTTTTTTCTTTTTTGGCCACACCAGGCAGCTTGCGGAATCTCAGTTCCCCGACCAGGTATCAAACCCGTGCCTCCTGCATCGGAAGCGGGGAGTCCTAACCGTTGGACCACCAGGGCAGTCCCTGGTGGACTTTCCTATGCTTTGTTTCCTACAGTTTGGTGGGAGCAAAAAGAAAGTAATCTCAGGCTGAAGAGCAAAGGAGGGAGACGCCTGGGGCTTCGGCCCAGTCAGGAAGGGCCTGGGACCCACAGCAGCTGGCAGAGCTAGAGCAGCGGGGCCTCTGGCCTAGCTGTGCTCTGGCTCTCCTGGCCTGCCTCCCGCCCCGCCCCCACGGAGCCTGGGTGGGACCAGCTTGGGGGCCGGACAAGGACGGGGGCGGAAGTGCTCTGCGCCCCGAGACCTCCGGCCCCGCCGCCCGCGGTGTCGCAGCAAATACCACCCCGACCCTGTGGTTACGGGTCCGGCCGGCTGGAGCCAGGAGGCCGAGCCAGACGGCCAGGGGCGGGTAACAGCGGTCCCTGAGGGCGAGCCTGAGCCACCAGGCCCTCCCTGCCGGGAATTCCTCCCGCGCTTCCGCCCCCTCCAGCGCCGGCCAGGACCAAGGCCTCCCGGCCCCCTGCGCTCGGCCCCGCCCCTCCCGGCCCCCTGCGCTCGGCCCCGCCCCCTCGTCGCGGCCAGGATACCACGCCGTTGAAGGCCTCGCCGCACCACTCCAGGATCTGCCGGATGCGCGTGCGGTGCTGCCCGCCTGCCTGGCTCTCCCCGATCAGGGCGGAGTAGGTGGCGAAGAGGACGCCCTCTGAGGTAGTGTTGTCGCCGTACTTGATCTGGGGAGAGGGCCGGGCATCGGTGCGCGCCGGGGCATAGCCACGCCCGTGCTCCCGCGCTCCGGGACCCCCACCCCTACCAGGCGAGGGGCTGCGGGCCACCCACCTTGCTCAGCGCGTGCACCGCGATGCCAGGGGCGGCGATGTCCCGCAGGTCGCGCTCCGCGTCGTACTTGAGATCGTTGGAGACGCTGAACCTGGGGGTGCGGGCCAGCAGGCTTCAGGAACCCCCTGCCCACCTGCTGGCCCGCCCCGCGCCCAGGGAGGGACAGCTCACCACAAGGCCTTCTTTCTGCCCCGCAGGTAGTTCTCCAGGATGATGCCGGCCACTGTGCGGCCCTTGCCCACACCCGCGCCATCGCCGATAAGGAAGCCCGCGCGCTGCCCACCGGGGAGGAGGACCTCGTGTTGCTGCGGGGGTGGGGGAGGAGACGGGGGTCAGCGTGCGGCAGGGTCAGGGTGGGCACTGAGACCCCCCCCCCCCACACCGGACGCAGACCTGCTGGGAGACCCCGGGATCACCTGGCAGGCGTAGGTGATGGCCTCTAGCTGCAGGGCGGAAAGGGCACCGCTGTCGGAGGAGGCCAGGGCGAGGGTGTAGGTGATGTCCGGCGGCGGAACGCTGGACAGCGTGCTGGTCTCCACCACGCGGTCCGGGTGCTGCTTCCCAAGCTTGGCTAGAGGGGCGTGGTGAGGGGGGGGGCAGGTCGGGGTGTGGTCTGGACAGGGTCGGGGGCGTGGCCCATAGGTGCAGAGCGGGAAGGCGGCTGACCTCTCCACTGCCCCCTCCGCCTATCTCCGGTTTTGTGCCGAGTGAGAAGCACAACCCCGATTACAGAACTGCCCCTCCGGAGCCCCCCCACAGCTCCCACACCTGCCTTGGCGGTTTAAGGGACCCTGGGACCATCAGGGATCCCGGAGATGGGCGCCCCTGGCCGGAGGACGCAGACCCCGTGAGGCTGTGCAGCCCGGTGGCCGCTGCTGGGGGTCTTCTCCCACAGGACACTCACACTTGGACGGCACGTAGTCGGCGTAGGTCTCCGCGTGGCCCAGCTCCTCCGCCTCATCCTCCTCAGCGTCATCGTCCTCCTCGGGCTGACTCTGAGACTGAGGGCAAGGTGCTGTCACGCTGGGGGCGGTACTGTCCCCTGCACCACGCCAGCCTCCCCACCAGGGGCAGGAGCCTGGCCCACCAGCCAGCCCAGTGACTCGGAGTGATAGGGAGAGGTCCCCCCTCCTAGCGTGGTGCCTCCCTGGGACCTCAGTTTCCCCATCTGTATAACGGGCAGACCATACCTCTAAGCCGGCCCAGGGCCCGCATACAGCAGGTGCCTGAGTGAGTGGCCCTCCCTGCTCCCCAGGAGGGGTGGGCAGGGGTAGGGAAGGGGCCTGGCTCACCTGGTAGCTGACGAGAAGTGGGGTGCTGGAGAGAGAGGACACAGGGTCCTCAAGGCCTGTAAACGGCCCGCTGGGCAGGAACAGCTGGAGGGGAGAGGCGGGGAGAGAAGGCATGAGCCTGCAGGCCACGGGTGAGGAGGAAGTGCCTCTATGGGCCCCCGGCCTCCAGGGGGGCTCGCCTTGCGGTCCTCAAGTCCCTCAGCTGGCCACCGGCCTCCTTCCTGCTGCCCGCCCACCTAGATCTGGTAGATACATAAGTACTAGGGATACATAAGGTACTAGATAAATAGGTACTAGGAATGCAACGTACAACATGATAAATAGAATTTGCACTGCTGTACGTTATATATGAAAGTTCTTAAGAAAGTAAACCCTAGGGGTTCTCGGGACAAGGAAAAAAATATGGTTTTTACTTCTTTAATTTTATTTTCTTTTTTTTTGGGCACACTGTGTGGCTTGTGGGATCTTAGTTCCCTGACCAGGGACTGAATTCACGCCCTCAGCAGTGAAAGTGCCGAGTCCTAACCACTGGACCGCCAGGGAATTCCCACTATTTCTTTAATTTTGTATCTACATGAGACTATGGATGTTCACCGACTTATTGTCGTCATCATTTCATGATGTATGCAAGTCAAATCATCATTCTGTATGTACACTTTAAACTTACTGCTGTATGTCAATCACATCTCAATAAAACTGGAAGGAAAAAAAACAAAGTTTTTTTGAAACGAAAATAAAATGGAAGTGAGGTACAGGGAGGTCTGAAACCTACTCTCAATTCCCTCTCCCTTTTTTTTTTTGAATTAATGAAAACAAACAAACAGCCGCAGACGCAGGTTCCTGGAAGGCTGACTCAGGTTCCCGCAGGCAGGGCTGGCCGCAGCAGCAGTGGGCGTGGCGTTTCAGCTGCCCGCCTGGACCTCAGGTTCCCTGGGAGGCTGGGAGCCGGTAGGAGGGCCCTGGCGAGGCGAGGACGGGCCTGGGTCGCCTGCCGCACCTACTCTGGGCACTTCGTATCCCCCTGCCAGCCCCAGACTGGGCCCAGACCCTTCCCGAGGGCCCGGGGGTTTCATGGGCACTGAACCCGTCAGGGCAGCTAGGCGTATGCCCACCGGTGTCCACTAGTGTATGCCGGGCTCGCCGGAGCCCCTCTTCCCCCCGGGGAGCCCCTGCATCCTCTGGCCTACATGGGAGACATGAGCACCCTCGAGCGGCACCCTCCTCCCGTGTCTGTTCGGCCGAGGATGGGGCACACTGACCTTGTCGTGGGCGGAGGGGCCAGTGCTCACGTCCCAGATGGTGGGCACCTGGCTGAGGCTGTCGGCGGGCAGGAAGTCAGGTGTGTCTGCGATGTCCGAGAGGGAGTCCACGGACGAGGAGAAGATGGAGGCATTAGAGAGGTCATCGAGGTACGAGGAGTCCTGCAAGACAGGCCGGGTGAGGGCAGCTGTGAGGCCCAGCCACGCGGTGGACGCTGCTCAGCCACAGAAAGGGGTGACGCACTGACGCTCGCTACCACGTGGACGGACCCTGAGGACACGACGCCCAGTGAGAGAAGCCAGACGCAGAAGGACACACACAGAAGGTGTGTGATTCCATTCATGGGAAACGTCCAGAACAGGCAAATCCAAAGGGACAGAGAGGGGGTTCCTGGTTGTCAGGGACTGGGGAGGGCGTGGGGTGACTGCTGATGGGGACAGGGCTTCTTTTTGGGGCCATGAGAATGTTCTGGAACTAAACAGAGGTGATGGTTGCCCGACTCTGCGAATGCACTGGAAACACTGAATTATGCACTTCAAATGGGTCAGTTTTACAATATGTGAATCATATCAATAAAGCTGTTTGAAAAAAAAAAAAAAAAAAAGGAAAAAGGCAAGTGGAGGTGAGAGAAACCAGACCCCACAGGCTCTGCGCTGGACTCTACTCAGGGGACACCGGGAGAAGGTGACGGACACCCCGTGCCTGCCCTGGCCCATTGCCGTGGAGGAGGTGACACCGGTGTAGGGATGCCAGGACGCACGGACCGCCACAGCTTCAGGAGACATCTGCTGCTGTGGAGGTTACAGTTTCTAAACCTAAATTTAAAGGGAATTGGGGGACTTCCCTGGTGGTCCAATGGTAAAAAATCCACCTTCCAATGCAGGGGATGGGGATTCGATCCCTGGGTGGGGAACTGAGATCCCACATGCTGCGCGGGGCAACTAAGCCCGCACGCCACAACTACTGAGCTTGTGCGCCTTAACTAGAGAGGCTGCGTGCCGCAAACTACAGAGCCCACGCGCCCTGGAGCCTGCACGCCACAACTAGAGAGAGAAAACCAGCACATCACAACTAGAGAGAAGCCTGCGTGCCGCAACGAAGACCCCGTGTGCTGCAACGAAGACCCCGCGTGCCGCAACTAAGACCCGACGCAGCCGAAATAAATAAATAAAAATAAATAAACAAAGGGAATCGGGTGCAGCGCCGGGGGTTCCCGTACCGGCCTCCCTCCCTCCCAGTCCTGGTCGCAGGCGTGGAGCTCCTGAGTGTGCCTGGCCTGTGCTGGACGTGGGGACATGCAGAGCCAGCCCCTTGGAGCTTCTGGACCAGGGTCCCCTGCTGGGTCACGGTGCCCATGCCACCTGCCACCTGGGGAGGGCAGTGCAGCACAGCCCCCAGTGCCCAGAGCTGGGGAAGGTGCAGGCCCCCCACCTCCCTTAGCCCCTCCAGGCTCAGATGCGGGGCAGCCCTCAGCCGACCCCCCCAGGGAGGGACCCCACCCCCACCCCCGCCTGCCCGCCATGGGTGGAGCCAGGTGGGCTGTGGCCACAGCGGGCCCATCAGCGGGAGCATTTCCCGAGCAGGGCAGGGGCCAAGGAGGAGGGAGAGCGGCCCTCTGGGAGCCCCCGGCCCCGTGTACTGTTCACACATCTCAGCCCATCAGGGCTGTTGGAAGGCCGCGGCCGGGCGGGCTGGGACAGAGGGTGTGGTGTCCCATTAACCAGTGAGAGAAGGCCAGGAGGGTGGGCAGGGCTGACCGGTGGGGGTCTTGGGGCCCCGGGGGCTCAGATCAGTGGACTCTGGGGAGGAAGGGTGGGCCTGGGCCTAGGGTCCACCCGATGTGCCCAGCTCAGGCCTGGAGGCCACAGCTGAGCTGGCTTCTGGGGGTGGAGGGCAGGTCTCCGCAGTCCCAGGTCACCGAGAACAGGCCCCTGATCTCAGCCAGTGCCCAGTCCTGCCCCACGGCCCCTCAAGGGCCATGTTTCTGGGGCTCCCCTCCTACTGAACTGCATGGGAATCAGCCCCCCATGCCCTGGGGTGCGGGACCTCCAGGCAACATTGTCCAGCTTCCCCAGGACCCCGTGGCTCAGGTGCTGGTGCGTGCACAACCCCCAACAAGCAGGCTTGAGACCACTGTGCGAAAAGGACAGCGGGCCTGGCAGGAAGGGGTGGGGCCCGCTCAGCTGGTATAAGGCTGGGGGCCCCCTGTGGACGCCTCCCACTGCCCAGGGTGCCCTGGCTCCGGCGGTTTGTAAGGAGGGCGCTCTGCCCGCCAGGCCCCTCCTGGCCCCTGCCCCCTGGCCACGCGCAGTCTGGTCCCACGGAAGGGGGGCAGACCCCAACCTCCCCCCACCGCCTGCAGCCGCAGGACCTGGCGACCTGGGCAAGTCCAGGCGAGGAGATGGGGGCGTGGCAGACAGTGTCTAGCAGGACCGGCTCAGGCCCGGGCAGCGGCCTGGGAAGAAGCAGAGGGGAATGCCAACCCCAGAGCAGGGAACAGGTGCTCCATGATGCTCCTTGGGGCACCCTGCACCCCCATGCGAGAGCCTGGCGACTCAACAGGCCAGAGCATCCATCTCGGGGGACACTGAGGCGGCGGCAGTGGGTCTGGCTCTGCTGACCCCGAGGCCTGCTCCCTACCCCACCCCCGGTCAGCTGGGGTCAGAGGTGGCACATCCCGAGTCTGGTGGACAATGCCAGGGAAGGGTGGGCTGCAGAAGCTGGCCGCCCGGACCCCATGAAGTGACATGGGGTAGTGACCCCCAGAGACTCCGAAGGCTGGCTGGGGTGGGGTCCGGGTACAGGCGGCGGCAGCTGTCTTTGCTAAACTCCCTCTGGGACCAGCGTGGCCCTCCCAGCGAGCGCTGCCGAGCCTGGTCAGGGTGACGATGACCCTGGGCCCTGGAGCCCTGAGAGGTGGGCCTGCTTCCCAAAGGTGAAACAGTCACTGGGCAGTGGGCAGGGAGCCGGGCGGGACCTCGGGGGCCAGCCCCGAAGATGGCAGAGGCAGGGGCTGAAAGGGGCGCTCGGGGGCCACCCTGTGTGAGGGCTGAGCACGGAGACCCTTCCCAGGAGGACAGCGCGCAGGTGAAGAAGCCCCCCGTGGAGGAGCCAGGAGGTCAGGTCAAGGTCGGCAGCAGGGACCCTTGGGGTGATGGCTGGGAAGGGCACCTCCCCTCCGAGGTCTCCCCTGGGGAACCCATGGCCCCAGTGAGACCACGAGAAAACACCAGACAAACCCAGACTGGGGACGTCCTGCAGGAGTCCCAGCCCGGGCTCCCCACGACTGCCCAGGGCCCCAGCCCACCCCAGGAGAGCGGGCGACATCGGCACAGTCTGGGGCCCCTGGTGCCACAGTGGTCCTGGGGCAGAGGCGATGTGGGGAAGCGTGGACTCTGGCTGAGGATGACGTATGAACACGGGCCCATCAGCTGGGACGTGGGCGGCGCCGAGGGGCTGGTCGTGGGCACACGGGGACCCTCTGAACTGATTCACAGCCTCTCTATAAATCTAAAACTGCTCTAAAAAATATAATTTATTAAGAAAGTGGGTGCTCGCTCCCCAGTCTGTGGACACCGTCTCCACCAGATGCCCTGATGGGCAGCCGGCATCGTCTGGGGGCCCCTGGATCCTTGGGGGCAAAGGGAGGTGGGCCTCACTTGGGTCCCCAGGGGGTGGGGGTGGGGCTCCCGAGGTCCCTCCCCCTCCCCACCGTGGAGGGCGGGTGGCTGGATGGGAGTGAGAGTGGACCCCCCGGTGGGCTGCCTGCCAGTGTTGGGACCTGACTCCCAGCAGCCACAGGAGACCTCCAAGATGACCCAAACCCAGAATCACCTTCCTTGGGTCCCCAGGGCCCGGTCAGGGCAGGGCTGTAGCTCCCAGGCCCTCACCAGAGCCCCCAACCCGGCAGCCTGTGTCCACCCCTCCCTGGGCTCACCTCCCGACCTGCGTCCCCACCTGGAACTCCTCCGGGATCCCAGGCCCCCGCCCTGCTCTTCCCACTGCAGGCCCCAGTGCGGGGGAGCTGGCTGGTTACCCCGACAGTTCTGAGGGGCCAGCAGGGCACAGGGTCGCCCACTGTGCTTACTGCCTCTCATCATGTCGGGGACCCTGGACCAGTGAGGAGCTGCCCACGCAGTGACCCCCCCCACCTCATCTCTGCCACCGCCCAGCAGGCTGGGACAGGATGGCCCCCAGACTGGACCTGGCTCTGGGTCTGCTCAGCACCCCCTCCCAGCCAGGAAAGCGACCCCAGAAACACTCTTCGGACACAGGTCCTCTCACTGGCCCTGGGCGGGGGCCCTGAGGAGGGACGGAGAGACAGAGGGACAGAGAGACAGAGAGACGGAGGGACAGGGACCGATCCTACCTGCCCAATCAGAGCCCGTCTCAAACCATACCCCGCCCCGGCCCACAGAGCCACTGCCACCATCCCAGGACACGGAGCGCCCACAAGACTCCAGGTGGGACGGCTCCAGCCCCCTGCAGCCCCCTGCCCTCCCTGGCTGTCCCCACAGTCCACGTGGCTCTGCTCGGAAAACTCCAGCAGGGTCACCCTCGCTGCCAAAAAAAAAGCCAGACGGAGCAGGCTGGGGGAGCCCTCCCCCCGCCCCCAGCCCGGCTGTTCCCGGTGGTTCCCACGGGCCCTCCCAGCCCGGCCCCCCTCGCCAGGCAGGAGCCCAGGGTTACCTTGCCGAGGGCTGCAAACTGCAGCCAGAAGCGCAGCTGGGACATGGTGGCCGCTGGGTCCCGAGAAAGCGGTGGGAGCAGCTGCCTCATGACCGCGGGTGGCTCAGCCCGCCGGCCCTCAGCCCTCAGCCCGCCCGGCCGCATTTGCATGTTGGTTTAGTCACCGCCTGCGCCTACTTCCCCTAAGGCCGGCTGACTTTCAGGAAATGATGCCTGCCTGGTAAGTCAGGACGATTACTGGCAAAGCGCAGAGAATTACTGAACGGGGCGGAATCTACCACAGAGGGCTGTCAACAACGCCTGCCGGCTGCCACTGGCTCGCCCCCTGCCTGCCCCGGGCGCTCTCCTGGCCCCGGCCTCAGTTTCCCCCAGAGCACTGTCCCCCCAAAGCACGTGCCCAGCTGGGCCTAGCAGGGACCACGGCTGCCCCTGGGATGCCCACAGCAGAGACTCGAGGTTCAGAGGTCCCCGCATCGCAGGGAGGAAACCTAGGCTGGCTGCCCCCTCCGTGCCCCCCACGCCCTCCCTGGCCTGCCCTCAGCTCCTCAGCCTGGACCTTCACTGTCCCAGAGCCCGCCTCCAGTGCCTCACAGGGCCCGCCCCAGGGCCTTTGCCCGTGCTGTGGCCCCACCTGGAGGGCCGCCCCCATGGGGCCCCAGGCCCCACCCTGCTCCTCCTCCTCCAGCCTTGGCAAGCGTTCTGGCTGTCCCCGAAACGCTGCTCTTCCCTGTTGCGTCAGTCCCTGCAACCCGCAGCCCAGAACAGAGGGCAGGACGCAGACAGGGCCAGCGGCAGGGGGCACAAAGCCCTGAGGCCCGGTGCCCATCCTGTTTGTTTCTTTCGATCACCCCCATCCCAGGACGGTTCTGTGCGGATCCGCGGCCGAGAGGAGCGAGTGGGCCCATGGGACTCCCTGCAGCTGCCCAGCACCCCAGAGCTCTGACTGGGGAGGGTCCCTGGGGTCAGGGAGACCTTGGCCCAATGCTGCAGCCCTCACCTGTCTCCAGCCCACAGCCGGCAGGGGGGCAGGGGGGAAACATGGACGGCGGCCACTGCCACAGGTGAGGAATGTGTACAAATGTCAACAAGGGGAGGAAGGACACACAAACGGTCAGGCAACGGGGAAACGCAACCCGAAACCAGCAGGACACACTTCACACCCGCCCGGACGGCTGGACCCACGAAGCCAGCAGGGACCAGTGTGGGGAGGAGGTGGAGAAATCGGAACCCCTACACGGCCGGTGGGGGCGTGAAACGGGGCAGCGTCCTCGGAAAACAGTCACAGTCACCCCACGACCCTGATTCCACTGCCAGGCGCCCACCAGGGGCAACGGAGACACACGTCCACAGCAGCCAAAGGTGGACACAACCTAAGTGTCCAGCAGCAGATGACGGATAAACACGACATGGTCCCCTCCACACACAGGAACATCACTCAGCCACGTAAAGGGGTGAAGCCTCGACGCTCACTACAATGTGGATGGACCCTGAGAACACGATGCTCAGTGAGAGAAGCAAGACGCAGAAGGACACACAGGGTGTGATTCCATTGATGGGAAACGTCCAGGACAGGCAGATCCACAGACAGAGACAGAGAGTGGGTTCCTGGTTGTCAGGGCCTGGGAAGGAGGTGAGGGAGTGACTGCTGATGGAGATGGGGCTTCCTTTTGGGGTGATGGAACGTTCTGGAATTACATAAAGGTGGTGGTTGTAAAACTCTGTGAACACATTTTAGAAGGATGAATTTTAAGGTGTGTGAATTTTGTCTCAATTTTAAAGAGAATTACTAGGAAACGGACATGAAAAGAAGACCCACAAAGGACAAGCACAAACTTTTTGTGATTAGATTTCAGCTGCAGGATACTGGTCAGGTTGCCAGCAGTTTCTAAACTCGGACTCTCTGCCCCCTGTATCTCATCACCAGATGGCTGGTCGGCCCTGTCGGGCCAGCGCGTCCGATCCATGGGGCTGCCCGGCCGGCGGGATGTTCGCTGGTCCCTAGGCTGCCCCCTGGCTGGCCACAGAGGGGCGGGCATGGCCCATGTCGGGACCTCCTTTGGAAATGGGGTCGCTGCAGATGTAGTCAACGAAGATGTGGTCGCACTGGAGCAGGGCGGGCCCTAAGCCGACGGCCGGTGCCCTTACAAGAGGGAGGTCTGGACACAGACAGAGAGGAGAAGACCACGTGGAGACGGAGGAAGAGGTGGGGTGACACACCCACGCCTGGGGCCCCAGGAGCTGTGAGAAGCAGAATGGACCCTCCCCTGGAGCCTGCGGAGGGACTGCGGACCCCAGGGCGGGGGGCCTTGGCCGTGGCCCCGCGTGACCCAAGGGCTTCCCGTGGGAAGCAGCCCTGTACCGCGCCCTGCCAGCGCCAGAAATCGCCAGGAGCCTGCTGGCGGGGTAGGCCAAGCCTCCGACCCTGTGGAAATCCGTTCGCGGAGCAGCGGACGTCGCCGACCCCTCTCTGTGTGGGGAGCTGCCCATAGTTTGCAAAGCACTTTTCTGAGCTGTGACCTCATCCTGCTTCCCAGAAGCCTGGGCTGGCAGACGGAAAGTGTCCTTATCGGGTGGACGCGGGGCCCACCTGAGATACCTGGAGGGACCCTCAGGGCGCACGCCTGCCCTGCCGACTGCGACTGCGTGAAGGGGTCTCAGCCCACCGGAAAGAGCCCTCCCCCTCCCCGGGGCCCGGCCGAGACGTGAGGGTCCAGGGGGCCTTGGGAGGAGGGCAGCACCTGATCCCGGGGGCTGCAGCGGGGCTCGGCCCTGGGGGGCAGTGAAGGAGGGCGGGGCAGCCACCCCTGCAGACAGGACCCCAGAGAAACCAGGGTGGGGAGAACCCAGAGGAGGGCCTGGAGGGGGAGGGGCAGCAAGAGCTGGAGGCACAAGGCCCCGGGGGGCATTTGGAAGGCTGGGCACCCCCCCAACCCCGACTCCAACAAGGCCCCAAACAGCCCTCCCAGCGAGAGTCAGCCACACCTGCAACACACGCTCACACTGAAGTCTACACGCACATCCACACCAGCATGATTTATGGCAGCCGAGAGGCGGAAACGACCCAAGTGTCCATCGATGGACAAACACTACACACACGTGTCCCCCCACACACGGGGACGTCCCTCAGCCACGCCAATGGGTGAAGCCCCAACACTCGCTACAACGAGGACGGACCCTGAGAACACGATGCTCAGCGAGAGAAGCCAGACACAGAAGGACACGCAGTGTGTGATTCCACTGACGGGAAACGTCCAGAACAGGCCGATCCACAGACACAGAGAGTGGACTTGTGGTGTTGGGATGGGGGAGGGGGAGGGGGAGGGGTGACTGCTAAGGGGGATGCGGTTTCTTTGGGGGATGGAATGGTCTGGACTTGGACAAAGGTGATGTCTGCACAACACTGTGAATGCACTAAAACTGCTGAATCGTATGAAATGCAAGTCATATTTCAATTAAAAAATAAAAGCCATACGTCCACACTCCCCAACGCGTACTACACCCTGGGGTGGGAGGCCCCACGTGGGGCCCCTCAAGGTGTAAGGGGTGTAAGGGCCTGAGCAACTCTGTGCCAACCTGAGGGCGGGAAGGACAGAGCACAGTGGGGGGACCCAGAGGACGCTGCCTCACCAGGGGTCAAGGTCAACCCATCAGCAATGAGACGCATTGACACAGGGCCTTGAAGACAACGTGCCGTGTTTGTGGGCCTCCTGCCAGGGACGCAGACCCCCTCCCAGTGTGGGGCACCCTACAGACACCTGGCCGGTTCTCTTCGGAGCCTCAGCGCACCCACGGGTGTACACGGGTATGGTCACCTGTGTTGCACCAGGGCTAATTTCTGCCCTGCGACGCTGGCCTCGGCTACATAAGATGCCACGTGTAATGTGTAGGCAAGAGCGTCAGAGCCGAAATTTTCAGGCAACCCCTGGGTGCACTTCCCCTCCCACACTTGGAACCCAGGGCCCTGGCTCTGGGGGCTCAATGGGTGCCAGGTCTGATGGCCAGGACTGTCCAGTGAAGCAGAGCTGCACCAGAGCAGGGACCGGACTGGCTCTCTGCATTCCCCAGGGCAGAGTCCCTCCGGCTAGAGATCCTTCCCAGGTACCTGGGAAATGGGGACCCCACACGGAGGCCGGCTCGACCCTCACCAAAGGTCCTGGCCTGGGCTGGCTTGTGTGCAGCCCCCAGGGAACTGCTCCCGGCCCAAAAGGGAAGTCGGGGAGAAGCTTTCTCCTGGTAGGCAGTAAGAGTCACAAAACACATCTCCTTTCTCTTTTCGCTTTGGCTGCTAGGAAACTCAGGGCTCAAGTTTAGTAACCAGGAGGTGTGTTAAGGCCTGTGGGTTTCTATTCACTGCCTGCCCCCAGCCCAGCTCTGGATTCCCCATTCCAACTCCTTCTGATGTACAAACAGGAGTGAACACTTCAACGGTGTGCCATGGGCCTCGTGAGGGCTTCACGTGGTGAAGCGGCTGTAATGAAACTACAAACTTCACGGCTTAAAACAACACATGTTTATTACTTTATGGTTCTGGAGGTCAGAAGTCTGAGATGGGCTGTCAGAGCTGGTTCCTTCCAGAGGCTCCAGGGGAGCAGCGGTTCCCGCCTTTTCCAGCTTCTAGAGGCGCCGCATCCCTGGCTCGCGGCCCCTCCTGCATCCTCACAGCCAGCAGCGCAGCCTCTCCCGTCTCTCTCTGCCTCTGACCCTCCCGCCTCCCTCTCATAAGGACCTTGTGGACTTCTGTGGTGGCGCAGTGGTTAAGAATCCGCCTGCCAATGCAGGGGACGCGGGTGCGAGCCCTGGTCCGGGAAGATCCCACATGCCGCGGAGCAACTTAGCCCGTGCGCCACAGCTACTGAGCCTGCGCTCTAGAGCCCATGAGCCACAACCACTGAGCCCACATGCCACAACTACTGAAGCCTGCGTGCCACAACTACCAAAGCCCGTACGCCTAGAGCCCGTGCTGTGCAACAAGAGAAGCCACCGCAATGAGAAGCCTGCGCACCGCAATGAAGAGTAGCCCCCACTCGCCGCAACTAGAGAAAGCCTGCGCGCAGCAACAAAGACCCAACGCAACCAAACATATATTAATTAATTAATTTAAAAAAATATATATATATTAAAAAAAAAAAGACCCTGTGATGACACTGGGCCCCCCAGGGAATCCAGGGTCACCCCCATCTCCGGGGCCTTAATTTAATCCCACCTGCAAAGTCCCCTCTGCCCTGTGAGGTGACAGATCCACAGGTCCCGGGATCAGGACGGGGACGTCTTTGGGGCTGTCCCTGTGCCGGCCCCCGTGCGACGTCACTCAGTCTGAACCAGAAGCAGAGGCGTCTGTGGTGGACCCACCGGGCCAGGGCTGGGCTGGGAAGAGCCTTGAATGCCAGGCTCGCTCTGGACTCCGTCCTGGCTTGGCCCACCGGCCCAGGGTCCTGGGGGAGGTGGAGGAGGCTGACCACAGGGCCTCAGACCCTCAGCCTGGCTGAACTGTGGTCTCGCATCTGTCTGACCCTAAGGTTGGCAGTGAGGTGAGATTTCGTTTGAAGAAGGTTTCGCTGCTCTAAAGGGAGATCTGGGTCCAAGTCGCCCCCTGCAAGGGCAGCTGGAGGGCGGGTGGGCTGCGGCCGCTCTCAGCGAGCGTCTGTGGGGTGGATGAGCAACCTCCAACACGGGGCACGCTTCCCCACCTGCAGCAAAGAGCGGACGCGGCGCCCCGGGGGCTTCTGGGCTCGGAAGCCACGTGGACCCCTCGCAGAGCTGGGGGAGCAGCGGGAGCGGGTGAGTGGGGGGCGGAGCGAGGCCAGGCGGGTGGCCGCAGGAGCCGGGACACCCCCAAAGCCTTCATCCACCCAGCAGGGACGCCCCAGCGGGGGAGCAAGTCTGGACGCGGAGCCGTGCCCAGGACACGGTGGACAGGAGGCCCGTCAGCCGCCAGCCCGTGGCCGAGCCAGAGACGTGGGGCCGCGGTGGGCGGGGAGAAGGTCCTGGGCCGTCGGCCGGGTGCCCTGGATGCTGAACCCACTGGCCCTTCCTCTCCTGGAGGCCAAGGGTCTCCTCACGGGCCGGCGGCGGGCAGAGAAAACCGCGTATACCTCTGTAGAGGCAGGGAGGCTGCGACCACGGGCCTGCTGTCCCTGCCCCCCGGCCCTCGCCCTCACCCTGGGGGACTTGGGGCTCCCGAGGGGCAGGCTCTGCTCCCGTCGCCACGAGGCCCAGCCGTGTCGCTTCCTGGGTGGCCACAAAGGGTCACTGACAGGGCAGCTCAGGGCAGACGTCCAGGGTACGGTGTGGCGGGGCTGTGCCCCCCAGGCTCTGGGGTCCCCCACCTCCCCAGCACCCGGGCTCCACCTCCCTGGCCACGTGCCTACCCCCCACCCCGGCCCCCGCGGCTGTGTCTCCACAGGGACCCCCAGCGGGTTTAGGGCCACCCTAACTGGGAGGACCTCAGCTCCGTCTACCTAATCACACCCGCAAAGACCTGACGGCCAAGTAGGGTCTTGTCATGAGGTCTCGGGAGGGCCTGGATTTGGGGGGACGCTGTCACCGCAGCACACACCCCTCGGTCCGGTTCTCTGCCTGGTCCTGCTGCTGCCCCGGTGAGTGTGGGCCGGTCTGAACGGCCCTGGCCTTGGTCCAAGTGAGTCCAGCAGGTCTGCACTGGCCCGTGTGTGCCGTGGCCTCCCTCGGCCTGTCACCTGGTGGGGCCCATGAGCCCCCACTTTACTGAAGGAAACTGAGGCTCAGGGGAGCTGAGCGCCTGACACCCCACTCCCTGGCGGGCCCACCTGCATGCTTCCCAAACTGAGCGCCGAGGCAGCCCAGACACAGAGGCCAGCGCAGAAGCTGCCGAGGGTTTCAACTTCCCAAGGGAAGCCCGGCGCCACTCGGCCCCCGTTGCCCCCACTTCCTGCCCCCGGGTCGGGGTCACCCCACAACATTGCTGGGCTCCTTCCCGCAAACCCCCTCTGAGGCTCTCAGGCTCGACGGCTGCTGTGCGGGACAGAGGTGTGGGACCCACTTGTGAACCCCGCGGACAAGGCTGCAAGGCGGGGTCCGCCTGACTCCCTGGGGGCTGAGCTGCCTGGCGTCCCCCAAAAGATCGAGGTCAGACGTCCTCCTTTCCTCCAACTCGAGGGGCTCACGTTCGTCAAGCGGCTGCTGTTTCAGGGACATAAATGCTCACTATGCTGTTTCGACCTGATTGGGCGTCACTCCGGCCTTGGGGGGGCGCCGGGAACGTGGACCCCACCAAGGCGCTAGGGCGCCCAAATGGAGCAAGTACAGGTCTGGGCGAGGCAATCGGACCCTCGAGATGTGGCCCCATAACCCGCAGACGGGCAGGAGCGCAGCTGGGCCCCCAGCCTCGGTTACGTGACCTCCGACCCGGAGCCCCCGTCTGCTGCGGGGAAGTCACACCAGCCCGTCCCCCAAACAAGCCCAGTCCCCCAGCACTGACACCCCACGTGGGGCACGGCCCAGCCGAGGTCTCCTACCTGAGGAAAGTCGCTGCTCTTTGGCGGGAAGCTGGGGGTGGCGGCTGCAGGGCCATAGCTGGTGTCCATGCAGGGCTGGCCCACAATGAAGGAGGAGTTCATGAACTGGCTGGAGGCGGAGAAGGAAGCTGAGCCAGCAGGCGTGCCGGGGGCGCTGCCTGCCCACCCCAGGTACAGGACAGGCCGGCAGGAACAACTCCGGCGCCTCAGAAACTCCACTCAGGAGGGGCCCACGCACCCATGTCTCTGGACACGGCGCCCCAGAAGAACCTCGAGGCTCTGGCTACGTGTGCTTCCGTGCCCTTTGCATGGGCCGTTCCTTGGCCTGGTACCAGGCGTGCTCTCTTGGCAAACTCCTACTTACCCTTCAAAACCCAGCTTGCTGATGCCCTCCATGGGGAAGCTGCCCTCCCGGCTCCTTTCACCCCTGAAGTTGCTCACCACCACCTGGTGTCCCCTCCACAGTAGAGCCCTTCCTGGTCCCCTCGTCCCCACTACCCCTGCCCTCTTCCCTGGAGAGTTCTCGCTAGACAGACCACAGCAGGTCAGTCTCAGCTCTCCCCATGCGGCCAGGGCCTGGCCCACAGCCCTCCTGACTGAGAGCTCTAGTTTTCTTTAGCCCATGACTGCGGGATGAGGAGGCAGGGCGAAGCCCCTGCGAGGGGGGGACCCCCCAGCAGGACGCAGTGTGGCTGGGCACTTACTGGCTTTCGCTGGAGAAGGCTGGGTATGGCGTGGGCGAGAAGCTGTTCCACCAGGGGTAATGCAGCATGGCATCCTGAAACAGAGTGGCGGGCGTCAGGGGAGAGGACAGGAGGGCAGGGTCCCTGGCCCTCCCCCCCCCCATCCCCCCCCACTGCTGCACTGCCCTGGGGCAGGCTCCAGAGAGCACTGAGCCCGCCTACCCAGGGGCTTCCCAGCTGGGTCACCGGTGCCTCGGTTTCCCCATGTGCACAGAAGAACCCACCCAGAGGGCTGTGGTGAAGAGGAAGGCTTTGGTCAGTACACAAGCAGCGCTGGGGACCAGCTGGGGAGGGGATGGCGGGCGTGGCCACGACTCTGGACTGGCAGGGCCCCCAGAATCCCTGCAGGGCCTGGGGAGCCCAGGCTGGACGCCTGCATTCTATAAAGTGGAGGAGGGGACCCTGTGTAAAGCAAGACAGCAAGAGTCCCTCCTGGGCCAGCACCCATGAGCGAGACGCGCAGCCTGCCAGCAGGTGGGTGGGGGAGAGGGGCAGGGGACTTCTCAGAGGGGCGGGGGCTGAGGCCAGGGTGACGGGCCCCCACCAGGACTGTGGACGGCCCTGTCCCAGCCAGACTCTCGCAGCCCAACCCCTCCAGGCAGGTCTGAAGCCCGGCCTTCTCAGAGCTCCCAGAGGCCAAGCCCGTGTGGCCCAAGAGTGAGGCACAGGCAGGGGTTCTGGGGAACCTGCTTTAGGAAACACCAGGGGGAGGGAGGGTGGCTGCAAGGTGAGCCTGAAGTCAGCAGGGGAAGCATGTGCCAGGACTGGCTTGAGGGGTAGGGCTGTGGACACTCACACCCTCTGCAGAATCGGGGTGCTGCATCCCTGTCCTAAACGGGCCGCTGGCCACGTGAAACTCCATCAGGCAGGCCCTCTGGCTGCAGTTGCCGTGCCCGCTTGTGCCAGCCCTGGCCACACAACGTCCGCCCCTCGGGACTCAATGACCTAGTACCGGCCCAGAACCAGGCTGGGGGGCCGGGACCGCCCCTCTGTGCCAAGGGGGTTGCCAGACCCACTTTCCATTACTGTGCCCCCAGCCCTGGGCTGCCCACAGGGCCCCGCCTGCTTCCCCACGGTCCAGTTCAGAGAAGAGGCATGAAGGAGATGTGGTGAGATGGTATCGACTGGTAGAGGCCCCTTGGCCTCCAAACTAGAGGCCAGTCCAGGCTCTAGTCTGGGCCCAGAAGGGGGCAGCCAGGGAAGGGGGCGCCGAGGGGCCCCTTGCTCACCAACCTTCTCCACCTGCACCCAGACTGGGCCTGGGGCAGTCCCTGTGGAGCTCCCAGACCAGGGGACCCCCAGGTCCTTGAGGAGTTTGAGACCTCAGGCTGGGAGGGTCCCTTATAACTCTGTCTACCCAGCACCCCAACCTCCTCCCGCAGCACGTTGCTCTGGCAAGGCTGCCAACCAAGGACATCCAGCCCCACCCCACAGGGGTGGTACAGCATGGCCAGCCAATCAGAGCCTTCCTCGGGATTTTACACTTGCAGCCAGAGGGGTGACTCCACCTTCAGAGGGCAGGCCTGTGGGACCTGATTAGTCCAAAGATGGGCCCCTTCCCCAGCTAGCCAATCAGAGCCTGCCTGGAGACAGAGGCTGGCCCTCTTCTGGGAAGGAGCAGGCCCTGGGAGATTAGCCAGAAGCTTCCTAGGCCATGTGCAAACTGATGAAGGAAGATGATATTCCTGCTAGGGCAGAAAGGGCGGCAGATAACATAGGGCTGCCAGATAAAAAACAGGAATTGGAATTTCTGATAAACAAAAGATAATTTTTAGTGTAAATACTGTGTGGAACACACATGTACTAAAATTTTATTTGTGTTTATGTGAAACTTAAATGTCACCAGGCTCTATATTTTTATTTGCTAAATCTGGCCACCTTAGGGACACTGACAGTCCTGGGGGCATGTCCCTGCCAGGCAGCCCTGGGGCCAGCTCCACTCCCCGCCTGCTCCACCCTGGGATCCTCCTTACAAGCTTGGTTCGGCCAGGACACAAGAGAGGAAAAGTAAGGAGCACGGTGCCAGCACTGATGCCTGCAGCCTACACGGGCTGCCCGGGCTTCTGGTCACTCTTGGGCCAGGCCCAGTGTGGCCTGAGGAGCAACCCCCACGTTCGGTGGCCCGAGAGGAACAGGCTCTGTGCACAGCCTGAGCCCTGGAGGGCACCGGGAAGCCTGCCCTGCTGGCTCTGACTGCCCGGAGTGGGGCTCGGAGCCAAGGTCAGGCTCCACGCGGCACCTCCCTTGTAAAAGGGTCCCTATCTTGTTCCAAACATCCCTCCCCCAATTCCAGTGTCTGAGCCCCTCTGGTCCACACGGGCTGTCCAGACAGAGCTCATGTCCTGGTCCTCAGTTGGCTTCCTGGGTCACCACCACGGGACGTGGCACGAGCCCATTCCCTGTGGAACAGCTCCATCCTCTGCAAACCGGCCCGAGCCGGGGCTCGCTCTGACCCAGGAATTCTATTCCAGAAACACACCCCCAGGGACTCATCCAGGAGGGGGGAGGAAAACGCAGTGGCGCTATTTATAGCGGCAGAAAAAACTGGAGTCACCCCAAAGGCCCAACAACAGGAAAATAATTAGGCAAATGATGGTATGCTGAGGAGGAGGAATCCTGAGGCGTTATGAGAATGACAAGCGCGTGCTCCGAGCCCGCGAAACAGGGCGACACAGCACCCGAGGAAGGAGCACACTTTGTGCCGCGTGTGGGATGCCACCAGGGCATCCGAGAGCCTCAGGGTGGGCACGGGCGGGCAGAGGCTTGGAGGGAGGCGGGGGCTGAGGAGGGCAGGGGCCCCATGGGCACAGCTGGCCTGGCACACGTGCGCCCGGGACACTGGCCGGAGGCTCTGGCCATCAGCCGAGGCTTGGAAGCTGTGGGCGGGTCTGCAGCTGTGACCCGCTTTTGCTCCCTCCCTGCCAACTGGCAAGGCCTGCTCGATGTGGCTTGGCACTGTGCTCTGCCCCGTTAGGGTGCCTTGTGGGCACAGCCGGGCACAGAGTGAGTCCTGGGTTTGCGCGCACCTCCCAGCCCCGTCTGATGCTACAGTCTGGGGCCTGGGACGCCCCATGACGGCTCTGGACCCTCAACCCGGAGCTCCACTTGGGCCCCGAGGCCCAGGGCCCGGCTTCTCCCAACCCCAAGCTGGATCCTCGCGCTCTCTCCCCGTGCAGGTGTGCGCGTCACTGCCGCAGCCCACGCGGCCCACTGGCGCCCGCACCCCATCTGGTCTCCCCACCCGGCAGCTCAAGTCTCCGCACCGAGAAACTCGGCTTCTTTTCTTTTCTGCAGGGAAAGAGCCCCCGTTTGGCTCCAGGCCTGACTCGCTGGAGGATTCTGGACACTTCTCTTCGCGAGGCCTCTTGTACCTTCTGTGATATGAGGAGGCCCGGCCCCTAGGGTCGTTTTACCACTCGCGGTACTTTTATTGCAGCCATCAGAGCTCGGAAGCAAGCGAGTTGTCCCTCAGTGGGTGGAAGCAACCGTGGGACATGCGGACGATGGAAAGTTGTTTAGTGCTATAAAGAAATGGGCTATGAAGCCAGGAAAGGTCTCGGAGGAACCCTAAATACACATCACTAAGTAGAAGAAGCAGATCTGAAAAGGCTACACACTGTGATTCCAACTCTGGGACATTCTGGAAAAGGCAGGTCTCTGGAGCCGGGGTTAGGATCAGCAATGCGGGGCTTGGGGGGAGGAGGGATGGACAGGTGGGGACCAGAGGGGTTCTAGGGCAGTGAAACTACGCTGTGTGATGCCGTAATGGTGGATGCGGGTCATCTGACATCTGTCAAAACCCACAGAACATCCAACACCAAGAGTGAACCGAATGTCACTGTGGCCCTTAGGTAAGGATGCTGGGTCAGCACCGGCTCCCAGTTTGGAACACAGCACACCCACGAGTGTGAGATGTTAACAGTGGGGGAGTGGGGAGGGGAGAGGTGTACAGGAACTTACTGTGCCATTTTCCTGTAAACCTGGAACTGCTTAAGAAATAAAGTCTCATAAAGTAAGAAGAAAGAAGCGATGAAGCAGAGCGGACGAGCGTGACCTGCCGCAGCGGTCCAAGCCCTCGATGTCCCGCAGGTGAGGGCAGGTGAGGGCAGCCGCCTGGGCCGAGCGTCCCCTGAGGGCCAGCCGAGGCCTTGGCAGGAGAAACCTCACGGCTAACACGTGAGGGACTCGGGGGTGACGGGAGCCCCCCGAGGGTCCTGCCTGCAAACCTGGGGGCTGGGATATGGGCTTGAGGCACCAGGGAGGAGCCGAGGGGCCGGGAGGAGACCCCGAGGGCTGGGGCTCACCTGGACGCTGGGCCCGCACAGCGGGGTCTGCAGGGGCGGCGGGCTGTACAGGACGCTGCCGGCTGGCGGAGGCTCGTGCGGAGGGAACTCCCCGTCCATGGTGGGCCCCGCTGCCAGCATCGGGGGGCTCCACGAGCCGGGCCGCAGGGGCATCTATCTGGGCTTCTTGCTCCGTGGTGGCGGCATCATGACCTGGGGAAAGACGTGCATGTCCTGACGTTGCCCTCTGATCCCGACAGGGGAGGGCGCCCTCCAGGGACAGGGCCAGCAGGCTAAGGGGTGGCGGGACCCCCAGGGGACCCCGCAGATGTCCCCCCAGCCCCTCCGACTGCCCCATCCACGTGGGGGGCAAGCTGACGCTCCCAGCATCGTAGTGCTGCCGGGGTGGCCCTGCTGCTGTCTGGCCACCCCCTCCTGGGGACACGGGCTGGGACCTCCCGGGTGAGGGCAGCCCCTTCCGGGTGGCCAGGCCCCGCCGCTCTCCCACCCTCGTTCTCAGGCCCCTGAATGATGCTGGCCGGGGGCTGCTCCCTCGACCCACAAAGTGGGCCTCGAGCCCTGGGAGCCCAGCATGAGCCGTGGGGGGGGCGCACCCACGGCTCTCTGTGCCTAGCATGTCTGGCAAAGAGGAAGCCCGGCCAGTGGGCAGCTCTGAGCTGGGGGGCCCACCGGGGCCAGGCAGCCCCATACCTCTGCCACCAGGTCAGGCTTGCCGAGGGTCTCCGGGTGGTTGGGGCCAAGCTGAGTGGGGAAGAGCCCCCAGACCGGGATGGGGCTAAGGTCGCACAGGGTCCCCTCTAAGAAGGAGGGCAGACACCCAGCCGGGAAAAGCCGCAGGGGCCAACCTAGCCCCACGTGATCCCCCCCATTCGCACCCGCCTGTGGCCTGGGACCCCGGTCCCCCAGGCCCCATCGCCCGCCACGGATAGCAGGGACCCCAGGCTGGCGGAGCACGCCTTGGGGAGCAGCCCCAGGACGTTAATCACCCAGGGAGGCAGGAAGGGGAGGCGGCTGGCGCTCCCGGCCAAGCCCTGAGTGAAGAAATCCTCGGGACTTCCAGTAATCACTGCCGCACACGGGCAGCTTGTGCAATCCCGTGGGGGCGGGGAGGGCCGCCTGCACGGGCTGGGCCGCCCGTGCGCGCCTCGCCCTGCGGCCCAGAGGGAAAGGGGCCCGGGGGCTGGGCCACAGCCCACAGCTGCGTCCAGCCATTCAGGAAGGCAGCCGGGGCCGGGCCGCCCCGCTCTGCTCAGGCCTTGGGCTCCAGCTGCTGGCCGGCCGCCAGTGCCACGGCCCCCAGCCTCCTGCAGGCCGGACCTGGCGGGAGGAGGAGGAATGCGAGGCTGCCCTGGGACCCACGGTCTTGGTCGGGCGGACGGTCAAAGCCCAGCTCCGCGTCTAAGGGTCGGAGAACCTCCCACAACTGGGGCGCCTGAGCTCCTCTGAGCTTCGGTTTGGTCATCGGGAGGATGGGCTGCTCGGGTATGAGCACAGGGCTCATCTGGCGCTCAGTGGAGCCCAGAGCCTCCGCGATCCCGAGCCACTCCAGTGACCGCTGCCTCCGCGGAGGCCCCGGGAAGCTCCTCGATTCGTGGGACCCCTCAGCGGATCCACCTGGGACAGAAGGCGGGCCGGCTCGCTGTGTCCCTGGGGTCCCTTGTCTGCAGCAACTGCAGGGGATGTGTCTCTGCCTGAGACCCCCACTAACCCCACTGACACCCCTGCTGCCACAGCGTCCCTTTCTCGGCAGCCACACCCCGAGCACGGCCAACCCCGGCCCACTCGCGGGCACTTCCGGGCTCTGCGGCCACAGAGGGCAGGGCTGCTTTCTTGGGAAGCACCATCCAGAGCCCACGGCCGAAAAGCATGGGAGGGGGACCCCGGGCCGTCCCCAGGGTGCGCTGTGCCCGAGGAACCCCCACCGGCAGCAGGCCAGGCCTGCGTGGCCCCCGTGGCCCCTGTCCTGAGTGGCAGCCCCAGCAGGCTGAGGCCCCACGCCGTCACCTGCCATCCAGGGCACCACGTTCCCCCAGCAAAAGAGGTCTGTCCCCGCAGCGAGGGCTCCATGACTGCGTGGGAGTTCCTGTAACGGAGCCTGTACGTCCTGTCCTCTCAAAGACACAGGGCGGGGGGCATGCCTTGGGGACCCCGCCAAGCAGGGGGTTCACACCAGGACCCGGAGGGGGGTGTGGGGAGGGGAGCGACGTGGTTGTGAGTCAAGGTGTCTGCTGGGCACCATTATCCGGGATGGGGCAGGGGGAACACGGCGGGTGAGAGTGAACGTGGTGCCGCCTGGTGGTCGGCAGCTCCTCACACGGTTAAACAGTCACCACGGCAGCCAAAAGGTGGACACAGCCCGAGTGCCCACCAGCGGATGATGGATAAACACGTGGTCCCTCCACACACGGGAGCATCACGCAGCCACGCAGAGGGGTGAAGCCCTAACACTCGCTACAACGTGGACAGACCCTGAGGACACGATGCTCAGTGAGAGAAGCCAGACACAGAAGGACACACAGGGTGTGATTCCATTGATGGGAAACGTCCGGAACAGGCAGATCCGCAGACAGAGAGCAGTTGTCGGGGGCTGGGGAGGGGTCGACACTGGGCCCACTGCCATCCCCATGCCCCCAGGGCCACCCCTATGGTGTCCCTGTCCTTCGACGCCCAGGCCCAAGGTCATCTCCCCGCCCCCACCTCCACAGTCTTGGCCTCCTGCTCCCCCGTCCCCCCAGTGCTGGCACTGGGGCAGCTGCCCTCAAACACCCATCCCCTCACTTTCCGACCTCTGCTGAGCAGCCCTACCCAGCCCCGCCCCGCCCTGGGCTCAGGACCCTGTCGCCAGCCCCAGAGCTGCGGAGGGTGACCTCACCACGTCCCTGGGGGGCTTCCAGCCGCCCAGGATCGACCCCACCAGGTGGGGCCTTGGGACTGAAGGAGGCCGGGTCAGAGTGTATTTTTAGACGTGAGCCCCATGACACGTGCCGCGTGGGTGCCCACAAGGTGCTCTCGGGGAGGGGCCCACGCTTCACCCAGCTTTGAGTTGCAGGATTTCCTTTTGAGATCAGGTTTCGAATGAGTCATTGTAAAAGAGAAAGATCAAAGAATTGGTAGCCCAGACCAGACGATGGGGGGGGTGGGGGTGCGGAACGTGGGAAGAGGCGAGATCTGGGACAGCCGGACCCCCGGGGTGCGCCCAGCTGGCGGGTGACCACGGCCACCCCTGCCTCTTGGCTGAGCCCACTTCACCCCGTCACTCCGGCCGGACCTCGCTGCGGGGCCGGTGTCCCCAGGGCAGGCCGCTGGGTCTCACCCCACGATGCGTGCTACTGGCTCAGCCCCCCAAGCACCCTCAGAACCGGCCGCCCGGACCCCCTGCCGGGTGGTGCCTGGGCCCCACTGGCCACTTGTTATCCGGCCCCCCCAGGAACCGCGTCTCCAGGCATCAGGGACCTGCCGGCCTCCTCCAGGCCACGGGACGGCAGCCCCTCTGGCCACCCCTCCACTGGGCTCTGAGCAATGGCCCTGGGATCCTGGGACGGGGGGCAGAGTGGGGGGCTCGCGGGGACAGAGGCCCTGGTGGAATCGGGAGGCCTGGCTGGGCCCCGACTGGGCTGACCGGGGTATCTGGGGGAGGGCCGGGGTGGGGAGCTCCCTCCTCGCCCTGCTGGTCAGAGCCAGCCTGGGGTCAGTCCCCAGTGGGGGCGCCCGGAGAGGCTCCGTGCTGAAGTCGGAGGGACAGAGGGACAGGGATGCTTGGGCAAGGGGATGGGGCCCTGTCCTGGGGGCACCGGCCACGCACTGAGGTCCCACCTGGGCTGGCTGGCACCACTCGGCTATGTCAGGACCCCCAGGAGGGCACGTGCCCCTGGACAGTCACCTCCATAGACAGGCCGGAAAGGGAGGGGGAGTGGTGGGGGAGGGTCCCAAGGGAAGCCTCAGGGGCCTCCCCACCAACTGACCAGGCCAGGTACTCGGGTGGGACGCATGGGGACACAGGGCCAGCTGGTGAGCGATGGGGGTACGGGGATTTGGCGGACAGGGCCCAGTGTGCAGGAGGGAGGGGGTGGGACAAGGACGTATGCTGGAAAGACTGGTGTCCCCCAGGTTCACGTCCACCAGGAACCTGGGAATAGACCCTCATTTAGAAATAGGGTCTTCAGGGCTTCCCTGGTGGCGCAGTGGTTGAGAATCTGCCTGCTAATGCAGGGGACACGGGTTCGAGCCCTGGTCTGGGAAGATCCCACATGCCGCGGAGCGACTGAGCCCGTGAGCCACAACTACTGAGCTTGCGCGTCTGGAGCCTGTGCTCCGCAACAAGAGAGGCCACGATAGTGAGAGGCCCGCGCACCGTGATGAAGAGTGGCCCCCACTTGCCGCGACTAGAGAAAGCCCTAGCACAGAAACGAAGACCCAACATAGCAATCAATCAATCAATCAATTAATCAATAAAATAAATCTTTAAAAAAAAAAAAAAAGAAATAGGGTCTTCACAGATGAAATCAATTAAGATGGGGTTGTACTGCAGTAGGGCGGCCCTAACGCAAAGACTGTGCCTTTATAAGAGGGAAATTTGGACAGAGAGACACAGGGAGAAGCCACGTGAAGACAGAGGCAGAGGCCGGGGTGATGCAGCCACAGGCCCAGGACACCTGGAGCCCCACGAGCTGGAAGAGGCGGGAAGGATCCCCCCGCAGCCGCCCCCCGCCCCAGCCTCTGGAGGGAGCACAGCCCTGCCACACCTTGATCTCAGACGGCTGGCCTCCAGAGCCGGGAGAGGATAAATCTGTGTGGTTTAAGCCAAGTGTGCGGTCAGCTGTTACGGCCGCCCCCGGACACTAGGACAGGACGGGGAGGCTTCCTTCAGCCGCTTCATTCAGCAGAGCTAAGGAGCCACCCTGACACTGGGCTCTAATTCCTGCCACCCGGGGCTGGGCGTACCACTGACCAGGGGGAGGCTGGCACCAAGCGTGCGACCGAGGACCTCCACGGGTTCCCAGGAGGCCTGCGAACGCAGCAGCCCTGGGATGCTAGAGCTGGGGAGGGCCCGGCCCCTGAGCACACGCCCGGGAGGGACAGGGAGCCCCATTGTCTGGGACAAGGAGGACGAGGTGGGCCCGCGGAGAAGGCCAGGGGTCCAACTTCCAGTTCTGCTGTCAGTGGGGGGAGGATCTGCAGGCCCCCCAGCTCCCACACTTCACTGCCAGCGGGTGGCTGAAGTGACAAGCAGTCTCTTGCAAAACCTCCCGGCCTACTGGGACACAGACCAACCCCCCCGGCCCCCATCCCCATCATGGGGCCGCAGCATCAGAGCCTCGGCCCCGGCCCGGTACAGTCAACACCAGGCCGCACGGAGAGGCCCTGGGGGGAGGGCGACCACAACAGAGCCAGACCACATGGGCGCCGGCCACGGGGCACACGCACGGTGACCCCGGACGCCAACCCAGGGACGGTGCCGCTACCCCAGGAGCCACCACGGGGGCAGGCACATGCCTGGGGGCAGGCACATGCCTGAGGACAGGCCCCGGCCAGCAAAGCAGGCGGCGGGTGTCAGGGTTCCCCCCACGCATCTCGGACGGACCAGAGGCCAGGAGGGCAAGGCCAGCCATTAGGAGAAACTGCACCCCGGGATGCAGAACCGACCCCAGACCCAGGTGACAGAGCGATATTTGCTGAATGTTTATGCAGAAAAGGAGACCCTCAGGCTGAGTGTCAGAGGCACCAAGCCGGGGTCACCTGCACTGGCTGTGTCCGCACCCACATACCCATCCGCATGTGGGCACAGAACAGCCGGCCTGGGGTGCTCTGATGGCCCACGGCAGGGCGGGTGCTTCACAAAGCAACTCACACACCCAGAGCGGCCGCCCCGAATCTATAAGGCCCTGTCAGTGCCTTACAGCCCTCAGGAGGACAGTCAGTGCCCCCCACCAGCCCTGAGGGCACAGCTTGCGGGCACGTAGCCCTTTGTATCCGCTCGAGGGCCCAGCGGGGAATGGGGTTGAAGACCAGGAGCTTCCTTAGTCACAGCTGGGGATACCGAGCCTGGGTCTTGGGGCCCCGACCCCTGGTCCCAACTCCCAGGTGTGGTCCAGCCTTACCAGGGGAGAGCCCACAGGATGGAGCTCCAGCTGTGGTGCCTACTGGCCCACCCTTGCTGCTGGCGGACCTTCCAACCTACGTCCACGTGGACAGGTGTGGAGCGGCTGCCCACAGCGGCAGGGCATCTTCATGCGGGCTTCCTCCACTGGGGAGTGCCTGCTCAGGGCTTGTGATTACTCGAGGTCTTTAAAAGGCTTTAGAAGGACTTCCCTTGTGGCACAGTGGTTGGGAATCCACCTGCCAATGCAGGGGACACGGGTTCGATCCCTGGTCTGGGAAGATCCCACATGCCGCGGAGCAGCTAAGCCCATGCGCCGCAACTACTGAGCCTGCGCTCTAGAGCCCGCGAGCCACAATTACTGAAGCCCGCACGCCTAGAGCCCGCGAGCCACAATTACTGAAGCCCGCACGCCTAGAGCCCGCACACCGCAACGAAGAGTAGCCCCCACTAGCCGCAACTAGAGAAAGCCCGCACACAGCAACGGAAGACCCAACACAACCAAAAATAAAAAATAATTAAAATAAAATAAAAGGCTTTAGACACACTGAGCTTGTGGTCTCCTCTGACCCCCAGGTCTTCTTCCCCTGAGTGGATGTTAAAGCCAAATCTCAGCAGGCCCGACTTCCTAGTCCTTTGACACTGATGTGCCCCAGTCTGTCCAGGTTCTGTGGGGAGAAGGGTCTATCCCCCCTGTCGCTTGCTGCTTGATGACAGGAGTGTCTCAGGCCAGCTGGCACGCCAGGTCTCTCTACCCAGCTCCTCGGAGAGTCCGGAGCAAGACAGTGGCTGGTGCTGCCCACAGCCGGGTCGCACTAGTCCCAGGTGAGTGGTCAGACCCGTCAGCACCCTCCTTGGGCTCCTTAGGTCCAGCCTGGTGCCAAGAACATCCTAAGAGACCTTCGCCCAGGCCAAAGGGCACCCGCCCCCAAATCACAGCAGATGGAGCCTGCGTTCGCTTCTCCTGTCGAGATGAATAACCACAAACTCAGGCCCTCTCCCAGGCCTGCAGGTCAGAAGTCCAGGCGAGCTCGCCGGCCCTCGGCTCTGGGTCTCCAGAGGCCCGGCTTGGTGCTGATCCTGTCGGCAGGGTGGGGCTGCAGCCCGGCTTCAGCAGCAGCATATGGAGGCCCCTTGAGCTCCGACTCAGTCCCCTTCAGCCTCCATGGAGAAAGTCCTCTGCTTATAAGGACTCTGTGATGACACTGGGCCCCCCGGGGAATCCAGGGTCCTCCCCATCTCAGGGCCCCTAATTTAATCCCACCAGCAAAGTGCCTTTGTGTGTGGGGTGACACGTCTGCAGGTCCCGGGGCCAGGACGGGGGCACCTCTGGGGCCGTTACTGAGCCGACCCCTGAACCCAGCTAGGACACAGCCCACGAGTGAACAGGCAGCCTGGTCGGGACTGGCCTGACCCTGTGCATGGTACCACCCCACAGGTGTTGGAGAGCCTCCTCAGGGCCACAGAGGGGCTGCGGGGCCTCCTCTGCGCAGGGATGCGGCCCCGGTCTTCCAGATGGGCTGGTTTTGCAAGGGAACTGGCAGGTCTGGATTTTGGGGTGCAGTCACAGCATGGGGTGCCTTCCTCCTCGTGCCCACGGTGCCGGGGGCAGAGCTGCCAGACTCTCCAGTTACAACCCAGCTCCCCCCGGCCAGGGTCCTCCTGAGCGCCACCCGACGCCCACCTGCAGGCTCACTCACCCTGAGCCCAGCGCCCAGGACAGTGGCTGAGCCTCCCGGAAGGCCTGAATCTCACGGAACTGCCCCCCAATGCCCCGGCCCGCGGACATACTCCAGGCAACACCAGGAGGGCCCCGACGCCCTGTGGCACCCCGGCCAGCCGGGACTGGGTGGTGGGGAGGGTCCCACGCCCCCACCGTGCAGCTCCCAGGGCCGAGCCCCGCCCCCAAGCCGTGCAGGCCACGCAGAGCTTTGCAGACACTGAGCGGCTCTGCTGGCGGCCCCTGCTGAGCTCCGAGCCCCCCCCAACGCTGCAGGGCTGCGTCCGCGAGAGGTGAGGGCTGAGGGCGGAGGGCGGAGAGGCCAATCACTCAGGCTCGCCCTGCCCCTCACCACTGTCCCAGCTCCTGCGCTAGCCTTTCCTCACCGTACCTCAGGTGCTGGGGTACACCCGCTCCTGGCGCCTCCCGGCCAACTCCACGCAGGATTCTCACCCCATCCCCATCCGGCGATGAGTCACAGCCATACAGGCTCACTGCGCCAGCGGCCCCAAGACGCTCCCTCCTCCCGTCCTCCTCCATCCCGCTTCCTGTGTCAGCCTCTGACCCGGGGGCTGCAACTCCCACCCCGGCTCCCGGGAAAGGCGCCGGCCTTCCGGAATGTGGCCCGGCTCCCGCGCCAGCTATGGACCTGGCAGCGAGGCCGGCGAGGCCTCTTTCGGTTTCACTTGGGGACTGGCTGCAATGGGGACGGAGGCCAACCCGGAGGGAGGTACCTGGCCGCAGGGAGAGGGCGCAGCCCCGGGGCGAGGCCAGCGGGGAAGGCGGGGCGGTCGCCTGCCTGGAGGGAGGGGTTGCCTGAGGACCCCAGGGAGGCGCGGGGTGACCGCTGCCCCCACTCCCGCCCCCGCTTCCCCCCCCCCCCCCCCCCCGGCACACAGTGGGGCCAAGTTCAATGCCTTCCCTGGTGGTGTCCCTGCCTGCCTTGCGGGGGGATGCCCTTTCTGCCCCGTGGGCTCCACGGGAGTGGGGGGGGGAGCGCTGAGCCGACCCGGGAGGGGACGAGTCACCTAACGGGTGAATGTGGGGGTGTCCCAGCCAATCAGGGGAACCTACAGGAGGGCCAGGGCACGGCCAGCCGGGCCTGCCACCTCCCACAGGGCCGGGCTTCAGGGAGGGGCTCCCAGGCCTCCCACCACGGCCCAGGCACCCCTGCACCAGGAGCCCACGTACCCGCAAGACCGCTTCCTGCCGGTGGCAGTCAGGGCAGAGCTGGGGCTTGGGGGCTCCCAGGGGAGCCTCGTTCACCCACCATAAGATGGGCAGACGGCACCTCCCCTGCCCTCCTTGTGGGGCTGGGAGAAGACAGACCTCCACGCTCTGGGCCAGCTGACGCCCGCTCACCCCAGGCCGCAGAACCGGGCATCTGAGGGCTCAGCCAGGCCCTGCTATCCCTCTTTTTTTAAACACTTCTTTGTTTTATGGAGACGCGATTCACATGCCATACGCTTCACCAGTTTAAAGTGAACAATTCAGTGGCCTTTAGTACATCCACAGACTTCTGCAACCACCACCTCCATCTAGTTCCAGAACATTCCGTCGCCCCAAAAAGAAACCTCACTCCCATCAGCAGTCACCCCCACCCCCTCCCCAGCCCCTGACAACCACTAACCCACTCCCTGTCTCTCTGGATTGGCCTGTTCTGGATGTTTCCCACCAAAGGAATCACACAGTGTGTCCTTCTATCTGGCTTCTCTCACTGAGCATCGTGTTCTCAAAGTCAGTCCCTGTCGCTGTACATAAACGACAGGCCTTAGCTCTGCCCCCCACCCCAGGGGGCTGGCAAGCCCAGAGCCTCAGAAATCGCCCTCACCTGAGTCACCCGCCTGAGGGCAGGGCGGCCCCACCTCCCAGGGAGGACGCTGGTGGCTGTCACCATGGCAGGAAGATGAAGGAAGTTTGCTGTCCTCCCCAGCCCAGCTCAGGTCACCCATGTGGGACTGAGCTGCCAGCAGCAGAGGAGAGGGTAGTTCCAAGGGACAGGGACTGGGGTTCCACTCAGGGGAGAGGGGGCCCACGGACACCAGGCCGCACCCAGGCTGGGCAGATGGGGAGATGGTGGGTGAGCAGGGCCGGCCAGGCCTGGACCGGGCCTGAGTGACCTCGCTCTCGGCTACTCCAGGCAGCCTTCCGTAACCAGCCCTCCCCGCATCTGACCACACGGCCCTTGGCTGTGGAAAAGTGGCTGGAGATGCTCCAAGCCTGCCCACTGACGGATCGCACGTACGCAAGACACACACACACACTCATACTCACTCTCACATGTATGCACAAGTGCAACACGCATGCACACGTGTGCACGCGGCACTCACACATGACGCGTGCACACTCTGCCATGTACGTGCACTGCTGCACACGAATCTGCACACATGCACTCGCACATGCGCACACTGACACGCACCCCCTGGAACTGTGCTGACACCCTGGGGGCCTGTCTCCCCACTCTGTGTGTCAACCTCCAGATGCCTCCACTTTTTGATGACAAGACCCCCCACCTCCCCCCCGCACGGAGAAAAAGCAGATCCCCGCCCCCGGCAGCCTCTGTAAAAGCCTCACGGGTGGAGGCCGTCCTGGGAGGGAGGCGGCCTCTGGGGACTGGGCACAGTTGCCTCTTTATTCCCAGCCCGGCTTGCTCACGTGGCCAGAGCCCTGTGCTGGGTCAGCGTTTCCGGCCCGGCCCCTGCTGGAGGGGTGTCTGAGCCTTTGCTAGAACCAAGCTGGGCCAGCTGGGCTGGTCATGTTCCCAGTGGGGGCCAGCCTCCGTTCCCCCACCCCACCCAGGTCGAGGTGGTCAGGCAGCCGGAGAGCGCTGGCCCTGGGCTGCACACCTGAGGGCCACCCCGCCTGGACTTCAAAGCCAACTGCTTCTTCTGTGCTCTGCCGCGAGGCTCCCCTGGAAATCAGGCCCCTCATCTGGGCCCCAGGGCCCACCACCCCGCCGCCAAAGCGTAAACATCTCCCCCAATGCGTGCGCGCACGCGCGCGCGCGCACACACACACACACACACACACACACACACAGGGTGGGTCCGGCTCCAGGCAGGTGTGAGCAGACATCTCACAGAGTTAAACAAAGGGCCCTCCAGCCCTCCAAAATCCCAGAGAGCCTTCCCCTGGGTCCCCATTGGCTGTCCCTGGGGACGGTGTCTCACACTCTCCAGGCTCCCCAGGGTCTTTCAGGTGCCTGCCTGCATCTCCCCGGCCCTGGGGCGTCCTGGGACCACCCTTCCCCAGCCCACCCACCCAGGGTCCAAGCAGACAGCCCTGAACAGCCACTACCCATCTCTGGGAACTCCCCTGGGAAAATCCAGGGCGCTTGGAAGAAAAGGTGCAGCTGGGCTGGCGGTGGCTTCTCCAGACCGCCCGATAGCCCCAGGTCTCAGCCCCAAGGACAGGGGCCCACGGCTTCTCCTCTGTTCACAAGGGTCCCTAAGGGCAGAGCTCCCAGCACAGCCAGGCACGCAGGGCCCAGGGCAGGGACGGGAAACGCAGGGTCAGGTCCAGCCCTGGCCGCTCAGCCTGGAGGAAGGGCGGGCCTCACGTCCACTGACTTGTCTGGAGTCTCACGCCTCTGACAGGTGGCCTTTCTTCTCTCCGGGCTCTCCGGCCCCCGGGGACCAGCCCCAGTTCCCTTGAACCTTTCCTACGGGGACAGACCCACCATGGTGGGCTCGGGGCTGGATCACCTGGCCCGGCAGCAGGTAGGCAGGTTCCCACCTAAAGTCCATCCGACACCAGCCCCCTCGCCACACGTGGAACACTCACCCGCACCCCCCCACCCCCACCCCGTGACTGCCAGCAAGCTCCATCCCAGGCCTTGTCCAGGCCTGCGCCGCGTGCAAACAGATGGCACCAAACCTGGCCGGGCCAGGTAGTGGACAGGCAGAAAGGATGTCCAGGGCAGGCGGGACCAAGGCGCATTCCGGGAAGCAAAAGCCGAGGGGGGCAGACACACTTCACGTGCTCGATTCTTTTTCCTTTTCCAGGACGTTAACAATACGATGCTATGAGACACTCCTGCCTGGCTGCCCACGCCTCTGCGTCCACGCCTCTGCTCCCCTGCCCCGGCCCCTCCCGGCCAGCGCTGGGGTGCTGGTAAGGGGCCTCCTTTCCCCATCCACCGTCACAGGCTGCTCCTCCACCCACTCCAAGTCCCGGCAGCCCTCTGCCCACCACCTCCCCCAGCACATCCTTGGGGGCCGTTTCCAGTGCCAGCTCCGGGAGACACTCCCACCCAACATGCTCTGCCAGCTCAGCTAATACCAGCAAGGCCCCCATCCCAAGGCCACAGGATCCCACCCGTGGAAACACAGGGAACAACAGCCCCAGGGTGGAGAAGCCAGGACAGGAGGGGTCCTGGGAGAGGGGACACTGAGGAGGAAGGGCAGAAATCTGCAAGCAGCCTGGGGTCAGGGGTCACCCAGAAAAGGAGGGGCTAAGGTAATGGAGCTGGAGAGTCACAAGAAGAGAGGGGTCAGGGAATGACGGAGGAGCAGTCAGGAGGGGGTGACCAACTGCAGGAGAGTCACAGAGACGTGCGGGGTCAAGGGTCACCAAAGTAAAGTCCGGGGATCACCAAGACGGGAGGGGTCAGGGAATCGCCGAGGAGGGCGAGAGGAAAAGGCTGGGGAGTCGCCTGGGTTCAGGGTTCACGCCAAGGCGAGTGTCGGGCGGGGGTCACGGAGCAGCGCAAGGTCGAGGGTCGCCGAGGAGGACGGGGTTAGAGAGAGTTCACGGCGGACGACGCCGTCACAGGATCGCGGCGGAGGACGTGGTCGGGGGTCGCCCAGGAGGGCGGGGACACGCCGCCGCGCTCCCCGCGCCCCCCGCGCCCGCTGCCCCGGAACCCCGGAACTCCGGAACACCCGGCCCGGGGCGCGGGCGGCCGCGGGGTGCCAGGGCCCGCGCAGGCCAGGGAGCGCGGCTCAGCCGGGCGGGGGCAGCGAGGACGGGCCAGGGGGTGGGGCCGGGCGCGCCTCACCTCGGACCCGGGTCCAGCCGGGCGCGGAGCCCGCGGCGCCTCCGTTTCTCCGAGCTTCGCCGCGGCCGCGCTCACTTCCGGGTTTCGGGCGCCATCTTGGGGGCCCCGCGCACTTCCGGTCATGCCGTGGGGCGGAGCCTCTGGTGGGCGGGGGGTCGTGGGCGGGGTCGTGGGCGGGGCCATCTCTCGGCGGCCCCTGAGCCCCTTGAGGCCCTTCCGCCTTAGGGAGAGGCTCGGACTCCATGGGTCCTGGATTCGAATCCCGCCCTGACTGTTGCTGTCTACCCTCGCGAGCCTCAGTTTCCTCCTCTGCAGCATGAGGAATCACCCCCACCTGCAGGCCTTTGCATGGCTGTGCCCTCCCCTGGTGCACTCCGACCCTGACCTGTCAGCCACTGGGGCTCTTGGACAACCCAGATCTTGGCCTCGAAACCATCTGCAAGGGCCCTGGGTCCCCCAGTCATGCTCCCTCCCTCTATTGCCTCCCCACCGAAAGTAGTCTGCTCATGAATCTGTCTCCACCCCAGAATAGGAGTCCTGGGACCACCCCCCACCCCAACGGGGAGCCTGACACAAGGGTTCTGATAAGCCCCAGGGGCCACCAGGAGAAAAAGCAGGATCCTCTCAGGCAGGGCCACGGGGTCTGGGTGGCTCCCCTCCTGGCTCCCTCCCCGTTAGGGCTTCTAGGGGCCTGATGCAGATGATGCTGGGATTTGCCTTACTGCCAGGAACAGGGTGGGACTCAGCCCTGGCACAGACAAGCTGTGTTCCTGTGGCTAGAGCCCACTGGGCCCACCACAGGGTGGGCCTGGCGGTTCAGGCAGAGCCAGGGCAGGAGGCACCACCCCCTCCCCAACAGTGTGTGCAGGAATGAAGATGCCACCATATCCCTGGACCCACCTCACCACCAGCCAGAGGCCTCCTGTACCCCTTGAATTTAGAGATCACCTCTCCACTTGCTTGTCTATTCAGTGAATTTTTATGGATGCTGCTACGTGCCTGGAGACAAATCCGGGGCCCCAAAGAGGACTCAGTTCTCATCTCTGCCCTCAGGAAGCCCCCAGTCTAGGGGAAATAGGGCCAGGACCAGACACTTCCATCTGCAAGGTCAGGCCTAGAGCCCAGGGAGGAGTACAGTGTCTGCCTAGGGCATCATGGAAGGAGGGGTTGAGGGGGTGTTGAAGCTGGGGCTTTGAAGTTCAAGTAGGAGTTTGCCAGGCAGCTAAACTTAGGAAATTATTATTATTATTATTATTTTGGCCGCACCGTGCAGCATGTGGGATCTTAGTTCCCCAACCAGGGATCAAACCCGCACCCCCCATATTGGAAGCACAAGTCTTAACCACTGGACCACCAGGGAAGTCCCAAGAAGGGCAAATTATAAGCTGTTCAAAGGCCTGGTCTGTTTAAAATCTGTTTGCCCTAAAAAATTCAGGCCAAGGACCCCCTATACCCAAACCCACAAACACAAGGGAGGAGATGGGGAAACTGAGACCCAGAGAGAAGTGATTTATCCAGAGCGAGCTTCACTTTGACATGCGTAGTTTTTGGCAGTTGGGTTATAACCTTGACTTTGGAACTATTTTTTTACAGCTAATGAGAAGAAATCAAATTGAGCAACAGACACTTAAGCTTCGAAAGGGTGAATAAACTAATTTACAGAGTATCTGGTGGCATTTTCCCGTTTCCGCTCACACAGCACCAGCCACACCATTTGCGGGGCCCAGTGAAACGTGAAACGCAGGACCCCTTGTTCAAAAAGCATTAAGAACTTCAAGTCGGAGACCGCAGAGCATTCAACTGAGCACAGAGCCACCCCCACCGCCCCAGCGCCAGGCCTGGGCGAGGTCCTGAGTCACACGCCCCCGAAGCTGGCCCTGTTCCCACTGCGGCCCTCTGGGGTCAGGACCGGTGTTACCTACGTTTTGCTGGTGGGGAAACCGAGGCACAGAACTGTTTCGCAGCTGGCGCAGGTCAGGGAGCAAGCTGCGGGGAGGTGTGGACTTGACCTCCGCCACGTCCACCTCAGGTAAACACAGGGTCTCTATGGGTAACTCTGCCTGAAATGGGGGCAGTTTGCTCAGGCCGTGGTGGGTCCAGCTGTCTCAGCATGGAGGAAACTGCCAAGTCTGGGGATGTCTAGGGAATTAGTCAGATTTGGGGATTTCCAGGGAATCGCAAGAGGAGGCCTGGGAGAGCAGAAGGGATGCAGCTCTGGAGCTCGAGGCATGGCTTTAGGCTGGGTGCTGTGTGACCCCTGAAAAGTGAGTTAACCTCTCTGTGTCTCCGTTTCCCATGGATAATAGTATCTATCTCCAAGGCTGTTCAGACAGCTAAATGAACAGTGCCTAGTATTAAGCCATTATGAATATTTCCAGGTGAGCATCTGGATCATAGGGTCACCTAAGTGAACATTCAATAGTCAGAAATGCCCAAGGCTCTTCGTCCGGTGAGGACAGGGCTCACAGAAGGCCACAGGTCTGTCTGGTGAAGCTCTGTTTGAGGTCAAAGAGCCTCCTCGTCAAGCCCTCCTTCTGCCCCCACCCCACGCAGGGGCCCCCTAACTGTCCCCCAGGCACCTTGACCAGGCTCGAGGAAGTAGGGTCGCCACATAAAATGCAGGACACCCACTTAAATGTGAATTTCAGGTACACGGAGAATAATTTTTTAGTGCAAGTATATCCCAGGCAATATTTGGGATATACTTATACTAAAGAAGTAGCCTCCGTGTATCTGAAATTCACATCTAACTGGTTTGGGAGTCCTGTGTTTTTATCGGTGAAATTAAGGGACCCGACATGGGGAGACCACAGAGAGAAATGGGGCCCAAGAGCCAAGCCAGGAGGGGTCCGGGCGAGCAGCTCCCTCTCTCCGAGCCTTGGTGTTCCCGCCTGCTACATGGGCGAGATGCTAGCATCAACATACAGACAAGCTCACTGTGCGGGTCATTATTTTAAAGAGCAGAAAACTTCAGATTGACAGAGGTCAGATCCCTGGGGGCTTCCTTGTGAGTCAGGAGATTCTTGGGCTAACCCTCAGTTAGGAGAAATCCCCCCACCCACCCGCCAGCCTCTGTTTCCCCCCTGGGAAAGTCTCCTGAGCTAGGCCCATCCAGGGAGGAGGAGCCCGGGTGATCAGGCAGGTGAGGCGGGGCAGGTGGGCCCAGCCTGGCCCGTCCAGCCAGCGGGGGCAGAGACTAGCCACTTCCTGTTTCTCCACGTTCTGGAAAGCCCCGGCGTTCCCGGGCCACGGAGCACCTCCTCCCTCCCTGCTCCTCAGGGCCTGGGTCCCTCACCACTTCTCCTTTCCACACCCACTTCCCCCCTGCCCAGCGGGTTGGGTTCCTACCTACCCCACCCCTCCCCTCTCCCCCTCCTCTCCCTCTTTTCCCATCCCTTCTCCCACTCCCCTCTTTTCTCTCCTTCTCAAGTCCCAATCAGGCCCCCCCAGGGTGCGGAAGAGGAAACTGAGGCAGAGGCAGCAAGGTCCCACAAGCCACGTCTGTGCCCCCCCCGCCCGCCTCTGTCTCTGGTCACTTTCCTTCTTTTCTGCCCCCTCTCTCTCTTTCTGTCTGTCTCCGTTGCTGTCCCCACCTCTATCTCCGGCTCTCACTAGCCCTCCCGCCTAGAGCCTACTCCGTCCAGCCCAG
This sequence comes from Eschrichtius robustus, assembly GCF_028021215.1. Taxonomy (NCBI): domain Eukaryota; kingdom Metazoa; phylum Chordata; class Mammalia; order Artiodactyla; family Eschrichtiidae; genus Eschrichtius; species Eschrichtius robustus. The sequence continues at coordinate 178,834,307 of NC_090825.1, read as the reverse complement.
CCGCCTCCCTGTACCCGGCCCACCTGCCACTTGCCCCAAGGTGTCCTCAGGTGGCGCCGGCTGGCGGGTTCCAGGGCCCTACGGCTCTCTCCTGCCTGGCCTGAGCCCAGAGCGGGATCCTCAGGCCCGGGCAGGGCTGCCTCTGAGCCAGAGCCACTTCAGGGAACAGCAAACCTGTCTAACAGGTTTGAGATCCGCCCCAGACAGGCCTTCCCGCCTCTGCACGGAGCCTGGGACACAAGGGCGGCAGGGGTTAAATGTGACACCTGACTAGGAACGCCCCCCCCAGGCTGGGTCAGGGCTGGGCCCTGAGGTTGGGGAGCAGGTGGGAGGGGAAGGAAGATCAGCAGTCCACCCACCAAGCCCAGAGGGGTAGAACTGTTAGAGGGAGGGCCCGGCACGTGCAAAGGCCCAGAGGAACATGTGTGTGTGCGGCGGGCGGGGGCGGGGGACACACACAGGCAGTGAGGCTGGGAAGGGAGAGGTGGCATGGTGGGGGGCGTGGAAAGCTAGGGCGAGGCCTTTATCCTGGGGACACTAGGGAGCTATTGAAGGTTATGGAGCAATGGTGTGGTATGGTCAGGGCGGGGCTGGAGGTCACTCCATCTGCCACATATGTTGGAGAGGGGGGCACAGAGGGGCCACCTCTCCAAAGCTCATCTGGTGGAAACATGGAGGCTGGAGGAGGTGGAGCTGCTGTCCCACAGCCGGAGGAGCCAAACTTTGAATTTCTTTTTATCAAAGGCCAGCAGTGAGCCAGGCCTGAGCTGGAGAGGGGTTGGGGGAGGGGTGAGGACCCTCAGGATGTGCCCTCACCCCCAACCCCACTTCAGAGGGGAACTCGGCTTGGCTTTATCCCCAGGGCAGTAGGAAGATAGGGAGGATTTAGAGCACCAGCAGAGAGGCAGCTAGGGCAAGGGTGGGCCTAGGAGGGGGAGAGGGCCCCAGGAGGGAGGTGGGTGGGCTGCCGCAGGGGACAGAGACGAGGCTGACCGCAAGTTTGTGGCCACACGTTCATCCATTAAACATTTATCATCCTGGGCCAGGCACAAGGGATGGAACAGAGAGCAGGGCACACCCGTTATGCTCCTGGGTCACAAGGGAACAGGACACCCCTGCAGCACAGGGCACGGCCATGCTGGCCTTTCCCGGCAAGTCCCTGCAACACAAGGGCCAGAGGAGGATCTGAGCAGGTGGACCAAGCCTCTCCTTGCCCCGGCCCGTCCTCTCGGGTGTAGACTACAGCCAGCCCTGCACACTGATGTCACCTGCGCTGGAACTTCCTGAACCTTCACCTTGGATCTGCCCGGACCCACGGGAAATTCCAAACCAGCTGGGGCCAAGCTGACTCACGTCCAGGCCCCAGTGGCACGTGAGCGGCCAGGCTCCTGAGGGGCATTGGGGGCATTTGTAAAACCTTGTGGAATCCCACCCCCCTGCATACCCCAAGTTGAGGGAGAAGCCAGACTCCCCAGCCCTGGGTCAGGTGTCCCCATCAGAATCTGCAGGGTGAGGCCAGGAATCTAGTTCCAGTGGGTGAGAATTTGGGGGTGGCTATTGGAGCTGGTCTGGGATGTTTGTCCTCCCCTGATGGTTGTCTCATGTCCCCAGGGCTGCAAAAATGACCAGCAGAATGGAGTGGAGGTCCAGCAGCAGACCATGAGGTTAACACTTCCTGGGTTCAAATCCAGCTCTGCCAGTGGCTGGGTCACCCCAGGCAGGTTACTTAATCTCTACGTGCTTCGGTTTCCCCATCTATAAAATGGGAAAAATCATGGTACCTCCCTTGGAGGGTTTTTGTGAGAATTTGTCATGAAACAGTATGAGCTTGGAGACTTTATGGTAAAAATTGTTTAAAAAAACAAATTCACAGCAACATGATTCATAACAGCCAACAAGTGGAAACAAACCCAATGTACTTCAGCTGATGAATGGATACACATGATGTGTCCCTCCACACACGGGAACATCACTCAGCCCTGAAAAGGGGTGAAGCACTGACACTCACTACGGTACGGATGGATCTTGAGAACACGATGCTCAGTGAGAGAAGCCAGACACAGGAGGACACACAGGGTGTGATTCCATTGATGGGAAACGTCCAGAACAGGCAAATCCACAGACACAGAGAGTGGGTGTGTGGTTTTCGGGGCTGGGAAGGGGGGTGGGGGTGAGTGCTATTGGGCACTTGATGTTTTTAGGGGGTGATGACAATGTTTTGAAACTAGAGAGAGATGATGGTTGTACAAGGTGAATGTGCTAAAAGCCACTGTCCTGTACACTTTATTTTTTATTTATTTATTTTTAAAATTTTATTTATTTATTTTTGGCTGTGTTGGGTTTTCATTGCTGCGTGCGGGCTTTCCTCTAGTTGGGGCGAGCAGGGGCTACTCTTCGTTGCAGTGCGCAGGTTTCTCATTGCGGTGGCTTCTCTTGTTTCAGAGCACGGGCTCTAGGTACGCGGGCTTCAGTAGTTGTGGCACAAGGGCTCAGTAGTTGTGATTCGTGGGCTGTAGAGTGCAGGCTCAGTAGTTGCGGTGCACGGGCTTAGTTGCTCCGTGGCATGTGGGATCTTCCCAGACCAGGGCTCGAACCCATGTCCATGGGGCTTTCCTGGTGGCGCAGTGGTTAAGAATCCGCCTGCCAATGCAGGGGACACGGGTTTGAGCCCTGGTCCGGGAAGATCCCACATGCTACAGAGCAACTAAACCCATGTGCTGCAACTACTGAGCCTGTACCCTAGAGCCTACGAGCCACAACTACTGAGCCCGCGTGCCACAACTACTGAAGGCCAGGCGCCTAGAGCCTGTGCTCCGCAGCAAGAGAAGCCACTGCAATGAGAAGCCCGCGCACTGCAAAGAAGAGTAGCCCCTGCTCGCCGCAACTAGAGAAAGCCCGTGCCCATCAATGAGGACTCAATGCAACTAAAAATAAATAAATAAAATAAATAAATAAAAAACATTTTAAAAAAATCGTTCATTGTATGTCATGCGAATTTCACCAAAATAAGAAAAACAGAAGAAGCAAAAGGCAATCAACCCTGGCAATCAAAGGGGTGATAGATGTCACAGCCAGGTCATCATCAAATCCTAAACTAAAGTTGCATTCAAATCCCAGTAAGCCTCCAAAAAAACAAAAAAACCAGTTGCAAACACACTCAAGAAGTTCCGTGGCCCCTGACTGTGATCATCGGTGTGGACAGCATGGACCCTTGAAGTGATGGGATCAGAAGCCCCCTCCCCTCTATGGTCTTCCTCCCCAAGCCCATCACCCCGGTCGAACCCTGAGAACAACACCAGACAAACCCCTTCCAAAGCTGTCCAGTCATCAAAAACAAGGAAAGTCTGAGAAACTGTCACAGCCCAGAGGGGCCTAAGGACATGTGACAACTAAATGTCATGTGGGATCCTGATGGAGTCTTGGGGGCAGAAAAGGGACATTAGCGAAAAACTAAAGAAATCTGAAAAAAAAAAAATGAGGACTTTAGTTGATAACAATGTATCAATGACAAATGTCATTGTCCCTCATGGAAGATGTTAACGGCAGGACAAAGTGGGTGCCAGGATACAGGAACTCCCTGTACCATCTTTGCAACTTTTCTCTAAATCTAAAATAAGCCTATTAAAAATAATGAAAGTGTAAGGACTGACCTGTCCTCCCACCCCACCCTGTGGAATGAAGCCCACCCAGGCTGGCCACCCGTAGCTTCCATATCCAAAACCCCCTACATGAGTCTTAACTCCAGTTTGATTAGAATCTTTTGGTTGCAAGTGACAGAAACTGCAACTGAAACTGGCACTTTTTTCTTTTAAATGGGAAATTTTGCTCATGGAACTGAAAGGTCCAGGGATAGATTTAACTCAGAGTTCTCCCCCTCAGTACTGCTGACATTTGGGGTCAGATGGTTCTTTGTGTTTCGCAGTTATCCTGGGCACTGTGGGGTGTGGAGCATCCTCCTTCTCCCCCACCCACTTGATGCCAGGAGCCCCACAGTCTTGATAACCACAGACACCCCAGGTGTTGCTCAGTGTCCCCTGGGGGCAGGACCGTCCCTGGTCCAGCTAGTTTCAGGCTCAGCTGGATCCAGGACCCTCAAACAGTGTCACAAAGATTTGTCCACCTCTCCATCTCTCAGTTCTGCCATCCTCTTTCTTGGCTTTTTTCCTCAACAGTCTCCCCATTTGAGGGGACAAAGATGGTGCCGGCAGCCCCAGACCAAATCCCCCCATCAGCCTAACAGCCCCAGCAGAAGGTCAGCACTTCTTCCTCAAGAAAAGCAGCAAAAGTCACAGGGAAGGCTTTGATTGGCCCAACTTTAGTCACGTGTCCTTGTTGAACCAATCTCTGTGGCCAGGTAAGGGAAAGCCCTGATTGGCCGAGCTGGGATCACATGGTTGTATGGAGTCAGCCAATGGGGTAAGAACCCCATGATGTCAGCTAATGGGGTGTATAAAGTCAGCCAGTGGGATAAGGACCCTCTGGACTGGATTGGAAGCAGGAGGAGTAGCCCTGGGCAGTAGAGACCCCTGCTGGGCGAGGTTGGCCAGTCATCCCGCTCTGGGCTTTGGGGGGGCAGCATCAATAAATGAATGAGTGGTATACGGTAGTGCTCAATAAATACATGCTGGATGCAAAGTAATGAATGGACCAACAAGTGGTGGAAGCTGGGATTGTCCCCACATATAGCTTGTATTAGTTAGCTGCTGCTGCATAACAAATTTCTCCAAACACAGAGGCTTAACACAACACACGCATTGATTATCTCACAGTTTCCAAGGCTGGTGGAGCTGGGTCCTCTGCTCAGGGTGCATCACTGGTGTTGGCCAGGGCTGGGGGCTGATCGGGAGACTCCACCATGGAGGGGGCTGCTTTCCAACCCCCTCACGTTGTTGCAGGATTTATTTCCTTGCTGTTGGAAGACTGAGGGTCCTGTTTCTTGCTAGCTGTTGGCTGGAGGCCGACCTCGGCTGCACGTGGGCTTCTCCAACTCAGCTTCTCACTTTGTCAAACCCACAGGGAGGGGATGTAGGTCTGGTCGTGTATGATGTCACCTCGGCCACAGCCTGTTTGTCCCGCCTGTCTCAAGGGGAGTGGACGACACCAAGGCATGACCAGCAGGAGGTGGAATCACAGGTCACTTAAGAGTCTGTCCTCCACACAGCCTCCAGCCTCAGCAAAGAAGGACCACCGTCTTGCAGCTCAGTGCTTGAGCGCAATAGAGTGAGGTTGCCTGAAGGAGTCTGCAGACTCTGGTCCGCAGGCCCGGTCCAGCCACCATCCGTCTGTATGAGGACTCTGTCACCCTAAGAGTGATGTTTACATTTTGAAACGGGTGAAAAAAATCAGAAGAAGACTTCTCTTGTGACACATGAAAATGACATGAAATGCACATTTTACTGTCCGTGAACAAAGTTTCACTGGCATGGACACATACCTTCCATTAAGCATCATCTGTGGCCACTTCGATGACACAACGGACCGAGCTGAGCAGTTACGAGAGTCCATCCAGCCGCAAAGCTGAAAATGTTTGTTTTCTGGCCCTTGACACAAAGGATTGGCTGAGCCCTGCTCTACACAGATGTACGTCCCTGGGCAAGGATGCAGGGACCTCTCTGAGCCCAGGAGTCCCCTCTGTCAAAAGGGGTTGGTGAGAGGGAGGAAGGACCTTGGCCTCCAAGCCAGCAAGAGGTGAACTCCGGGGTCAGCACTATGATGAGAACTGTCACTCTTTAGGTGGCCTGGGGCATGGGGCCTCCAGCTTTCCCAGGCAGCAGGTGGGAGAAGAAGCCACACCTGAATCCTGTGCACCTACACATGCTTGTGCCTTAGAACCACAGCACAACCTTGTGAGATCAAGGGCAACGAATAGGGCAACAGGATCCTGCAGCCTGGGTTGATGGGGGCAGCATGTGTGTGTGTGTGTGTGTGTGTGTGTGTGTGTGTCAGGGTGGGGGCTTAGCCAGGAGGGTCAAGGGACCTGAAGCCACAACCTGAATGAGTGAAGGAGGGAGTTGTGTGGACTCTTTGGGGAAAAGCAATTGCAAAGGCCCTGGGGTAAGACAGAAGCTGCTCTGGTGACTGGAGATGACAGGACAACGTGACTGGAACAAAATGACCCTTAGCCAAAGCCACACGCCCCAGACCACCAGGCACACTGGGCTGGCGGGTCCCTCATCCACCCCCAATCCAGCCTTCCCCTCCCAAGCCTCATTTTCCCCAACTGTAGAACGGGGACTAGTACCCAGTGATGTCCCGGAATTTCAGGTCTGTGCTGGCCTGGCTGTGTGTCAAGCTGGCCACCACATCTCTGGCTCCCAAAGCCCAACAATGGGCTAATGGGCTAATGGTCCCGGGGGGGAGGGTAATACTGACAGGTGTCTCCCCTACCCCACAGGTTTCCGATTCTAGTAAGTGCTGCCCCAATGCCCCAACCCTGCCATTAAGGCCAAGAAGGATCAATGTGAGGGTGCGGGTGTCAGGGAGAGCAGAGCCCTGGGCACGGTGGGGACAGATACCCCAGGGACCCTCATCTGCCAGGACCCTGCTCCCACAGGGCTGGCCGTCGGCCTTGCCCCTTCCTTGGCGTTTCCCTGGCCACCCAGGGACCCTGGATCCGAATGAGTAGCTCATCTCAGAGGTGGGCCCACAGAGGCTCAAGGTAGTAGGTCTGGAACCCCAGAGCTGGGGCTGGGAACCCGGGGTCCTAAGCAAGCTGGAGTGGTCATGGGCAGCACTGGGCAGGCTTTCTCCTCCTTCATCACCCCACTTGCTCACTCATTCATTCATTCACTCACTCACTCAATTATTTGCTCACTCCTCATTCATTCATTCACTCACTCACTCATTTATTCACTCACTCATTCACTCATTCATTCATTCACTCACTCATTCTTTCACTCAAGGTTTTTGGTGCCCACAGCATCCCAGCAGATGCTGGCCCTGGTGACCCAGTCCAACCTGGTCACTTCATGCCCATCGATGGATAAACGAATAAACAAAATGTAGCTGATGCTGCTCACGTCTTAATTTATAGCTTCACCTCCTCCCTCATTATTTTTTTTTTCTGTGGTTTGGTGGGTTTTTTTGTTCTTTGTGTTTTTATGCATGAAACCCGGTTGTTTTTCCTGTTAAGTTTCCCACAGTCTAGAACTTGCTGATTTGTTTCCCTGTGATGATTTAAGTTTTCGAATAGGTAGTTCATTCCCATGTTTCAAAACTCAAGAGTCAAAAGGACATCCAGAGGGCAGCTGCTGTGGGAGAGTCTGTGGCTCCTCAAAAAGGTGAACAGAATTGCCACCTGACCCACCAGCTCTTCTACCAGGTGCGAACTAGAAGACCTGCAGGCAGAGACCCAGACAGGCACCTGCCTGTGTGTGAATGTTCACAGGAGCGGATTCACAACGGCCAGAAGTGCAAGCGACCCAAGTGTCTGTCGACGGATGAGGGATAAACAAACATGGTCCATCCACACAGTGGAATATTGCTCAGCCTTAAAAAGGAAGATTTCCTGCTTCACCGTGGATGAACCTTGAGGACATGATGCTCAGTGAAATATGTCAGACACAGAAGGACAAATACTGTCTGATCCCACTCACAGGAGGTCCTGGAGGAGTCACATCCACAGAGACAGGAAGTAGATGGTGGGGGCCAGGGGCTGGGGGGAGGGGCTGGGGAGTCAGGGTTTCATGGGGACAGAGTTTCAGTTTGGGAAGATGAGAAAGTTCTGGAGATGGATGGTGGGGATGGTTGCCCAACAATGTGAAGGTGCTCAATGCCACTGAGCTGTCAGCTTAAAAATGGGGAAGATGGTTAATTTTATGTTGTGTGTATTTTACCGCAAAAAGGTGTGCCCAGATGAACATCCCCCTCCCACGGTGCCCTGGGTGTCCTTCCAGAGGAATCTCAGCCAGACAATACCCTGGCCTAGCCCCCTGGGGTTGCCAGGGGCAGCCACGTGGTCCCAGCTCCTCCACGTGGGCAAGTGAACCAGGGAGCAAGCCCTGGCAGCTGTCTGTCATTTCAGAAGATGTGGCCTCACTGCCCTTGGGGGGACCATTTGGTCCCACCAGCGAAGACCAGAGACTGTTTTCTGGACCTCCTAATTTTTAGAGAACGTAACGTAACGTACGTTTTAGGGGTAACGTAACATAATATAGCATAACACATAACACAAATTTCAGCATCTTAACCATAAGGACCACCTATGAGTGGAATCACACACTGTGTGTCCTTCTATGCCTTGCTTCTCTTACTCAGCATTTGTGTTCTCAAGGTCCATCCACGTGGTAACGAGTGTCAGTGCTTCTCTCCTTTTCATGGCTGAGGATGACCATGGATGGACCACGTGGTGTGGATGGACCACACTGTGTTTATCCATCATATGTCGATGGACACCAGGGTTGCTTTCACCTTTCGGCTGTTGTGAATCACGCCGCTGTGAACACGGGTGTGCAAATATCTCTTCGAGTCCCTGCTTTAAATTCTTTTGGGTATGTACGCTGGAGTGGGATTGCTGGGTCATATGGTGATTCTATGTTTAATTTTTTGAGCAACCTCCAGGCTGTTTTCCATGGCAGCTGCACCCTCTTACATTCCCTCCAGCTGTCCACAAGGCTTCCAAAAATTTCTCTACATCCTCACCAAAGCCTGTCATTTCTGGTTTTTTTCCTTCATAGCCATCCTAAGGGGCGTGAGGTATGAGCCCCCGAACTCTTTGTTATGGAGTATTTCAAACACACAGGAGAGGAGAAAGTAGATGGACCCCCCCCCCCTGCCCCCCACATCCAGCCTCAACCAGTATCCACCCCTGGCCGGTCTTGTTTTTTCTCCAGTCCACCCTTGGATGATTATTATTTCTTTTATAAATTTATTTATTTATTTATTTATTTTTGGCTGCGTTGGGTCTTCATTGCTGCGCGCGGGGTTTCTCTAGTTGCGGCGAGCAGGGGCTACTCTTCGTTGTGGTGCGTGGGCTTCTCACTGAGGTGGCTTCTCTTGTTGCAGAGCACAGGCTCTAGGCGCGCAGGCTTCAGTAGTTATGGCACACGGGCTTCAGTAGTTATGGCACACGGGCTTCAGTAGTTGTGGCTCGCAGGCTCTGGAGTGCAGGCTCAGTAGTTGTGGCACACGGGCTTAGTTGCTCCGCGGCATATGGGATCTTCCGAGACCAGGGCTCGAACCCGTGTCCCCTGCATTGGCAGGCGGATTCTTAATCACTGCGCCACCAGGGAAGTCCCTTGGATTATTTCTTCCAACTTTTTATTATGAATATTTTCAAGTGTGGAGAAGAGTTGAAAGGATTTTGTGGTTAAAAACTCAAAACCTAGCTCCTACGATTAACATTCTACTATATTTATTTAGCACATAACTGAACATCCATCCTTTCCTCTATGTGGCCACATTTTTGTGCATGCCTGTGTGTTAACGTGCCACCTATTTGAATGGCAAAACGAAAACCAAAAAAATTTGGACAAAACGAAGTGCTGGCAAGGATGCAGAACCACCGGAACCCTCAGATGTTGCCAGCGGGGATGCAGCCACTTTGGAAGACAGCTCAGTGGTTCCTCAAAATGTGAAATGCAGAATTGCCAGATGATCTAGCTGTTCCACTCCTGGGTGTTAACCCAAGAGAAATGAAGTCTTCTGTCCACAGAAAAAGCTGCACACACGTGTTCATAGTAGCATGACTTGTAATCACCAAAAACTGAAGACAACCCGAATGGTTCTCAACTGGTCAAAGGATGAAAATTACCCTACAGAATGTCCGTATGAAGGAACATCATCCAGACCAAACAAGGAGTCAGTACTCTCAAGAACGCTGATGAATCGCAGATGAATTATGCGAGGTGAAGGAGACCAGGCTCCTACTGTCTGATTCCACTGCATGACATCCAAGAGAAGATCAAACTAAGAGGTCAAAATTTGATCCGCACTTGGGAAGGGCTGGGGGACGGAGGTAACTACAGGGGGGAACCGGGGGCCTTTTTTTTTCTTTTTTTGATAAACTTATTTATTTAATTTTGGCTGCGTTGGGTCTTCATTGCTGCACAGGGGCTTTCTCTAGTTGCGGTGATCGGGGGCTACTCTTCGTTGCGGTGTGCAGGCTTCTCACTGAGGTGGCTTCTCTTGTTGGCAACACACACACACACACACACTCACGCACACATGCACATGCTCACGCCCGTACCCGGCTAACCTCGGCCACGATCCCCACCCGCCCCCTGGCGGCCACGCTGGCCCACACAGACCCAGCCCCTAACCTAACCACGGCTGGATTCCTGGCAGAGGCTGACCCTGTTTTTGAAAGGACACCTCTGGCTCCTGGGGGCCCCACTCCGCAGGTGGGGGGCTTAGCTGGGCCCCTGGAGAGGGGTGATCCTGGGGCCAAGAGCCCAACATTTAAGAGACCCGCCAAGTGGGAGGAGACCCAGGGTGGGGCAGCTGGCCAGGAGAGGGTCCAGGAGGACCTTTGCCTCCTCGGTCCTCATGGAAGGGGTGAAGGGGGTCTTGCTATCAGAGCTGAGGGAAGCAAGGGGGTCAGCGAGGGGGCTGCGAGGGAGCGAGCAAGTCTGGGGCCCGGCTGAGCATGCATGTCTGTGTGTGACAGTTGTGCGGGATTGGGAGAAGTGAGAGGTGAGAGGGATGGGGTACACAGGAGGAGACGGGGGCAGAGGAAAGCCCTGAGCCCCAGAGGGCTCCATGTATAACCTGGGGCCCCCTGCTGTGACCTGGGGCCCCAACATATAACCAGGAGTCCCCTACCTGTAATCTGGGGCTCCCACCCGTAACCTGGAGACTTCTATTTATAATCTGAGGCCACCCACCTATAACCTGGGGCCCCCTGCTATTACCTGGTGCTCCTACTTATAACCTGGGGTCCCCATCTCAAACCTGAGGCCCCTCACTTGTAACATGAGCCCCCCTACCTATACCCTTGGGTCCCCCACTACAACCTGGGGCCCCCGTCTATAACCTGAGGCCTCCCAGTGTAACCTGGGGCCCCTTACCTGTAATCTGGGGCTCCCATCTGTAACCTGGGCCCCCCACCTAAACCTAGAGCCTCCACGTATAACCTGGGGACCCCCACCTAGAAACTGGAGCCCCTCAATGGTAACCTGAGACCCCATCCTGGGGCCCCCCACCTATATAACCTGGGCCCCACCTGTAACCCAGGGTCCTTAACAGAACCCGCAGGATGGTGACAGTGAGAGCACGCTGGCTAAGCATTTTTCCCAGGGCTCCCGTAAATATTTGTAACTATGGCTTAGGCCTATTACTAATCCCATTTGTCACAGTTTACTGTCCCAGAGGTCACACTGCCTCTCTAGGTCCAAAGTGTCATCCCTGGCTGCTAAGTCTTTTCTTTTTGTGGTGATTCATAAAGTAATAGTACATCTCACTTCCCATGGCCTCTTATATTTGATGACATACGGTATTGTTACTCCCCCACTCAGAGAAATAGTACAGGAGAAGCCACGAACAGCGCCCCCCCCCCCCCCCCCCGCCGCCCCCCCTCCCCCGCTCTGCAGCTGAGGCTCTCTGCTGGGCAAAGGGCTGGGGCCTGTGAAAGGGTCCCTGGAGAGCCTTAGAGCAGCCCTCACAGGGGTCTCAACCTCATCGTGCTTGGGAAGCCCCCAAACCGGCTTTGTGCTGGCCCGGCTTGGGTTTGATGCTTGCTATGAACCTTACATAAGCACGACAGCTGGGCAGCCCCAAGGCCTGCATCACCCGGAGAGGATGATGCTAGAATTCTTACTGGGCTCCTGGGGGCTCCCAGGCTGGGCACTGAGATGTGAGTGCCCACTCCACCAGGCACCTGGTCAGGGGGCTTCGCCTCTGCAAACCTCAGTCACCTGTAAGGAGGGTGGAAGGAGGATTGTAGAACATTCCATCACCTGGAAAGGAAACCCTGTCCTCATCAGCAGTCACACCCCCCCAGCCCCTGACAACCATGAATCCACTCTCTGTCTCTGCGGATTTGCCTGTTTTGGATGTTTCCCATCAACAGAATCACACTGGGTGGCCTTCTGTGTCTGGCTTCTCTCACTGAGCATCGTGTTTTCAAGTTCATCCATGTGTGTCAATGACTCATTCCTTTTCATGGCTGAATATTATTCCAGTGTGTGGATATGTCATATTCTGTCTATCCGTCATCTGTTGATGGACATTTGAGTTGTTTCCACTTTTTGACTACTGTGAATCATGCTCCTGCAAATATCTGTGTACAAGTTTTTGTGTGGATGCATGCTTCCATTTCTCTTGGGCAGACACCTAGGAGTGCAATTACTGGGCCATGTGGTAACTCAATGTTAAACTTTCAACTTTTTTTCCGAAGTGGCTGCACCAACTATATGAAAGTTCCAGTTTGTCCACAGCCTTGCCAATACTTGTTATCATCCTTTTTTTTTTTGATCATAGTCATCCTAGTGGGTATGAAGTGGTTAATCTAATTGAATTTAATTAATTTATTTTTTTGCTGTGCCGCACAGCTTGTGGGATCTTAGTTCCCTGACCAGGGATCGAACCTGGGCTCCCAGCAGTGGAAGTGTGGAGTCCTAACCACTGTACTGCCAGGGAATTCCCTGAAGTGGTTAATTTTAATAACATTTATTTTAACCTAACATATCCAAAATTTATCATTTCAACATGTGATCAGTGTAAGTTATTGGGTGTTTTCACAATTATTAAGATATACATATATACACATATATATATGTATATACGCATATATTATGTTAACATGTTTTCACGTTAAGGCTTCAAAATCCAGTGTGCGGTTACACCCACAGCACATCTCAATTCCAGCAGCCACATTACAGGAGCTTATCAGACACATGTGGCCAGTGGCTGCCGTACTGGACAGCACAGCTCAAACTGCCGAGGATGCAGCAGTGGGCAAGACATACCCAGCCTCTGCCTCAGAGAGCTCCCAGTGTAGTTCCAGACACCGAAGAAAAACAGGTAACGGAACGTATAAATGAGACAATTTCTGCTGGTGATAAGTGTTAAGAAGAAAATCAAGCTGGAAAGGGGTTACATTCAAGGGAATGATCAGGAGGACTTCTCAGAAAAGGTGGCATCTAAGCTGAGATTCACCTTCATGGACTCTTTCTGCAATGGTCACCAAACATTTCCCGAGTCCCTTCCATGTGTCCTGCACATCAGGAGAGGGGTGGAGTGAAGGAGAGTGAGGCCTACAGATGCCAAAATTATCAAATACCCCCAGATTCCAAGAAATTTGGGCATAAGCCAGCAGTCAAAAACATAGAAAATACCAAAAGGAACTTGAGTTGGGCAATGTTCCTTCTTCTTCGGTTTTCTGGAAGAGATTGTTTGAAACCAATGTTATTTCTTCCCAAAATGTTTGATGGACATTCACGAATGAAACCATCTGGGCCTTAATTGCCTTTGTTGAAAGGTTTTTCCCAGGAATTCCCTGGCAGTCCAGTGGTTAGGACTCTGTGCTTTCACTGCTATGGGCCTGGGTTCAATCCCTGATGGGGGAACTAAGATCCTGCAAGCCGTGCAGCCAAAAAAAGAAAGGTTTTTCCCTACAGATTTAATTTCTCTAATAGATATAAAACGATGTAAATTATCTATTTCTTCTTGAGTAAGCTTTCATTTTAGTGCCTTTTCAGGTGTCGGTCCATTTCATGTTGACTTTATGGGCATAGAGTTGTTCCGATATCTAATCCTTGTAATATCTGTAGGGTCTGTAGTGATATCCCTTCTTTAATTCCTGATACTGGTCATTCTTTTTTCTTGGTCAGTCTGGCTAGAGTTTTATCAATTTTTTTTTTTTTAATTTAATTATTTATTTATTTATGTCTGTGTTGGGTCTTCGTTTCTGTGCGAGGGCTTTCTCTAGTTGTGGCAAGCGGGGGCCACTCTTCATCGCGGTGCGCGGGCCTCTCACTATCGCGGCCTCTCTTGTTGCAGAGCACAGGCTCTAGACGCGCAGGCTCAGTAATCGTGGCTCACGGGCCCAGTTGCTCTGCGGCATGTGGGATCTTCCCAGACCAGGGCTCGAACCCGTGTCCCCTGCATTGGCAGGCAGATTCTCAACCACTGCGCCACCAGGGAAGCCCTATCAATTTTTTTTAAAATTTATTTATTATTTTTGGCTGTGTTGGGTCTTTGTTGCTGTGTGTGGGCTTTCTCTAGTTGTGGCGAGCGGGGGCTACTATTTGTTGCGGTGCACGGGCTTCTCATTGCGGTGGCTTCTCTTGTTGCAGAGCACAGGCTCTAGGCGTGCAGGCTTCAGTAGCTGCGTCTTGAGAGCTCTAGAGCACAGGCTCAGTAGTTGTGGTGCACGGGCTTAGCTGCTCCGCGGCATGTGGGATCTTCCCAGACCAGGGCTCGAACCCGTGTCCCCTGCATTGGCAGGCGGATTCTTAACCACTGAGCCACCAGGGAAGCTCTTATCAATTGTTTTGATCTTTTCAAAGGCCAATCTTTTGGCTTCATCAATTTTCGCTATTCTTGTTCTATTCTGTTTCAGTGGTTTCTGCTCTGATCTTTATGATTTAGAAATCTCGGGCTAATCCACATGTTCTGATTAGGATTTGCTGGTATGTTGGTGTGACTTGTGGCCCCCATCCCCAAAGCCACAGCAATCCCTCTTCTGTGGGTCATTTGAGAATCTGATGAAACTCACGGATGTCCCCAAAAACAAGCACATGGGCACACTCAATTTTGCACATAGGTTTAGGTAGTTCACAGGTGTCAGGCTCAGAACCCCCAACCTGGAGCTCAAATCCGATGGTGTCAGCTCCCAACTTTTCCACTCAAGACAAGCAGTTTGTTCCGGCAAAGTAAGAATCTAGTGATAAAAAACAGAAAGGTTAAAAAAAACCCAACAACACAGGCCTGGAGGTATTTTCAGCTTCATTAAGCCGTAGTGTTTTGGCAACTCTGTTTTTCATCCAAAGCACTTTGCTGGCACAATCCCAGCTGGGTTCTGAGTTTTAGCCCGTGAGTTTCTTTGGGCCGACTCCGCCCTGCGCACTTCTCTCCCCATCTGGGCCGAGAGATCCTTAATAAAGGCTTTTTGCCTCGAATTGGCCACTTTCGGCTACTTTTTGACCCTTGACCTCGCCTCAAACGGGGTTTCGGGGGAGAGGCCCTGCCAGGCACCCACCAGGGTCCCCGAGCCACGTCCCGGCCGCAAGGGCTGCACTCTGACCCCGCGGGTTCCGAGGACGCCGTTGGCACTCGCGACCTCCGACCCCAGCCCCCAACCCCGCCCAGGTCAGCGCCCAGGCCTCGCCTCCCCGCGCCTGTTTCCCGCCCCCTCCCCTTGACGGGCGCCCCCGCGGACCAATGAGCAAGGAGTATCCACCCCTGGGGCGGGGCCGGGCTCGAGCCAATCCCCGCTCGGGCGCCCGCCTGGGTCCAAACGGCCCAATGGGCGGCGGCGGCGGGGCTCGCTGCGGGGGCGCGGCCGGCCGGCTCGGCCAACGGGCGTGCACGTCGGTGCCGCGAGGGGCGGGCCCGCGGCGGGCGTGCGGCGGCGCGGCGGCGCAGGGCGGGGGAGGAGGTAAACAAGATGGCGGCGGCGTGTCGGGCGCGGAAGGGGGAGGCGGCCCGAGGCCCCCGCGACTGAGGCGGGGCGCGGCGGCAGCGGCGGCGGGCGCCGGCCGGCAGTGCGGCCGCCTTGCATGGGCTGGGTCCCCGCGCCGCCCCGCCTGCTCCACGCGCGCGGCGGCCGCGGCGGGGGACGCGCTGTCCGGGCTCCGGCGGCCTCCGGAACCCCGGCCCGGGGCCTGCGGCCTGCGCCGCCTCGGCCGCCCGGAGCCCCGCGCGCCCCGCGGCCCGCGGCCGACGGCGTTCGGGTGGAGAGCGAGCGCGGGCTGCCGTTTGGGGAGGGGCGCCCGCCGGGCCCGCGCGGCCGCTCGGGGTCTCGGGCCGGTGTGCGGGCGCCCGAGCAGTGGGCGGCTCGGACGGGGCTTGTTCCTTGCGGCCGGCGGGCCCCGGGCAGCCCCGGCGCTGGCGGGAGCCGGCCGGGCCGGACGGAGGTGCCCCGCGCGCTCAGGACACGCACCTGCCGGCGTCTCGGGCTCCCCGGACGGCGAGGCCGGCGGGAGACGCCCCCGAGCGGCGCGCCCGGCTCCCGGCGCGCGCCATGGGCCGCTAGTAATGGACGGCGCGGAGAAGACTCGACCCTGCCGCGTCCGTGTTCGTTCGAGGGTCTAAAGTCCCTGGAGGATGACCTAGCACTTCTCGGCCCCACCGGCCTCTCGAGGGCCCCCGTGGACGCGCCGGCCCGCCTCGAAGCTGCGAGGCCGGGCGGCCCCCAAACTTGGGACGCTGCGCACGCCCGGTTGCCCGGGCTCTGGACCAGGCGCGCTTCTTGAACTCACGTTCAGTACAATCGTTTCTTTTCCAAGAAGGGTTTTTCTTTTTTTTCTCTCTCTTTTTTTCCTTTTTTTGAGATTTTGTTGACTTTTATTTTTGGAGAAGGGAATTTTTTTTTGGGGGGGGGGACAAACGGAAGAACCGCACACCGCGAAGCTCGGAAAAGGGAATAAGGGACCGCCGGCGGGAGTCGGAGGCCTGGGGTTTAGGATGGAGGTGGCGGACCCGCAGCAGCTGGGCATGTTTACAGAGGGCGAGCTGATGTCGGTGGGGATGGACACGTTCATCCACCGCATCGACTCCACCGAGGTCATCTACCAGCCCCGCCGCAAGCGGGCCAAGCTCATCGGCAAGTACCTGATGGGGGACCTGCTGGGGGAGGGGTCGTACGGCAAGGTGAAGGAGGTGCTGGACTCGGAGACGCTGTGCCGGAGAGCCGTCAAAATTCTCAAGAAGAAGAAGTTGCGGAGGATCCCCAACGGGGAGGCCAACGTAAAGAAGTAAGTGCGGGCTTCCTGGGTGGGGGCGCGGCCCGCTGGGCGGACTCCTCCTTCCTCCTTCCCTCCCTTTCTTCTCTCTCCATTTCTCGCTTTCTTCCTTCCGTCCTCTCTTTCCTTAAGCACCCGAGCCGACCAGCGAGGGAAGGTCGTGGGCAATTCGCTAGGGTACTTTGGTGAAGTCAGGCTAGCTTGTTGCGGTTGGGCGTCCTGTGCTTTCGGCCGATGCGGAACCCTCCTCGGAAGGGGGCGCCCCTCACCCCCTTTGCCCTCCCAGCTGTCCGGAGGGTTGAGGTGCCCGGCGGAAGGGGCCGGCGTTGGTTTGGCTGCGAGCAGCTGGGCTCCGAAAGGGGCCTGCCCGCCGCCGGCAAGTTTCCGCGCAGCGTGCGGCTCTTACTAGGGCCGGGGACACGCGGTTTGTTTATCCTGTTGGAGGGGGACCGTACGGTTGCCAAAAATAATTGTTTGCACCGGCTTATCAGTCAGCAGGGGGGAACTTCGCCCTTTCTCACTTTCCTGGGATGTGACACAGGACACTTTGGCGACTCGCAGTCCCGGTGACTCCTGAGAAGGGGATCAACTTGTGTCCCCGCAAACTTTTTACACGGATATTTTCAGGCGCCCGTCTGCCTCCTGACATCCCAGAGATGGTGGGGTCTGTGTGCAGACCCCCCCACCCCACCCCCCCGCCGCCAGGACGGTGGGAGCCCTGCCTCCGTCCCTCTTGCTGGTTTCAGGAGGGGCCACCCCTCCTTATCGCTGCTGCCTGGGGGGACCCTGCCCTGCCCGAGCCGAGGGGTTTATCTCACGGGCCAGGCGGCAGCAGGACTGGCTGGTGACCTTGGCCAGTACTGGGAGTGCTGCTCCCAGATCCATTTTCATTCCCTCCTCCTGGCCCCCCTGCTCTCACGCAGTGTGACAGCGCGCTGCCCAGCTGTTTTCGCCTGCTCTGGGATGCCTAGGGTGGTCAAGTCGGGGAGCAGCGTGCTGAGACCTGATTGGCTGTGGTCAGTGCCCCAGCTGTGGACCCCTGGCGAAGGTGGGGCCGGGCGCCCCAGGGCCAGTTGTTCATTTCTCTGTGCCCGTCTCTTACCTGCAGGGTGGGGGGTAGGGCAGGGGCCACCGGTGTCCTGGGGAGACAGGCCAGGGGACAGCGGGTGCCCTCCTGTGGGCCAAGCGAGGCCACGCCTCTGATCAGATCCCTACTCCCTGCTTCTAAGTCACATTTTCTCTTTAAGGCAGAAGCACGTGGGGGAGACGTGGCCCTCGGGATGCCAGTTGGCCGCTGCTCCGGGTTGAGCCCCCCCCCCCTCCGCCCCACACCTCCGCTCTCCAGGGCTGGTCCTCGTCCTCCTGGCTCCTCTTAGGCCTCATCCCTGGATCTGTCCGGGGAACGGGGTGCTGTGCTCTTGCAGCCTGGATGCACCCTCCCTCCGCCTGAGGTCAGCCTGGGTCCATGGAGGTGTTCTGGTGCCGGTGCTCTATGCTGGGCTGCCATGGCACCCCAGGCCCCAGCCTCTTGGGAGTAGCACCCCGAGGTAGGAGGGGTTCCCAGAGTCCGTCCCCAAGGGGCCAGGCTGGCTTCCAGCCCCAACTGATCTGTCTGGCTAGAGTCGCCCAAGCCCACCCTGCTGGCCATCCCTGGGGCTTCAGGTAGTGCATGCGTCCAGGGGCGTGGACTGGGGGCAGCTGAGCTGAGTGGGTCCCAGAACATTCGCAGACGCGATGGAGGTGTCGAGCGCCCACTTCTGCCAAAGCATGATGTACACGTAATAAAGGCCCTCCCCACATGCAAATGCACATGCTCAAGGTCAAGTTAGGGGACGTTTGTTCACCACCCAAAGAGTACCCTCGCGCTCTGCCGCCCCACTGGAGGGTCGCAGCGTACTGGCTCCCAGTCCTCGTTTCCAGAGCAGTTAGCCACAGTCCCAGGAGTTGTGGAGACACAAGTGTCCGTCGGAAGAACCGGAGGGGAAACTGAGGCCTGGGAGGCAGAGTGGTTGGCGGTCCACAGCCGGCCTGGCAGTCAACACGAGGTGTCACAGCTGCAGGGCCTGGGCCGGTTCCTCCAGCTTAGCCCTAGACGTGTAGGTCTTCACCTCTCTGAGGCCCCTTGGAGCGCAGCGCTGGCCCCGTGTGGCCGCCTGCCGTCTGCAGCGTGTGGTGTGAGGACCTGCTGGGTATGCGGCTGCGGGTTAGAACCCACCGCGCCTCCTTCCTTGGGCGCTGTGAGGGGGCATGCCCTGCTCGGAGGCACCCTGTTCCCTTGTCCTGAGTCCTGACAGAGCGCCCCGGGTTGGAGGCCGGAGGAGGTGAGGCCCTGGGCTCAAGCAAGGGCTGGGTGTCCACTCCCCGGCCCAGAGATCCAGGCTTCTGGGTCAGCCTTGCTGCCAGGCGGCTGCAGGGAAAAAAGGCTCCTTTGTCTTGGAGAGACTTAATGAACTCAACTCCAGACTCTTCTCTTGGAGTGAAGCGTCCAGAATTTTCCAGACAAGCCTCAGGAGTCCTCTAGCTCCAGTTGGGATGGGAAGCTTTTCCTTAAAGGATACACTTTGTGTTAAAGGAGGTCCTCCCCTCTTGTGGCTCCTGCCGGGAGGGCTGCTGTGGGTCTGTGCTTGTCCCCGTCTTGCTCACAAAGACTAATTTGCTCTTACTGTAAAACACGAAAGTTCCGAAAACCACCAAGAAGTAAGACAGAAATTACTCATCGTTTTAATACTAATGCTTCTGCCACACTCGCTCTGAGCCTTTCTTTAGCATGTTTTCATTACCTATCCAAGCACTTTTTAATGAAAAATTAAACTCTCCTAAGGATCGTTTTCAACAGTAAGCTGTACCTGCTTGCTTTCCCGGTTGGCAGCAGAAGCCGCGCTGGCGCCTGCCTGGCCGGGGGCAGCCGTGGGGTTTCGCGCCCATACAGACGGTGGGCACACGCCCCTCTGACGCAACCCCCCGGGGAGGGCGGGTGGCAGATGGGCCCCGCTCACGGGATTCTCACCTGTCCCAAGATACTGTTCTTTGTGGGTTTTCATCAGCTGTTTACAAGTGTACAGCGGCCGGGGCAGTCTGTGTGCCCCACAGCCCATCTGTGTGAGGGCAGGTCGGGGTCTGTACCCAGTGTATGCGGGGTGCAGGTGCTTGGTGAGCCGTGCGGGGCCGGCACTGGGTGGGTCAGGGCCCTGCCAGCCTCCTTCTTCATCGGCGTCCCTGCCCGTGTGGCTGGGGCCCAGCAGGCCGGCGCCAGTCTCTAGGCTGGGCCTCCCTCGGCCAGGCCAGTAGTGACTGGCAGGTACTTGAACCTGGGGGGTGAGTGGTTGGGATTTTAGCGCGTGCAGCAGAGCCTGGACTTTGCTGGCCTTCGTTCCCGTCCTGAGTGGCTTCTGCCAGGTCCTGGCATCTGCTGGGGCACCTGCCCCCCGCCCCCCAGTGGGAAGGATTCTTCCGTGAGGCCAGGCTGGCAGCGATAGGGCACGGCTGGTCCACTGAGGCGCCCCACACTGAACGTCCTCGTGGCCTCCCTGTCTGGTCCTTCCCTGGCCAAGGGGGTGACTGTGAGATGCAGTGGGAGCTCGGGGGCCGTTGGGATACACCCCAGGCCGGGGCGCAGGGGGTGGGTGGGGACACTGGCTCCTCACTCAGGAGTGTTTGGGGAATCACAGCAAAGCTGCCCTTTATCCCATGTTGACCTCGCGCTGCACGGCAATTTGTTCTTTTAACGGCTTTAATGAGACATAATTTAACGTGACATAAAATTCAACTATTAGCGGGTAACTCAGTGTCATTTAGTATTTTCACAGAGTGTGCAACCATAACCTCTAATTCCAGGACATCCCATCCCCTCAACAGGAACCCCGCCCCCATCAGCATTCACTCCCCCAGCCCCTGACAACCAGGAACCCACTCCCTGTCTCTATGGATCTGCCTGTTTTGGACGTTTCCCATCAGTGGAATCACACACCGTGTGTCCTTCTGTGTCTGGCTTCTCTCACTGAGCATCCTGTTTTCAAGGTCCATTCACGTGGTAGCGAGTGTCAGTGCTTCACCCCTTTTCAGGTGATGTTCCTGGGTGTGGAGGGACGTGGTGTATCCATTAACCCGTCAGTGGACATTCGGGTTGTCCCCACTTGGTGCCTGTTAGGAATTGTGTTTCTGGGAAGCTGCGTGAGCGAGTGTTTGTGTTGAACTTCACTTTTGGTGAATTTCTCCTCATTTTAGTCTCTCTCCCGGATCCCCGATGGCCTCTTGCCATATGATTAGAAGCATCAGCAGAGAGGCCAAGGGGTGAGGGGGGTCTTGCTCAGTGTCCCTCGTCCAGAGCTGCCATCGTCCCCTCCCCTGCTCTCTGTGGACCCGTCCCTGTCCCCATCACCGTCTGGAGGGAGTGAGGTGGGTGCATCCCCGGCGGCTCTGGGATGGGCGACTGTGGTGGCAGCTCCTTTCCATTCCTCTGTGAGCTCCAGGGGCTCTTCCGTTTCCCTCGTGGGTAGTCAGCGAGTCCGTCCCCAGCAGTCCGCTCTGCTCGGGTGGCACTGCGGGCAGGTCCCTGTGACACCCGCCCTGAGCAGCTGCGGCCGGGCCGGAAGGCTCGGCTTCCTGTCACTTTACTTCCTGCATCCTGGCTGAGCGCCTGGCTTTTCCTCTTTCTTTAAATACTGTTTTTCTTTTTTTCCGGTCAGTAGTGTGCCTTGTAGGAGACGGAGAACTCAGAGAAAGTGTAGCGGCCCCTCCCCGGCCCGGTCTCTGCAGTGAATGTCTCGGGGGTCCTCCTGCACGCCCCTTTTACCCGCTCGGAGCGCGCATCTCCATGCCACCTGTGGGCGAGGTTCTCCTCTCTCAGAGGAGCTGGACACTGTAGCCACTTACCTGATATCCATAATGGGACTTACCCGTTTTTCTCCAGGAGGTTTCCATCACATTTAACTGACCACATGAGCGCTCGACGCACCCACAGCGCAGGGACCTCCCTTCAGGGCTGGCTTTGTTGGCGTTGGAGTAGGGGGTGAGCTGTTTAATTGTGGAGGGAAGGGTGCTGCCGTCAGCCTCCTCCCGCACAGAAGTTTGCCCCAAAGGCAGTGGGTGGATGGAGAGGCGCGGCCCGGAAGATGGTTCCAGGCCCAGGTATCTCACGGCACAGAAGGCAGAGCCGTGGGGTTTGTCCTCGCCTTGGAAGGCCTGGGGTGAGCTCCCCGGGGCCCCCGGACTAGCCGCGGGCCCCCCTCCCGGAGCTGCCACACGTGTTGTTGGCAGCCTGTGTCTGCGTTCAGGCGGGTTCTCACACTCGGATCGGCAGACGCTGCTTGAAGCCTGGCTGTAAGCGCTCCAGGTGGTGGCCACGCGTTGGCGCCAGGTACGAAGGGCCTCCTGGTGTCCACACGTGCGGTTTAGTTAGCCCCTGTAGCGCCTCTGGATGGAGAGGAGAGGGAGAGTGCCTGGAGCCAGCTTCCAGGGGAGGCTGGCACGGGGTCAGAGTCTGCGCTGGGCCCTCCCTCAGCCCCCCCAGCTTGCAGCTCGCGACAGCTTGCCCCCCACGTGACACCCTTCCCCTCTGGGCCGCAGACCCCATGGCGGCTCTGGCTAGGTAGCTCAGCGGGTACTTGGCTGGCTGGGTGGACGGCAGGTGCTAAACGCTGGTCTCTGAGGGGAGCCGGCTCTGCACCTGCCCCTGGGACCCCTGCCCCTGGGACCCCTGCGAGGAGGAGTGCTGTACTCAGTCCTGGCAGGGACCCCAAAGGCCTGGTCACCACTGTCCAGGCAAAGGCTGCTGTGCGGCGCGGCCCGGCCCGGCCCGGGGCGGCCACCTGCCCTCGACTGTCAGATAGAAAGGGAGGGGACTTGCCTGCGGGGGAGGGTCCTTGAGTCACCAGAGCCGAGCTCTGGTCCCGGAGAGCCGGCAGCAAGCAAGGCCGGGAGTCCGAGCTGTGGGGTGACCTGGGCGAGAGGGGGAGGGATGCCTGAGGGCACAGGGCCGCTCCCTGACAAGTGGTGGTGGACCTGGAGCGTCAGAGGGGCACCCAAGCCCCCACGGACAGGGCACCCACCTGCCCGGGGCCTGACCCACAGGGGCCTGATGAGGCCCGTCTGTGGCAGGACTGAGTGAGTGAGTGGGACCTGGGGGACCAGCACTGGGGCCCGAGCTGGGAAGGTGCAGGGTCTGCTCCCCACACCCCAGGACGTTCCTGATCCTTTACAGCAGGACTCTCACCTGGGCCGTCTTGCCCCCAGGGACGCCTGGCGGTGCCTGGGGACATCCGTGGCTGTCACCGTGGGGGGGGGGCTCCTGGCATCGAGTGGGTGGAGGTCAGGGATGCTGCTCCACAGCCCACAGAGCCCAGGAGGCCCTGACGTCACAGAGCGGAGGCGGAGCTACTGTGCATCAGTTATTGGGGGGAAACTGAGCGTGACCCCCGCTCACACTGGACACCGGGATAAATCCCAAAGGTCAGGCGGTGCAAACCAGGGTGACCCCGACGTCTGCGAGTCTCCTCCCCTCCCTCCCACTCAGGTGTGGATTGAAACGTGTGCAGCGTCCCAGACCTCAGCGGTCGGGCGGTTGGGGATAAGCGCGGAATGATGGGGGGAATGAGGGCAGAGTTACTGCCGTGCCCCGCAACCCTCTGGTGAGGGTGGGAGTGGGGTGGGGGGCAGGCAGGCAGGCAGTGAGCTCACGGGAAGCAGCTGTAAAGCTGTGTTTCCTCCAGCAAGTCGGTGGCCTCCTGTGCTATGGGCCTGGGCAGTGGGCGCTGCACACAATTGCTGTTTCCGGGGCACCCTCCCTGCATGAGTGCCGGGCTGGGGAATCTGCCTGGGAGGAGGACCTACGCTGGGGAGGGCGGGTGGTGTCGAGGGCACAGGATCCGCGCTGGTGTGCGAGGGTGGGGTGTGGTCAGGAACGGCTTCCTGGAATAGGCGACCTCTTCGTGGACAGTGAGAGGCGTGCGACTCGGGTCTCGTGCGGTTGGGGACCCCTCACCTGCCTGGCTGGTCTTGTGTTTCACGCTTGGGCTTCCCAGTGAGAACTTTAAAAAATCTTTATTGACGTATTATTCACATACCGTGCAATTCGGTGACGTTTAGTATCTTCATGGCAACTCTCATCTTTGTCTAGTTTCAGAACATTCCATTACCCCAAAAGGAAGTCCCGTCCCCATCAGCAGTCACCCCATTCCATCCCCAGTCCCTGACAACCAGGAACGCACTCTCTGTCTGTGGACTGGCCTGTTCTGGACGTCTCCCATCAATGGAATCACACACCGTGTGTCTTTCTGTGTCTGTTTCTCTCACTGAGCATCGTGTTCTCAGGGTCCATCCACGTTGTAGCGAGTGTCAGGGATTCTGCCTTCGCTCGGCTGAGGGCTGTTCCCGTGTGTGGAGGGACACTGGAGTTGTATCTGCCCTTGGGCTCCCGTGGACGGTGCCGCCGTGAGCACGTGTGACCGGGTCGCCGTGCTCTCAGTCCTCCCGGGCACGTGCCCTGATTGGAGGTGCTGGGTCAGTTGGTGACTGTTCAACCTTCTGCGGAGCTGCCCGCCCCGGCTCCTGCAGGGAGTCCTCGTGGAGCCGCCCTGACAACGGAGGGGAGCCTGGGCTTCAGTCCCAGAGGGAGGAGGGGGTGGGGGGATGCGGGGACCTGGCTGGAGCCCCAACTCCCGCGTGCTCTCCTGCTGTCCCCGCGCGGTCTTCGCTGTGGTCTCTGTGAATCTTCAGTTAAAATGCGGGGACGGGGCCTGGTCGTGTTGCTGGGCTCGGGCACATGCCCAGGACTAGCTGCCCCTGTGCGGAGCTGCTCACTCTGGTGCTGCCCTCTGCACGGTTCCTGGGGGCCGGCGGCACTGCCAGGCCGTGGGGCTTGGCTGACGCCTCCGTCCTCTGTCTTCAGGGAAATCCAGCTGCTGAGGAGGCTACGGCACAGAAACGTCATCCAGCTGGTGGACGTGCTGTACAACGAGGAGAAGCAGAAGATATATCCTTTTGGGGCTCGGGGTGCCAGGTGTTCCCTGAGCGCCGCCGACCTCGGGGCCGGGGCCCCTCTCCAGCGAGTGCCCACGGGGGGCGCCGCAGGATGCGGGCTGATTCTCCGCTTAGACCTCCTGTTCTCGTGTGGAGCTGGGGCCCTGCTGTCAGCCTGGTCCCTGGAGCGGGGACGCTTTCCTGGCTTCTGTTTGGGGGGCTGTGCGCCCTGGCCTGTGGCGGATGCATGGTGGACGGGATGGGGAGTGTGTCACTGCGGTAACGGTGTACTGGGAGTGTCCTCGGCCTTCGCCCTTTACTCCTGGGCTGCAGCTCCGAGAAGCAGGGTATAGGGGCCCGGGGGCCTGCTGAGGGGCCTGTGTCGCAGAGGGGCCTGTCACTGACTCGCTGGATGTAGCGTGATGGGGGTCCTCTCCATCCTAGTCGCAGGGCTGCCCCTCCACGGTGGAGATGCGCCTGGGGGGCTTCAGCCTGGCCCTGGGCCTCCCATCCCTGCTCTGCAGCCTCACCCCTGTGCTGCCCTTGTCTCTCCCTGGCCTCCCACCCCTGCTCAGGCCTTCTCTCCCCAGGGCCCACACGCCCCTCCCTCGCTCCTCTGGGGGCCAGGGCTGGGGCTTGAGCTCCTCCTTGGGGTGTGGAACGACCGGGGGGCTTCCTGCAGCACCTGTGATCCCTCTGGGGTCTCCAGCTCACTGTACTAGTGCAGCCTTCGCCCCCTAGCATCTGTCTGTTCCCTGGGGATGGCCCGTCCGGGGCGGGGTCTTGGCTGAGCGTGCTTTCCTTAGCACTGCCGCTGCCGCACGTATATGGTGATGGAGTACTGCGTGTGCGGCATGCAGGAGATGCTGGACAGCGTGCCCGAGAAGCGCTTCCCCGTGTGCCAGGCCCACGGGTGAGCTTGCGGGCCCCACTGCTGCCCCCTCCGCCCCCACCCGGTCACTCACGGGCCCAAGCGTTCGAACAACTTAATTCTGATCATCAGTGAAACGAAAGCTCGAGCGTGTTTCAAAACTCAGGGTTTTGGGGCTCAGTTTGCAGTCCCGCAGCCCACCTGCTGTGGACGCCCTGACAGCCCCACAAGCTCCTCTCTGCGCACCTCCCTGCCCCACTGTGGCCGCCACCGAGGCTTTGGGGCCTCCTGTGCTTGGGAAGCTGCTGACAGCGGCCTGTACTGCCCCGGTTGGCTAGTTCTCCTGGGCAGTCAACCCCTAACACCCAGTTGCTGTAGGACCAGCTGGCCTGTGGCGTGAGGGGAACGGGGTCAGTGGGTTGGCCTGGGTCCCTGGCCCCAGGGGGGACGGGGTGGGCAGCAGGGCTGTGTCCAGGCCACAGAGGTTGGGATGATAGCAGGGCCCCTGGGCTGCCCGGGCTGGGGGGGCAGCTGGGGCAGGTGCCCCTGGTGGGAGCTACTGCAGCGGGGGCCCAGGAGTGGCTCGGCCCGGCCACTGGCCCTCTGGTTCCCTGATGGGCCGCCCGGCGCCGACGGCCCCTGAGCCTCGGCCTCCCATCCTTGGTCCCGCTGGGTCGCTGCAGGCAGCCGTTCTAGGCAGCTGAGGTTCCCGACAGGTGGGGCTGCGCCCCTTGGTGCGGTGGCTCACAGAGGCTGTGCCCTGCAGGTACTTCTGCCAGCTGGTGGACGGCCTGGAGTACCTGCACAGCCAGGGCATCGTGCACAAGGACATCAAGCCCGGCAACCTGCTGCTCACCACGGGTGGCACGCTCAAGATCTCCGACCTCGGTGTGGCCGAGGCAGGTGCCCCGCCCCCAAGCCGGACCCAGGGTGGGGACGCAGGGTGGGGTCCCCGCCCGCCGAGGGCCGCTCCCTGAGGGCTGTCTGGTGCTGCTACAGGCCCTGCACCCGTTTGCCGAGGACGACACGTGCCGGACGAGCCAGGGTTCCCCCGCATTCCAGCCGCCCGAGATCGCCAACGGCCTGGACACCTTCTCTGGCTTCAAGGTGGACATCTGGTCAGCTGGGGTCACGCTGTAAGTGCCCCTGGGCCCGTCCACCCCAGGGGTCTTCCCTCACCCCACCCCGGCCCCAGGTACCCCATCTGGGCTCCAGGCTTCCATGACCTGCCCCTCCTGACAGGTCTCCCAGCTGCTGCCGCCCCCCAGAGTCTGTGGAGGCCACGGAGCCGGGGTCAGGAGCCCCCATGGGTGGGGGGACAGGCACTGGGACCGGCCGTCCTCCTGGCTCCCGCCCACCTTGGGCTTGTGCTGGTCTCCACCTGCGCTGCTTCCCACACTGGCCACAGTCGCTGTTGGGCGGGTGTTACTGTCCTGACCCCTGGGGCTGAGAATTCTCAGACACCACGAGTCGCCGGCGATGCTCGGCCCACCGCTGCGTACCCCCCACCCAGACGCCGCCACGTGGTCGTCTGTTCCTCCGTGAGCGCAGGCGGCACCGAGTGGGCCTGTGTTCTCTGGAAGCCTCTCCTGCCCGAGGCGAGTTCACGCTGCAGCCCCCTGTGCGCGCAGCCACCGGCGTGGGTGTCCTGTTTCGTGTTACTGAGAGCTGACTCGTGTACCCTTGACCCACCGTGTCAGAGTGTACCATCCGGTGGCTTTCCGTATCTTCCTAGTGAGCCGCCACCACCATGTGTTCCAGAACATTCTCCTCACCAAGTCCAAGTCCCCGCAGGTGGGGGTGGTTAAGGCTCGGGACCAGGCTGGCTCCAGGCTGGGGCGCGAGGCAGGCCCTCCTGACTGGTCTGTCCTTCCCGGGGCCGCAGCTACAACATCACGACAGGCCTGTACCCGTTCGAGGGAGACAACATCTACAAGCTGTTTGAGAACATCGGGAAGGGGGACTACACCATCCCGGGGGATTGCGGCCCCCCACTCTCAGACCTGCTCAAAGGTGAGGCCCTCGAGGCAGGAGGCTGGGTTGCGGGGGTGGGTGGGCTGGCGGCGGGTACTGGGGCCCCCGTGGGATTCCCGTGGCCCGCTGGAGCCGGCTCTTCTCTGTGCAGTTCCCCGACGCGGGGCGGGGCGGGGTGGTGCAGAGCCTAGTCCGGTGTGGAGAGCAGTGGGCGCAGGGGCGCCTGCAAGGGGCCGCTGGCTCCTCTGGGCTCCGCTGCCTGCCCTGGACCTTCGTTCCACCCTGTTCTGATCCCCCATCCCTACAGTGAAGTAGCAGCGGGGACCCCAGTCCGCCTGCTGAGTGGGGGTCTCCTGCGGGGGGGGGGGGGGTGGGTGTGTGTGTGGGGGGGTGCTCTTCCTGCTGCAGTTCCCAGGCTGTACAGCAGGTGGCGCTGTCTGTGCACCGCAGGGGCCTGTCTAGGTGTGGATGGGCGGGAGCCACACCAGCATCCTGGGGCTTGGCCGAAGTTAGTTTTGATGACGCAGCACATCCAGGGTATCGCCCTGTTTGACCGGCACCGTCCTAGGTTCCCTGCCCACAGTCCCTGGGCTCTGTGTAACTGACCTGACCCTCGGCTTGTGCTGAACGCTGGGTCAGTGCCCGGCCTTCGTGTGATGCACAGCCAAGAGGATCTTCACAGTCCTGCGTGGCTCCTGAGCTTTCTGATGACTGAGTCTTGCCGGTTCTTTGGTTTGTTAGTGAAGGTGAAATGAAGCTGGGCAGCTGCGTTCCCAGTGCTCTACGGCCCCGGCCCCCACCTCCCCCCCGCCAGTCCAGGCCTGCATTGCCAGCTGCCCCAGGACCCTCAGAGGGCTGGGCACACCGCCTGCCTGGGGTCTTCTTGGAACGTGGGAGGAGCCAGCAAGCAGGAGGCAGCGGCCCAGCTGGCTCAGTCCCGGCCCTCCGCACCTGAGCTCTCCTTAGCAGTTTGTGGGCCCCGTCCTTAGGGGTGCCTGGACCGTGCCCCCTGGCCTCCACCAGCTCCACTGAGGGCCGAGGGCCGTTGCAGGCGGTGAGCTGGTGTTCCAGACTCTCCTTCCCTCGCCAGGGGCTGGTGGGTCAGAGTTTCCTCTGTACGGAGCTTTCTTTGTTCCAGTGACACAGATGATGATCTGTTGCCACCCTCACTCTCATAAGCGCTCAAAACAGTCCCAAGTGGGGCCGACGAGATGGCAGAGAGCGCCCGTGTCCCTGTCCCCAGATCCAGGCAGGGTGTCCCATCCTCGCTTCCTCCACCCAGGCCTGCCTCGGGGCCTTTGCACTGCACTCTGCATGGAGGCTCCTCCCGGCCGCTGGGCTGTTGGGCCGCCTCCCTCGTGAGTCTCTGGAACACCGCCCTGGCCCTGCCCTCCTGCAGCGAGGGCGCGACCGTGACCTTTCCTCCTCTCCCACACCACTCAGATACTCAGCTCTCTGAGCCCCAGCTTCTGAAATGGCCTCTCATTTCCTGAGAACAAAGGCACCTCCAAGAGGTGGTGTGCAGAGCCCTGCCGCCCCCATCCCCCTCTCTGCGTCACGCTCGGTCCTCCCATGGGGAAGGGGGTGGGCACTTGAGCATGGTGGGGGCTGGGGACCTCGGGCCCTGGGCCCCCTGCAGCCCTGGGGGGGGGTGGTGCTGCCCTTTGCTGCCTCGGGCCAGCCCAGCACAGCCTGCAGGTCAGCCTTGACCCTTCTGAGTGTCCGGATGCCAGGCAAAAGGCCCTCACGCCAGCGTCTACGTACAGTGTGTCACTCTTGAGGCCTCCGGTTCTCCTGCCGCCGCCTCAGGGGGCTTTGGTGTCCTGGCTAGAATGGCCAGTCACAGGCTTTGCTGGCCAGAGCCGGGCGGGCACCAGCAGGGGCGAGCCGTGTGCTCTGTCTTCTTGGGGCGTGTGGACAGGTTCAGGGTCACTGGGGTGGGCTGTCCGTCCTGCATCCCGGCCTTCTCTGGTCTTGGTCCTCCCGACCTTGCTTTGCAGTGTCTGCCAGGCAGCCCCTCGTGTCGAGACAGGGAGACGGCCCCGACTGCGTCCGCCTCCGTTCAGCTACGGGTTTAGCATCTTTGCCCTCGTGCTGGGCGCCCGGCTGTAGAGGCCAGGCCTGCGGGGGAGGGGGCTCTGCTCACTCACGCCACCCCCTCCCCTGTACGGGCACCCACGGGCGTCCCCACCTCTCCCAGGCAGGGGAGGGCCCTCTGCCCGTGCTGGCCCCTGCACCCACCGCTGGTCTCCCTGGCAGGGATGCTGGAATACGAGCCGGCCAAGCGGTTTTCCATACAGCAGATCCGGCAGCACAGGTGAGTCCCCGCAGGGCTCCCCGACTTGGGGGCCCGTGTGGCGAGAGCGAGTGGGGGCAGGGGAGGGGGAGGTTGGGGCCACGGGGGTCTTGCTGGCTCAGTCTCTCCTGTTGGGCCCTTTCTCCCTCCCCCACCCCGCGTGGTTCTCAGCAGGAATTGGGGGTGGGCCCACGTGGGGAGCCAGGCAAGCCCCTGGCTGCCCTGACCCGCCGGCTTCCGCAGCTGGTTCCGGAAGAAGCACCCGCCGGCCGAGGAGCCAGTGCCCATCCCGCCGAGCGCGGACTGCAAGGACCGGTGGCGCGGCATGACGGTGGTGCCCTACCTGGAGGACCTGCACGGCTGCGCCGACGCCACGGATGACGAGCTCTTCGACATCGAGGACGACATCATCTACACTCAGGACTTCACGGTGCCCGGTGAGTCCCCGGGGGTTGCGGGGGAAGTGGGGAGGCCCTGCCCCCGGCCCGAGGGTCCGGTGGCCCTCTCCGCACCGGCCGCACTGCTGACGAGTGGCCTTCTTCCCCAGGTGGCGAGGAGGCGTCTGAGGCAGGGCTTAGAGAGAGAGGCCCGCAGGAGAGCCAGTGCTCAGACCTTTCTGGAGAGGAAGCTGAGGCCAGGGCCGCCGAGGAGCTCCGGGCAGAGCCCGGGCCCTAGTGTAGCGCTGCTCCACCCACCGCCCCGCGGTGCTGTGCTGTCCCGGGGCTGGTTCTGCAGGCTCTCGCATAAAGGTCTGCCCCGCTGAGCGTGTGCGGGTGATGCTTGCTTCCTTCCGGCTCGCCGGCCAGGGCTTAGGCATTTACCGTAGAAAGAGCCCGTGTGCAGGGTGGCCAGCGGGGCCTCCAGGGAGCAGCCCCAGGGTGGGTCCGCGTGTCCCACTCTCCTGGGGGCACACTCAGGCCTCTGGTGCAGCTGGCTGCAGCCGTTCCCCATGGGGTCCTGGGGTCAGGTGGGATGCCCCCGCCCTGGGAACCCTGGCCACGGTCCAGTCCTGAGTCAGGCCTCCTGGAGCCTCCGTCCCCTCCACAGGATAGAAGCAAGGTGTCCTGCCTCTCAGAGGCACTGGGGCCCTGGGACAGGTGCCTGGGTGTGAGCCTTGCTGGCCGGCCGGCTGTAGAGGCACTGACCACACACTGTCTCTTCAGGCCTGTTCCAGAGGCCTGGGACTGCTTCGCCTGGGTAGGGGAGGGCTTGTTCAAGAGCGGCTCTCTGGGCCCGAGCCAGATCCCTGGCCTGGGAACGTCCGCCACACAAGACGTGGGGACGGACGGTCCTGTGCTGAGGTCAGTCAGCTGCTTCTCGCTGACCTGCCCGTGGGCCGGCAGCGGGCCATATTGGGGCTCCTCCCGTTCCGGTCCTGTCGTGTGGTCACGGTCAGAGGCTCTCAGCTGCTCCCCTGGGCCCCTGGTCTGTCCCTGGTCCTGCCATCCACCCTGAGGGCTGGTGCTGGGCCTTGGGCCGGGTGTTGGTTGGTCGGGTCCAGTGGCCCCAGTGCCTTGAGGGCATGTGGGGCAGATCCCGTGCCCTCCAGCCGCCCTCTGACCGTGGTCACTGTGCCGGAGGCTGGGCCCCAGGTGATCTGCGCAGAGTTTCGGTGCTCAGCGCCCCTGCAGCCCCCCTCCCCCATCAGAGCAGACACCTGACACTGCCCCCACCCCACGCTCTGGGTTCTGACCTGAGACACTTCCCGGTCATGGGCCGGTGCCTCCCGGCTAGGTCCGGAGGCCGAGTCAGGCACGTGACGCCATTGGCAGACACGGGGCTCCGTGTGTGGAGGAGATGGGTTTGAGGCAGCTGAGGGGTTTCCTGCTGACGTCCATGGGAGGGGGGTGCGCCGCGGGCAGCACGGGCTCCCCGCACCCTTCCCTCCCCCCACGCCTCAGCGGGCACACAGTGGGGCGGGCGGCCCCGGGCCAGTGGTCCCGGGACCCGGTGAGGGCTGACAGCCCACACGGTTGGGGCCGGGGCATGGCAGGCACCTGTGACGGCCTCTCCATTTGTGCCCGGCATGGAGAGCCGGGGCGGGCTCTTGTGGGAGAGACGGCGAGTCCGGACACCCGGCCCGAGCCCAGCCCCTCCGAGTCCCACGGGGCCCAGCGAGGTCTGGCCATCGCACAGGTGAGAGAGCCGAGGCTCGGGCCCCAGGTCCCTGGTGTCCACCGTGTTCCCACCCACCTGAGTGCAGGGCTCCGCTCACACCTGAACAGGCAGGTGAGCATAGGCCGGGCCCTGCCCCGGCCGACTCGAAGGCCAGCCCCGCCGCTCCCTGGATTAGGGCCCCATTGGCAGGACCGGGTGGGACAGGTGGTGGAGGTGCCCTGGGCCCGGGCAGGCGGGGCGCTGGGGGCGTGTTGGTCGAGGACCCCCAGTCAGCACACATTTGCCTTCTCCCTCCTAGGACAGGTCCCGGAGGAGGAGGCCGGGCGGAGCACACAGAGCCGGGGCCCACACAAAGCCGTGTGTGTGAATGGCACCGAGTCAGCCCAGCTGAGCGCCAGGTCGAGGGCGGAGCGCCGGGCCAGCGCCGCCTCCAACCCCGCCCGCAAGGCCTGCTCGGCCAGCAGCAAGATCCGCCGGCTGTCGGCCTGCAAGCAGCAGTGAGGGTGGCCGCCTGCAGGTGGGATGTGGTGGGGACCGGAGGAATGGGTTGGGGGCGTGCCATGGGCACTGCCCTGCTTGGCTGGTGTCACCGTCATGGCCTGTGCCTGTCACCCCCGGGGTCTGGGTTGGAGGTGCAGGAGGTCACTTTCATCAGGGCGTTGGCCACGCACTGGGGTCAGGGGGCGGCGCGTGCAGGAGCAGGGCCCCTAAGCCGGCAGCCTGTCTTGCAGACCTGCGGGGCTCACCCCCACCCCACCCAGGCTGCTTCTGCGACAGGGCGATGCTGGCGTCAGACGAGGCTGGGGGGTGGGGGGTTGGGAGGGTGAGCAGGCTAGGAGGGGCTGGGCTCTGACGGAGGCCGTCATCTCCCCTCCCTGCTTCCTCCTCCCAGCCCTGACCACCCAGTCCACAAAGGGCGACTGGGCCCCAGAGGCACTGGAGACCCCATCGCCTGCTCAGGATGTGAGCAGTGGGGTAGGGGCCTGAGGCTACAGCCCCTGTCCAGCCATGTCCCCTCTCCCAGGGAGCTGCCCCTGAAACGCCCCCCAAAGAATTTGCCAGCATCAGAACCAGCCAGGTGGGGTAGGAACTCTTTGGAGGGAGGCCCGGTTCTGTGGCAGAAGAGCCGTGCTTAATCCCACCAGGTGGCCAGAGATTCCCGGGGTGGCCCCTTGAGGCAGCACAGCCCTCCCTGGCCTCCTGAGGCATCTGACATCACTGAGGCGTGACCAGGCCTCAGTTTCCCCACCCTCTGGGCGGCCCCAGGGCAGGCCTGCTTCCTGGGATGCAGGGCCTTGCGTTGACCCAGAAGTGATCCACCTTCTGTTCTGGTCTCAGCCTGTCTCCAGGAGCCCCGGCCAGGTCCTGCTCAGTCTTCCCGCCGACTGCTGGCCTGCCGCCCACTGCCCAGGAAGGCCGCCGCTGCACCCTTCGTGCTGACCGCCCCTCCGGAAGCCGGAGGGGCCTGGAGGGCTGTGGTTGGGGGACAGCAGGGACTGGGGTCCGCCCTCCCCTGGTGGCTGGTGGACACGACCTCCTGCTGACTGCAATCCTGTGCTGAGCCCCTTCCCCCGGCCGGGGGAGGAGGGAGAGGGCCCGGCGCGGCCCCATGCCAGCCCTCGCCATGCACTTTACGTTGAGACTACTGGTTCTCGCCCGCCCCAACCCCTCTTTTTACTCTGCCGCTCATCAGCGCCTCCCACACCTGGTGATGTGTTCCCACCAACCACAGCCGCAGCGGGATGGGCAGGACAAGCGGACCTGTCGACCGCGATGCATGCCCAGTGCCCAGGGGAGCCCGGCGGCTGCCTTGTTTTCATTGTTTGGTTGGTTTTTTTTTTTCTTCTTCTTTTTTAAGAAAAAATAAAACAGGTGGATTTGAGCTGTGGTTGTGAGGGATGTTTGGGAACTGTGGGTGGCAGGACGTGCTGTCAGGTGGCGGGGGTGGGGGTCTGAGTCTGAGCCTGAGCCTGAGCCTGAGCCTGGGGCCCTTTCTGGACCCCACAGTGGAGGGGCTGGCCCGGGTCTGCAGGTCTTGCTGGTGGTGCCGGGTGGAGACGTGGGCCTCCCACGCGTGTCTGCCTCTGGCCATGCTGGATCTCTGTGCTCTCTGGTGAACCGGCCTCCCCAGACCTCCACAGGCCCCTCTGCTCAGCCCGGGGGCCACAGCTCCACAGTGCAGTGGCCAGGGGGGCCTGATCCCCTTCCCCCTAAGGCCTCTGTACTCCTGGGGTCCCCAGAGAAAACCCAGAGCAAGCAAGAGTATGCAGTAAATATTTATAATCAATCGGAAAACAGAACACAAACTCCATCACTGGATGGTACACAGACAGCACGAAGCTTCGAGGGGCGGGGCAGGGCGACTCGGCCGCTGGCGAGGGCTGCCCCATCTTTTGGCAATAAATAAAGCTTGGGAAACTTGAAACCTTGACCGTTTGGGTTTGGTGTCTCAAACACTGGTGAGTCCTGGCGGCTCTTTGGACGGTGCGGTTACGGGAAGTGCGGCCCGCTCAACATGCGGAGAGCGGGTTCAGGGTGCAGACACCGGGAAGGAGGGGACTGGGGGGCGTGTACAGGGCTGGGGGTGGCGGCGGCGGCGGCGGCGAGTACGGTTATTGCTCGGAGGGGGCGCGGACTGCCGCGAGCACTCGCCGCGGTGAGGTAAACGGCTTCGGGGGCTTGGAGGCCACGGCCTCGAGCTAACCTCACAGCCCGGGCCGCGCGCCCTCTCTTCGCGGAGCCTCGGCGCCCCTTGGTCTCTGCGCGTGCGCCTTAGCGCGAACTCCGGCGCGTGCTAACCGGACGCGTCTCGAGGCTCGATTGGCGTTGGGCGGGGCGCTCTGCGCATGCGTCTCGCGCAGTCGGCTCTCATCGCCCCTCCACGATGCAAGCCCTACGCATGCGCTTCCCGTTGCGTCGTGCCGGAGGCACCGGTCACTAGCCCGAGGCCGCTGTCTGGGGCCAAGGGAAGTTGAATGTGGTCCTCGGGACCCCGAAGATGAGAATCCGCCACTCTTTGTCGACCCGGTGAAGTGCCCGCAGGGGACTGTGTGCGTGCGCACTTCGGGCTGGCGCAGGGTGCCTGGGGCACTGCGCGTGTGCTCGAGGCCCGCGGTCCCAGGGCAGGCGCGCCAGGGCGTCGTGCCCCAGGTGTGTCCGGCGCCGAGGCCCCGCCGGTGCCGAATAAGCTGACGAGGTGGGCGCAGGGCGTAGGCTTAGACCGGGCTGTGGTCGGGGGACGTGGGCGCGGCCGCGGCCAGCACAGGGGCCGCGGCGACGGGCTGGGCCAGGCGTGGCGGGAAGAGCCTGTCGTCGAGGCTGGCCGCCAGCTTGTCCAGCAGCGCGCCCGGGGGCCCGGCGCACAGGCCGGAGCCAGGGCAGCCGCCGCCGGGCTCCTCCTCGATGACGGGGATGGGAGGCGCGGCCGGGTCGTCGCCTGCGCGGCCGTCGGGCGGGCAGTCGACGCTGTCTCCGCGGCGCAGGGGCGCGCGCGCGGGGCGGGGGGCGCCGGGCTGGGCTGCGGGTGGGGCGGAGGGTGCGGCACGCGCGCCTGGGTCGCTGTGCTGCCGGCCGCGCTGCTGCCACTGCTTGCGCGTGTGGGGGTGCGGGTGCGCGCGCGCGCGGTGGCGCGCTGCGGCGGGAGGGGCGTCGTCGAAGTGCGGGTCGTGGCGCAGGAACTCGTGGAACAGCGCGTCTGTCTTCTCGTCGATGCTGTAGTCGCGGCGAGGGGCGCGGCGAGGCCAGGCGCGCGGGCTGCCGGGCCGGGCGGGTGCCTCGGGCGCGGTACCCTCGAAGCTGCAGCCCACGGTGGCCTCGCGGCCCGCGCTCGTGAAGGAGGAGCGCTTCTCGGGCGCGCTGGGGGGCCCGTCGTCGCCCGCGCCGCGGCCCTCGATGCTGGCGTAGCCGCTGTCCATCTGCAGCAGCTTGCGCGGCCCGCCCGCCTCGCCGTCCGCTGTCCGTGGTGTGGGCGGCGGCGAGGGTGGCGGGAAGGCGGGTGCGGCGCCCCCGGAGCCCGAGCTGTCGCCGCTGCGCACCGAGTCGCGGTCGTTGCCGCTGCTGCTGTGGTCTGAGGCGGTGGCCGCGTGCAGCTCGAGCGAGGCGCGCAGGCTCCAGATGTCGCGGTAGATTGTCTGGGCCTGCTCTGGCCCCGCGTCTCGCTCACTATCTGAGTCTTGCTGCTGCTCAGGCCCCGCGCTGACGCCGCACTCCGGGGGGAACTCGGGGCTCGCTCCTCCCGCGGCGCCCACCTCCTCGGCTGCCTCTAGCCTGCAAACCAGGCCACAGCCGTCAGGAGGCATCCCAGGCCCCCCGCACCCCCTCCCCGGCCACCCTGCCTCTGGGTCCGGGAGGGTGGGCACGGGTGGGAACCCTCTAGGGTTGGCCAGGCCCTGTGGAAGATGATGTATTTGCATGCTGCCTGTTCACTCTGCACTGGATGCTTTTCGGGTAAACCCGGAGCCGTCCTGGCGCCTGCCGTTCAACCAGGGCCTCTTACAAAATGTGACCAGAGCATCTGCTGCCACTGCAGGAGGTTGGCCCCTCGCCCAGAAAGAGTGAAGGCTCTTCTCGGGAGATGGCCTTCTTCGACTAAGAGCTTCGTGTACCAAGGGGTGGCTGGGGATGGACTGGACCAAGCAGGGTCCAGCTCAGCCCCTACGCCTGGGTGTGTCGCCTCAGCTCCCCACAATAGACTGACAAGTAGCCAGGAGTAAGATACACACAAAGAAAGTGTTAACTACCCAGACCAGGGAATGCCCAAGAGTTGGGAGCCCTGCTCCCGGGATCCAGTTCCCCATCCCACTGACGTGAGCCCAGAGCTTCAGCAGAGTTGTCCTTGGGCTGGGGGAGGGGGTACCGCTGGCAGAAGTGGTCACAACAGTTTCTGAGTAGCGGCCATCCAGCCCTCAGGAGCATGGACAGGCGAGAGGGACCCTGGGGCCACAGCGGAGCCCTTCAGACTCCACCAGGAAGCAGCGATACCCACGCGGGCACATACCCACAGCGGCCCTGCTGGAGCAGGCATTCTGTCTTGGAGGCCCCGCCCGCCCCTCTACCCTTACCCAGTCTCCCCCTGCTTCCCTCCTCCGGTCCGTGCTGGAGAGGTGGCCCCAGCGAGGCAGCCTCCGGGAAGGACGGTGGAGCCAGAGGGACACGACCGCCTGTCCGAAGGGCGGGGAGAGCGCTCCCTGGGCCACCTATGGGGGAATGGGGTGGGGCAGGGGCCCACCCCTAGCACCTCTATCTACTGAAAAATACCTGCCGAGAGTGGGGGGCGGGCTGGCGGGGCTGGCGGGGCTGGTGGGGCTGGCCAGAAAGGGGCGGGGGCTCGGGAAGGCCACAGTGTCGCCAGCGCTGGCGATGTACTGGATGAAGTCCACGTGGGGGGCGTCCCCCTCCTCCTGCTCCATGCTCTCGCTGGCTGCCCGCTGCCGCTGGAAGTGGTGTCGCTTGGGGGAGCCTGTGCAGAGGAAGGTACAGCAGCCTGCCTGGGCCCCTCCCACCCCAGGCCCCGCCCCCTGACCCCTGAGCCAACAGAGCCAGCCTAGACCAGGTGAGCATGTACCCGGCCGTGCAGGTGGGGAAACCAAGGCGCCCAGGGCAGAAAGGCCAGGACCGAAAGCCCGGCAGCCAGGGCGGGCGGGACTGGAGGTGCCAAGGCGGCAGCATTGGCCCGAGTGGCCCTGGCAGGCAGGTGTGGCCAGAGCACAGCCTTGTCCTGGACACCAGGTAACAGACACGGCCCAGCTAGAGTGCCGAAGAAGGCCGACGGTGGGGGAGAGTGAGGGGGAGGTGACGCCCTCTCCTGCCAGCTCCAGCCCTGCCGGCCCAGGGCCAGGACCCTCCCACAAGGGAGGCCTCAGTGGGAAAGCCTCAGGGGTGGGGATGACAATCACCCAGCAAACAGGTTCTGGGCGCTTCTGTGCCTGCATTTGCCTATAATCACCTCCCGAAGCACAGGCTCTGTCTGGGCTCCCAATGGGGCAGTGGGACAAGCCATCCCCTCCGCTCCCCTCCCCGGCCAGAAGCACTTCAGCCAGAACTCACCCCTCCCCCCACCCCACAGCAGCTGGAGCCGGGCCCCAACAAGGGGACTGTCACTGTCACTGGCCACACACCTTCCCTGGCCTCCAACACTGCTCGTCCCCTCGCCCCTCCTTTCCTGGCAGTGGGAACCGCCACCTCCGCCACAGGGCAGCAGGCACCCCAGCGGCCTGGCCCCACTGAGCTCCCATGAGCAGGGATGGTTGTAGCTGTTGGTGCCACCTCCCCCCCAAGACACACATGCATGGTCCTTGGGTTGAGGTTTGGAAGCCCTGTATCCAGGGCCCCATGACCAAGGGTCTGCAGGATCGAAGGCCCACCACCTGTAGTTGTAAATAAAGTTTTATTGGCCAAAGCTGTACTCTTTTACACGCCATCTAGGGCTGCTTTCACGCCACTGCAGCAGACACACTGACCACAGAGCCAGAAACACCATGCAGTGCCTCGTAGGTGACGCTAACTGATACCCGCTCTAGCCTGACAACCCCTGGTTTTACCGGGGCTCAGCGTGCAGCCCTGGCTCTTCCTCCTGACCAGCTCTGACCTTGGCCGAGATGCCCGCTGGTAAGCGGGCGATGCCGGCCAGCATGGGGTGGGCGCTGGGGACCCCTCCCAGGGTGCGGAGCCGCCTGCTCCGCATTCTCCTGGGGCCTCCCCTGGGCCTCGCTCCCCACCAGGGACCACAGCTCACCTCTCGTGTCCAGACTGGACGCCCGCTGGCTGGGCTCCAGCTTCCATTTCTTGACCTTGAAGTAGGGGCTGGCCCCGTCCAGGCTGGCGTGGCGCCTCAGGCGGGTGAAGAACTGCAGGACGGGGCCTGCCCCAGAGACTGGGCCCGCCTCCCCAGGCCCTGCTGCGGCCCCCGGCCCACCAGGCTTGGCACTCCTGGCCCCTGCGTCCAACTGTGAGGGAAGAGGGATGCTCTCAGACCCCCCAGCCCCTCCCTGCTGCCCTAGTGCCAGCCCAGCCCGGGCCACCCAGCACTCACATAGAAGACAGAGGAAGAATAGGGGGCTGGGGGTGGGCTGGGGCCTCCTCCCCCCAAGACCCTGCCTGAGAGGCTCCCCAGGGCTCGGCCAGGCGCTGGCCACCTCTGTTCCCCCAGCCCTGGACAGAGGGGGTCCCGTCCCCTGGGCTGGGATGGGTCCGTGACCACACCCTCTGCAGCTGTTGGACTGCCCTGTGTGCGGGTGAGCCAGCCGTGCATGTGCCCTGTGTGCCACCTGCCCCTCTTCCTCCCAAGCTCGGGGACCAGGCAGAGAGCTGGCCACAGGCTGCCCCGTCCTGGAGTGGGACAGGGGATGCATGTGCGGGGGCCTCACCGAGGTGCCTTCCCCAGAGTCACTGGAAGCCGAGGGGCTGATCTCGAAGTCGGCAGGGCCCACAGCCGAGTTGTAGGGGTCACCTGGCAGGGCGGAGCTGGGGCCCACAGAGCGGCCGGTGAGGGCCTTCCCCGGGGGCTGTGGGACAGAGCCGGGGTGGGGAGGAAGCAGTGACAGGTCAAAGAGCACGGGTGGGGGGGGGGGTGCGTGCTGGACCCGCCACCCGCTGGACCCGGCCAGTCCCCACTCCCCACCCGGAAGTGAAGGGCACAGCCAGTGGGTGGGAAAAGTGGTGCCTGCTGGGGGATGGTGGGCCGCCCCCGAGCCCCGGGCCAGCTGCCACTTCCAACTCACCTGGAATATGGCGAGGCTGGCCTTGGGGGCGGCCGTGGGGTGGGTTGTGGTGGTTGCACTGGCCTCGCCTGAGTCACACTCGTGGATGGTGACGATCTTGAGGGGCGGCAGGTGCAGGTGGGTGAGGCGGGCGTTCTTCAGGTGGTGGAAGTCCCCCTCGGTCAGGGTGTACCTGCGCCCAGCGCGCCTGCCCGTCACCTTGGGCAAGCTGGGTCCCTCTGCCCACGCCCCAGCGTCCTCCCTGGCCCCACCGTCACCCTGCCCGCCGGGAGTGGGGGACAGCCGGGCACTGGCGGGGGCCAGCTCCATCCCGCAAGCCCAGCGCAGGGCGGCAAGGTGACCTCCCGGCTGAGCCCCGGCACCGAGCCCTCCTTACCGGCGGCCCTTGTCCTGCGCCTTCCGGCTCTGCTCAAACAGGGCCGCCTCGTTGAAGGACACCCGGCGGCCGGTGGAGCTGGTGGACAGGAAGCGCTCGGTCTCGGCGTCCTGGCCCTCGGGCTCCTCCCCCCTGAACTCGGGGTCTGCGAGGAGAGCCAAGAGAGGGTGGGCCCCGGGTGGGCCGCGCCGGGCGCCGGCGGGCGGCCGGGCTGGGGGACTGGGTCGGGAAGGGAGCGCCGAGGGCCCGACTGACCACCGGGGGCGGGGTGGGGGCGTGGAGGGCACTCGCTCATCCGCTCACACACTCACTCACGCAGCACGCGCCTGTGAGCACCTACGCGTGGGCTTAAGGAAACAGAGATGAGTCGGACTCGAGCTGCGCCCAGTCTGGTGGGGGAGACAGACAGACACAGATGGTCAGGCGGCCGGGGGGGGGGGGGGGGGGGGGGAGGAGGGCAGACGGGCGGCGACGGTCCTGGCAGGGCGCCCCACCTTGAGCAGGGCGGGCGCCGTTGTCCAGGTAGCTGGTGGTGGTCTTCTCTGCTTCCTCTGTGGCTCTGGGGAGGGGCAGCAGGAGAGCAAAGTGGGCCAGAGGACCCAGGGCGCTGCCCACGGGGTCCCCCGCAGGGCTCATGGCCACCGGGGCATCCTGAGCTCACGGGAGCCCACTCCCTTGGACCCACCCCATTCTCCCAGGCTCCTGCGCAGACACGTGGGCACCGTCACTCAGAAGCAGGCCCAGCGCCCCTGCGGCGCGGGCTCTCAGGCTGACCTGTCCCAGCTCCCCTGCGGGGCGGGGCGGGGCGTGGGGCTGGGGGCCGCACACCTGTGGACGCGCCTGTGGACTTCCCAGCAGCGCCTGCAGAGCAG
Source organism: Eschrichtius robustus (assembly GCF_028021215.1). Taxonomy (NCBI): domain Eukaryota; kingdom Metazoa; phylum Chordata; class Mammalia; order Artiodactyla; family Eschrichtiidae; genus Eschrichtius; species Eschrichtius robustus. The sequence continues at coordinate 178,793,282 of NC_090825.1, read as the reverse complement.
CAGCGCGCCCGACAGCACCACGAGGGTGCCCCCAACGAAGAGCGCCATCACCACCACCAGCAGCACGTAGTTGTCCAGGACGGGGTCGGGCTCCCCCTGCGGGGCCAGCGTCAAGGGTCAGGGCCGGTGGGCGTGGACTCTGGCGGCCCCGCCCCCCATCCTCCCAGCCCGCCCCCCCCCACTCACGGTGGGGCGGCCCGTGGCGTTGTCCCACGTCGTGGTCAGGGCGACTGTGGCGGAGGTGGTGGCGGCCGTGGCCATGGTGGCCGTGGGCTGCATTCTGAGGCTAGGAGGAGGGGCCTGGGGGGGCAGGGCCTGCTCAGCTCCAGCTCCTCTGTCCCTCCTCCCGCTTTCCCGGGAGCTTGAGCAGGGGACTACACAGGGCGGTGACTCACGAAGAGGTCGGGGGGAGCCCCGAGGCAGCCCCCACCCGGATCAGATCAGACCTCCATATCCCCATCTTTGAAAAGGGGGAGGCGCGTGCGTATCAACAGCTTCCCCAGCCGGTGGGGCCGACCCGGCAAGGTGGCATGGGGCGGGAACCCTGCCCAGGAAAGAAGCGCTTCTGCGAGGAATAGGCAAACTGAGGCCTTCAACTCACTCCCGCCACACCCCAGGGGCCCTGCCTGCACCATCAGGGGAGCGGGAGGGGCCGCCTCGGCCCCAGGAGACTGGTTCCAGAATAGCGGGGACTCGGGCCATCCCTGGGGCTGGCCAGCCCGGGGAGGGGGCGGAGGGGCTGAGCGCCGGGACTCCAGGTTACGACTCCTGGAGGTACAGGTTCCCCCTCCGCCCAGTGCCGGTGGGAGTGAAAAGGCCAAAGGAGGCGCATCTGTTCCCAACCCTCAAGAATCTGGTTCCCATGGCGACTGAGCGAGCAGGCCGAGCTGGGGGGGGGGGGGCGGGTTGCCAGGGAGCACTGGGGAGGGGAGGGGGCGCGGGGGAGGGAGGCCTCCTGCAGGGGCGGCTGGAGCCAGCCCCGGGCGGCAAGATGGCTGCTGCCGCCGCCGCCCGCCGGTGCCCGGTCGGCCGCGCGCCCCCGCCGCACCCGTCCCCGCCCGAGCCGGCCGGGCTCCACGTCTGCCTGGAGCCGGGGGCACTGAGGCAAAGAGGGTCTCAGCTCTCGGGAAGGGACTGCCTGGACCTTGCACCTGACCGCTCTCCCCAACACGCGGCTCCTCCCGGCGGGAAGGACCGGTGGCCGCACTCGGGAATCTCAGGAAACCGAGTCCGGGGCCAGGACGACCAGCAGCCCTGAGTGGGCACGGCGCGCGGCCCTTCCCCACAGGAAAGGGAAAGCCTGTGCACAGGTTCCAGCGCCCCCAACCCTTTGGGACTTTCACCCTACTCGACAGCGGGGGAAACTGAGGCCCATAGCAGGGGAGGGTCCTGGAAAAGCCAGGTGTCCTCGGCACTTCGAGTCAGAGGCTGGCCGCGGCTCTCCTGCGTTCTCGGGGGAGGGGGCGCCTCTATGTAGGTCGGGAAATGAGTTCAGGTTAGAGGGGGAGGGGGCAGAGGCACAGGGACGATGACAGGAGACCAGGGAAGACGGCAGGAGGCCGAAGGGGAAGGGAGGTGGACTCCTAGGGAGCAGGTGGGGACGGGAGACCAGGGCGGAGGTTGCCCACGGGCCACCCTAAAGTCCCGCCGGGCCTCGGCTCCCGATCGGGCTCGCCACCGCGCCCACCCCCGCGTCCCCAACCGGCCCCGGGGACCGGGATGGCGAGCAATGAGATGCAGAGAGCTGACCTCGGGCACATCTCAACCCCGGGCTAAGCCCGGGGGCGGAAACGCCACGGCCCTCGCCGAATCTCTCAGGGGGAAACTGAGGCTGAGGGAGGGCGTGGGCGAGGGTCCCTCTCCGGGCCGCCGAAGAGGGGTGCAGAGCCCGGCAGGCTGGCCCCCACGCCGGCCCTGGCCCCTCCGCTCCCTGCCTCCGGCCTCGCCGCCTCGCGGGATAGGGCCGGTGGTCTCTAGCCAAGGCGGGCCGTGCGGCCTCGGCCTGTCCCCCGCCCGCCCCGGTGCAGCCCCAGGCCCGCGCGCCTACCTCAGCGCCGGGGCGCGCGGCCCATGGGCGGCGGGCGGGCTGCTGCACGGCGCTCCCGGCGGGCTCCGGCGCCCGGTAGCCGCGGAGCAGGCGGAGAATTTATGAATGGAGAGCTCGGCGCGCGGGGGAGGCAGGCGCGAGAGGAGGGGCCACACACGTGACCGCGCTGGCGGCCAGCCCGCTCCGACCCGCTCGGTGCCGCCCGGTGCTGCCGGGTCCCCGGCCGGCCGCCCCCACCGCGCTCGCCGCCGCTTCTCGCTTGCTCCGCGCCGGCCACCGCCTCCCTGTCCCTTCCGGCGGGGGCGGGGGGCGGAGCCTGTGCTCCTGGGCGCCCCCTCCCCACGCGGAGCCGCCCTCTCCCGAGGCAGCTGAATCTCCGCCCCCGGCCCCTGCGGCACGATTCCCCGACCTTCCCTGGATCCCTGGGGACGGGGGACCAAAGGGGTGTTGGTCCCAGGGCGCACGACTCCCCGCAGCCTGGAGTCCGGGGGTGCCCAGACTCCCTATCCAACGCTTCCGCGGTTTGGGAGTCTCCGGGGTGCACAGCCTAGGGGCTTCGGGGCACATGTCCCACTTTTCTTCCCCTACGTGGGCAGCACTGTCAGGGTTGTCTTGTTAGGATGAGCAGCAAAGATAATGGAACACAACGCATTCTGAGTGCCACCAGGGCTTGCCCGGGTGGGGTGACAACAGGACTACCCCTGCAGAAACCCCATGCCTGGTCAACCCCAAAGCTGCTCTTTCTCAGACAGTTGTGCCTTATCCTTCTAGATGCTCAGGCCACCAATCTGCCACCAGCCTGGTCAGGGTCCCATCCCAGACTACCTGGCCTTGTGTTCAGCACAGCACAATGGCACCCCTTTCTCCTCCAGTGAAAGAGGAAGGCCCAGTCCAACCCCAGGGCCTTTGCACGTGCAGGTGCCAGGCCTGGACAGCTTGTCCCCTCCGGAGCTTCCTTCACCTCTTTCCCAATGACAAAGGCTTCATCTCCTCTTGACTCCCTTTGCTAACAAAGCAACTCCCACCCCACATTCCGGACCTCTGCTGCGCTTTGCTTCACTCCGAGGCCATGCACGTCGCACATCGTTGCCTGCTACTTGTTCCTCTGCGTTGTGTCCCTCCTCACCCCTGCCCCCACTGCGGTGACCTCCAAAAGCAGTTCATTTACAGCTGGGTCCCCGAGCAGAGCATAGCACAGGGGCGGCACCCTGGAGGGAAGGTGTGTTTCCAGTGGATGAAAGGGTGACACTGCCCAAGGAGGGCAAGGGGCAGTCAAGTGGACAATTACCCGGGAAGCCTGGCTCCAGGCGTGTGGGAACTGCATGGGCAAAGTCCCTGAGGTCCCCAAGTGTGTGGGCTGAAGATGAATGTGTTGGAGGACCAGGGGGAGGCAGCTTGTGTTCCCAGCAGGGGAATGATGTGGTCCCTCTGGCTGTTTGTGGAGAAGGCGCCGTGGTGAAGCCAGGGCAGGAGCCTGGGGCCATCCAAGCCAGTAAAGGTAGCTGCAGGGGCCGAACTGGGTGGCTTGTCGATGGGTACACCAGAGAATTCCAGGATAAACCCGGGTTGGGGACCTGAGTAACAGGTGATGCCCCGACCCCTTGGCTACCCTGGAGTGGGGATTAGACACAAGTCCAATAGATGGGTCTGAGAAGCATATGAGAACAGGCCTCCATTCCAGTAGTTTCCAGGGTTCCGGGACGAGCAAGCCGTGCACAGGACGCACCCCTAAGAAGTGGGAGCAGAGCTTCCCTCTGCACACACCCGACTAGGGCCAGGATGCCCAGCGCATAAGGACTGATTCCACGAGTACCCCTCACAGCACTGGCCTAGAGAGGGGGCGGGGGCCTGGGCGCCAGGCCCCGGGCCTCCCTGGTGTGGGAGCCTCTTTCGGCCACAGCACCTGCCCAGACACGAGCCCAGGTGTGACACCCCCCCCAGCCCCCGCGCCCTGCACCCTGCACCCGTCCGCTCCTCACCCAAGGCCCTTCCGGATGTGGACCCCAGCCCGGTCTAGCCGGACTCCACGTTTTCCCGGAGCCCAAGGTGGGGGCTGGGGCCCAACCGGGGTGCCGATCTGCCCGCGCGCGGGGGCGGAGCGGTGACGTCAGCGCCGCGAGCGAGGCTGCGCGGGCCGCGGTGACGTCCGCGGAGCCCGGGGCCGCCCGCGCACGCGCCCCTGCGTCAGCAGCGCGCGGAGGCGGTAGCCGGGAGGGGCTGCGGGGGGGCGCATCTCCGGGCGCGGCGCGCCCTCTGCCGGCGCCCTTGGGGTTGCAGCCAGGAGATTCCTACACCGCTGGACGCTTACGGGAGCTGGACACTCCGCCTGGGATGCCATTCCCGGGACGCCTGCACCTCCTACAGTCACAGCCTGCCCCATCCGGCCCCCATACTCTGCTTTTTCATTTTTAAGCATTTGTCACCTCCTAACATACTGTACAATTTATTACGTTGAGTGTCTGTTAAACGCTCCCACCACCCCAAACTAGAGCAGGAATTTTAATATTTCCCTGATGTCTCCCCAGCGCCTGACATCCAATGAGCGTCTCCAAAATCTTGAATTAAGTGTCTCTTTCTCCGCGCGGGCTTCTGGTCCTCCCCTTGCAGAGCCGTGTAACCGACCCCCGCACCTGACCACCGGGCTGGGAGCTCTTGCCGGAAGGAAACTACAACCCCCAGCATGCCGCGCGTCCAGGCGGTGCGTCGTCTTCAACATCGCGCACAGCGCGCCGGGAGTCGTAGTTCGCGCCTGCGCCCTCGTCGGGATTCCTCTCCCAGAAGTCCTCGAGCGTCGTCCTCCTCGTCCTCCGGGCCGCTGGCGTCCAGCCGAAGTCGGCCCGCCCCTGCTCCGCTGTCCGCCGTCCGCCCGCCGTCATGCTGCCCGCCGCGCTCCTCCGCCGCCCGGGCCTGGGCCGCCTCATGCGCCAGGCCCGCGCCTACGCCGAGGCCGCCGCCGCCCCGGCCCCCGCCGCGGGCCCGGGACAGATGTCTTTCACCTTCGCCTCACCCACGCAGGTTCGGACGTCCGCCGGGCTCAGACCCCATTCTGGACCCCGCACCCTCGCCCCTCCCCCGTGTGGCCCAGGAACCGAGCCCCCAACCCGCAGGTCGGCGACCCCCATTCCGGATCCGCGCCCCTCCCCCGTGTGGTCCGGGATCAGACCGCCCAATTTTCAGGTCGTTCCTCAGCCCCCCATTTCGATGTGCGGCCTTCCTCGCGTGGTTCAGAACCTGAGTCCCTGGGCACCTCTCTTGTACGCTCCTCCCCAGGCGGCTCGCTGGTTTTGCCTTGACCGCGTCTCCTTACCCGAGGGCTAGGGTGCCTGGATTCCATTGTCAAGTAGACGAAGGCGCTGCAGTCCTGCACGAGGATCCCACCGAAGCATCGGCTGCCTCTGTGTCTCCCGTCAGCTTTCAGTCCTACCTTGGTTGTTTAACCGCGGGAGAGACTGACCGCTGTTCCCCGAGGGACTAGCCTGAAGTGACCCTTTCTTCATGTGTTTTGTCTAGGTGTTCTTCAACGGCGCCAACGTTCGACAGGTGGACGTGCCCACGCAGACTGGAGCGTTTGGCATCTTGGCAGCCCACGTACCCACACTGCAGGTCCTGCGACCGGGGCTGGTTGTGGTCCATGCTGAGGACGGCACCATTTCCAAATACTTTGGTGAGTCGATTGGGAGGGCAGAGGGAAGGGGCTGGGTGAGAGATGCTTGTCTCAACGGGCTAGTTCTCGTTTCAGTTGGCAGTGTCAGAAAGCGCACCAAGGATATAGAACTCCCCGGCACTGGGCTGGGTGTGGTTAGGGATGTAAGTGGTCAGCAGTGGGCCTGGCGGGGGCCCATCAGAGGAGAAAGGATCCTCAATTCGGAGGAGGTTTTTCACAGCCTGGCCCCAGCGGTACAACCCAGACTGGAACCCAGCTCCGGCTCACCCCTAACCCTAGCTCCGCTCCTGGGCCGCTGGGCAAAAGGAGGGGGCTCTGTCCCCATGTCCAGTCTGCAGTGGATGCACTTGGTGGCCCCCGTTCACTTGTGTGCTGGGGCCTTTGGAATTTGGAGCCACGCTGTGTGGTCACTTTCCTGGCCCTGCAGGGGGTCTGGGGCTGACTTGTGTCCACACGCCCGTACATGGACCTCTCACTCTCCCTCTTCCCGCAGTGAGCAGTGGCTCGGTCACAGTGAACGCTGACTCTTCGGTGCAGTTACTGGCTGAGGAAGCCGTCACGCTGGACATGCTGGATCTGGGGGTGAGTGTCCCAGGGGAAGCTGGTGTTCCTAGCGGCCAAGAACTCCCCAGCTGCAGGGAGGGAACAGGTACCGGGCTGGGCTCCTTGCTTCGCCCTCACTTGCCACCCACCCTCTGCAGGTGGCCAAGGCGAACCTGGAGAAGGCGCAGTCGGAGCTGTTGGGGGCCACGGACGAGGCTATGAGGGCCGAGATCCAAATCCGCATCGAGGCCAACGAGGCCTTGGTGAAGGCCCTGGAGTAGGCGGTGCGTGTCCCACGCTGGCTCCGGCAGGGAGACTGGGCCAGAGCTGGGCAGGGGATGTCCTGGAGTGAGGACCCAGATCCTGTGGGTGCAGGCTGGCTGTGAGGCTGGGGGAGTGAGCCTGGGGGAGCCATCCTCGCTAGGAAGCCACCAGGGGGCAGCGCAGTGCCAGCGTCTTCCTAGAGCGCCTTTCAGGGCTCTGTTTCTCTGTGGTGAATAAACCAGGGAAACAAGCCAGCTTTGGCAGGCCTGGGGGCTGGCGTCAAGGTCGGGCACTTGCCCTGCCTGTGGGGATTACTCTCACCCCAGAGGGCTCTTCTCCCACCTCCTAAGATCTCCCCAACCCGACGTGCTGGTTACCACTCTTCAGCCGCATCTGCCGCAGAGACCTCTGCTCCCAGCCACCGGCAACGGACAGCGTGCTCCCTGCCCGAACCCCCCATTAAACACCTGGAATCCAGTTTGCGTACGCTGACTCTATCCTGCTTGGTGGTGGGCTCGGGACCCAGCACGGCCTCTCCCCCAGTTTCCTGTGTCTGCGCAGCGAGGTGGGGCAGCCAGCCTCAGCCTTCCCAGCTCAGCAGGCTGTAGTCTGAACCACCTGGGGTGTGCGGTGCGGGCTCAGCTCGCAAAACCCGGCTGGGTTGTGGGAAGGCTGTTGGCTGTCACGCCGGGAGGGTGGGCACAGGCGAAGGTCACCAGCCAGGGCTGGGGACGGCAGGCAGCAGCGTGGCTGCCGCTTCTGGGCTGGGCCTGGGCTGCTGGACAGACATGAGGCTCTGCCAGGTTCCAGACTGTGACGTCTGTCCCGTGGGCTCCCTGGCCCCACCCCAGCTGCACTGGGAAGGGGTGGGTCCTGTCTGCTCCCACGGAGGCCCTGCCCTGTGCCTGCCTGGCCTGTGGGTGGCCCCAGCTGGCCAGGTGCCCGATCCCTGGTGGTGTTGGCACCTCCGTGGCACCCGGGCCCCTGGACTGGCCCCAGATGGGTGGGGTGGCTGGGCGGGGGCGGTCCTGGCACCTTGAAGCTTCAGCGCTGTCCCATTTCTTTCAGCCAGTAACTCACTTTTGCAACCATGGGGGTGGCCCAGGCACTGGCCACCTCCTTGCCCCCCTCCCCGGCCCTGGGTCAGAGCAGAGCGGGTGGGGCATTTCAGGGGGGTGAGTGTGTGGGAAAGCTTGGGCCTCTCTGTGTGTCACCGGCAGCCAGAAGGTGACGGAGAGGCCACTCCCGGGCTTGTCATTGGCACGGGTGGGCTGTGTGGTCTTGTGTCACGGTCCTATGCGAATGACTGTCCCGTAGCTGCTTCTGAGGCTCGATGTACGGGGAGCCTCCAGGCAAGCTTGCAGCTCTGGGCGGTGTCCGTTTGGGGCTTGCTCCTTCTGTGCAGGTGAGGTCCAAGCAGCCAGCCCCCACTCCCTCAGGAAACCCCAGCTCAGCTAAGGCTGGGACAGCCGTGGGGTCACAGGTGCAGCCCCACTCCTCCCCTCCTTGTCTCCTGGCTTAGAGCCCAGGTCTTTGAGTTCCTGGACTGGCTTCTCATCTGGTCTATAAATAAGAGCAAGGACACAGCTGGGGGCTGGTGGGGGCTTGTGGGAGGAGACCCTGGACCAGTGGTCCCCACACCAGGGAACCTGCCTGCACCGTCACCTCCTGAGGCCACAGCCCGGGGCTATGGGACACAGCCACACAGCTAGGACCCCCAGCACAATGCAGGCCCCCTTGGAGACGTGCAAGCCTCAGAGCCTGGCCTGGGGACACCTGCGCCCGAACGGCTGCAGGATCAGCCTGTGCTGGCCGGGCTGCGTCCTGGGGTGGGAGGCACCCAGGGTGGGATGGGTCACAGGGCCAGGAACCTGGGGTCACGACCCCTTCTGAGAGTGCAGGCCTTGGGCCTTGTGGGGGCAGGCGGTGCCCAAGGGTTCATCTCTCTCCCAGGAAGAGTGTGCTCCTCGTGCCTTGAGTGTGCTGACGGCCTGGGACTGCCCCCCCATAGCACGGGGATGCTGTGAGTGGGAGAGAACAGGCCTCAGGCTGATCTGGCATGTTTATCAACTTGGACTTGAAAAGCCAGGCAGGGGCCACTGGTCCCCTCCCCTGTGTGTGTGACCCTCAGGGGCCCCATGCCAGGAGATAGCCCACTTCCCTGCAGGCAGACGAACTAGGCCCGGTGAGATCACAGACCCGCTGGAGGTCTCAGCCGCACCCCACCCAGCGCCACCTGCCCACCTGAGGGTCCCACCTGGCCTGTCCCTCTGTGAGCCCTCCAGTGTTCAGATGCTCCGGCTTCAGAGCGCACGGTCCCCTGTGCTGCCTTCCTGCTCTCTCTGCAGGCAGAGCCAGCCAGGCCCGCAGCCCCTCAGCCCGGCCCCATCACCGGGTCTCGTGAGAGCCTCAGGTGCTTTGCGCTGACTTGCTTCTCACCCGAGCACTGTTCGGTTTGTCTGGCAAACTCCTATCCATGCCTCAATCCCAGCCTCCTGATCCCCTCAGGCCCAGCCCTGATCCTGTGGGGCTGGGAGTGTCTGGGTGTGCCTGTGAGAGGGTGGGGGGCCAGAGGCTGCAGGAGCCTTGGGCGGGAGTAGGAGGCAGACCTGGAAAGGAGCACAGCCCTGGGAGGGGCCCCCAGGGCAAGGCTGGGGGCGGAGGTGGTCAGGTCAGATAAAGGGAGACACCAGATAAGTGGACAAGTGGCCTGGGGTCCCCCTCCTCCTCCGGACAGAGAGGGAGGGACGATCGAGAGGGCCCTACCCTCAGCCAGGGTCATCCTTAGAAAGCCCCCTTACACAGGGCGACCTGCAGGGACACACCTGAGGACATGTCAGGCTTTCTGCCTGTTAATGGCTGCGTGGCCTCAGTTTTCTCACCTGTAAAATGGGTAGGGTGATTACGCCCACCACAAAGGCAGGACACCAGTAGGTGAGCATGCCTGATGGGATCATGGCAATATTGCCAGGCCTAGGTGAGGGTCCCACATCCCCAGGCTCCAGAGTGAGGTCGGCTGTGTTCTCTCACTTCATTCTACTGCCACCCTGCGGAAACTGAGGCTCACAAAGGTCAGTGCCCTACGGGGTCACAAAGCCCAGCGGGTGGTGACTGGATGCACAAGGCAGGCCTGGCGCTGGTGAATCGCTCCATAAATGCCCTCTGAGGTCACCGTTAAGGGATGCAGGAGGCCGGGCCGCCGGGGCAGCTGGCTGGGGCCCCCCCACTGCAGGCAGGTGACCCCAGCCTGTTTTCCTGGACCGAGGCCGCTGACTCAGGCCCCCCTTCCCGCTCCCCCATGCGGGCGCCCCCAGGCGGAAGCACTCGGCCAGAAAGGGGGCGGGGCAGGGAATCCAGCTGTGCACCCCGAAACCCCGTAGCACGGGCCGGAGTGCGGGTGCGCCCGAGTCGTCAACGCGGCCGACCGTGACCCCGGGTTTGTAGCATTCAAGGAGCGCCACCCCCTCCCCGTTTAAAATGCGAGATTTAGGGGGCGGGTGGCCCAGGCCCGACGGCGCCCCAGGGCCCTGGCCGGCCGGCAGGCAGGGGCGGGGGCCGGCCTGCGTCACCGCCTGCCCGGCCCCCCCGCCTCCTGGCCGCCCAAACTCCACCCCGAGGGAAGGCGGCGCGGATAAAGGCTCGGGGGCCGCCCGCTCGGCCCCAGACCGGCTCCGCCACCACGCACTCGGCCCGGACGTGGGTACACTCAGGACAGTTGAGACTTCGGACTTGCCTCTCCCGGTGAGTGGGGGGCGGGACCTCGCGGGCCGAGGAAGGAGGTTCCCACTCTAGACTCTTGAGGGTGCCCCACTTTTCTTTGTTCTTTGAGCAGGCAGGGTTGAAAGGTGTCTCCAGCCCTGGGAAGCCCCCCGGGACGTGGAGTGGGAGGCACTCGTCGCAGCCAGCAGAGCCCGGGAGGGACCTCTGCCCCCGCCCCGCCCCGCCCCGCCCCTCGGGCACTCCCCCTCCCCGAGAGTGACCTTGAGCTAGTTGCCTTTCCGGCCTCAGTTTCCCCGACTGTGAGGCCCCATTCTCCTGACTTGGAGGCTTCATGCTCCTAGCGAGGCTCCCACAACGCCCGCAGTCCCGTCGGACTGCCCCCTGTCCCTGGCGGCCTCGGCGACCCCTCCCCGGGTCTCTGGGCAGCGCTCCCGGGTGGAGCCGGCAGAGGGCGCGCCGGCGCTGCTGACTCACCGCAGCCCGCAGCGGCGCGCGCGGGCGCAGCCGGGGACGCCGCGTCACGTCACGGCTCGGGCGGGCGCGAGTCGGGAAGCGGGCCCGGCCCGCGGGACGGGGGTGGGACGCGAGGTGGCACCGGCGCGGGAGGGCCTCTCCGGCACCGGCCACGTCACCGGGGTGCAGGCCCCGCCCGCAGCGCCACCCCTTGCCGGGGCTTCACGCCTCACGGGTGGGGGGCGCCCCGGACCGACCCTCCCGCGAGCCCCCCAGCCTGGGCTCGGCCACGAGGCGCGGGGACTGCGTCCAGCTTCCGCTCGCGGCGGCTTCCCGGACCGGCGCTGGGGGGAAGGCCCCGGCTTCCTGCTCCCTCGGCGCGGAGCCACTGCCCTCCCCCACGGCGCGCCGCCCTAAGCCTGCGTCCCGCGCCCCCCGGGCCGGGCCGCCCGCCCTTTGTTGCGGGCCCGGGCCTTATGAATGGCCGCGGCGGGGCGGGGGCGCGGAGGCGGGCCAGAGCGGCGCCGGCTCCGCCCCCGCCGCGCTCCGCTTGGCCGCCGGGACAGGGGCGGAGCGAGGGGCGGGTCCTCGCGGCCACGTGGGGCGGTGCCGCGGGGGCTCCCATTGGCCGGCCCGTGTGGCCGACTGGGCGTTCGGCGCGCGCTGATTGGTCGGCGCGAGCCGGCGGAGTAAGTAGTGAATGGGAGGGGGCGGCGGCCCCGCCCCTCGGAACGTTGATACATTATAACTTTTTTTTCTTGTTACTTTCACCCCCAGATCCTCCGGCGGCGGCGGCGGCGGCGGCGGCGGCTGTTGCTAAGGGAGGGGACGCGCGGGGAAGCTCGGCCCGAGCGGCAGACGGCACTGAGCGCGGCCGGCTGAGCGGCGCCCCCTCCTCCGGGACCCTTCCCCGCGCCTGCCGCCCTTGAAAGGAGCTGAGAGTGTAGTCCCCACCCAGGAAGGTGCCCCGACGAGCCGACGCGACCCCGGAGCGCCACTCGGATTTTTGATTCCTGATTCGCCTTCCGCTCCTGGGACCTTCTCGAAGGGGAAGCGCGCTGCCCCCCGCCCTCAGGGGCCCCGAGGACCCCTGTTTGGGAAGCCCCCCCCGCCCTGCCCGGAGGCGCGGCAAGAATTGGCGGCGCCCCGCGGACTCCAGCCCCACAGCGTGGGCCGGGGATGGAGCCGCAGCCCGGCGGCGCCCGGAGCTGCCGGCGCGGTGCCCCCGGCGGTGCCTGCGACCTGGGCCCGGCGGCCGAGACGGCGCCCATGAGCCTGGCCATCCACAGCACGACGGGCACCCGCTACGAGCTGTCGGTGCCCCCCGACGAGACGGTGGAGGGGCTGCGCAAGCGGCTGTCCCAACGCCTCAAAGTGCCCAAGGAGCGCCTGGCGCTGCTCCACAAAGACACGTAGGTACCGCGCGCCCCCAGCCCCCGCGCCCCCCGGGCCCGCCGCCCCCTCGGGCCCCGGCCCCGGGGCGGGAACAAAGAGCGCGCCGCTTGGGGAAGGAAGGGGGCGGCCAGACGGGGGGCGGGGGCGCGCCGCGCGCTCTCGGGCGCCCTCTGCTCGGCCCTGCCAGTCTTGGCCTCCTCCTCCACCCGGGGTCGCTGCACAAAGGCGGCTGCGAGGGCGCCTCGGGTCGGGCTTAGGCGGCGTCCCCCACCGGAAGGCAGGAGTCCCGGGCGGCGCGGGGGTCCCAGCTACGGGGGTGGGGGGCGCGGCGGCTGCCTCCTCTGCCTGCGACCCGCCGGCTTCCGCATCTGCTCGGCGGCCCTCTCTGCGTCTGGCTGCCTCTCCCCCCACTTGCGTCTCTCTGCCCCCCTTTGTTCTCGCCACCAAGCGCTTCCCGCAGTCTCCCCCTCCCCCCCCCCGCCATTTAAATCGCCTCCAGGCCGGGGAGCCCTCCCTCCGCGGGCCTCCGGGGACACGCAGTGTCCATCCTCAGCGGAGGGGCCCCGGTGGGGGAGGGGCGGGAGGGGGAGGGTCTCCTTTGTCTGAGCGGCGGCCGCGGCGGCGGCCTGCGCCAGGGAGGGAGGAGGGAGGAGGGGAGGCCCGCCTGGCAAAGCCCGGAAAGGCTAAGCGCTTGGCCCGCAGGGACAACCCAGGTCCCGGTGGTTGAATTACAGGGGGGCGGCCTCAGGGCGGGGGGAGGGTGCCAAGGGGCTCGCTGGGCCTAGATGGTGAAAACGTGCCTCGCTGAGGCGCAGAGGGAGTGCCCCCAGTCCAGAGTTGGGGTTCCTTGGAAGAAGGGGTCTGCACCGTCAGCAGAGGCTCCCAGGGTCTGACCTCAACCCCGTACACACTCAGGGCTCTGTATCTGGAGACCAGGAAGGGGTGGGGGTGAGGGACTCCTGTCTCTACCCCACGAGCCCAGCCCTCCCCCGCGGACTCCGCTTCCGAGCCCCTGCCTTGTCTCCGTGTAGCCTCACCCTCTTCCTTCCTCCCCACTCAGCCGGCTCAGTTCGGGGAAGCTGCAGGAGTTCGGCGTGGGGGATGGCAGCAAGCTGACGCTCGTGCCCACCGTGGAGGCGGGCCTCATGGTAAATTGCTGGGGCAGTGCGCCCCGAGGCCCTACACTGACAGGCAGTCCCCTCCCCTGCGAGCACAGTCCCTATCACACACTGGACCCCTTCCCCTCAGGACCACCCACCCCACCCATCAAGCGGGGCCCTCCCAACCCCGGTGCTCGGGTGCGCGCTCAGGGTCTTTTCTTCCTCTCTCTGTAGTCTCAGGCCTCCAGGCCAGAACAGTCTGTGATGCAGGCCCTCGAGAGCTTGACTGAGACCCAGGTAAGACCCGCGCCGGCCCCCTCCTGGCCCTTGGGGGCAGCAGGCCCAGTGCCTGGCCACTCTGGAGAGCCTGGGGGTTGTTTGTGCTCCCAGCAGGCCTGTGAGGAGGGGAGGGGACGCGCCGCTCCGCCTTCGTGCCAGCTTGGCCTGGTCACCCAGCTTCCTATTCCTTCTCCCCGCCCCCCCAGCACTCACCACCTGACCTTGAGAGCCTTCTCTCCCACGGTGGCCGCTATGGGGGAGGGGGCCTAGCTTTCACAAGCCTGCCTGCGGGGTGACCTTGGCCCATGCTCCCACACCACCGGGCCTGCATCCCCAGCCCCACCAGCTTTGCCGAGGCGCTCTCCCCCCGCCCCACTGCGGTTTCCCCAGAGCAACCTTTTTAACATTTCTGATGGGGGGGGGAGGGATGGGACTGGGTGATACTTTTTCCGCCTTCTGTGACCCCATTGCGAGGGGTGTGGAGTCACTCCTCCTCCTCCTCCCTCTGCTCTTTGTTCTCTGCCCCAAAAGGGGGAGGGGGAGGGGGCGCCCAGCCCCCGGGACCAGCACAGCCCAGACAGGATGTTAGGAAAATATTTAGTAAGCGCCCGGGAGGGCAATGAGGAGGAAGGCTGGGCCTGGCCCACACTGGGTTCCCGGTTTTGTTGCAGCTTTTTTCTTTTTTCTTTCCCCCTCCTTTCCTCATTTTTCTGGCAGCAGGGCCCTCCTCCCAGGAGGGTGACACAGGCCTCAGCTATCCTCCCGCTGCCAGGGTGGGGGTGGCAGGTCCCCGGCCTCCCCGGCTGGGCTGGGCTGGCCCCCGGCCTCAGGAACCTGCTCAGCGGCTTCCCTTCCTCCTGCCCTGAGGCCCTCGCCCCCTCCCGGCGTGTAGCATCCTGCCCTCACCAGCCGCCTGGCGCGGAGGAGGAGGAGGGGACCCAGGAGCTGGGTGGTCTGCCGTCAGGAGGAGCAGTGGGGTGGCGGGAGAGCCAGGGTCCCTGGAGCCGGGTGGGGCTGGCGTGTGCTTTCCTGGGGCAAATGTGAACTGAGCTCCCTGCTTCTGGGGGTGCTGTGGTTGGCAGGGGGCCCCTGGGCGTGTTTGGTTCACATCCGCCGCAGGGTGTCTACGTCAGGAGGGAGATGGGAGGCGCTGGGCGGAGTGACTGGGCTCCCAGAGCTGCTTCTCCGCCTGGCACCGAGTCATGCCTGCCCGTTCACCCTCCCCTGGGAGGAAGTTGCAGGGTGGAGTGGGGGGGACACCCCAGCTGCTCTTGGGAAGTCACCCCAGGCCCTTCCTGCAAAGGGCATCTCTGGGGCTGTGGAGGGCGTGTGCACAAGGACTGTGGGGTAGGGGCTGCGCTCGGCCTGCCTCCTTTGCCTTCTCCCCACGGCCCCCAAGCAGGGAAGGTTACGCCAGCCGCTGCCAGCAGGGAGGGGGTGGTTCTGAGTCATCGCGGCCTGTGTCACTTCTCAGAAACCTCCGCCCCCCCCCCGCCCCATCCCGGCCCCGGGGAGAGCGCAGCACTGGCCAGGGTTCAGTGCAGATGGGGGTAGTATGCACCCCTCGCCCACTGCGAAGGGGCTGCCAGATTGGAGGTTCACGTTTGAATGGGCTGTGTTGAGGCCCTGGGAGACTCGGGCCCCAGGGAACCGGTCAGGGCCCCCTCAGTGCCCGCAGAGGCAACGCCTCCTCCTCAGCCTCCGCCCCGCCCAGCACAGATAAATATTTATCTTGAGAAAGCAAAGGTTAGGACAAGAATTTGTCCAGGAATTCCACCCACTCACTGCTCCAGTGGCTTAGCTGGGAGGGGGCCTGAGCTAGGCCCCTGCAGTGTTCACAGGCAAGAGAGGGTGGGGAAGAGGTGTGAGGAGAGGGTTCTTTGAGAGCAGTGATTGCTGGCTGGGCCCCGCCCCCTCTGGCCTCGGTTTCCCCTTGAAAGAACCAAGCTGGCCAGGGCGGGCCAGGCCCCCGTCTCACCCGCCTCTGTCCCCCCACAGCCCCCAGCGGCGCCCAGCCCGGGCCGGGCTGGCGGAGGCAGCTTCCGGAAATACCGATTCATTTTATTTAAGCATCCGTGGCACCGACAGGGACCCCAGAGCCCAGAGAGGGGCGGCGAGAGGCCCCAGGTCACGCAGCGCGGGGGGCCGGGCCGGGCCGGGCTGGGGGCACCGCAGGCTGGAGCCCTGGGCTGACGGGCCGCTCTCTGCAGGTCAGTGACTTCTTGTCGGGCCGCTCACCGCTGACCCTGGCGCTGCGCGTTGGTGACCATATGATGTTCGTCCAGCTGCAGCTCGCAGCCCAGCACACCCCGCTGCAGCACCGCCACGTGCTGGCTGCCACCGCCGCTGCCACCCGTGGAGACCCCAGCGTGACCACCACCCCTGTGTCCTCTCCCTGCCGGCCAGTGTCCAGTGCCGCCCGCGTCCCCCCAGTGCCCACCAGCCCTGCGCCCGCATCCTCCCCTGTCACAGCCGGCTCTTTCCGCTCCCACTCGGCCTCTACCACCTGTCCCGAGGTGAGTCTGGGGAAGGACGTGGTGGGAGAACATCAGAGCCCCGGATACATCTTTTGCATCAAGGGCCATCCCTAGACCCTGGGCTGGTGCTGGTCTGGTGAGTGATCCCCTGACCCTGAACCCCAAAGCTCATGTGCCGCCCTCCCTCGTTAGCAGATGGACTGTTCTGCCCCTGCCAGCGCCGGTGCCAGCCCCACTTCCCCCACCGGGGGCAGCCCCACGTCCCGCTCCCGCAAACCTGGCGCAGTCATCGAGAGTTTCGTGAACCACGCCCCGGGGGTCTTCTCAGGGACCTTCTCTGGTAGGTATCGTGGCATGTCCCGCGAGCAGTCACATGAACCCACACCAGGGATGGGACACGCTCCCCGGGATCTCCACGCATGTGCCTGGCCATACAGCAGGCCACGCGTCCTCATGGGTGGGTGCGAGTGCCCGTGTCACCCAGGGGTTCCGCCTGCATATATGGGACCCAGGCACTGCTGAGGCTTCATGTCTACCACTGGGGTCCTCATCCACACCCCTTCCCACAGGTACACTGCACCCCAACTGCCAGGACAGCAGCGGGCGGCCGAGGCGGGACATCGGCACCATCCTGCAGATCCTCAACGACCTCCTGAGTGCCACGCGGCACTACCAGGGCATGCCCCCATCGCTGACCCAGCTGCGGTGCCACGCCCAGTGTGCCCCGGACCTCGTCCCCAAAACTACCTCCTGCGAGAAGCTGGCGGCCGCCGCCCCGGCCTCCCTGAGCCAGGCCCGCCTGTGCAAGCCCCCGGGTGAGTGTCCGCCCCCACCCCACCCCGTCCTGGGTCTCTCAAGGCCCCTCTGTGCGCCTCTCAGAGCAGCTGAGCCGATGGTGGCGGGGAGGGGGCCGCCAGCTGCCACTCGCCCTGCTCCGCAGGCGCGTGTAGAGAAGGGAGTGTGTGTGTTGGGGGCACACAGCATCTTTGTGCCCTCCGGGGGGGGATTCCATCCTCACTTCCTCCTCGCCCCCCTCCGGCACCTTCTCCAGATGGTGCGTGGGGCCTCTGTGAATGGGCCAGTCAGGCCGAGGAGGGGGTTAGCTTCCCCTCCCGCTCAAGGGCGGCCTGTGCCGCCCCGCCACTGCAGCGATCTGGTTATTCCGGACGCCTCCGGACTCCTGTAGAACCATGATGTGGGCCCCCAGGCCCCGTCTCAAAGGGGAAACCAAGGCACAGCCTGAGTCCTACCCTGGGTCGCAGAAACAGCCTAAAGTGTTCAAGCTCCAGCTCATTTTTATGCTAGCCGTGTCCCCAGCGCCTGGCTCAGGCCAGCCCTTGCCCTCATGGAGCTCACAGCCTGCTGGTCAGCAGACGTGGAATTAACGACCTAAAGGTTCAGCAGACCCTCTTGACCCACTCACTCACTGGAGGGAGTGTCCACGAGGGCTGGACTGGGCCTGATGCGCATCTGCTGGGGGTCCTCGCGTTTGGTTGGGGGTCTGGCCTCCAAGGGGCCCTCAGGGTCATGGTCACTGCCGCCTCTGCAGGGGACCGGCTGCGGCAGACGGAAAACCGAGCCACCCGCTGTAAGGTGGAGCGCCTGCAGCTGCTGCTTCAGCAGAAACGGCTCCGCAGAAAGGCCCGGCGCGACGCCCGGGGCCCCTACCACTGGCCGCCCAGCCGCAAGGCCGGCCGCAGCGACAGCACCGGCAGCGGGGGAGGCGGTGGCCCCAGTGAGGCGGCCGGCTTGGGCCTCGACTTCGAGGACGCCGTCTGGAAGCCAGAAGTGAACCCCGACATCAAGTCAGAGTTCGTGGTGGCCTAGGAACCCTGTCCCTCGCCCCAGCCCAGGGTGGCCCGTGAGCGTGGCCCCACGCGGGAGGGCCAGCAGCCGGCCGGTGCAGTGGGGCGCTTCCCCCTCCCGGTTACGCGGCCTTTTTTTTTTTTTTTTTTTTTGAAATTTCACTTCCTACCGTGGTTTTCCGAACTCTCCATGGACTTGGGTTCCTGCCTCCTCGGTTTGGCTCACACTCCCCGCCCCTCCCTCCATCTCCCATCCTCATCCCCGACCTGGCCGGGTCCCTCCCGCCCACCTTCCCAAGCTCCAAATATGTAGCAGTCTTTCCAGATGGTTGAGAGCGGAGACAAGGAAGCCGCCCCCCCCTTCCGTTCTGCCGCCCTCCCCACCCTTTTCAGGTTGAAGTCAAAAATGTAGATGCCTCATTATGCACTTTACAGACAGGGGAGGGGGCCGCGGAGAGGAGAGGCCCCCACCACAAACCCTGGCCCTAAAACAACTCGGCAGGTGCAACCTTGACCGCCAGGGTACTGTTTCTCTTCCACATCCGTACTCTTTTCTCTTCTTGGTCTCCTTTTCCATTTTCCTTTTTCCTGGAAAAGAAAAGAAAAGCCGTTTCAGGGGAGAGGCTGGCCAGAGCCTGCCTTGCAGTGTGGGCTGGGGTGCGGGGCGCGGGGGGGACCCTTTCCTGCCAGGAAAGGAGAGGGAGGGAGGGGAGGTGCCCGCCACCAGCCTGCACCCCGTCCACGCACTGTGCGACTTCCTTCAGCGCTACCCCACCGCCCCACCCCGTTTTTCTGAGCTTGGGGTATTTATAGACTATTAATTTTCTGACTGAGCCAATAGTGGTTGGGAATCTCTTGAAAAATACGGAGAGCAATGGCTGGGGGGGCGGGCTTGACGCCCCCAGCCCTCCTTCCCCACCCAACCTGAGGGATCTGGGCCCGTGGACTGTGTCTGGGGGCCCTCCGGCAGCTGGGAGGGGAGGGGAGGGGGTGCTGAGCTGTGAAACCCCAGGAGGGGCAACGCTGTGTAGCATTAACCCCTTTGGGGGGGTTCGCTGCTGGTCTAATTTGGACCCTCCCCACTCATGCCCATGCCCCAGGGGCATTCCCCAGGGCAGAGGGACAGACCTCCCCCCCCCTTACTGGGGCCATTTCAATGGGGGTGGAGGGTGTTTTTCATTCACTTTTATTTTTTACTGATAATGGAGATGTTTGGGCCCTGCCCCCCCACCTGTCAGTCTCGTCCTGGCTCCGCCCCTCTGCTGCGGAACACCCCTCTCCCTCTGCCTGCCCCTCCCTCCTAGATGAACCCCAGGTCCTCACCCTGCCCCCGGTTATGTTGTTTAAAGTTAATGGTTTCAGATGTGAACATCTTGTGTTAACTGTAGCTCTGTAAATTTTTTGTGGGGGGGTGGGCAGGGAGGGGTCAGAGGGTAGGGGTCAAGGATCTTTGTTTTTGTTTTCGTTTTTCCAAAAAAAAGAAAAAAAGAAAAAAAAGGGGCGGGTTTGTTTTTGAAGCGCTGTCTTGGATATCTATTTAATGTGTGTTCTGATGGGGGTTTTTTTTTAACGATTTTTAAATAACGTCTGTGCCTCCGCTGGTCTGAGGGTGGAGGCCCCAGGCAGGAACCGCCCACCCCTCTCTGCCCTCGCCAGGGCCCCCCCCCCCCAAGAAAGCATTACCCACCCTCGGGGGGTCGGGCTGTGGGGTGTCCCAGCACCTTGCGGGAGTTTCCTGTATGAAAACATGAAATTGGAAAAGAAAAAAGCCTACACAAACACCGTGATTGCAAGGAATAAACAGAAAATGAAACACGAGTGAACGTCCGGCCTGCTCGTCTCGGGGGGTGGGGTGGTCTTGG
This sequence comes from Eschrichtius robustus, assembly GCF_028021215.1. Taxonomy (NCBI): domain Eukaryota; kingdom Metazoa; phylum Chordata; class Mammalia; order Artiodactyla; family Eschrichtiidae; genus Eschrichtius; species Eschrichtius robustus. The sequence continues at coordinate 178,773,673 of NC_090825.1, read as the reverse complement.
TTGTCACAGAGTGGGCTGAGTACGGTAGGGGGTGATCTGTCTCAGGAGGGTCGGGTTGGATGCTGGGGTAGCCCGCCACCCCAGGGAGTGGGAGGGGGAACGTGCTCCCAGGGCGCCCAGCGGGGGGAGGGGCGCGTCCCGGCACAGTTCCCACGCCCCCTCCCCGCCTTGGGGTGAGGGTGGGCAGGAAGCCGCCTGGCGGGGGAGGGAGGGGCCGGCCACTTCCCGGTACCCAAGGCCGGAAGTCCTGCAGGGTGTGGGCACGGGGCTGCCCGCTTGTGTGCCCTGGGTGGGGCCTCTCGGTTCTAGGCTCTAAAGTGGGCTGCAGGCGAGCCCAGGGACTCAGTCTCCAGGGAGACCTGGCCGCAGGCTCTGCGCCACGGTTTCCCCAGCCCCAGAAAGGGGGAAGCAGCTCCATCCGCCCGCCCACGCGTGGGGGGCCCAGCCTGAGGACCCCTGACCCGATCCCCACCCCTGGGGTATGGCGCCAGGCCCCCAGAGCACCCCCTCTCCCTCCCAGAGTCAAGCCAGGGCCTGGGCCTGGCGCTCGAGGCCTCCCGGTTTGGCTCCACCCCAGCCCTGCGTGGACTCCCTTCGGCCTGCCCGGCCTTGCATTCCAGCGCTCCCCATCCCTGACCATCGGGATTAAGCCCCCGGGCCGTGCCCTACCCAGGAACACCCCTAGCCAGCACCCCTGCTTTGCCTGGGAACTTCCCCCGTCTGCATCTCCCACCCCTGCCCACCTGGAGCTCCCGGAGGGCCGGGCCAGGTGGCGAGTCCCACCGTCATCCACTTTGGGGCTGGGCAAAGACACACAATCATAACAACACTGAAGGTCATTTCACATGTATTTCCTCACTTAACGCAGCCACCTAAGAGAACTAATTACCCTCCCATTTGGTAGATGAGAAAACCGAGGCCCGAAGAGAAATACCACTTGCTCTAGAGCACTGGGGTGATTGTTACCTTAACGACCACCATCCCCGGGCTGAATTCTTAGAGCCCAAGACCCTGCCCTCCCAAGCCTCAGTTCTAGGAGTCCCGCCCATGGGGAAGGGAAACAGGTGCAGTCCCAGGTGTGTCCTGGGAGCAGCTTGCTAAGGCCTTTCTGTCCCTCCTGCCACCCAGTCACCCCCAAATCATCGCACGCCCACGCCAGGAAGGTAGAATGCCCAGGTCAGGCTGATCCCTTCAGACCTTCAGGTCAAAGGCGCAAACGTCCCCGCGGGCCCGGAGGAACGCAGGGTGGAAGTGTGGGTGGGACAGCTCAGGTCGAACCCCCTGCCCACGCAGCCGGGTCCCCGGAGGTCAGGGCTGTGACCCAGGTGGCCGCTACAGGGCTGGGTGGGAGATGCGGAAGGAGGGAGTAGATGGTGGCACCCGCTGAATCACGGGGGCTGTGTCTGCACGCTGCAGGGCAGGGGGCACTTGGTCTACTGCCGGGGAACTCACTCCTCAGGGCGCTGCCTGGCGCCCAGCCCTGGGGTCCGAGGGTCACAGCCCTGCCCGGGAGTCCTAGAAGAACCCCACCCCGGTTGGGTGCTGCGGCCATTGGCCCCGTCCCACTGCGCGGGCCTGAAACGCACACACCTGAGGCGGGGGCTGAGAGGGGAGAGGTGCCCAGCCAAGGGGATGCAGCGACCGGAGAGGCAGCAGGCCAGGCCACGTGGGCGTGGGCAGCACGGAAAGGTAAACCGAGGCCCAGAGTAGGCAGGGGCCGCGGAATCACAGGGGGCGGGGACGGCCCTCCACCGCCCCCTGCCCCCATTGAGGAAAAAGTTGAATGGGAGGGGGCGGCCCCCGGAAGCCCGCAGGGATGGAAACGCGGCTTCCATAGCAACGTGCCGCGAACCGGGCCTGACGTCACCGTGGGGAGGGCGCCCCGCCCGCCCCCGTCCTTGCGTAAGGCGGCCCAGGCCCCGCCCCCGGGACGCCTCATTGGTGGCCACATCGTTCGCTCTTCCGCACGCACCAATAGCCGCGCGGGGTTGCCGCCCGGAGGTGGGACTGCGGCGTGGCCCGGCTGAGTGCGCAGGCGCGGCGCGGCGCGGCGCGGAGGCGTGCGGCCCCCATCCGGCCGCATGTCCGCAGTTTGGAGGCGGGATGCGCGCCAAGGGGTCTGATGCCTGCGGCAGCTCCGGGACGGAAGAGGGGGCGTACCCGGGGGCGCCGTACGTGCATCCCCCCTTCTAAGCCGGGCCATTGCCTGTTGCCCCCTCCCCACGACACCGTGTGCGCGAGCCCCGGGCTGGGGGGAGCGCAGGGCGAGGAGCAGGAGGAGGGCACTGGGGTTGAGGCCCTGCCAAAGGAATAGGACTTTGCCAAGGATAGGAAGAGGGAACTGGTGCCCCAGGTGTGGGGCATGGCGTGTGCAAATGTCTGAAGACGTGAAAGCGGGTGCATTTGGGGAACAATTGGGAAGTCAATTTGGGGGGCCTAAGCCAAAAGGCGAAGGCAAGGACTCGAAAGGGGTGATTCCTCAAGTCTGGCTTAGGGGGGGATGAGATGGGAACCCCAGGGAGGAGGGGCGGGTGGAGAGGGCAAAGGCCAGAACATCCCAGGAGCTGTCTGGACGCTCTGCTTGGGCTTCGGAGAGGCCTGGGAAGGGACCGATGGGGCATTGTCTGAAGGTGGCCTCTGGTTCACAGTGAGGTGGTTGGCAAGGGGGCTGCAGGGAGCTCGGAGATTGGGGGAAGGGGAGCAGTTGGAGACGCCCCTGTGCACCTGGAAGCCTACAAGCCAGGAGCCGGGACAGTTGGGGCCCCGGGGGGGCTTATGGCGGCAGGAAGTCCTCGTTGCTGCCTGGCTGAGGGGCAGTTTTGCTGTGGCCAGGAGTCCACTCTGAAAAGGCAGCAGGCCGCGGTCGGCGTAAACAGGGTCGCCTTTGCCGGGTGGCGAGGATGTGAGCAAACCTTTGGTCCGAGGTTAGCCCCTGGGGCTAGCCGGGCGGGCAGAGAGCCCTGAGACTGATGGGGGTTGGGGCTGGCGGTGTGGACAGGTGTGGCTACCAAGGTGTGGAGTCCGGACGGAGGCCTGGTTCCAGGTGCTGGCTTCTGGGGGTGATGAGGCAGCTGTGGGCGGGCAATAGAAGGTCACTGGGGTCACGTCTTTCTGCTGGAGGCCAGAGTCCCCTGGAGGCGGCCAAATGGGTAATTGGGGCAAGCTGCACGGTTTTGAAATGCCAAAGGACGCGGTGAGGGGTGACTTGGGAGGAAGGCAGGGAGGAGCCAGGCCCCTAGGGAGATGAGAGGGAGTGGTGCCCCGCTGGGGCCAGCTCCGGCACCCCCAGGACCCGGCGGCTGCCCCAGCACAGCCACCCCTACCTCGCCTGGCGGGAACGCCCTCCTCTCCAGGCACCTTGGGAACGGGAGTCGCCGAGCTACGGCCGAGGGTGCTGGGGCCCCACCCAGAAGTCTCCACTCCACCCCCACCCACGGCCGCCCAGACCTGGGAGGGCAGAGGACAGGCAGCCGCCGGTGTCACTCGGGATGGGAGAGCGTCCAGCCCGCAGGTGCGGGCGGGGCCGCTGTCACCTGGGGCCCTTCCACGACTGGAGACTGCCCTTCGGAGGGGCCTCTGTCCTTGGCCTGCTGCCTCTGTTCCCCCCACCCACGTGTGCCCCTCCCCCTGCTCCCTCTGAGTTCTCTTTTCCTGTGTCTTTCTGTTTTTCCCTTTCCGCCTTCCTCGATCTCTGGGCCTGTCTGTATTTCTGTCCGGGTCTCCATCTCTCCCTGGAGGTCTCTTCTCTATTTTCCTCCTCCTCTCTCGGTCTCACCGGCTCCTCCTCCCGGCCCCTCCCCCGCTTCCGCCCCCTCTCGGGGGCACCCTCCTCACCCCCGGCACACATTCCAGCCTCCACCCCCGCCTCGCCGCCCCTCCCTGGGGCCAGCTGCTGCGGCGTTCGGTGCCCGGGATGCTGGGAGTGGGCTTGAGCCGGGGTCAGAGGTCGGGAGCGGGCGGGGGCTGGGGAGGGCACCCCCTAACTCTTCTGGAATGTGGGCGGGGCCGGCCCCACGGGGTCGGGGGGAGGAGGTCGCCCGCCGGCAGGCGGAGCCGGTGGCCCGAGACAGCTGGCTACATCTGCCCTGCACACGGCCCACACCCCAGACGCTATCCATAGGCCTCGCAGAAAATCAACACAAGCCCAGACGCCCACGCAGGGCCCCTTACCGCCACCAGACCCAGACCAACCCGTCTCCCCGTCCCACACACGCGCTGCACACCCTCCGCAGTCAACGGGTACATGCCGATCCCACCTGAGTGACAGGCTCCGGCTCTGCAGCACAGGGACCCCAATGCACACCGCCCCCACACCCCCAAACCCGCCCCAAGCTACACTTTGGGGGCCACAACCTCAATCAACTGTGTGACCCTCAAAACCCACTCTCACCCTGGGCCAAGACCTCCCTGACAAAACCCACAAAATTGAAGGTCACATCAGGCAGCCCAAACTCAGACCCTCAGAGACGCAGCTCAGCTGAGACGGCACCCAAATCCGCGGACACTCCAGCCACAAACACTACCCACGCACCGAGCAGAGCCGGCCACTGGGCTGGGGCAGGTGCAGGGGCCTGTGTGCGCCCTCAGAAGAAGTGGGGCTTCCTCCGGCATGGCCGGCGATTCCCTGAGTGTCCTGAGACACGGAGAAAGAAGAGAACAGCAGAGAACTGGGAGCCCCTCCGTGGTGTGTTTTTGTCACCGGCTGCCCTTCCATCACACCCGCTGACCCCAGGAGATGCTGCTGCTGTGCCCACTTCTCAGATGATGCACCCTAGGCTCAGACAGGAGCCCGGACACCGCCTACCTGCACAGCTGGGCACCGGGCCGTCGCTGACCCTCCAGGGTGGGATGGTGATCGAAGGCTGGACGAGGTCCATGGGCACCTGTGTCCGCCTGCTTGGGTGTGGGGGCCAGGATGTGGGACTGCTGTGTGCGGCCGCCTGGACACACACAGGTGTCTTCCCTGAGCCCCTGGCAGCTGCCCCAGGGGGGTGTGCTCTCCATGGCTGCCACTCCAGTGTTGCCATGGAGATGCCACAGCCCCAGTCAGGGGTGCTTCGGCCCCTCTGTGTGCCTGCAGGGAGCCTGTACGTGGGGCCAAGGTCAAGGGAGCGGACAGGGCATCAGTGGGGGTCAGCTCCTCCCGCCCCTGGGGCGGGGCTGTGAACCTCAGCCCTCCCCCCCGTCTCGGAAACCCAGGGGGTTGCATCCCCAGCCCCCACCGAGGCAAGCCTTGGGGTTTCCACGAGCACACAGGGGTCTCTGCGCATGCACAGGCCCTGGCGTTTCACACACACCTGATGTATGTCCTCTGCATGAATGTATGTTATTGGTGTGGGCCTCCGGGTGTCCCCGGGGTCCCATTCCACAGCCCGTGTGCCTGCCGTTGGTGGGGACTGCGGTCACCAGCACGGCCCATGCGCTGCCTGGCCTTTGCACTTCTGGGATGGGGCCTGGGGCAGGAGCAGAAGAGTGGCAGCTTCCACATTCCTGGGCCATGAGTCACAGGGAGCTCCACGCAGGTGCCCCCCTCACACGTCCCCCTCCGCCAGGAAGACCCCTCCTAGGAACAGGAGGTAAACTGAGGCCAGGGCGCAGGCAGCTGAATCTCCTGCCAATTCATAGTTGGCAGCCACCTGGGGCCTCCTAGGGATCTCAGATGTCCCCACCTACTCATGCAGGTGGGAAACGGGGTGGGGGGGGGATGGGGGGGCAGTTAAAGTTAAACCCTTCCTCCTGGCTTCTGGCCTCCTGTAGCTCTCCTCTGCCCTAGAGACCCCGGCGGCCGCTGACAGCGCGTGGCATGTTCCCACCCCAGGGGCATGAGTCACGCCACCAGCCATGGGCGCATATGATCTGTGAGTCCCGGTTCCCCCGCGTCATGCACACGCAGCAGCGCTGTCCCCGGCTGATCCCACATCCTGGTTATGCACATGCTTTGGGGCCCACGAACAACCCCTTGTGTTCTTGCACATAAGACATGACCATGCAAACATGTTTCCATGTGTGCACACGCACACACCTCCATGCCAGTTTGCACACACACACACACGTGTGAGTTCTATGCACACACTTCCACAGCCATGTGCACAGGCACACGGCCCCATTTTCATGTTCACACAGGCATGGTCCCCAGAAACCTTGTTTCTCCATCTCTGTACCCACGAGTCCCCTGCCCACGGGCACACATGTACACCACACCTGGCAACGTACACACACATCCAGTCCCCGCTTCCCCCTCCCTGGCTCTGAGCCCCGGGGATCTGGGCCAGGCGGGCGGGCTGGAGTCTCTGCCAGGACGGTCCCCTTCCGCGCCCGCGCCGGGCGGCCTCCAGGTGCACCGTCCCGGCCCCCGCCTGGCCGGCCGGGAGGGACCGGTAATTACGCGGCCCCGGGGTCCCCCCCCCCCCACCACGCGCCTTTCATCCCGTCCACGCCCGACCCGAGCCCAGACGCTCATTACTGCCTCCCGCCCGGTCATTAGCCGGGGTCGGGGGAAGACCCGACGTCCGGCGGGCCCGACCCCGCGGGGAGGACAGAGGGGGCAGTGCGGGAGCAAGGAGGCCCCGCCCCCGTCTCCGTGGCAACGCCGGCGCAGCCCCGGGGGTGGTCTTCGGCGGGCGGCCGGGGAGGGGCGTCTTGTGAGTGTGCAGACAGGGACCTCCGGCCTAAGCCCCGTCCCGCCGGGCAGGCGGTGAGCACCGCGCGTCCCGACCGTGAATAGCAGCCTCGCCCCCGCCCGCGGCTATTTTAAGTCCCCTCCTCGCCGACCACCCCCAGCGCTCGGGCCTGAGGGCGGGACGGGAACCCCCTCCCACGCTGGTGCTCGCGGCCGTCGGCCGGACGGCGGGGCGGGACCGGGAGCCCCCGGCCAGGCTGACAGCGAGGCCGTAGCTCCCCCTTGTGTCCGCGGGGAGAGCGTGGAGTCGCGGCCGAGGCAAGGAGGAAGGTGGTGCCAGCCCCCTGAGACCACCCCCCCATCTCGCCCCTCACGGGTTCACAAGGTCCTAGGTACACACCGAGTCACAGGGACACGCCGACGTCGGTAGCCGCAGAAACACAGGTGCGCAGACAGGTAACACACCTGAGACGCAAGCACACAGTTCCCACACAATGTCCGGTACAGGCGCACCTGGGAACAGGTATCCATAGGTAAAGGTCCACACCGTGATGGGAACCCAGGACAGTCGTGGGTACGCATGGAGCCCCGTACCCAGCAACAGGCTCGTAATAAGTACACGCTTGATAACTGCTGGTGGAATGAATGAATGAACCAGGGAACTTCACAAAACCAGGAGAAGGCAGACTAGGAACCACAGAACAGTGAGGGCGGGGGCGGGGGGGCGGCAAAGAGTGATGAGGGGCCCCGGTGACTGCAAGGACCCCTTCGCCTGGTCTGGGGTCAGGAGCCGCCGACCTGACTTTGCTGGGGGAGCAGATCAGAAGGGGGTGGACTACTCCTGGGCTGGGCATGCCTGGCCCCAGGTCCCCTCCATGGGCCCCGGCGGGAGGGTGAGAGCTGAGTGCTGATTCTCTCTGCTCCTTTTAGTAACCGCCCTGCGTGAGTGGCTGACGCAGCAGCGGGCTGCGGCTGACAGGGAGTTGTATGGGGGGGCTGTGGCGTGGGGGGACGAGGTGCGGACACGGCTGCCATGAGTCTGGGGCCTGGAGTGGGGCTGGAACTTTCCTGGGGTAGGCAGCAAAGCAGGGGTCTCTGTTGTCAAATCGCCCTAACTTTTTTGGCCGCGCCGTGAGGCATGCGGAGTCCTAGTTCCCCAACCAGGGATCGAACCCACGCCCCCTGTATTGGAAGCGCGGAGTCTTAACCACTGTACAGCCAGGGAAGTCCCTCAAATTCCCCCTAACTTTTATGCAGAAGGTATGCCCTTTGAAGACTTTCTGGGGCAGGGGTATAGCTTGGGCCTCTGGTCTGGGCAGGCAGGGGTCTGCACTAGCTTCTTCCACGCATGGAAGGGTCCAGGGCCACAGAAGGTAACGTGAGCCAAGGCCTGGGCAGGGGGAAAGGGGTGACCACAAGAGGGGCTCCCAGGAACAGCCTTGCGGGTGAAGATCTCTGCAAATCTGGTTCTTCTGATAGCAGAGGTCTCGGGACGCCCAGACAGAAAAAAGATGCAGGGGGAGGAGCCAAGAGGGTTCTGGGTGTGCAGAACAGTGTGCTGGTGGGCGGCTGGAGCACAGCGGTGAAAGGGAGACGGGGGGGGGGGGCTGAGCTGAATTTTGGGGTGCAGTGGAGACTCGAGAGTTGGGCACAATGGTGGGTTTGAGAGCCCAAGTCGAGGTCAGCCTGAGGTCTAAAGCTGGGATGTAAAAAGTGTCTGGCCAGGTGACTGTGGGGTGTGGGTGCTGCACCACACTGGGTGAAGTCCGGATTGGGGTGGGAGTTAGGTGTGGTTGCAGGTTGGGATTCGTAGGCAAAGTGGGTTGGGTGAAGTTGGGGTGACCCAAAGTTGGGAAGCAGGAAGAATTGGGATCGTGGAGAATATTGGGGTCCACATAAATGGAGTTGCCTCAGTTTTAGGGTTTGGGCGGGCCTTGGGGCGGATCACACGAAGTGGAGCGTTGGGGTTCTGAGAGTTCTGGGGTGTCGGTTATGTTGGCAAGTACATAAGGACTGATATCGGGGTTCACATGAAGTTGGGGTGTCCGAGAACTGAATCTCGGGTGGGTGTGGGGACCTGGGTGAGGTCGGTAAGTCGCCGACTGCGGGAGCACCGCAAAGGTCTGGGTTCCAGCGACCCTCAGAAGGTTCCCAGGAGGCTTGGGCCACTGGCAGAAGCCGCCCGAACCCCTTTGTTCTCCGCCACAGGCCGGGGGGGGGGGCGGGGGTGGGGGGCCGGGCGCGCGGAAGTGGGTCAGCTCCGCCCCGCCGCGCACTGGCCCCGCCTCCCGCGCGCGGGCGGGGGACTGCGGACCATGCGCGTCCCCGCTGTTCACTGTGTCCCGCGCCCGCTCGCGGGAGGGGGCGGGGCCGGTACAGGCCCGGCCCCCAGCTCATGAATATGAGGCACAGCCACGGCCTCCAGGGCTTCGGATTGGCCGGCGCGGGGCGGAGGGGCGGGCTCGGGGGCGGGGCCTGGCGACGAAGTACATAAGACGGGCGCAGGGCGCCCCCCCCAGTCACTTCGCGCGTTAGGAGGCTCGGGTCGTTTTGCTGTGCCGTCTTCCCGCCTGCGCCAGGGACCTGCCCGACTCAGTGGTGAGGGCCCTGGCGGCACCGGCTCCACGGGCCCGGGGCGGCGGGCGGCCTGTGGCCGGCCGGAGGAGGCGGGGCGGCGGCGGCACGCCCCTGGGCGGGGGCGGTGCCGGGGCGGGCCCGGGGTGTAGTCCGCCCCGCCGGCGGCGAGGGGCAGCGGAGACCGGGCCGAACCGCGGTCGGAGGGCATCCCCCGTGGGTCAGGGTATTCGCGAGCGGGACACCGCCGCAAAATGGCGGCCGCGAGCGCGAAGCTGCGCCCAGCGAAATGGCGGGAGCGCCGAGTGCCCGGATGGAGTGGCGCGGGGCGCATGCGTGCGTGGGTGGGGCCGGGCTAGGGCTCCTCCCCGATTTCCCGTTGGAATAGTGCGAGGGCGACACAGCCCCGGTGCCACCCCCAACGCCCCAAGTTTGGGTCCTAGTTGCGTGGCTGCAGGGCGCCTTCTGGCCAGTGTTTCGGAGCCAGTCAGCGGAGGCTACCAGCCTGTAAAGGGTCGGTATAAGCACCGCCCCGCTTTGATATCCCGGCGCAGAGTCCCCGCCCCGCCTGCACAGCGCCCTGCAGTGGACCAAGCACGTTGCCGCTCCGCCCGCCCCGCGACGGTCGGGTTAGGAGTTAGTCCCCCGCTGTTTGCAACGGGCAGAAACCAAGGTGCACTCAGCCCGTGACGATGGTGGCTGATGCCTGCCTTCAGGGTACAGCCCTAAACGTCCCGTGAGGGCGTCCCTTGGCTGGAGTTTTGGACCCCCACAGCCAGGCAGCACTGAGGAGTACTGCAGAACCGCGGTGTGGCCCCAGCTTTCAGGGAGCCCCCAGTCTGGGGAGCGGAGTTGGCCCAAACATAGGAAAGCGGCCAGGGACCCAAAGTGATAAAGAAATTAAGGGTTTGTTTGAATTAAGTCCTGGGTGTGGGCTTGGGATGGTTAAAGGGCAGAAAAATAATTTCCCAGCGCTTCCCCCCGAAACATATGTTATTTGTATAAAGTAAAGTGGGGGGTGGGCGTGGAGTCTCGAAGCCCCTGCAGGACCTCTGAGGCTTTTGATGATGTTTGTCACAGGCCGCCATGGCATCAGATGAGGGCAAGCTTTTCGTCGGAGGGCTGAGTTTTGACACCAACGAGCAGTCACTGGAGCAGGTCTTCTCAAAATATGGACAGATCTCAGAAGGTGAGGCTGGTGCCAGACTGGTGGCTGAGTGGGGTTGCTCACGGGGAGGGCTGGGTGCTGACCACGGACCTCTCCCCTGCACAGTGGTGGTCGTGAAGGACAGGGAGACCCAGCGATCGAGGGGCTTTGGGTTTGTCACCTTTGAGAACATCGATGATGCCAAGGACGCCATGATGGCCATGAACGGGAAGGTGAGGGCCGGCTGCTCTGGGGTCCAGTGGGTCCGGGCTACAGACCGAGGGCGGGAGGTGCAGAGGCTAACCATGTCCACTTCTGGTCTCCAGTCTGTGGATGGGCGGCAGATCCGGGTCGACCAGGCTGGCAAGTCGTCTGATAACCGATCCCGCGGGTACCGAGGTGGCTCTGCCGGGGGCCGGGGCTTCTTCCGCGGGGGCCGAGGCCGGGGCCGTGGGTTCTCCAGAGGTGAGTGCCCCTTGCAGGGACAAGGTGGGGGCATTGCTGCAGGAGCTGACACTCACTTCTCCTTCCCGTCCCGTCTGTAGGAGGAGGGGACCGCGGCTACGGGGGGAGCCGGTTCGAGTCCAGGAGTGGGGGCTATGGAGGCTCCAGAGACTACTACAGCAGGTACGGGCGGTGGTCCTGCGCAGGGGGGCCTGGGAGGCTCTGTGGGGACGTTGGCACGGGGACCGGTGAGAGTCCCCCGAGGTGGCCCCCGGCGCTCACCTGTGTCCTTCCTGCAGCCGGAGTCAGGGTGGCAGCTGCGGTGACCGAAGCTCGGGCGGGTCCTACAGAGACAGCTACGACAGTTACGGTAAGCGGCGCTCCAAGGGCCTGTGGTGGGAGCTCAGTGAGCCTCGGTGCCCTCTGGGCCGTGCTCAGACCCGGTCACTATGTTTGCCCCGTAAGGGACGAGACTGCCCTCTTGGGTCTCGGTGCCAGCAGCCACTTCTGCCACAGAACGTAAAGGCAAAACCAGGCTGACCAAGGAGAAAAGGGAGAGCAGAGCGAGGGCCCACCGAGCAGAGCAGGCCGCATCCGTGCATGTCGGCCGTGCCCGCCACCCTCGGCCATGGGGGGGGTTGGTCGCTCCCGAGCCCCCAGGGCTGAGCCCCCAGGTTTGGGCCGGGAGTGGAATGCTGCCTCTCGTCGCGTGCTTCAGCGCCTTTACACTGTGCCTGCTTCTTGTTCTCAGCTACACACAACGAGTAAAAATCCTTCCTGCTCGAGATCGTCCTTCCAATGGCCGTATATTTAAAGATTTTGGGAGCTCCGCTGAATCGTTAATGTGTAGTGATCACACCTCCTTGTACCCACTTTTGTAGTCTTATTGGTTCTGATCTTGTCAAACACAGCCTGACTGCTTCTGGCCCCCAGATGGCCTCGTTACTACACTTTGCTTTTTAAGGAAGCGCTGTCCGTTTTTAAGAGTCTTAAAAACGTTTTGAAGAGCACTTCCAGTTTTACTTTTACCTTTTTACCGTGAGCCAAGAGTTTTTTTTTTTAGAAAATCACCAGGGGTTGTGAGAGTTTTGTTTTTTGTTTTCGGTTGTGTTGCTTTTTTTCTTTTTCTTTTCAGTGGGGTCAGCCCCATGAAGTTGGGTGCCCCAAGTCACTTCTCTTTGAGATTGAACAGACTCTGAATCTGCTCTTTGTCGGAAGCTGAGCAAGTTGTAGCTTTTTTCCAACTCGGTGTCACGTTTCTGAGTGTAGCGTGGTAGAACCGTGCGGGTGGCAGCAGAGCACCCGGGCTGCCCTGGCCCGGGCGCCCACCTGTCCTGTGGGACCCACAGTAGACTTGCAGACATCCCCGAGAGGTTCTTGAAAATGTGTATTTATATTGTCCTTTTTTGCCGGAAGACGTACGCATATCCCGTCAATGTTGTATCTGAAGTGGTGAAGGAATTCTTGTACGCAGTTTTCTTTGGCTTCACGAAGCCGATTAAAAGACCATCTGAATGAACCTCGCTCTGACCATCTCCCTTTGATTGCACCACACGCGCCCTGCAGGGGCTCGAGGCAGGCAGACCTGAGCAGAGAGGGCAGCTAGAGGCCTAGGTCCGCAGTCCCGCCCGAGGCTGCCACAGCTAGAGGAGAAAGGCAGGGTCAGTGACGCTGGCTGGGCCCCTGTGACAGCCGACGGCCACCGGCCCCAGTTAGGTGAGCAGGTGGGTGACGACGGGAGCGGGCTCTCGGACCGCAGGGCAGCCCCGGGGCGCTTCTGGCCATGGCAGCCGGAAGGCTCGATGGGCGGGCAGCCTAGCAGGGACGGTGGACACGCGGGCGCCCGACGCTGACCCTGAACCCCTTAGTCTAGAAGCAGGCCAGAGAGCAGACACAGGCAGGGTCCCCGGGTGACCACAGACTGACCGGCTCATTAGCTAGCTCTGCTGTTGCTTTACAAGTTCTGAGCGTTCTCTGCTAGCCTATGGAAGCTGCAGCCCCTCGGAGGACAGAAGTGTTGTGCGCCCAACAGAAACCTCTGAGACGCAAGCTGCTCCCTGGGCTAGCTCATATGTGGAGATAGTCCTGTAATTCGAGGTAACTCCTTTTGCTCGTCCGCATCCCTCCTCTTGTTGAGAGCTCATTTGAAAGTAAAGTCGTGTACCCGGGGAATGTTCCTTTGACTTTTTTGCTTTTCGATTTTTCTTTTTCCTTTTTTTTAAAAAAAAAAAAAAAAAAAAAAAAATCAAGCTAGAACTAAAGGCAGACCCCGGCCGTTTGCCCTTCCCCGCCTGCAGCCAGGCGAGCGGCCCGGGCAGTTGAGCAGGATTGGAGACCACCAAACGCCCCGCCTTTTGGAATTTTTTGTTCATCAATTGACTGTCTTTTCCAGACCTCTTTGAGTCACACTCCTAACTAGCTCTCTCTGATGTCTGTTGCTGCCATGAGTTTTTTCTCAGAGCCCACGCCGATTTCTAAGCAGCTCCATCCCAAGTGGGTAGCTGGCTCTGCTTAAGAGTACAAAGTGGCCTGGCCCATCTGAAAGGCGCAGGCCCGCCCTGGGCACGCTGGCCCGTGGAGGGGCCTCTTGGGTTGGCCCCGATGACTAGCTTGACACCCTCCTAGGAGCTGTGGATGGTTTCGGGGGAGTCGGGGAGGGGCGGCTGTGAGCTCAGCCAGGGTGTCAGGGTTAACACTCCTCTGCTTTGGCAGGTTGAATGGAAGCCAGTGCGACCCGGAAGGGTGACCCGAGAGCAACAGTGACCTGGGGTCACTGCCCCAGGAGGAACTTCACCTGGGAGCAAGAGCCAGCGGCACAGCTGCCTGCCCTTGCAGCCCGTCACCTGTAAGTGCTTCTCGGGGTGGGAGACACGTGGCCCTGTGGCCCTGGCCCTTGCGGTGGGTTCTCCCCCGTCCTGGCTGTGGTGACCCCTGTCGGGGGCAGCGTCTTCATCTCCTGCTGGAGCAGCCCTCGTGTCCCCCTCTCACCTCTCCCGTCTTTCCAGCAGGTGCTTCACTGGCGAGGTTGGGGTGCGGGGCTTCAAGGTGCTCCAGGAGGATGGGCGTGTGGCGCTGGCACGGCGGCCAGTCCTCACTCGCGATGTGACAAGACAAATGTGGAAGGTGCATTTGAATAAAGGGATGGTGTGTCCACCCACAAATCTGAGTCTGGTGTGGGGTGCGTCGTGGAGGGCGGACACTGAGCTTCAGGCTGAGGCCCGGCCGGAGGGGCTGTGGCGGGGAGTCCACTAGAGATAGCCTCCTCTTGGGGCCTTCGTTCTGGCCACGAGCTGGATCCAGACCCGTAGGCCACGCAGCAGTTCATTTCCCCCCGGGGCAGTTCTCTCGGGGCCGCCGAGGGAGCCAAGGAGGAGGTGGAGGAGGTGGTCCCTTGGCGGCGCGTCCCCCAGGGCTAGGCGGAGGCCTTGTCAGAGTAACCCCGGGCACCTTCAGCTTGGCCGCCCCCGGAGCCGGCCTGCCTTGCCAGGCTGCTTGCCTCCAGCCTTGGTCTTGGGGTACAGAACGTTGGGGCTGAGCCCGTTCCAGCTGCCTTGGGCTCTGGGCGGATTACCTCAACTCCCAGCAGGGTGCAGCCGGGTGAGGTCCGGGTCACCGGTACCCCCCCTTCTCCCACGGGGTGTGTCTGGTCCCTCCTGGCCCCTGCCAAAGGCGGGATGCCCAGGCTCACAGCCGGGACAGGTCTCCCCTCCGGGAGGGCCAGGGACAGCGGGCCACTGTGCTGGTGTCACCGAAGCCCAGGGCGACTGGGGGCGGGGACGCGAGAGTTCCAGGGCCCAGGTGGGAGGGAGGACCGCAGAGCACGGTCGCGCCTGTCCCTTATCATAGCCCCCCTGCGGGGCGGCCGCGGTGCTCACGCTCTGGGCCGGGGACACAGAACTGCGGCTCCGAGCCTTCGGGGGCGGGGTGCGCGGGGTACCTCCCCGGTTCGGGTGAAGCGAGGTGAGCGGCCGGGGGCGGGGGCGGGCCGGGCGTTTCCGGGAGCCAGGCCCCGCCCCCGAGGGCCATTGGCTGGCCCCGCCCCCGCGCCAGTGAGTGACTGCTCCTCGCGGGGGCGGGGCGCGGCTACCGCTTCCGCCGGGCTATGGGGCCGCGTGTGCTGCCGCCGCGGCTCCTGCTGCTGCCGGCGCTGCTGCTGCCGGCGCTGCTGTGCGGAGCCGAGGATACCAGGTCCCCGTCGCTGCGCCGCAGGCAGGCCACGCTCTTGCCGCAGCCCGCCGTGACGAACGGGAGCCAGCCGGGGGCGCCGCACAACAGCACACACCCTTGGCCGCTGGGCTCGCCGGACTCGCCGCTTCTGCGTTCCCTCTACGTGGTCACGGGCCTCATCTTCTTGGCCGTGCTCTACTTCCTCATCCGGGCATTCAGGTGCGTCAGGCGCACGCCGCCGCCGCCGCCCTGGCGCGGCCAATCCGCGCGCGCCTCGCGCCCCAAGTGTTGCGGCGCGAGAGCCCCGCCTCTCCAGCGCGGTGCGCCATCGTCACGTGAGTGGGTGAGTGGGTGGGGACGTGGGTGGGTGAGTGGGTGGGGTCAGGCAATCACGTGACGCACCGCTCCTTCGGGATGTTGGGGTCGGTTTTCTAGACGCAGCCACCGAGACTAGAGGTTGCGGGATGATGCGGGCACCGGGAATTCCCGGGACCCTCTGCGGCTCCCCCAGCCCGGCGACGACGAGCGCAGCGCCCACTAACCCAACTTGCATCTGCCACGCGGGCCTGGCTGCATCCTTTCTTGTAGTTAACGCCCACAGCCTGACCAGGGCCGGGCGGGAGCCTGCCCCCGCACCTTGCTCCTCCTGCTTCTTCAGCCCAGAGCTGGCCGTGATCGTCAGTGTTTAGGTTCTGCCCACGCTCTCCCCAAGAGTTGAGGACCCCCTTGCCTTCCCCGCGGCGTACGCCCTGCCTCCTGCAGGCCCGTGACCCCCTCCTCAGGCCCCTGTCCTCCCCGTTTGGCTTCCTCTCTGGGGCTGATCTCCAGAGGGCCTTTGTCACGCAGAGCTGATCATATCCGGATCCTCTGAAGGGGCCTTTTCTGTCTTGCATTGACACTGCTGTGGGTACACAATGTTCGTCTCCCGTCTGAATACGTGCCACATCCACCACAGAGGGTCCCATGCTTTCCCTGGTGGTGGTCAGGAGCCGGGGCTTTTGCCCGTGACAGCCTTCCACTTGCTGTCGTTAGCAAACTCTCTCTAAGGCTCAGTCGTCTCATTAGTAAAATGGAATTACGGCACCCCCCTCCCAGGGGTCCTCGCCCAAGGGCCTACGCCCTGGGGGCCTGCCAAGGGAGATGTCCACAGCAACTGATAATGATTGTGACCATTATGAGAAGAAACACAGTTGGAGCCGGAAAGTTCACAGCAAGACTCTAGGAGTCGAGCAGACGAGCATTATCGGAGAAGGTGGGAAGCAGGGCAGAGTGTCAGCAGCTCCACCGAAGGGCCATGAGAGGGCCGCTGAGCGAGCCTGGGTCTGCTTCCAGATTGAAAAAGCCGCAGCGGAGGAGGTACGGGCTCCTGGCCAACACCGAGGACCTGACTGAGATGGCATCGCTGGACAGCGACGAGGAGACGGTCTTTGAAACAAGGAACCTGAGATGGTAGGGCAGCCCTCCACACATCTTCAGGGGCTCCTTGGGTTGGGGGGTGGGGTCAGCAGGCCAGAGAGTTAGGAAGACTGTAGGTCGGTGAGGTCCTCAGTGCAGTCAGCACACAACAGTGGCCGGGCCTGGCTTTGCCGTCACAGGCTGTGTGGTCTCGTCCCAGGCACGTCCATCTCCCAGCCTCAGTTTCTCATTTCTTTAAGATGGGAACGGGCTGCAGCGCTTGAGTCAGTGGGCACTTGCTCTGGGCCTGACCCCGAAGGCCAAGATCAGTGTCAGAGATGGAGAATGAACTGCGAGGTGCTACCAAAGCTGGGGGGGGGGGGTGGATCAGAGACGGCCTCTCCACGGCCCCAGCCCGGGGTAGAGCATCCCAGGCAGAGGCAATGGCAGAGACAAAGAAAGAGGGCTGACGATGGAGGTGACCCAGTGGCCACTGGGAGCAGGGCCAGCGACAGGACCTGAGCGGGGAGGGATGGCCTGTTTAACCCCAGCTTGTTGGGGGCTCAGGCACAGAAGCTGAGAGACCACAGGACGGTTCTGACTTTAGAAGCCCCCCGAGGGAGGTGTGGATATGGCCTGAGAATCCCTCTGGTCTCGGCGTCTCCTGGCTGGGACACCCCTTTCCCCCAAGGCAGGGAGTCGGCAGGGCCTGCAGGCTGGGGGTGGGGGCTGGGCAGGTTAGAGGCACAGGCACAGCGGGGTGGGGGCGGGGCGGGGTGGGGGCGGGGCGGGCTCCCCACCCCACACTTCTCATCTCCTACCCCCTCGTTTCTAGATGTACAGGTCGGGAAGGCAGCATTTCCAGCGGCCCTGTGGGAAGGACAAGAGACAGGGCCCCTCCCAGTGCTTGGAACGCCCTGCTGATTCTCCTGCCACCAAAGAGCTTGTGTGGGGCCTGCCCGGCCTTCCAGAAGCCGCCTCAGCCCTGCCCCCGGACAAGACCGCCCAGGATACCGGCTGGAAGCCAGAGGGGCCCCGGCAGCAGCACGCAGAACTCTGAGGTCCCCTGGCCATGTTGTGACTTGTGCTGATCACCCTTCCTGGTGGGGATGCGTCAGCCCCAAGCTGAGGCCTGGTAGGCGGGTGGGCTGGGGGGCCTGTCTGGGAGCACCATATGCCTGGGCTGAGGACAATAAAGGCAGCCAGTGGTTCTGTAGCTGGTACCCAGCTCCACAGTGGGCCAGACCCAGCGCTCTGGCTCACAGGTGGGTGGTGGGCAGCAGACCTGGGCTCCATGTGGGCCTTAGTTCTCCCACCTGTGACCATTTGGTCCCATCCTCAGGTGTCCAGAGGGTCCCGTGAGGAATCCCACAAAGGAGACAGAGAGATGGGGGAGAACTACTCCTACCTGCCTGGAAAAAGACCCTGCCAGTCATTGTTTTTGAGCCTAGGGAGAACTCCTATTCATCCAGCAAAGCTCCTGCTCAGGGCTCCCCTGTCCATAATGCCTTCAGCCTGGGGCCCCTAAGGGCCATGCTCTCTGCCTCACCACACTCACACCACTATTTTGGGGGTGTTTCTTAAGGAACCCCAGGCTGTAGTGTACGGGTCTGGAGCTTTCTGCAGCCTGAGGCTCCCTGTGCCCACCCTGCCTCTCCCCCGTCAGCCTCTTGTGGAATCACTGATGAACCTGATCCCCCACCCCAGGAAACCTATTCTGGCACTCAGGCCTCCGTTCTGGTCACTTGAGATCCGTCGTGGGTACCTAGCTGAGTCCCACTGGGGCACCTGACCCTCATCCCAGGCACCCCAGTCCCACGGGGGGTACCTCAGCCCCCATCCTGGTCACCTCAGCCCCATCCCCGGAACTTGAACCCCTTTCAGGCACCATAATCCCCTTGGGGCAATCGACCCCCACCCTGGGCACCTAACCCCTTTCCCACTTGAGCCCCATTTTGGGCACCCGACCCCCACTGGGGTACCTGACTGCCCATCCTGGCCACCTGCGATCCATCCTGTGTACCTGAGTCCCACTGGGGCAACTGACCCCCATCCTGGGCACCTGACCTCCTTTCCCACCTGAGCCCCATCCCGGGCACCTGCACCCCATTGGGGTGCCTCAATCCCCACCCTGGCCATCTGAGATCCATACTGGGCACCTGAGTCCCATCGGGGTACCTCAGTCCCCATCCCTGGTGAGGGGCTTGATGAGTTCCTCTGTGGGCCTTGTTTCTAGGCGGAGTCCAGCTCTGGCCTGTTCCCCCCCAGCCCCCCCGCCCGCACCCTGTCATTGTGGTCCTGGAGAGTGGGAGAGGTGGGGCTGGCCTGTGGCTGCCCACAGCCTGAGGTCTCCCCGGGCCGCTGGCTGGAGGCACCGAGGCTGTGTCGTTAGGAGGAGCTGTCATTAGGAGGAGCTGCCACCAGGTGGCAGCCTTGTGCTGCCCGGCCTCTACCATGCTGGCCTGTGGTCCCGGGCTGGCCTGAGGCAAACCGTTGTACAGGTGGGGAAGTACTTCGAAGTCGGGGGCCTGTTTCGCACACCTTCTCAACCCCACCTTGTTGCCATGTCCACCATGGGATGGTCCCAGCCTGCTGCCCACTCAAGACCCATCAGCCTCTGGGGCCTGTCTACCTTGCAGTCCTGTTGATCCTCCTGGCCCAGCCTGAGCCTGGCTTCCTGCAGAAGAGCTGTCATGGTCAGCTGGCCACCCCTCTCTCCAGCCGGGGTCCTCTGCATTGGCCCCCAGTTGGCTTCCTTGGTCATTTCTGTTGGCAGCCCCCGACCCTGCCCCAAGTCTGCTCACACTTCCTCTAGCCCCTCTGGTGCCCAGCTGCTGCCTCCAGGAAGTCCTAACTGCCCCCGCCACCCCCATTCTTTGGGAGGGTCCTGTACGGAGTGGCGAGCCGGTCCCCAGCAGCCAGGGAGGGTTGAGGAAGTGAGGCCAGAGTCCCTGGGAGGCCCTGAGGTGTCACGCCCCCTGACCCCCGGGCTCTGGCGGCTCTTTCTCCCCCATCTATTCTCCCTGTGGGTCTCTCTCCACGCATCTCTGTCTTTTTTGTCTCTGTGTCTCTGTCTTTGAACCTCTGCTTGTCTCTCTGTTGGTGTCTCCATCTGCAGTGTCTCTCACTCAGCCTCCCTGGGTTTCTGTCTGTCCCTCTCTGTCACTCCGTCTCTCTCCGTGTCTGATCCGCTGGGACACGCTTTTAACAGGCACTCAGACACCGTCCACGGCCCGCCCCCAGCCCCCACCCCGTGATCTGCGCCCCTTTCCCACAGCTCTGAGCGATTTCTCGAGCTTCAAAAGGGACATTAATTACTCTAATGAGGTCAGGAGAGACCCCGCGCTCTGCCATCCGGAGCCGGGAACACACCGCGTGCCCCCGCAGCCCCGCGCCTCCTGCCCGCCCCCCTCGGGTGGGGGGGAGCCCCGCCCGCTTCCCGGGCCCCTGCGCCTGTCAGCGCCGTCCGCGCGCTCACCGCGCCCCCGGCGTTAGTGCCGAGTAATTGGCAGCCCCCGCCAAGGTTAATGCACTATTAGCGGGAAGTTCTCTGCGGCTAAGAGCCGGGAGAGGGGCCTGTCAGCGCGAGATGAAAGGCCCCTGGGCCCGGGTGGCTGGAGGGCCGCGTGTGCGTGTGCATGCCGGCTCGGGAGGCGTTCCAGCACCTTCCCCGCACTCACACACGGGCACAGGCATGACACGGCTGCGAGGACAGGCGACACGGCCGCCAGGCGTGCGGGACGGACACAGGGCACAAGCCCACACGCGCGCACACACGGGTGTCGCCCGCAGCGGGTCCCAAGCCCGCGCCGGGTGAGGGTGCGCAGACCCACAGCCCGGCGCCCTCGAGGCCCCTCCCACCACCTCCGTCCCCCAGCCCCCACCCTGGGAGTGCCCACTGGACACGCAGCAAAGCAGCCCCCTCGGCCCGGGGGCCACGTTGGGGGTCTCTGGCTCCCGGGAGGCTCGCTGTGAGGCTAGACGGCCCCGCCCCCAACCTCGGTTCTCCGTCTGGGGACTGGGGCCGGGAGGGGGCGGGGAAGCTGGTCAAGGCCAGGCGTCTTCCCTGTAGGTGGGAGCCCTTCTGCTGGTTCTGACGTGGTCTCCCTCGGACGTGGCCCCCGCTCCCCTGGGGTCAGCAGGCGGGGGAGCTGTGCCCTCCCTGGGGTTCCCGGGACCCCTCCCCTGATCCCCCATCCTACCCGGGGGCTCAGCCCCGCCTCCCCCATCTCCTCTCTGCGCTGAGCTGCCACCTCCCTTCTCTACGCAGGCCTTGAGGTCCTGGTCCCGGACAAGAGTGGCGGTCCAGGTGGCCACCCAGGCACGGCTCCACCCAGAGCCGTGCCACCCAGTATGGTGACCGTGACTAGCTATTTATATCCACGTTAATTAAACGTAGGTGAAGTCTAAAGTCCTGTTCCTCATCGTACTGACCACATTTCATGTGCCCAGTAGCCATGTGGAGCTGCTGGTGGTGCCTGTGTTGGACTTGTCCATCCTTGTGTGTAGTTCTTTTGGACAGTGGTGGTCTAGCCCCCAGACTGTCAGGTGGCCACTGGGAGGAGGGGGTCTGTGTCCAGGGCCCTGGGGCTGGGAGGGGGAGGAGGGAGGAGGGTGGAGAGGAGGGAGGGGAGGGGGGAGGAGGAGGAGGAGGGGGAGGGGGTAATAGCTGGGATGACGCCTGCTTGGTCCGGCGCTGGCCTGGCTGTGGAGCTTGCAGGAATCTGAGGTCCGGGCTGAGGTTTCAAGGGCCTGACTGGTCACTGGACATGAGGGTGGGAATTTTAATTTACCAGCAAGAGAAAGGGACCCGTTGGTTTGTTTATGCTCAGTCACAGCCTGGAGAACTCTTCTTGAGACCCGCTCTGACCTGGTTCAGTGAAGCCCCAGACCCGCCAAGACCCCCTGCCCTCCCCGGCGACCCCTTCCCGCCTCTTGAAAAGCGCTCGAGCCGGAGCGGGCGGCGGACTGGGTCCAATATTTTCTGTAATGAGAAATTTTTGCCCGCATATTTTTAGCTTTCTTCAAGGCGCTGTGGCCTTTGAAGGTTGAGGGGGCGCTGGTCGCTGATGCCAAGCCCTGGGAATTCACCCTGTGGGCTGGGGCGACAGGTAATGGGTGGTGGGCCCTGGGCCGGGGGTCAGTGGGCAGAGGGTGATGGGTGGTGTGTGATGTGTTGGGGCTCGTGGGCGGCGGGTGACCAATGGTGGGTCAGGAGCCAGTGGGGGTGGGCAGGGGACAGTGGGTAGGGGGTGATCGGTCAGGGTTGGTGGGCGGTGGGCAGTGGGTGCTGGAGCAGGGGTGCTGGGCACAGACTAGGGGCAGGTCTGGGCCTGGCTCGGACAAGACCCTCCCTGAGTCTGAGGTGGACCTTCGAGCCCAAGAGTGCAGACTGCAGTGGACGGGGACAGACCCCATCAAAAACCCTGCCCTGGGTCTGGGCCTGGGGCTGACAGTCAACCCTGAGTGACCCCTGACCCTGATTGAGCCTTGAACCGAAGACTGACCACGGTCCCCAAAGTGAGCCTGACCACTGACCCTTGATTCCAGCAGAAGCTTACTCCAGAATGACCCCTGACCTTAGCTGACCCCCCCTGCCGGCAGAGCCTGGAGGCTGGGATGGCCACCCACTCTGGGAGGCCGACAGAGCCTCTTGGGGGCCCACAGCGGGACCCACCGGGCAGGGGTCCGCAAGGGCAGATGGGCAGCTGTTCCCGCGCCCCCGTCCCCGCCTTACCCGGGGCCGGACCGTGGAGCAGCCCTGCCCTCCCCTCCCCTCCCCGGGGGCCCCTCCTCCGGGAGCGCGGCGGGCGCAGGGAGGTTGAATGGGGGACGTGCGCCTTTGTTCCTGTCCCTGCTCGGGCTCTGACCTTGAGAGAGAGACAAGAACAGAAGGAAAACGGAGCTTCTGCTCAAATCCGCTCAGCGGCAGCGGCTCTCGCCTCGGTGGCCCCTGCATGCAAATGAGCCGACCCATCCGGGCCTTTGCCGGATGTCCCCTCACCTGCTGTGCCCTTCTGTCTCCCACACCCCTGCAACCCTGCGGGTCCAAGTCCTGCTGGGTGTGACAGAAGAGACCCTCGCCCATCCATGAAGTCCCATGCCATGGAGGGTGCTCTCGTCCCAGGGCAGAGAGAGCTTCTGGGTGGACCCCTTTGCCGGCCAGGCCTGGCACCCCTGGGCTCGCAACCCCTCTTCCTGGGCTCAGGCCCCACGCCTTCCAGAGTGGTGGCCCCATCACTTCCCAAAGAGCCAGACCAGCCAGCCCGGGCCGAGCCTGGCCTGTGTGGCTGGAGCCCCAGGCCCTCACTCCAGTGGTGTCCAGATGGTCTGTTTGGGGCCTTGCCAGGTGACCCTGGGCCAGTTTTGGTCCTCTCTCGGCCTCCCGGGCCTGCCCCACCCACCACCTGGGGGCAGGTTCCCACCCTCCTCTGTGGAGCCACCTCAGCCAGCCCTGGGACTTCAAACTTGGGCACCTGCAGTCAATGGACAAGACCCAGAAGCCAGAACACCCCAAACAGATGGGCAGGGTTCCCTGGAGGGCAGAGAACAGAGAACCTTGTGGGCGGGGTGTGGGGGGTAGCTGAAGTACAGGGAGGACGACAGGCCTTGAAGGAGGAACCAGAATTTTACAGGAAGAGAGGGGAAGGCCTCCCAGGCACGGTGCAGCCCAAGCAAAGAGGGGTAAGAGCCGGGAGGAGAGCAGGAAGCTCAGGGCACATGTGGAAAATGGCCACAGCATATCGGAAATGTGTAGCTGGGGCGGGTGCATTTACCATCCCCGCCTGGCTGGGGCAAAGCTTAGTTTGCCGGTCTCTGGCCTCTCAAGGTTCTTGCGAGGAGTTTCGATAATCCCTCACATGGGGACCTTCCAGCTCTTGGCTCCCAGACCCTGCACCAGGCCTGGGAGAGTGAAACAAAGCCAGAGAGGTGGAATCTGGCTGGGCACCTCTGGCACTTTCCTGCCAGCACTTGGTGACAGCGTACCTCCACAAACTCAGAGGCTGGTGAGGGAGACTATGACATGAATAAGGACAGAAATGAAGGACAGTCTCCCAGTTCCACAGTCAGCAATTTGCCCCCTTCCTCCGGGAGTGGTCACTGAGTGCCCCGAACCCATCAGGCACTCTAGCCCCTTGCTGAAGCTGCACCCTCTGCCTGACGCCCTTCCTATCTTCCGCCCCGGTCAGACTCCCCGTGCTCCCACCCGCTGTTGGCCTGGACCCAACTCCGGGTTGCTGGGAGTATTGGGCACCTACTGTGCTTAGCACCCTTAGGGGCTGAGGTCAGGATTCCTATTTTGTTTCCTAGATGAACAAACAGACTCAGAGAGGAGAAGTGACTGCCCTGGGGTCCCCCTGGGTGGCAGCAGTGGACACTGGCTTTGGACTTTGGTCAGCCTGACTGTAAAACTCTTCACCAGGCTGGACAGGGTGGTACGGCATTGGCTGGGCCTGGTTTAAGATTTCGGGGTCTGGGTTTGAATGAGGGAGGGGAGATGGGGGTGAGCAATCTCTGTGTCTTCTGCTTCTGGCGCCGGGCCAGGCTCTGGAGACCCGCTTGGTGGCTTGAATGGAGGTGACTGAGAGCAACTCAGCGACCCCGGCCTGTCCCCGTGATGACAGGGGCGGATGCAGGGCCCCTCAGAGTTGGGGTGGCCGGGCAGCTGGGGGGGCAGGACCCCGGGGGTGCAGGCAGCCCGACGGGAGGGACGCGTCCCGGAAAGTCGGGGCGGGGCGGGGCGGGGGGTGGAGAGGTAGGGGCGCGGCGGGGGCTGGAGCCCCCCGCCCAGCCCCCGCGCGGCTGGGGCACGGCAGGAGGGGGCGCCCGCGGCCCTCCCGGCGCTCGGGCGGGACAAAGGCCGGAGTCCCGGCCCCTCCCCGGCGGTGCGGCGGCGACGGCCCGTGCTCTCAGAGTCCGAGCGGCCGGGCCGGCGCCCCGGCGCCCCGCCCGCCGCCGCCTGACTTCTCCGGCGCCCGAGGTCGCGCGCGCTCAGGCGGGGGCGGCCGGGGATCTCCAAGCGCCGGCGCTCCCTCCTCCCGCCCGCCCCGCGCCCGCCCGCTCGGCGGCGGCGGAGGAGGCGGAGACGGCTGGCAGGCGGCGGCCAGGCGAGCGCGGCGGCCGGACCGGGGCCATGGCGCCCGCGCAGCGCCCGCTGCTGCCGCTGCTGCTGCTGCTGCTGCCGCTGCCGCCGCCGCCGCCCTTCGCGCGCGCCGAGGACGCCGCCCGCGCCAACTCGGACCGCTACGCCGTCTACTGGAACCGCAGCAACCCCAGGTGAGCGTGGCCGCGGGCGGGAACCGGGCGCCGGGAGACTCCGGACGCCCCCATCCCAGCCTGGTCTCCCGCCCCGGGCTCGGGGCGGCCCTGCGCGCTGCCCCCGGAGTGGGGGCGCCCGCTTCCCAAGGGCGCCCCCAGGGAGTTCCGGCCCCCAGAGTTTGGGGGACTCACGCTCCGTGTGCATCTACCCCCAGGGCGCCCCGCCGCCTGCAGATTTGGGCGCCCTGCATGCCCCGGCGCGCCGCCGGCCCTGGAGTTTGGGGATCCCCTCTGGCACCCTCAGATGCAGTGCGGCCCTGAGTTCCCTCCCCGGACTTGGGGCACCCTATCTTCTGGGTTCTCCAGGGACCCCCGCTGGCTTTAGAGTTGGTGGGGATTCCCGGGAACCTTGTCACTGAGCTGCGCCCGGAGGTGGGGGACCGTGACCCCTCGGGGGAGGAGTCCAGGGGTGCGTTCTGCCGGCGGGTCCCCAGATGAACTTGGGGAAGTTAGAATGTCCCTCCCTACGGGCCGGCGTCCATATTCGCTGCAGGGGGTCCCTGGCCCCTGCTTTGCAGGGACAGAGAGACTGAGGCACCAAGGGGGCTGGTGGTCTGTCCCGGGAGTCCTGACCAGGTGGCGTCCTCTCCTGTCCTGGCGCTGGTGGGGAAACTGAGGCACAGAGGGGCCGAGCGGCTGGCTCAAGGTCACGGCCAGGGGAGCAGAGCTGGGGCAGGGACCCAGGTGGCCTTGTGCCCAGCCTGCCACGCCCGGCCGAGTTGCCCCGCCCGCCTGCCTGCAGTCCTCCTCGGTGTCAGGCGCTGAGTGCCATCTGGGGGGCAGCAGAAGCCCTTGTTTGTCGAGTGAGAAAAGTTTGCTGGTGACTGACCACATCCTGGACAGCAGCAGACACTTCGGGCCATCCAGAGTCTGGGAGGCTGGAGCGGGCTGGGGATCCGTGGGAGATGGGGCTTCGGGGTCCTGCTGCTCCTGGTCAGCCCCACGGTCACGGTCACCGTTGTATCGAGGCCAGCCGGGCTGCACGTGGGGGTAGAGGCGCTGGCCTCCCCGCCCCCCGACCCTCTGCTACCAGTCACTTTCTCTCGGTTTTCAAGCACCAGCCGCACCGCCTTCCACAGCCCGCCATCCCCTCACTGTCCCCCACCGTTCTCCATCCTCCGCTGGAAAGTTGCATAAAGGGCCATCTTTGAGGCAGGCCTGGGACCAGGGCAGTCAGGGTCCTGGGTGGAGGCAGGGAGCACGCCCAGACACCCCCCTCCATTGCCTGGCTGTGGGGTTGGGCCCCGGGGCCGAGGGCAGAGACCCCGGGCCTAGGAGGGTTGGCCGGGCCACCATGGAGCTGGTCCCCCGCGCGGCCCGCCCCGCTGGTCACATGTGGGTTTGATTAAGGCTCTTCCTTGCGGCCGAGCAGGGAGCCCAGCGGGCAGCACTTCCCCGGCCCAAGTTTTTGGTTTCAGCTCCGGAATCTCCGTCCCGGCATGGCCTGTCCTTTGTTCTAGCAAACGCCAGACACGCGAGGAGCCTCGAACGGGGACAGAAGGGGGTCGTTGGGGCCGCCTGCTGCCCCACCTGCCACCGGGCCTCAGGCAGGATCTCGGCCGGGAAGGAGGCAGCCCCTGGGGCCGGGCTCCGGCCGGCCGCTCGGCCACCTCCTGTTGCTGACCTGATAGCCCTGCTCCGACCAGCCGCCCGAGGGGACGGCCTTGCTGTCCAGCGCAGACCCTGGCAGTCAGGGCCTTCCTCTCCTACCTCTCCTCCCCCTTCTCTGCCTGGGGCATCCTGGGTGGGAGGTGACCTCCCCGACCTCTTGCGATGGGGTCTGGGGCCCTGGGGAGCCCCTTGCCCAAGAAGCCCGGTTGGGTCCAGAATTGGGGCTCCATCCATCGCTGAGGTTCAGGGGCTCTTCCAAAGGGGGCCTTGGAGGCCCGGGGGCCCCTCAGGAGGTTTCGTGTCCAGGGGTGTCTGGACTGGAATCTGCGTCCGGTGACAGGGTGTGTGCCAGTCACGGGAGGAGGGGTGCCGTCCTGCCTCGGGGTCCGAGGGCACCCGGAATGGAGATTTCCTGAGGGCACCCAGTCCCGGGGGCAGCTGCCAGGGTCCGGGGGTGCGGGGAGAGGTGTGGAGTCATTGAGCAGGCCCCACGCAGGAGGCAGTCCTGCGGGCAGAGATGGGCCTGTGCGGGGAGAGACAAGGATGGGGTCGAAACAGAGAGATTGGTGGCGGCGGCAGGAGGAGGAGATGGGGAACGCAGGGACGGGGGCCGTGCGGGAGACAGGGGCCGTGCCGGGGACAGGGGCCGTGCCGGAGACAGGGGCGCACACAAAAGGCACCGTGGGGACGGGGACGGAGCCAGGGCTGGGCAGGCTCGGGTGGGGGGCGGTCGGGCAGCCAGCGGAGGAGCAGGGGTGGGAGGGGATGAGTGCGCCCAGGTGGGCTCAGTGAGGCCGGCCACCCTCGCCCGGCCGGGCCTGGTACCCGCGCCGAGGTAATGCGTATGTGGCTATGTCTCCCCAGTTGCATTCTCCTGCTGTGCCGTGTATTTCCTGCGCACGTGAGGCTGGCGGACGTTGCCAGGGAGCCCTGCACCCACCTCCGCCGCAGCCAAAGGGTGGAGCCCAGTCCAGCCACCTGGCCCCGGCACCCCGACCAGCCGGCTGTCCAGCCGTCTCTCCGGCCGGCCCCTGCCTGGGCCGGGCACTCCCGGGCTGGCTGCCGGGCGTCTCTGGACCTGTCCGCGGCCCTGGTGGGACTGGGCCGGGGGTCCTGGTCGACTGCTCACGGGCCGAGCGTGGGGCTGCGGGTGCATCTGTGTACATGGGGGACCCGGGGGCACCCAGGAGTCTCTTTGAGCTGCAGGGTGTGTCTGCACGTGTCACTGCGTGTAGCTGCGTGTTCTCGCCCATGATGTTCGGGGGTCCTGGGGCCCTGGGAGGTGCAGAACTGTGTGCGTGGAGCACATGCGTCACCCCGCCACACAGACGCTCATGTGCCTACGTGTGCACGGCGACCCTGGCCCTGGACGTGTGCATGCGCCCACGTGAGTGTGCCTGGAGTACACACGTGTGCGGGGTGCATGCGTGTTTGCAGCAGTGTGTCTGGGTGTGGGATGTACGTGGTGTCTGAGGTGCGTGTGTATATCTGTGTGTGCAGATTGGCACCTGGGGAGCAGGTGCATCTGTATGTGGGATGCATGCATGTCTTTAGAGTATCTGCGTGTGTGGCCCAGCTCTGGCCGTCCCGGGGGCTCCGGTGAGGGGGCAGACACTCCACACCAGTGGGGGCACAGCTTGCCCTCCCTGCCCGCCCGGCCGCTCCTCCTCCGCCCCCTCCTCCAGCCCAGTGGGTTCCTGCTGGGGGGACGTGGCCAGGTCCCATGGGCACCGTGCCACCCTCGGTGCAGAGGGGCCATCGAGGTTCAGAGATGGCACCGGCAGGACACCCGCTGTCCCCGGGGCCCCGCACCTGGTTGGGGGCCTGTAGCCCGGGTGGACCCAGCGGTGCGGACCCGGGTGGAGGCTCTGATCACCCTCGGGTGTGGGCAGCAGCCACGTTCCCCTCTCAAACGACCGGGTGGGAAGATGGCGACTGGGCAGCATCTTCCCCATGGGGGGGGGATGTCGGGCACCCCGGCCCCTGCCAGCCTCGTCCAGGCCTCCGGGGAACCGGCTTTGAAGGGGGCGATGCCATATTTTGCCGCATGAGGCTTTTTTGTTTCCTTTGGAAGAGGCTCGACCACCGGCTTGCAGGGTTGGGTGGGGGGTGGCTTGGAGAGTGCGGATCCATGGGTCTGGGGGGCCGTGGGGGGCCGGGGCTCGGACTCGGGGATCTGGGAAGCCCGGCTGTGCCCTCGGGTGGGCAGCTTGGCTGCTCGGAGCCCCCGCGCCTCCTCCAGGAAGTGGGCCGGTGGGTTTTGTCACTCTGCAGATGGCGGCAGGGCGCAGCGTGGACGGGCGAGGCATGGGCGTGACCCCAGGGAATCAGAGGCCCCCGAGGGGGAGGGGAAACCGATGCAGCTCCTGTGGGCAAGCGGGGGAGCCTTGGGGACCAGGCCCTCACGTCTGCAGCAGTCGTGACGTTAGGGGGGGAACCGCAGTGCCGGGGCTGCGGGGTGTTTCTCAGATACCCCCAACCCTGCCAGGGGCCTGGGCGCTGAAGCTGGGGTCCACAGGCTTCCTGTCCCCAGCCTTGGTCCCTCCCCGCAGTGGACCTCTCCCCTGCCCAGGCTGCTCAGTTTGCAGAGGAAGGAACCGAGGCTAGGGACCAGCTCAGGACACAGGGCGGTGCGGGGGGGCGCCTCCAGCCTGCCTGGGAGCTGGGCCGGGGAAGGGGCGGCCGTCTCTGACCTCGGGACCCCCCAGCAGACGTCCCGTGAGGTTCACGGGTCCCTCGAGGTCATGGGTGCAAAGGTGGTTTTCCTCGGGACGGCAGGTGCGTGAACGGGGGTCTGGAAGACAGGCTTCTTGCAGGGCCGATGGCTGGTTCCGCAGCTTCCGAGCCGGGCCTGCTGGGGGAGGTCCCGCCTCGCAGCAGGTTTTCTCTGGGACACCCCCCTTCCCCTTTCCTCCTCCTCAGGACCCGGCACTCGGCCAGCCTTGCCCCCCTCCGCCAGGTGCTGCTTTGGGGAAATTGTCTCTTTGGAAACGGGTCCAGAGGGGGCTTGGCTGCATCCCCCACCTGGTGGGCCACGCGGGGAGAGGGCAGAGCCGCCTTTGTGGCTGCCCCATGGCGGACGCGCAGCGGAAGGCTGGGAGCACAGAAGCCAGAGTCCGAGCTCTGCACCAGCCGGCCCTGGGGGGCGGGGGGGCCTGTCCCCACACACCCTCCCACGCAGGGACCCTGGCTTCGAGGGGCTCGTTCCACCACCCGGGCCACGTTGCCCCTCGCCCGCCCCAACCCAGCCATGCACCCCCTAACCTGCCCACCCCATGGGTCGGGCTCCCCCTTAAGCCCCCGTTTCATGGACCCAGAGAAAGTGACTCCTCGGTGGCCATGAGGAAGTCGAGTCCAGTGGGGTGACCCCTCCAAGAGGCAGCCACGTCTGCGGCTGGCCGAGGAGCATCAGGGACGCCATGCACACCGGGGGGCAGAGGAGGGCGCGGTGACCGAGGCAGGTGTGCCCCGGGGACCGTGCACCTGGGCCTCCTCCTGCCTCAGACCAAGGCCTGAGGGGTGGGGTGGCCCTGAGGGCCTCCCCCTACCTTTCCTGCCCACCCAGCCCCATTTGTTTACCTCTTGCTTCAGATCTGGGACCCGTGCCTCAGTTTACCCATCCACACACAAGGCCATAATCGTCCTTTCTCAGCTGATCCTGCACCACCTTGGGGCCCTAATTTTCTGGGAGGTCCTCCCCACTTCCCACCAGCAGGAGGAAGGCGGCCAGGCCTTGGATGGGGGACATGTCTTCTTGGCCCCTAGAAAAGCTGGGGGAGGACACAGGTCTCAGGGGTCTTGCTGGGGGTGGCAGGTGGGGATGGGCAAGCTCGGCCCACCCTGGGCCTCGGGGCTGTTTTGCCCACTCAGGCCGGCCTGGGCGTGCTGTTTGCTGGGATCTTTGTTGGCACGTCTGAGTGCCTTTAGTAGGAGCTGTGCATGGACTCAGACAAGGGAGATAGAGGCAGAGCCACAGGGAGTGAGGGGGACACAGACTCCACTGCCCGCCTTGCCCGTGCCTCAGTTTCCAGTCTGGGAAGGTGGCACAGCACCCCACCCCCATTTTGGGTGAGACTCCTAATCAGTGGCTTTGCTATTAGCATCTAATGACTTGACAGTCGCCCAACTGGACAGTCCTGATTAGCTGCGGGCTGGGCGTTGCTGGGGAAGGGGTGGTGGGTGGGTGGGTGGGTGGCGGGTAAGGGTCACCTGGGCTTTGGGGGGGGCGGCCTGCAGGGTGGACGTTGGCAGGAGGCCGGCAGGGTGAGCAGCTGGGGGTGAAGGTGTGGCGGGGCGGGGGCGGGGAGGTCTGAAAGCCTCGGGAGCCCTCTGTCTGGGAACCATCCCAAGTCAGTCATTAACCCCTTAGTGAGAATTTCGATCTCTATCCGCCGCTCCCGCGGAGCATTTGCATATCAGGCTTCGGCACTAACGGAGGAAATGAAGGCTTTGTCTTGCTCTCACCAGGCTCCGTTTGGGGTGGGGGCCCGCTCCCCTGCATAAGCGTCACCCTGAGCAGGGGCGAGGCGCCAACTTGGAACAGGAATGCCAACGCAGCAAGGCCGTCACTATTTTAGAGCAGGGAAGGGAGAAAAATGGTCCATTTAGGCGGCCAGAGCTCAGGTGTGTGTGTGGGTGTAGGCGTCTCCTGGGGACCCGCCTGTCTGGGTTCCTCACTCCCCCACCTGGGGGGCAGCTTTCTGCTCCCCATGACTCTAGCACCTCAGAGACCTCGAGTCTTTGGCCTTTGTTTGATTAGCAAACATATATCGAGCACCACTGTATACAGGGCCTGTGCGGGCTACAGGGAAAAGGGCAGAGAAGGAGGCCGACCCCCAGGATCCAAGGAAGGCAGACAATGGGCTGCTTAAAGGTATAAATACGATGATGTCCAAACGAGATGAGTTGGGAAAAGTAGGGAAAAACGTGCCAGGCAGAGGGAACGGCATGTGCAAGGGCCCTGGGGTGGGGGCTTCCCTGGTGGCACAGTGATTAGGAATCCGCCTGCCAATGCAGGGGACCCGGGTTCGAGCCCTGGTCCGGGAAGATCCCACATGCTGTGGAGCGGCTAAGCCCGTGCTCCGCAACTACTGAGCCTGCACTCTAGAGCCCACGAGCCATAACTGCTGAGCCCAGGCACCACAACTACTGAAGCCCGCGCGCGACTAGAGCCCGTGCTCCGCAACTGCAACAAGAGAAG
This sequence comes from Eschrichtius robustus, assembly GCF_028021215.1. Taxonomy (NCBI): domain Eukaryota; kingdom Metazoa; phylum Chordata; class Mammalia; order Artiodactyla; family Eschrichtiidae; genus Eschrichtius; species Eschrichtius robustus. The sequence continues at coordinate 178,742,197 of NC_090825.1, read as the reverse complement.
AGAAGCCCGTGCACAGCAACAAAGAGTAGCCCCCCCTCGCCGCAACTAGAGAAAGCCCACGTGCAGCAACGAAGACCCAACGCAGCCAAAAAAAAAAGGCCCTGGGGTGGGACCAGGAGCAGCCCGGAGGCTGGTGTGCCTGGAGGGGAGTGAGCTGGGGGAGCCAGAGGGCGATGAGGTTGGGGAAGGACGGGGGCCACGTGCGGCCTCGTGGGCCTGGGAGGACTGTGGATTTTGTTCTGTGTTGGGGGAGCCAATGGAGGGCTTTGAGACAGTGGGTCACGGGGTCTGATATACACTCAGAGAAGTGAGCCCTGGATTTTGGGAGGCCAGGAGTCCGGCCGCCCTAGTGGGGCCCAGGTGTCCAGCCTCTGAGACAGCAAAGCGGCTTCTGTCTCTGATGTTCTTCAGAAAGTGAGCTGGGGGGACCTGACGGCGCAGGTGTCACGGGGGGAGGGAGGCAAGCCTGATGGGACAGGCAGGAGGAAAGGGGAGCCCACCTTCGGGAGTCCGTTCCCGCCAGAAAGACTGTGCGTGGAGTCACGTTCTCTTTCGGGTTGAGTGTACGTCCCTCGGCGGCGTGCCAGGGCAAGGGGCAACACGGAGGGCCGGAGGCCAGGACCAGGACTCCCCCCGCTGCCTGTGGTTCCCCGTCACAGCCTCCCCTGCAGGGCCCACCTGGGTGAGGCTGGGTCCCTGGGCGGCTGCTGGGCCACAGCTGCCGTCCATCGGCTGATCAATGGGGCTTTCGGTGGGGCCGGGAAGGAGCGAAAATGGCTTTTCAAGAAGCCTGGAGCAGCCTCTGCATCGATCGTGCCCAAGGGGCCGGAGGACGCGGCCGGTCAATGAGACGCCCGTGCCTGGCCAGCCGTGGGGCTGCCTGAGGGACGGGCAGGGTCCCAGCCCGACCCAGGGCCGCCCCACATGCATCTGTGCAGTGCCCGCTGTGTACAGAGCTGGAGTTCTCCCATCGGCCTTGAGGACCATCCCCACGGCACAGAGCTGGAAACTGAGGCTTTGAGAAGAGGAGCTGAGACCCAGCTGGGTTCCAACCTGTGACTGACCCACATTGGAGGTTCCTTGGCCCCCAACTGACCCCCGAGGCCAGACACATTGATTCTGCAAACGCCTTCCCACCTCTGCGAGAGGGGGTGGCCTCCCCGCCCCTGGACGAACCCAGTGGAGCAGGGAAGGGGCTGGAGGTGAATCCACTCCCCCGCTCCCCAACCTGAAGTTCTGCGAGCCTTGACCTCAGCCCCAGACGTGAATCATCACGCTGGGTCCCTGCTGACGGAGGGGGAGACTGAGGCACCGTGAGCGGGTCCCCTGTCTCCGTCATTCCAGCTCTGGGTTCCCAGGAGCCCTCGCCCCCACCTGGCTCAGTCTCACGGGCGGGTGGCCAGCCGATGCCATCTGATAATCCAGCTGCCCCCTCAGGTGCCAGCTGTGGGGAATAGCGCACCCGGCACGGGGGCCACCTTGCTCCCTCCCATGGGCCGGGGCGGCTGGCACGGTGGGCACGGAGGCAGCGGCGCGGCTGGGATCCTAGCAGCCCTCCCTGCCTCTGACCCGCACCGGGCCTCAGTTTCCCAGCCGATACAGAGAGTGGAGGAGGCTGGGGGAGCCCGTCCCCCAGCCCTCTGATGCTCAGGCCTTTTATGTGCTAATAAGCCCCTCTCGGGAGGCCCCCTTGTCCCCCCTCGGTCCAGGCCACGTTTACGTGACGGGCCCGGGGCACCGCATCCAGGAGGTCTAGGGGCTCCTGGCGCTGTAGCCCGAGGCGGTGATGGAAGGGGAGCTGCTGGTCCCTCGCTCAGCTGACCTCCATCCTTGACAGATGAGCCTGGGTCAGGAGCCCCCCCACCCCCAGAGAAAGGGGTGCAGGCTGCATGACAGTGTGGGGAGACCTCCAGAGCAAAGCCTGGGAGGCAGGGCTTGGGGGTGGAGGTGTCAGGGGTGGGGAGGCTGGTGGGGTGACCAGGAAGTTGAGGGGTAGCTGCCAGATTTTGGAGGCTCTGGAGGAAGAAGGAAGGATGTCACACAGGATGGAAGGGGTGGGGCTGGGGGGCTTGAACCCAGGGCACCCCTGAGTTGGACTGAGCGAGGGAGGGCCTGAGCATCCTTTATGCCAAACCCCGCCCCCTCTGGGGAAACTGAGGCTAGGGGAGGGGCAGAGCTTGCCCCAGAGAGAGGCTGGGAACACTTGGCCTGTGTCCCACACTGCCCTCGGCCTTCTTCTTTTTTTTTTTTCTTTTAACATCTTTATCGGAGTATAATTGCTTTACAATGGTGTGTTAGTTTCTGCTTTATAACAAAGTGAATCAGCTATACGTATACATATATCCCCATATCCCCTCCCTCTTGCGTCTCCCTCCCACCCTGCCTATCCCACCCCTCTAGGTGGTCACAAAGCACCGAGCTGATCTCCCTGTGCTATGTGGCTGCTTCCCACTAGCTATCTATTTTACATTCGGTAGTGTATATATGTCCATGCCACTCTCTCACTTTGTCCCAGCTTAGCCTTCCCCCTCCCCGTGTCCTCAAGTCCATTCTCTATGTCCGCGTTTTTATTCCTGTCCTGGCCCTAGGTTCTTCAGAACCATTTTATTTTTTTTTAGATTCCATATGTATGTGTTAGCATACGGTATTTATTTTTCTCTTTCTGACTTATTTCACTCTGTATGACAGACTCTCGGTCCATCCACCTCACTACAAATAACTCAATTTCATTTTTTTTTATGGCTGAGTAATATTGAAACCTCTCTAGTAACGAACTATAGAAATGATCCCTGAAAGTATAGTCTTGCCCTCGGCCTTCTTGGCAGGCAAATCTGCAAAAGGAAAGCTGAGGAGGCTGCATCTGGGGATGGCGTGGGGGGCTGCCTGGAGGAGGGGGCATCGAAGTCAAGCAGTAAGGTTTTTGGAGAGGGACTTCCTGGTGGGGTGGGGGACATCTTGGGCCAGGTCTGTTGCGGCTGAGGGGCCCAGATGTGGATTCTGCAGGGGGTGGAGAGACTGGGGGGCTCCGAGTCACGTGGCGCCTGCTCGTTTGCACGTGGTTATCTAGAATGCCTGGCGGCAGCCCCTCTTCCCCAGCGCCCACCTCGTGGGCTCAGCGCTAGTCCCAGTGTCAAGGAGCCTGCTGTGGCCTTGGTGGGGCAGGGTTGTGCCAGGCAGGGGGCCGTGGGCTCGGACCCTGGCACCTGTCTGTGGGTAGGGTGCCCGCCCATCGGTCCCCTAACCCCTCCCCCTTCCCCATCTCTGACCTACCCCTTTCTACCTGCACTGACCCGTCTCCACCCGCCTTCGTGCTTCCTGTCCCCTACCCCGTCCCCTCCCACGCGCTGACCGCTGACCCCTCTCCATTTACCCCATCCCTGACCCTCCCCTTCTCCCTTGCACTGATCCGTCATCCCCATCTCGGGCCCCGCCCCTCCCCCCGCGCTGACCGCCGGCCCCGCCCCCAGGTTCCACGCGGGCGCGGCGGACGACGGCGGCGGCTACACGGTGGAGGTGAGCATCAACGACTACCTGGACATCTACTGCCCGCACTACGGGGCGCCACTGCCGCCGGCCGAGCGCATGGAGCACTACGTGCTGTACATGGTCAACGGCGAGGGCCACGCCTCCTGCGACCACCGGCAGCGCGGCTTCAAGCGCTGGGAGTGTAACCGGCCCGCGGCGCCCGGGGGGCCGCTCAAGTTCTCGGAGAAGTTCCAGCTCTTCACGCCCTTCTCGCTGGGCTTCGAGTTCCGCCCGGGCCATGAGTACTACTACATCTGTGAGTGGGGGCGGGCCAGGGGCGCGGGGAGGGGGGGTGCCCCCTCCTCCGCGCTGGCCTCCGTCTCCGGGCGGGCGCTCCGGTGGTCTCGCCATCCTCCCCGCAAGCCCCGCTGTGACCTCGGCCTCTGGATAAGCCTCTGGGCCTCTGGACTGGGACCATGTGGTCAGCCTGTCCCACACTGAGACCGGGGGTGCCGTCCCCCCATTGCACTGAGGCGGGAAACTGAGGCCTGCGGAATCTTGAGGGAGGGGGTGAGGGCGACCAACCCTGGACCCGGCAGGGGTCTCCCGGGCCCACCCCCCATCTCCCAGCGGCCCACCCGCGCCCAGATTCCCCGAGGAGCGTGGGACTTTTCACTGTCAGCTGGTGGCAGCCTTGGGACACTGGGCATGCGTGCCCCGCTGTGAGCCTTGCGGGGGGGGCCAGGTAGGCTGCCCCCACCTGTCCTGGGCATCAGGGATTCCCAAGGGGCCCCTTTTTCCTTCCCATCAAGTGCCAAGGGCAGGGTCTGGGGAGGCGGCAGAGTCGGGCCTGGGTTCAAGTTCCTGTTCAGTGGGGCCTTGGCAGACTGTAGTCTGAGAACCTAAACCAGGAATACTGGGGTCCAGGCATCGCCCCTGCCGAGAGGGGGTATCAGGGAGCCCACCTTGGCATCTGACTGATGCCTCTCCCGAGGCGGTGAGACTTCAACGGATTGTGGAGTCCCATTTCTCAGCGCCCTGGGGGCTGATGGGGAGCAGGTGGGGGGGGGGGGTCTGCCCCCGGGGCTTCGGAGAGGGAACCAGCGCCTCGCCACCCAGGTTCCTGCTGAGTCAAATTAAACTCTACAAGGCTCCCATTTCCTCCTTTCTCTGCTCTATTTGGAATTTTTAATTCAGGGAAGAAGGGGTGGGGGAGGGGAAGAAGGTGCTTAAATTAAGTCTCCATAATATAAGAAAAATTAAATTTTTCTTTCCGAAAAATTACATTTTTCTTTCCGAGACGGGAGTTTCATAAAGATAATTATTGTAATTATTCGTCCTATCTCTGTGATGAATGTTACTTTTATTACGTGCTTTTTATCTTCATCTCCCAGCACGAGGGGCTTCTGGGGGGCGGGCAGAGGTGATGGCCACAGAGAGGACCGACCGAGAGCACAGGCGGGGGCAGGCCCAGCCGCAGCCGTGTGGGTGCCCGTGCCTGTTCACGTGTGTGAGCCCCAACCCCCGCAGGGCCTCAGGCCTCCCTCCCTGCCCCTGTCCTGGTCCCCGAGCTCCTCCCTCCTGACTCATGGCTGATGCTCTGGTACCTCCCCCGCCCGCCAAGTGGGCCAAGAAGCTGGGAGCCCTATGGTGGAATTTTAGGTGTGAGGACCCAATGCACTTCGGCCTGCACATGACTCGGCGGTGTGGGTCGCTCTCCAGGTGAGGCCGGAAGCTGCCTCCTTCCCAGGGGTAACTGGGTTCCTGGCGTCACCCAGATGGAAAGAATGATTTCCAAAGCACCTCCCATGGGCCAGATGAGGTCCAGATAGGGGGTGACTTGCCGACAGGCACCCTGAGAGCAGGGATTTGATCCCTGGTCAATCATTTGGTTACACTGATTTTTTTTTTTTTGCTGTTTGATTTTTGTTTTGTTTTGTTTTTGGCCGTGCTGCACGGCATGCGGGATCTTAGTTCCCCGACCAAGGATGGAAGCCGTGCCCCTGGCAGTGAAAGCTAACCACTGGACCGCCAGGGAATTCCCTTTTTTTGCTGTCTGGAAACACACCTATTTTTATTCATCACCTTTGAACTTTGCCCTGTGATGCCCTGGGGTGAGATGGAGCCCTGGGGTGACATAGACACCTCACCTGACCCCCGTCTCTGGGGTTAGGATTCAGCAAACTGAGAGGTAGGGGGAGAATGCAAGAAGACTTCTGGGAAATCATGGGCATTGTGTCTGGGGCTTTGATGTATGATGAGGAGTTTTATGGGTGGATTCCCCAACCTGGGGTCAGGGTTGGGTTGCCGGCATAGGGAAGGGGATACAGCCCCAAGAGGTCTCAGGCACCAAGAGCCTCCTGCCCTACTAACCCCCAACCCCTTTCTTCCAGCTGCCACGCCCCCCAATGCTGTGGACCGACCCTGCCTGCGGCTGAAGGTTTACGTGCGACCGACCAGTAAGTTATCGGTGGGGGTTCATGTAGGCTCCTCAACTCACAGAACCCAGTGAGTCGTCAGCGGAGTTAGGAGGCGGTCATGGCATAGCCTGGGGAGTCCCACAACCTCAGCGATGGCTGGGACAGGCCCTGCCTGAGCCTCTGTTTTTCCATCTGCAAATGGGGCCATTTCAGACCTTCAAGAACGAGGGTTGAAGTCCGTGGCTGGGCTTCATTGAGGCCGAAGCCCCCTTCACCCAGTGAGCGGGTATCACGGAAGTTCTCTGAGATGGACCAACGGGTCTGTGTTCTGAGCTCCTGAAACATGGGGAAGGGGGATCCTGCAGCCTCGCCACTTCACCCGGCGCCTGCTGATTGCCATGCTCTGCACTGGAGGCACAGCCTCAGCCGAGGTGGACAGAAATCTCTGTGCCCTCGGAGGTGCAGCGAAATGGAGATTTTTTTTTTTTTTTTTTTGGCTGCGCAGTGCATATGGGATCTTAGCTCTCTGACCAAGGGTGGAACCCGTGCCCCCTGCATTGGGAGCGCGGAGTCTTAACCACTGGACCGCCAGGGAAGTCCCGTAATGGAGATGTTTAACAATGTCAGGTCGTGGTGAGGTCTAGGAAGCAGGGTGGGGGGTGGGAGGCCTGCCACTGACCCCCCTGTCTCCCTGTCTACCCAGACGAGACCCTGTATGAGGCCCCCGAGCCCATCTTCACCAGCAATAACTCATGCAGCGGCCTGCGCAGCTGCCAGCTCTTCCTCAGCACCGTCCCCGTGCTGTGGACCCTCCTGGGCTCCTAGTCCCCAATGGGACGTTGGCCCCGCCCTGATGGCCCGCCTCCGAGACCAAATAGAGACTCCGCTTCTCCCACGACTGGTGCTGCTTCGCCGGGCAGGGGGCCGTCCACCCGCGCCAGGGCTGGAGGGGGGTGAGGGCAGCCGAGGTCCCCCAACCCTGTGCCAGAGGGGCCGGGTGTCTGCTCAGCTCCTGGCCATGCTGTCTTGTCCGGGGGACCTGCTGAACCCTGGGATCTCTTGGTGATGTTGGTTTTTGTTTTTGTTTTTTAAGTGTATTTTTCATGGTTGCATCAGAAAGACTTGAGTTTTTAATTTAATTTATTCCTTGCTGTCGCCTGCGACTTTGGGAAGGAAACAGAATGGACAGACGGGGCAGGGGTCCCTGGCCCCCTTGAGGGGAGGGGGACTGGGGCACCCCTGGCCTGGTCACTCCATTTGTTGGGTCCTGGGTGGAGGCAACCATGGAGTGGAACCCCAGGTGCCACGGGACAGGCTGGCCTGAGGCAGAAGGGGCGGGTGGTGAGTCCCCCCGATTCCGGTCCGGGGCCCTCAGACCCCTGTCCTGCCAGCTCTACCCTCCTCCCTCCTGGTGATTGTCTCCTAGAGCAGAAAACCACGGGGTTTCACCAGCGGCCACCATGGAGCCCCGGCCCCCTCGAAATCATAGCATCACAACGTCTTAGAGATGATGTAGGCCCCACCTGTCTGCCCAGCCTCACACAGTCGCCCCCGAGGCCGAGAAGACGTTATATTTCTGTAAATAGAGCCAGCAAGTATATACTGTGATTTATTTTTACTGTATTCCTGAGGATGGACTGGAATGTTTCTTTTTCTCTCACCCCTTCATGGGGGGCGGTGCTTTTATTTTGATGGGGGGGGGTTGGGGTAGACTTTTTAGCGTAGAAGCCGCACTTCACAATAAGCTCCTTTGTCTGTCAGACCCCCTTCCCTCTACTGTATGACTAATAATGTTTGTAAGAAAAGGGAAAACAGGACAAAACAAAATGGGGGGGAGGGGAACATCACCACCAAAAAAGAGAAACCCCCTCCCAAAAACACTCTAATGAAGTAAACAGCGCATTTATACAGATTTCATATTTCTACCCGCCTTTCCTGATCTGTGTTTTATATATATTATATATAAATATATATGGTGCTCGGCCGCCGGGAGATGGCTCGGGCACGCCAGTGGGGGGCTTTTGTAGGGGTCGTGGGCGGGCGGCATTGCCATGCCTGGAGCTGGCGACGGCCCCCCCCACCCCCACCCCCGCAACCCCGTCACAATCAACTTTGGATTCTGTATTTTTTTATAATAAAATGAGCGTAAGCATCCAGGCTGTGTGTCTGTGTTGGGGCCGCAGGTCGGGTCTGGAACCTGCTGGGGAGGGGTGTCTTTAAGGAATGTCTGGAGACCCCGGGGCCGGTTGTGATCCTTTGGTTTTGTGTATCGTTTGGGTGGCTGGCCCCGAACTGAGCATCTTATCGGGTGCTGTGCCCTTCATACCACCCCTAGGAGAGGGGAACAAGCCCCTCTCCCCTGGGGCAGCTGGGAGGATGGAAGGAAGAGACGGAGCTGGCTTTGAATACACAGCAGGGGCTTGTTAAGTGTCTGTCACTCGATGCACCTGAGCAGGTGGGAATCCCTGGACCCCAGGGCCAGTCAAGGCCTCCTGTACCCTCGTCCTCACTTGGGGGCGGTCCTTGGGTTCTATGACAGGTCTTTTAGGATCCAACCAAATTCGGTGCCATCTTGGTCGCCAAGCTCTGCGGAGGGGTGACTCAGTTTCTCCAACTGCTCCAGGCAAGGGTGGGGGTTTGTCATCTCGAATTCCCTCCTCGCTTTCCGAAAGACATGTGTCAGAGGCTTCTGGGGTCCCGGGGGCCTTCACCCCAGCCTGGCCCCGGAGAGGCACAGAACAGGGCGGAGAGACTGGGGACTCGGGGCTGCCCCTTGCCTCAGTGTCACCCGCAGGGACTGCGGCGTCCTGGGCACAATTAGCCAAGAGGGAAGGCTCTCAGCTAATTAATTCGGCCGTGCTGGGTCCAGCGACGGGGGCTGCCTCTTAATGAGGCCAGGAAGCGGCACAAAGACCCCTGTGTGCGCCCCGCCTGCCCTGCCCAGCAGCAGTGGGACGGAGGGTGGCCACTGCCGAGCACCACGGAGGGAGAGCCGAGGGATCCCCCCCACTCTGTGGAGAGGACCCCGAGGCTCAGAGAGGGAGGAGGCCCCCCTATGTCCACCCCCCTGAGACCCCTCGCTCCAACACCCCAACTCGGCCACGGGGACAGAGGAAACTGGAGGGCAAGGATTAAATGCAGGGGTCGTGGGGCAGAATCGTAGCAGCTAACTTTGACTTTGTTATTTAAAAAAAAGTTATTGAGATATAGTTCACATACCACACAATCCATCCGTTTAAAGTACGATTCCACAATTTGTATCCATTCACAGGGTTGTGCAACCATCACCACTATCTAATTCCAGAACATTCTATCACCCCAAAAAGAAGCCCCATCCCCCTCCCCACCCCCTGACAACCAGGAACCCACTCTCTGTACCTGTGGATCTGCCTGTTCTGGACGTGTCCCATCAATGGAATCACACACTGCGTGTCCTTCTGTGTCTGGCTTCTCTCACTGAGCATCGTGTTCTCACGGTCTCTCCACGTTGTAGCGAGTGTCAGGGCTTCTGTCCTTTTCATGGCTGAGTGATGTTCCAGTGTGTGGAGGGATGACTTTCTGTCCATTCACTAGTTTATGGACATTTGGGTTGTTTCCTTTTAGCTATTCTGAGGACTTCTGAGACAAAATTTTAACACAAAAAGGTGACCTTGGATGGGTAAGTATAAAAATAGCTCTATTCCCACCTCGGGGCCTTTGCACGTGCTGTTCCCCCTGTCTGGTGTGCCCTTTCTGCAGACCACTGCTTGACTGTCTCCCCCAGCCCCTTCATAAGGGGTACATGTCCCCTCTAGACCTCCCTGGCCAAGTGGCTCTCACCCCATCCCCCTGCTGTCAAATCTCTGATTCTTTTCTTCTTTTTTTTTTTTAACAATAATGTGTATTTATTTACCAGGCATTATTTACATCTAATTTACCACGTGTATCTTTTTTTTTTTATTAGATCTTTATTGGAGTATAATTGCTTCACAATACTATGTTAGTTTCTCTTGTACAACAAAGCGAATCAGCCATATGCATACACATGTCCCCACATCCCCTCCCTCTGGAGCCTCCCTCCCACCCTCCCTATCCCAGCCCTCTAGGCAGTCACAAAGCACCGAGCTGATCTCCCTATGCTATGCGGCTGCTTCCCACCAGCCAAGTATTTTACATTCGGTAGTGTATATACATCGATGCTTCTCTCACTTCGCCCCAGCTTCCCCCTCCCCATGTCCTCAAGTCCATTCTCTATGTCTACCTCTTTACTCCTGCCCTGCAACTAGGTTCATCAGTACCATTTTTTTTTTTTTTAGATTCCATATATATGTGTTAGCATACGGTATTTGTTTTTCTCTTTCTGACTTACTTCACTCTGTACGACAGACTCTAGGTCCATCCACCTCACTACAAATACCTCCATTTCGTTTCTTTTTATGGCTGAGTAATATTCCATTGTATATATGTGGCACATCTTCTTCATCCATTCATCTGTCGATGGACGGACGTTTAGGTTGGTTCCATGTCCTGGCTATTGTAAATAGTGCTGCAATGAACATTATAGTACACATCAAAAACAGTGATTAGATGCCACGAAGTAGGTGGCAATGCCTTAACCGTATGTGTGTTGTCAGGCCCGAGGGCCTCTTCCATCCTGGTCGAGGGGAGTGCTAACCTTCTCTCATACAACACAAATCTCTGATTCTTTACTTGTCCATCTTCCCCACCGGCTGGGAGTCCCCAGAGGGCGGGGGGGGGACGGGCCCACAGTCAGGAGTCTCCCCTGGGACTTGTCATCTGCCACATGCACAGACACGCGTGCACACACGTGTGTGGAGGAACCCCATGGCCGCGCCCACCTGTGCGCACCCTTGTACCGACGGATGCTTGCGTTTGGGGCCTGGGTCTCTCAGGAACCACGCTGTCCATCACTGGTCACCAGCCACGGCCTCGGGGGCCACCACCAAGGTGCAGAGTGGCCCCTCACTCCTGGGGCTGCACTGGGCACAGCGGGGTACCCCCAGGGTGGCCATCGGTAAAGGGGTCCTGCGCGTACCCAGAGGATCCCCAAGGGCGGGGGGTCAGGGAGGTGGGGAGGGGGAGTCCTGAGGTTTCCCCCACATCCTGATGGTCGCTCTCGGGTGGAGCCAGGCCTCCCGGTCGGGGCCCCCTCAGATTCATGGCCGCCTTGGCTTGGGGGCATCAATGCCCACAGTCACAGGAGGGCACCCCACAGCCCTTCCCCTCTGGGCCCCTGAGTCCCCCTCTAATCTGTGGCGCTGTCTCAGGAGAAGCCCCAGGCCACACCCTGAGCCCCCGACCACCTCCCCACCCCGTGACCGTGACGAGGGGGCTCACGCCTCGCCCTCTGGACTGATGGGGACCACCCTGGCTTTCAGGGGTCCGATCAAGTCCCTTGACCACAGTCACGCAGTGGGTCATGTCATGCGGAGGGAAGTCCACCATCCCAGGGGCCCGGGGCTCATGTCCCCAGTCTAGGTGCCTCCACCTGCTCCTCCCTCCTGCCACCGGCTCCCTCGGGGAGCTTCTGCCTCCCTGGGGTGCTGCCGCCCCACCCCCCCACGTTTCCCATGTCAATGCCAGCGCCCCCCAGCAAACAGTGAGCACCTACTGTGTGCAGTCAGTGCAGGGCCCTCCCTCTGTCTGTGGCATCAGGGCGAGGACAGTGGGGCCTGCCCCAGGGGGCCCCGGGCCCCATATTTGGCGGGCTTATGGGTCATGGGAGGAGGCCACGGTGATGGGGACTGTGGACCAGGTTGCAGGTGGCCAGGCGGCCACTGACAGACAAATAAAAAGCGAGTTCACAGCCCGGGAGCCCCTGAGGAGCCATAAATCACATGAGATGACACACAAGGCGGAAATTAAGTGGCTGCAGCTGGGCTGGTGTGGCTGGTGGGGCTGAGACAGGTGGGGGCGGGGGGAGCCAGGAGCCCCTCCAGCCTTCAGTTTCCCCCTCCCCCCCCCGGAGCTGCTGGCGGTGGTCCTTACTGGAACAATACTTGTGAGGATGATTAGGGCTGGGGCTGGGTGTGGACCTGGGACAGGGAGGGGCCTCAAATGCTGGGCACGGGGCAGGTGCAGGACAGAGACGGACTGCTGGGCGATTGAGGCCTTTCTTCGCCTGATCTTGATGGAGGCTGGGTGGGGAGGGGGCAGGAGCAAAGGAGATGGGCAGCGGGGGCCGCGGGAGGCTTGTGGGGCAGGACTGGAGGCCAGGGAGGAGGAGAGGGCTCTGGGTGGGGAACTGCTGAGCCCGAGAACCCCGGCTTCCCTTCAGGGAGGCGTCCAGGAGGCCACTGACCCTTCTGTGCCTTCTCTGCTGGAGAAGAGAGCCCACCCCATCCATCCTCTCCACGCTTACCGGCTCACTTATGGGAGCCAGGAAACTTGGGGTGGAGGCAGGGGTGTCGGGGGCGGGACCCCTTCCTCTGGGGCCGCCCACCTGACAGCCCCTCACCCACCCCATTGATCCGGAAACGGAGGTTGAGGCCCGGAGGTGATCGATGGGCCCTAATGGACAATGCAGTCCCTGGGGAAGGGGGGGCAGAGAGTGGTGGAGGAGACCCCCCTCTCCTGCACAGAGGGGGAAACTGAGGCCTCACCAGGCCCCACATGTCAATGGGGTGAATCCAGGGTGAGCCCCAGGCCTCCGTGGGATCAGGAGTTGGATCTGAGTTGGGCCTAGGGCAGCCGGCGATGGAGGAGGCCTGGGTTCCCCGACAGCAGCCAGGGTGGGGGCGGCCCTGCAAGCCCCTCCTCCAGGAAACACCAGGCTGTGTGGCCTCCCAGTGCAGGGAGGTGAGGGGGGGTATTGTCTATGGCGCCCCCGATCCCCGCACCCGCCGGGCCACCCTCCTCCGCGGCTTCCAGGATTTGTTTGCACCATTACTGATCCCTCCCCGGGAGTCTGAGGCAGGCCTCAGGGGCGTTGCCCCAGCCCCGGCGGGGTTCCTGGGGGGAGGAAGGGGCGGCGAGAGGTGGTGCTGGGCCCCTGGGGGCCCTCGGGCCAGGCTGGGATGGGCCAGAGGACCAGCTGCTTCTCTCACACCGGTTTCCGGCTCTAAGTGCTTAAAAGCTTCCTGCGGCCGCTGGGACCCGCAGGCTGGCGGGCGGGCGGGGGAAGGGTAGTGGGGGCCGAGGCTGGGGGGGGCCTCCACCCGAAAAGCCCTAGCCCCTGAGACAGGCGGTGCATCCCAGCACGTCTGCCCCCTCCACCACCCCCCCGAACGCCGCTGAGCCCGAGGTCCTGCATCCCGCACTCCTTCCCCTGCTCAAATCCCTGCTTGGCCCCCAGGTACCCAGGACAAGGCCCCACCCCTCCCGTGAGGCCCTGCCCACTGCGCTCCCCCCTCCCTCCTTTCCTTCCCCCGCCGCCCAGATGGGCCCCCCAGCCAGCGGCGCGGTTCCCTGCGCTCATCTCACCCTGGAGGGCCTGCTCTGGGCCTCAGTTTCCCCGTTTACAAAGTGGGGGTGTGAGCTCCGGTCTGGGGTGGGGAGGACAGGCCCGGTTTGAGAGCTTTGGCTAAGCTGCCCCCTCCCCCGGGACTCAGTCTCCCCAGCTGTGTGGTGTGGTGCAAGGTCTGGGTCCCAGCCTCCACTCAGCCTCTCTCTCCGCTGGGACCCCCCGAGGGAGGGGGCATTTTCCCTTCTGGGCCTCAGTCGACCTCTCTGCGAGCAGATGAGACCCAGCTGAGACCCATTCTACAGATGAGGTGCTGAGGCCAGAGGAGGGGCGGGCCAGCCCCAGGCCCTACAGCTGGGACCCTGCCGTCAGCACGAGGTGGGTGGGGAGGGAGGCGGCCCACCACCCACCACGGATGAACCACCGCTGTTCTCAGAGCCTCAGTTTGCTAGTCTGGAAAATGGAGCTATAATGGCACACAGAGGGGACTCTGCCTGGGGGTTCTTGATGACCCTTAAGGACAGGACCTTTGGTTCTCCCCTCCCCCCATGGCCCCAGCATCTGGCACAATGTCAGCCAGCCCTCAGCGAGCATTTGTTGAATGACTTGCTGAGTGTGTTCTGTACATGGACTCCAAATCAAGTGCTCTTGCTCACCAACAGCGCTGGAGGTGCTGGCCTCCTTCTCCAGCGTTTGTTCCTTGGGGGAGGCCCGGGTATGGGGAGGTGGTGGGGAACAGCCTCTCTCGGATGAGGGGGGCAGTGGGGGCACCGCAGGAGTCAGCCGTACTGGCTGGCAGATCTTTACATTACAATGCATATATACACCAGATAAATAACCCGGCCCAGAGCCTCGTGACAGGCGGCATTAAGTCGCCCAGCTGGGGACCGGGCCGCGATGGCTGGGGTGGGAGGGTGGGGATGCGTCACTGGCTCTTGCCCCTCGACCGTCCCTCATTCTATCGGCGAACATTCTGGCGCCCCTGGAGCCTGCTGGGGACCTGGCGGAGGGGGGCATCCTGGGAACCTCAGGGAGTGAGATCTGGGTCCAAGACCTGAATTCTGAGCCCCAGGGTAGGGGCCCACAACCTGGTCCTACAGGCCCAGGTTTGAGTGAGACCCCCCCCATCCTCACTGGGGAGACCACCCCCCGCAAGCCATGGTAGCAATGGACGTGGGGCTGGGACAGAACAGGTTTGAATCCAGGCTCAGCCCCTCCTGGGTGGGGGTGGCAGCAGTACTGGCAGCCCCCGTCAAGGTGGATACCAGGGAGACCCCATTTGAGCACAGGGGGAGGCCCCCGTGGGGCCCACACAGCCGTGGGTGCTCCCTGGCCCCATCCCTCTGCCTGAGCTCGGCCCAAAGGGGCAGAGGGAGTGGGAAGGGAGTTTTCAATTAAGGAGAAGCTAATCACCCAGCGAGGGCCGTTCTGGGGCCCAGTAAATCTATTATGAAAAGCCTCTAAATGTATGTAAAACCGGCCTCCGACAATCCTGGGATTAGGCAGCCGGGAGGGGAAACCGAGGCGCAGGCAGGCTGGCTGGTGGATTAGCGGAGCGAGGCCCCTGGAGGGTTGCAAGGGAGCCATCCCCGGGGGGCGGGGGTGGGGGCAGGCAGAGGGAGAGAGGTCTTCCTCTGCAGAAGCCAGGACCCATTTTCAGCGAGGGAAACTGAGGCCCAGATAGACTCAGAGACCCCGAGTGAAGGGGGCCTCCCAGGGCATGCGCCCCAGGGCACCCCCAGTGGACCCGGCCCAAGCACGGCCCACTGCTGTTCCCCCCTGCACACCGAGGTGGGTTTTCCCACAGAGGGCGAGGTGGCCTAGATGGCTGTCAAACAGCAGGGACAAGAGGCGGGGTCTTTGTCCTGATCAAGCTGCCTGGAGCCCAGGCCCCGGCCAGCACGGGGAGCCCCTCGGGGGAGGAGCCGGATTCCAGGGCTATGAGTCCAGGGTCCCTGAAACCCAGGCCTTTTTAAGCGGCTCCTATTCCTTTGTGGTTTCAGAATGGCTTTATTGAGCACCTACTGTTTGCCAAGCCCAGTGCTGAGGCCAAAGAGTGAACAAGAGGGAGGGAGACTGGGGCCCGTGCAGCCAGGGGTCTGGTGGGAGAGAAATGCCCTCTGGGGAGCAGCTCTGGGGACCAAAGGGGGAGGAGGTCAATGCGGAGGGCACTCCGGGTGGAAGCAGTAAAAGCCGGAGCCCAGGAAGGCCTGAGGGTGGTGTGGCAGGAGGTTGGCAGAAAGGGAGTTCGTCTTTCCTTCTGAGGGTGACAAGGGAGCCCCGTGAGGGTTTTTAGCCCAACTGGTCCCCGTCCCCCTCCCAGCATTCTTTGCGGAACATTGACCCCCATGGACACCTCCCCCTGGGGCTCAGTTTCCCCAGCCTGCTCCCCACTCTCCCGCAGACCCCATCCGACCCTCACGCTCCAGCTCCACGAGTCTGCTAATTATCCTGCCCCTGGGCCTTCCTCCTCCCAGGATCTGTCCCCTCCTGCAGAAACCCTTCCAGGCCTGAGCCAGAGAGACGGAGGCACGTGGCAGGTAGCCTTGTCTACCGGCCTCGGCAGCAGCCAGGGGGGCCTCCCCTGGGACCCTGGCCTGGCTCCAGTCCAGCCACCTGTGTGTACCTGCCGCCCAGGTGCTGGGGAATGAACAGGAGGTGAGTGGTTCCCATGACTCAGCGGGGCCCAGGCCCCCAAATTCCTCCAGGTCACAGGTGAGGCTGTGTTGCTGGTGGGGGCGGAGAGGTCCTGGTGAGGCTGTGTGATGTGAGAGGTCGTGTGCGCCTCCCGTGACTCAGTTTCCCCACGTCGTCATCCGTGGTGGTTTGGTGCTGTTCCCAGCACTGGGGGCTGTTGGCGGGCTCCCGGCGCCCCCCCGCACCGGCCTGGCCGTCAGTCAGGCCCGCGGGGCCCCTTCAAGTCGTCACGGCCCAGCAGCGGTCGCGGGAGGGATTATTCCGGCCTGTCCAGGATGGACTCAAGTGGAACCGACGCTGACGAGCGGAACGCACCCCCGCGGGCCCGGCCTGCCAGCCTTTGTCCACCACCGGCCCCGCCCGCGCGCTGTCCCGGACGCCGTCTCCAGTGCCGCACATTCAGCTGTGGCCCCTGCCGGGTGAGGCCGGCACAAAATCCCACCGGACCCTCCGCAGAGCGGCTTGCGGCCCAGTGGCCCAGCTGAGTCCCTTCCCAGCCTCAGTTTCCTCATCTGTAGCATGGGCGCGCCCACCGGGGCTGCCCGCGGGTCATTTGGGGATTGACGGGGGCTGTGTGGGCAGTGGCGGCTGGCGGGCAGACACCCTCCCTGAGCTGCCGCAGTTTTCCCAGGGGTGCTCGGCCCGGCCCTCTGGCCAGTCCCTCCACCGAGCCTTTGTCCAGGAAATTCGAGGTGGCAGGGAGAACGGATCTGCTCGAGGCCTGAAAGGGGCTGAGGCAAATGCTGTTGGCCCCTGACCCCGGCCCCCTAATCCCGGGGTTGAGGCCCTCACTGGGAGGGCCCTAAGAGATGGGCCAGGGTGTGACCCCCGCCCCAGGCACCAAGGGGGGCTTCCGGGTCAGGGTCACAGGGGCTTCAGGGAACACGGCTGCCCCATTGGCCACGTGTCTGGTCACCATCCCGCAGAGGCCCGTGGGAGAAACTGAGGGCAGGCAGAGCCCTTGGAAGCCCCCAGGCCCTGCCACCTCCAGGCTGGTGACCAGAGGCCAGCAGCTGCCCTCTCTGAGCCTGAAAATAGGAAGGTCACAGGCAGCCCGGGCATCTTGGAAGGCATCCCACAGCCATGCTGGGTGTTGGGCTCCTAACTGGCTCTGTGCCTCCGTGTACCCCTCTGGGCTGGGGGATGGCTAAGGATGGCTCCCGTGTCCCCTCTGGGAAAGCCCCAGGAGACCCTGGCCTGGAGTGTGGGAGAGGCTTTCTGACCAGACTGCCCTCCCCTGCTCTAGACTCCTCCATAACTCCCACTGTCTTCAAGACAGTTTCCCCACCTGGACAAGGGCCACAGAAACAGTGGCAAACGCTTTGGCCATTGAGCTCTGTGACTTGGGTTCAAATCTCAGTTCCCCCCACCCAGGGTGAGTCCCACTCCGTGGGCGTGGGTGTGGGTGAGCCGTCTTCCTTTCTGGGCCTCCCCCGGTGGTTACAGGGGATAGTAACACCAGGGTTGTTGTGAAGATAAAATGAGGAACTGCACTAATCAGGCTGAGCCCAGGGCTAGGCATACAGCAGGCACTCAATAGATGCAGCTCAGGACGGTGCTGACTTCAGCCCTGGCTCCAGTCCTGACCTTGGGCCACCGTGCAGGAGCATTTTGCCTCTTTTTGCTTCTACCGATCCGGCAGGGCTGGCTGAGGAGAAACTAAGACACTGAATAACCAGATGCTTGTTAAATGCTTGAGGAAGAACGGGGTGAAGGCATGAGGAGAGGGGGGTGTCCCTGCTTCTGGCAGCTGTGGCGACTTAGCCTTCCGGCTCCTTGGAGGCCGCCGCTAGGAGCCTTCAGTGAAGATTAAACGATTCTCCATCGCTGGCTGGGATGCATTCATTCGCACGCCCGGGCGCCCCTGGGCTCCCCAGTGGCCGCGTGTCTGTTCCACCCTGCCGAGCTGTTCCCCACGATCAATTTCAATTTGGCCTGGTCTCTGCCTCTGCAGCCTGGCCCTCCTCGGGGGCTGGGTTTGGGGAGGGGGACGTGGTGACTTCCTCAGCCTGCCCCACCAGGTCCCGAGCACCTGCGCCTGGTGCCAAGAGGGCTCTGCAGTTGCTGCCCCTTTCTGGGCCTCGGTTTCCCGGGAATAATGAAATGGGGGGAGGGAGCCTGGGGCCAGGCCTGTTTCATCGGACCTCCTGCATTTCTTGAGTGCCAACTGTGTGTCTGATCCCAGGCGGAATGCTGGGGACAAAGTGGGAACCAAAGTAGACAAAACTGAGCCGGAGTTAATCAGGGTAAGGGGACTCTCAGGCATTGGGTGGGGGGAGCACATGCAAAGGCCCTGAGGCAGCAGGAGCATAGGGCCCTGGAGGAGCACGAGGAGACCCGTGTGGCAGGAGCAGGTAAGGAGCGGGGAGCAGAGGGAGTGTGGATGAGCCTGGTGACAATATGACTCAATGCTAATCAACAGCCAACACTTATTTAGTGCCTACTATATGCCTCATCTCCCTCACAACTACCCTATGATCAACTACCCTATGATCTGGAAACTGAGGCCATGCGGGGGGCGGGGGGGCTGCTGGCCAAGTTTACTGACGGCGCAGAGCTGGGGTTTGGTCCCAGCTCAGATCTGTCCTAGAGTCCCAGGCAGGACGGGGGTGGGGATCGTCCGTCCCTCTGCAGTGGACTCTCAGCCAGCACCTCCCCACCCCCATCCATGTACCCCTCTCCTCACCCCACTATTCGGGGACTCCAGGCCCCCCACAATTTCTGAGGTGAGGAAGGACATAAATGGGGTCCGGAGTCGGTGGACTTTGGTTTGAACTCGCCTTCCCTTCTGGGTGACCTTGGGGCATGCCTGTCCCTTTCGTGCCTCGGTTTCCCCACCTTGTAACAAGAGACTGTGGGAGACTCTTCCCTCTCATAGTAAGGGCGGGGGTATGAAGCTCCACCTCTCCTGGCTGTGAACCCCGCCCCCCACCCTCGCAGCCCTGCTGCGGCCTGTGCACCTGGCAGGGGGCGACCCCCACTGTGCGCCCCGGGACCCCCCCCCCCGGGCCCCGACCCTGCTGTGCATCTGGCGGCCCCACGCCCTCCCTGGGCCCAGACCCCGGCTGTGTGCCTGGTGGCCCCGCGCTCTCCCCGGCTGTGCGCCCGGGGCCCCGCGCGCCCCCTGGGCTCCGACCCCGGCTGTGCGCCTGGCGGCCCGCGCCCTCCCTGGGCCCCGCGTGGCTCCGGCTCCGGCCGCCGCTAGGTGGAGCAAGGAGGCCGGTGGAGACGCGGCGCGGGCGGACACGCGGTCCGGAGCTGCGGAGGCCCTGAGCGGACGCTGCTGGGTGGACGCCCGCGACCCCTCCGCGCTCGAGCCCCCTGCCCTGCAAACAGCGGCCCTGAGAGGGAAGCGCCGCCCGCGGGCCGGACAGCCTGCGAGGGGTAAGCGCGGGAGCAGAAGGGGCGGGGTCCAGAGCGCGCGCGGTGAGGACCCGTCCGACCTTGACCCCCGACCCCCTGACCCGGCCGCCGCGCGGATGCCGGTGTGGGAGCCGGACGCACGGTTCAGACTCGGCAGCTCCCAGCGAACGTCCGCAGCCTGGCAGCGGCGCGAGTAGGCGGCTCGGGAGGCTGAGGCTGGGTGCCCGCCGGCGTGCAGGGGCTGCGAGGGTCCTTTTGAGTTAGGGCGCTGCTGAGGCTGGGTGGGTCTTCTCGGGTCCTCAGGGCTCCCTCCTCACCCCCAGGCAAGGACCCAGGTGGGCTTCTCTGAGGAGGTGGCGTTGCAGCTGAAACGTGGGGCACGAGGGATACTGGGCAGAGTGAGTGTCCTGCACAGAGCGGGCGGCTTCTCCCCGCCCCAAGGTGGACCGCAGGCTGGGCGGCAGAGGCAGAGCAGGGCTGCCTCCACCCCAGGCCTTTGTAGGCCACGAAGGGTAGGGAGGACTTGAGTTTTGTGCAGAGAGCACTGGGGAGCCATGGTGGGTGAGGGCAGGAGAGTGATATGGTCTAAGTTACTTTGTTTCCCAGCTCCCTCCGGCTGCCTGGGCCCAGGCAGGAGTGGGGGCCCAGTAGGGCCAGGGGGGAAGCTGGGTGGGGTCCAGGTGGGGCCTGGGCAGGGACGGAGCCGCAGGGCTCCAGCTGTGGACAACCAGAGTGGGCTCAGGTGTCAGCCACCGGCCCCCGGCTGTCCCCTGCTTGCCAGAGCCTCAGGGTCAGATCTGACCCTTGACTGGAACCCCAAGCCTGCCCCGTGCCCTCCTCCTGGCTCTGCCAGCTCCACCTGCCGCCTGAGGAGTGGCTTCTGGCTTCATCCTCTTTTTTTTTTTTGGAGTATAGTTGCTTTACAATGTTGTGTTAGTTTCTGCTGTACGGCTTCATCCTCTTGGAAGACCCATCTCTCAGAAAAGGAAACTGAGGCACAGAGGGTTTGGTCATTCACAGCACCTGTGGGGCTCCCTCTGTGTAATTAGCTCATCTGGGACCCCCTTTTGTGTAATTAGCACATGTGGGTCCCCTTTTGTGTAATTAGCACATATGGAGCTCCCTCTGTGTAATTAGCACATTTGGGATTCCTCTTCTGTACAATTGCCACATCTGCGGTGCTTCCTCTGTGCAGTTAGCACATTGTGGTCCCCTTCTGTGTAACGAGCATACCTGGGTCCCTCCTTCGGTATGATTAGCCCATCTGGTGGCCATTTCCCATGTCCTGGGCCCCAGGAAGGCCACATTGCCCTGGCAGCCATTCTTGTTTTCATTGTGGGGAGGTGTCCCCCCCAAAGCACCGGCTTCTATCCTTCCCCAGCATGCCATCTGCTGTGGGGTGGCACTGGGGTTCCAGCATCTTTCAGCCGCCCTGCTCCGCCCCTGAACCTTCTCCCCAGCCGCTTCTCTATACAGTTTCACGGCACTGAGAGTAAGGAATCTGGCCCCATAGGCCGCCCCTCCTCCTTGCTCACTCCGACCCAGCCATCCTGTTCTTCTTTGGAACAAATGAATCTTGTCCCTGCCTCAAGGCCTTTGCACAGGCCCGTTCCCTTCCCGTGTGTGATGACCCTTGGGCAATCAGGCGAAGGGCAGCCCCACTGGGCACACCCTCCCCCATGTGCCGACCCCGTTTTCACTTTCAGTTCAACAATATTTATTACAAAGAGGCTGGGGGATTGTGCCCCACTGCCTCCAGAAAGTCACGGTCGAGTACAGGAGGCAAATGTGTTTGAAAAAGGACGGCTTCATACACTGACGGAGTGAGCGGTACATTCTTACCCAGAAGACCCAGTGATTCTCTTGTTTCTAATTGAGGTGTAATTCACATACCACATACTTCATCCATTCAAAGTGTGCAGTTCAGTGTTTTCAAGTCCATTCACAGTGTGGTGCAACCATGACTTCTGTCTAATTCCAGAAAATTCCATCACCCCAAAAGAAACCCTGTCCCCATAAGCAGTCACCCCCCACCCTCTCCCAGCCCCTGACAACCAGGAACCCATGCTCTGTGTCTGTGGATTGGCCTGTTCTGGACGTTTCCCGTCAATGGAATCACACACTGTGTGTCCTTCTGTGTCTGGCTTCTCTCACTGAGCATCGTGGTCTCAGGGTCCGTCCACGTTGTAGCGAGTGTCAGGGCTTCTCTCCTTTCGTGGCTGAGTGATGCTCCCGTGTGTGGATATTCCCATTTTGTCCTGTCCTTTTCTCCGTGTTGGTCAGGGTGCTGATGAGATTCGTGTCTGAATATCGTATGTAGGCAGCCCGATTCGTTCCTTCCTCCCTGTGGGCCAGCACACCCAGGCCGGGTCCCACAGGGATCCGCCTCCTCCCTGACCCCCCCATCTGTCCCCATCTTGTACAACACACGTGGCATCTGCCCCTTCCCTCATCCGCGACTCTGCTCTGGGTCAGGCCGGTTAACTACCCCACACTGCCTGCTTCCTGGGGCAACCGGGGCACTTTTCAAAACCCCAAGTCAAACCGTGACTCTCCCCTGCCTAAGTCCAAGGCTCCCCACTGCCCTCAGGGTTAATCCGAATTCCAGGGCATGGTCGGACATTCCCGCGGCCACACGGTGAGGCCGGTGAGGCCGGTTGATCTTCAGGAGGGTCCCGGCTCGGATAGGAAGGGTAGGGTGGGCGACAGCTGGGGGATGTGGGATTGGCCCCATTTTCCTGGTAAGGAGACGGAGGTTCAGGGGATGCGGCATAAGTCGGGGTCCAGAGACACTTCTCAGCTGCACAAAATGATGTCAGCTGAAACCCTAGATGCCCAGAACCCGCTGCCCCCCGCCCGGCATTCCTGCCCGGAAGGAGTGGCCCTTGTGGGCGGCTCAGCGTCCTACCGCTGCTTCCGGAGGTGCTGAGGTGGGGAGGGGGGTTGTCAGAGACCCTCAGACCTGCGGGAACACCGCCGGCCTAATGAGGGTCCCCAGGGCCCCCGGCCGGCCTGCTGTCCCTCTGCCCCCACCCTAATGGGATTGAGACTTTTGAAGTTAATAGGAAACGAGGAGGCTCCCACGTAGAGAATAGAGGAGAGGGCTTAGAGGGGCCTTTGTGAGCCAGGCCGGCGATGATGAAAGCACCGTGAAATCCACGGTGTCACCGTTGCCCCGTGACCATGACAGGCTCCTCTACTTGAAGAAAAGAAGGGAAGAATCCCCAAACGTTTATATGTGTGCATGTGAACGTACATGTATGTATGTGCAATGGCAGCGGCCCCACCAGGTCCTGAGGCTGCATCCCTGAGGTGCCATGTCAGCAGAGGGCTCACCCCTGGGGCCCCTACACCAGGCACAGTGTCTGAGATACCAGGTAGTTTTAGCAGCCAGGAGTTCCAGGATTTTCAGTGCTGGGCCTGAGTCAGAGGCCATTCATCACCAAGGGCAGGGAGACCTGCCCGCAGCTCGCTGCTCCCTGCTTGCACGCCTCTGGAGACGGGAAGCTCACTACCTTGCAAGGCTTCTAGACAAGGCCTCCTTGCATGTGGCCCTGGGTGAGGGCGAAGTTGTGCCTTACCTGGGGTGGACTTCCAAAGTCAGGGAGGAATGGGACACAGGGCAGGAGGGCATGTCATGGTTTTAACAACATTATTGAGATACATACCTTACAGTTCATTCATTTAAAGTGTATGATTCACTTGTTTTACTATATTCACAAGGTTATGTGTCCATCAACACAGTCGATTCTAGAACATTTTCGTCCTTCCTAAAAGAAGCCCCGTCCCCATCAGCAGTCACCCCAACCCCTGACAGCCAGGAACCCACTCTCTGTCTCTGTGGATTTGCCTGTTCTGGACGTTTCCCATCAGCGGTATCACACACTGTGTGGCCTTCTGTGTCTGGCTTCTCTCACAGCATCGTGTTCTCAGGGTCCGTCCACGTGGTAGCGAGTGTGTCAGTGCTTCTCTCCTTTACATGGCTGAGTGATGTTCCCGTGTGTGGAGGGACCACGTGGTGTTTATCTCTTCACCACTGAGAGACACTTGGGCTGTTTCCCACTCTGTTGGAGTTTATGACAGGGATGCTGTTCTTTTTTTTTTTTTTTTAATCTATTTATTTATTTATTTTTGGCTGCGTTGGGTCCTCGTTGCTGTGCGTGGGCTTTCTCTAGTTGCGGCGAGTGGGGGCTGCTCTTCTTTGCGGTGCGCAGGCTTCTCATTGCGGTGGCTTCTTCTGTTGCGGAGCACGGGCTCTAGGCGCGTGGGCTGCAGTAGTTGTGGCACGTGGGCTCAGTAGTTGTGGCTCGCGGGCTCTAGAGCGCAGGCTCAGTAGTTGTGGCACACGGGCTTAGTTGCTCCGCGGCATGTGGGATCTTCCCAGAGCAGGGCTCGAACCCGTGTCCCCTGCATTGGCAGGCGGATTCTTAACCACTGCGCCACCAGGGAAGCCCAAGGGGATGCTGTTCTTGAAAGCCCTTTAATCATCCCTTGCCTTGTGCATGAAACCCTCACACAAGGTCAAGGCCCAACAAGGCCAAAAGCATAGTGCGGGTTGGGGCGTCTGCAGCTCCGGGAAAAAGCCTCATGCGGGGTCAGGGGCATGGACCCCGAGTCTCTCTGGGTGGCCCTGCCCTGACCCCGGTGTCTCCATTGGCCAAAGGGCTTTAACAGCACCTCGTTAGGTTCACGTCACACCGGAACAGCGCCTGTGCCCAGACCTGCTTTTCACTTAAAGGCAATTGCGCAGGGGGTCCCGGCTTGCATGCTCCCGCAGATGGGGGCCTCACCACCGCTCTTGTTGGAGGGCAAGCTGGGCATGTGGAGGGGGTGTCCCAGCGTCCACGACCCCTCGGTTTTCTGTCCAGAAATCCACGAAGGCCACTTTCCTCCTCTGGTCCCCGACCTTGGAGGGGTGGTCCCAGACGAGCGAGTTCGCACCTGCTGTGCAGACGTGGGGAGGGCAGGGGATGGGGTCCCTGAGCCCGGCCTGGGCGTGGGTAGCACCCACCTGATGCCTACAGCCTGGTGGGGGCACTAAAGCCCCCTTGTCCTCTGGCTAGGCAGCTGGCAGTTTCCGGGCCCTCCCTGGAAGCTGCCCCACTCTGCCTGGGGCGCCAGGTGACCTGTGTTCCAGTCCTCAAGGAGGAGGGGTTGCATAAGTCCCTGCCCTTGCATCCATTTCCTTCTTTTCCTGAAGGAGATCTCAGAGACAGAGTGGAGACTGCTGGACAGAGGCCAGAGAGGACGGGGGCCAAAGGCTACACAATGGGTGGGAGACACAGAGACACAGAGAGGGACAGACACAGAGGGACACAGGAGGAGCCGGGGCCGGGGACGATGTTGCCAGGCCAGCGGCCTCACTCCCGGGCCCCCTGAGCCCAGCAGCTCCCCGAACCCCACGCCCCGGCTGTTCGGGTGGTTCCGTTCTGTGGCCTTGGACGGACAGCCGCATGACTCCTCTGAGTCTGGGGTTGAGGGTGAGCTGATGCCGCCAGGTCAGGACCCCCGGGGGCCTAGGGGCTGCCTCATGTCCGCTCCCAGTGTCCCGAAGCTCCGGGGTGGCCCCATCTGTGAGCATCTGCCGTATGCCAGGCATGGCCGTAGGGACTCAGGAAAGGGCTCAGACACCACTGGGCTCTGCTGGGCCTGAGCGCCCCAGGCCCCCAGGAAGGGCCTCCTGGCCTGACTCTGGATCTAAGAGGGGGCCTTCTTTTTTTGGGGGGCTGCGTCATGCGGGATCTTAGTTCCCCGACCAGGGATTGAACCTGTGCCCTCGGCAGTGAAAGTGAGGAGTCCTAACCACTGGACCTCCAGGGTAGCCCCTAAGAGGGGCCCCTCTTAATGTCAGGTCCCAATATTTCAGACGGTGGAGCCCCAGGCACTGCCCTCGGCACGCTCACGGCATCTCCCCAGACCTCGCAGGGAAGGGTGAGAGGCTGAGGGTTCGCTGCAGAGGAGGGCAGAGGAGGGAGGGCCCAGACCTACAGATGTGCTGTTATGAATGGAATCGTGTCCCCAGAGAGATGTGTCCAAGTCCCAACCCCTGGAATGGAACCGTGTTTGGAAATAGGGTCCTTGCAGGTGTGATCAAGTGAAGATGAGGTCAATAGAGTGAACCCTCATCCAATGACTGGTATCATAACACATAATACGTGTGCATTCATTGAGCACCGACTTTGTGCTCTGGGTGTAGGGGAGCAGCAGGAAAAGAGAGACCTGTTCCCTTGGCCTCAGTTTCCGCCTTCAGACATCGGGGTAACTGGGTGGTTATGGGTCCAGTGAGTCTGTATTTGTAAAGCGCCTGGAACAGTGTGTGGCACAGAATCCACGTGCATTGTGTCTGAACATGAAATGAAATTTTAAAAGATAATAAAATAAAAATGAAGACAGAGCTGGTGCCTGTCCTCAGGGAGCCGGCAGTCTGTGAGCTCCAAAAGCTGCCTGGATCTCTCTCTGCCTCAATCTCTCCCTGTCTGTCTCGACAAGCTCTAAGGGAAGGAACAGGAGGCCTTCTCAGAGGAAGTGTCATTTGAGCTGAAAGGAGAGGAGTGTCTTGAGGTGACTTTAGGCAGAAGACACAGCAAGTGCAAAGGCCCTGAGGTGGGGCACAGCCAGGTGTGTTTGCAGGTCCTCTGGGCAGCTGGTGTGATGGGCAGTGGGGGAGGCTGGTGTGGGGAGGCCAGTGAGGGCTTGGGGGACCTCAGGGAGGAGTGTGGTTTCCCCCCGAGGTCCCTGGGGAACCATGGCAGAGTTTGGAGCAGGGGAAGGACATGATCCGATGGTGGGCCCATCAGGAGGGCCAGGCACGGAGGGCTGCCTGGAGGTGGGGGAAGGAGCCCAGGGCAGAAATCCTGCCAACAGGAACTTGGAGGAAAATTTCTCCTCCCCGACCTCGTTTCCTTGTTTCCCTCACTGTTTAAGGAATTGGAGGGAAGGGCCTGGGGGTGGGTTCCTGTGCCTGGTGGCGAGGGTCCTGGTGCCTGAAGCCACTCTCCATTGTGTGGGGGGGTGGCCCAGCTGAGCCAGCCGCCCCTTCCCGCCCTCAGCCCTTGTCTGACCCCTGAGGGAGCACCGGGCCCAGTGATGACCCCGGGCCTTGACCGGCTGCAGCCTGGGAGTCTCCTCCCCGTCCTGGGCAATAGAGGGGGGCGTGGTTTGCACACTGACCAGCGCGTCCCTGTGCCTGGCGTGGCAGTGGCTCTGCTTGGGGAACTGCCCCTTACGGGCTCCAGCACGGCCAGCCAGTCACCTCCACCTGCTGGGTCCTGCCGTGTCCAGTGTACAGAGGGGGAGACTGAGGCTGGGGCGCCGATCTTGGCCCGACTGCGTCTTGGGCCGTCCGGGCAGCGTTCGCTGATTCCCAGGCCCACCCCAGCCCAGAGCATGCATTTCTAACACCCTCTCCCAGGACACCGTTCCCTCCTCAAGTTTAGGACACGGTGGAGCACCTGGATTGAAATTCTCAGGCCGTGAGCACCGGCAGAGAAATCCATAATGTATTGTTTAGACAGATGCCTTTAAACTGCGGCGGGGTGGGGGGTGGGGATGGCAGGGAGGGGGTTTGCATTGGGAGGGTCACCCTTTCTTCCTGCACAAAGGTCAGCCACGGACCGTTGCCAAGGCAACGGCCGGCTTAAAGATGGAGGCTTAAGGAGAACAGACGATTCCCCTCCCCGAGGTGCCCCATGCGAGGGCCCTGGCTGTGAGCTCTGGGGGCAGGGGGCCCCGGGAGGCTGGGGGCTGGAGCACAGCGAGGTGGGGCATGGGGGCCCTGGGAGGAACGTGGGGACAGGGAAGATCCCAGCCCTGCCCTGGCTGGGGCTGGGGCCTGCTGAGACCTCCGTGAGCCTCGGTGTTCTTGGCTGTGAAGTGGGAGCAGCGGGACGCCCCCGCCCTGGCCTGGGCTGGTATGGAGTCACTTGCAGAGTCCCGAGCCCTGCAGCGGCTCAGACACAGCGGTCAGGGCCTGGGGCTTGGCTGGCGTCCCGGTCTCCCACGAGTGCATCCTGTCTGGGCAGTGCCCGGGGGGATGAGCTGGGGCTTGGGAGAGGCCAGGGGTCTCCTTCCCCACTTCCTGGGCCTGGGGCAGGGACCCAGCAGCCCCTCTGGGTCTGAAGCAGACGCGAGGCTCAGGTTTGCAAACCCGAGAGCAGCGATCCCGCTGGAGAAGGCCCCCCAAGAAGGACGGGTGCGCCTGGGACCCTCATCAGCAGCCACTTCTGACTCTGTGGGCTCTGAGGTCCTTCGCAGCCAGCAGGGGTGGACGTGAGCTGCCCTCAGCTTGGGGACCACAGCCGTGGCTGACATTACTTTTTCACTGTTACATAAAAACGGCATTGTCTGCACAGACCTCTCTCCCCGGAGAGAACTTTGAACACAGGTGCGAGCTTCCTGGCGGGCTACAGACTTCTACGACGGCTTTAGTTAGCAGTGACCATGCCTGACTTCTGCAATACAAAGAACAGAAATTAGGAAGGTAACCTTTTAATTGAGATGAACTTCACACAACGTAAAATTAATCATTTTAAGGCAAAAAATTCAGTGGGATTTTGTACATTCACAAGGTTGTGCAACCATCACCTCTAATTCCAGAACATTCCATCACCCCAAAAGGAAGCCCGTCCTCATGCGCAGTCAACCCCCCCATCCCCTCCCCCAGCCCCTGACAACCAGGAACCCACTCTCTGTCTCTGTGGATCTGCCTGTTCTGGACGTTTCCCATCAATGGAATCACACACTGTGTGTCCTTCTGTGTCTGGCTTCTCTCGCTGAGCATCGTGTTCTCAGGGTCCATCCACGTTGTAGCAGGTGTCAGAGTCTCCATCCTTTTTTTTTTAAATTACCTCCAAGATACCTTTTTTTTTTTTTTTTTTTTTTTTTAAATTTATTTAGTTGTGCCAGGTCTTAGTCGAGGCAGCCGTGCTCCTTAGTTGTGGCTCACCAGCTCCTTTAGTTGTGGCAGGCGGGCTCCTTAGTTGCAGCATGCATGTGGGATCTAGTTCCCTGACCAGGGATCAAACCCAGGCCCCCTGCATTGGGCGCACGGAGTCTTACCCACTGGACCACCAGGGAAGTCCCCAGAATCTCCATCCTTTTTAAGGCTGAATAATATTCCACTGTGTGTATGGACCACATTTGTTTATCCATCATCCATTGATGAACACTTGGGTTCTTTCCACCTCTTGGCTGTTGTAAAGCACGCTGTTGTGAACATGGGTGTGCAAATATCTTTTTGAGACCCTGCTTGCAGTTCTATTGGGCATACACCCAAAGGTGACCCAGAAGTGGGATTGCTGGTTCACATGGTGAGTCAATGTTTAATTTTGGGGGACCGCCATCCTGTTTTGCACAGCGGCTGCCTGTGACATGCTCCATCAGCCATGAACCAGCACCCAGCCAGCCTGGCTGCTCTGCGTTGTGGCAGAGATGCTATATTTGGTCACTGAGCTTTTACTTGCTGTTTTCATAATAAATGCAGATGTGGGGCACCGGCCTCTGTGGTGTCTCCCTCTGTAGGAGAGACGGTTTGGAGAGAGGCCTGCGTGCGGGCTCCCCATCGGGGGGAGCTCCGAAGCGGCATTTTGGAGGGTGCTCCCACGTGCTGCAGCCACTCAGCGTCCCCTGGCCCTGGCCTGGTCGTCCTCCTGCGCTGTGCGCCCAGAGCTCTGCAGGGTGACTGGGTATACGGTTTTCTGGGGCAGCCGTGGCAAATGACCACAAACTGGGTGGCTTCAAACAATAGGATGTAGGGCTTCCCTGGTGGCGCAGTGGTTGAGAACCCGCCTGCCAATGCAGGGGTCACGGGTTCGAGCCCTGGTCCGGGAAGATCCCACATGCCGCGGAGCAACTAAGCCTGTGCGCCACAACTACTGAGCCTGTGCTCTAAAGCCCGCGAACCACAACTACTGAGCCCGCACGCCTAGAGCCCGTGCTCTGCAACAAGAGAAGCCACCGCAATGAGAAGCCCGCGCACTGCAACAAAGAGTAGCCCCCGCTCGCCGCAACTAGAGAAAACCTGCACACGGTAACAAAGACCCAATGCAGCCAAAAAAAAAAATAAATAAATAAATAAATAAATTTATAAAAAAAACACCCCAAACCAATAGGATTTATTTCCTTCCAGGTTTGGAGGCTCCAGGGGATGGTCCTTCCCGCCTCTTCCAGTGTCTGGTGGTTTCTTGATAATCCTTGGCGTTCCTTGGTTTGAAGCTGCATCATCCTGATCTCTGCCTCTGTGGTCACGTGACCACTCCCTGTGCATCTGTGTCCAAGTGTCCCTCTTCTTACAAGGACACCAGCCATCAGGGCCCCCCTCATCCGGTGTGACTTCATCTTAGCTTGATCACGCCTGCAAAGACCCGATTTCCAAATAAGGCCCCGTTCACAGGTCTCGAGGGTTGGGACGTGGACCTATCTTTCCAGGGAACACAAGGCAACCCACAACGCTCAGGGATGAGAAGACCCACCTTTAGAGATTAGAATGGACTCTAAAGTTGTGTAAATTTCGTGTAAATGCCACTGGGGGAAAATCAAGCAGATCCTTATATGACAATAACTTCTGGCTAGAGAAGCCTGGGGAGACATGAGAACTGAAACGTGAAATCCTAGATGGGGTCCAGGAGCAGAAAGAAGTGGAAAAATGGGTGAAATCAAAGAAAGGCTGGTTTCCTTGTTAGGGATGCACCCCCTCCCCCCATCAGAGGTTCCCATGGGGATCTGGGTGTCGGAACACAACGCACTGCCTTTGCAAATTTTCTCAGAATCTCAAATTATTCCACAGTAGAAAGTTCACTTGCAAAAGACATCCTTGGACTTCCCTGGTGGCGCAGTGGTTAAGAGTCCGCCTGCCAATGCGGGGGACACGGGTTCAAGCCCTGGTCTGGGAAGATCCCACATGCCACGGAGCAGCTAAGCCCGTGCGCCACAACTACTGAGCCCATGTGCCACAACTACTGAAGCCTGCGTGCCTAGAGCCCGTGCTCCGCAACAAGAGAAGCCACCGCAATGAGAAGCCTGCACACTGCAACGAAGTGTAGCCCCCACTCGCCACAACTAGAGAAAGCCCACGCGCAGCAACGAAGACCCAACGCAGCCAAAAATAAATAAATAAATTTATTTAAAAAAAAAAGAAAAAGAAAAAGACATCCTTGGGTCATTCGTAGATCCATAAAGTCCCAGAAGAAATTTCAGATAAGTTTCTTTTTAGTCTTGGGATGAGGGAATCCTGTCCAAATCTGCTCTAAATGCCAGAAACCATCAATAAAAAACACTCAGAGATCTGACCACTGAAAAGTTTACAACAAATTACGTACGTGTAACCATTGGGACACACAATTAATATCCTTAATATACAAACCTCTGCTGTGAATCAACAAAGACCAACAACCCAGGAGAAAAATGGGCAAACTCAGTGAAAATGCAGTTCTCGATGGGAGTGATGTTCAGCCCAACAGCCAAAGACGTCACCCAAAAGGAGGTGCCTTTTTGTGTGTGTGTGTGTGTGCGTGTGTGTGTGTGCGTGTGTGTGTGTGTGTTTTGGACGGGGCTGCATGACTGATAGAGATTTAAACTGGCTACACTGTATGTATCCTTCATATATTATATATATGTTATATATTGGTAAAAACACATTTTTTTTTACCAATGTCCTGAGTCATCTATTTTTAACATTTTTATTGGAGTACAGTTGATTTACAATGTTGTGTTAGTTTCAGGTGTACAACAAAGTGAATCTATTACACATATACATATATCCACTCTTTTTTTTTTTAATTTTCTATTTCTTTCTTAGATTGACTATTGATTAATTTTTTTTAAATTAATTTATTTATTTTTGGCTGTGTTGAGTCTTCGTTTCTGTGTGAGGGCTTTCTCTAGTTGCGGCGAGCGGGGGCTACTCTTCATCGCGGTGCGCGGGCCTCTCACTATCGCGGCCTCTCCTGTTGCGGAGCACAGGCTCCAGACGCGCAGACTCAGTAGTTGTGGCTCACGGGCCTAGTTGCTCCGCGGCATGTGGGATCTTCCCAGACCAGGGCTCGAACCCGTGTCCCCTGCATTAGCAGGCAGATCTCAACCACTGTGCCACCAGGGAAGCCCTCCACTCTTTTTTTTTAAAAATAAATTTATTTATTTATTTATTTATTTTTGGTTGTGTTGGGTCTTCGTTTCTGTGCGAGGGCTTTCTCTAGTTGCGGCGAGCGGGGGCCACTCTTCATCGCGGTGCGCGGGCCTCTCACTATCGCGGCCTCTCCTGTTGCGGAGCACAGGCTCCAGACGCGCAGGCTCAGTAGTTGTGGCTCACGGGCCCAGTTGCTCCGCGGTATGTGGGATCCTCCCAGACCAGGGCTCGAACCCGCGTCCCCTGCATTGGCAGGCGGACCCTCAACCACTGCACCACCAGGGAAGCCCTCCACTCTTTTTTAGATCCTTTTTCCATATAGGTTATTACAGAGTATTGATTAGAGTTCTCTGTGCTATACAGTAGGTCCTTATTAGTTATCTATTTTATATATAGTCTGAATCATCTATTTTTAAAGGTTTAACACATGCTCAGTGAAATAAGTCAGAGAAAGACAAATACTGTTCGATCTCACTTCCAATGTGGAATCTGAAACAAAAACCAAGCTCAGGGCTTCCCTGGTGGCGCAGTGGTTAAGAATCTGCCTGCCAATGCAGGGGACAAGGGTTCAAGCCCTGGTCCAGGAAGATCCCACGTGCCACGGAGCAACTAAGCCCGTGCGCCACAGCTGCTGAGCCTGCGCTCTAGAGCCCGCGAGCCACAACTACTGAAGCCCACATGCCTAGAGCCCGTGCTCCGTGACAAGAAAAGCCATCGCAATGAGAAGCCTGTGCACCGCAACAAAGAGTAGCCCCAGCTCACCACAACTAGAGAAAGCCCATGCCAGCCATAAATAAATAAATAAATTAAATAAATTAAAAAAAAAAAAACCAAGCTCATAGATGCAGAGAACCAATGGGTGGGTGTCCGAGGGGGTGTGGTGGAGAATTGGGTGAAGGGGGTCAGAGAGTACAAACTTCCAGTTACAAGATAGGTAACTTACAGCTTGCTGACTATAGTTAACACTGTATCCTGTGTTTGAAAGTTGCTGATAGAGATATTTAAAGTTCTCATCACAAGAAAAAAATAATTTGGGACTTCCCTGGTAGTCCAGTGGTTAAGACTCCAAGCTTCCACTGCAGGGGGCGAGAGTTAAATCCCTGGTCGGGGGAACTAAGATCCTGCATGCGGCACAGCATGGCCAAAAAAAAGAAAAAAAAAAAAAAAAAAAGCAAGAAAAAATAATTTGTAGCTAAGTGTGGAAGGAGGTGACCTAGACATCGTGGTGATCATTTCATAATATGCACAAATGTGGAATCATTAGGTTGTACGTCTGAAATTAGCACAATGTTATATGTCAATTATTATATCTCAATTTACCAAAAAAAAGGCAACATAGAAAAAGTTTAAATGCGCTGGAGAGCACGTGGCCCCACATGTCAACACGAGCACGAGTCCTTGACCCAGTGGTTCCACTTCTAGAAAAGCGTAGTCCGAGAGTCACAGCAGTCAGTGGGCGCCGTGTGTCTGGGGCTGCATCCCCGCCAGCGACCTGCATGTTCATATCCAAGGAACCCAGGGACTCACCTCTGTGTGGAGGGGATCCCGAGCAGCCACTGTAAACGAGAGTATCCAGCGGTGAGGGATATTGTCCTTGATATGCTGGTGTCAAGCTCACCAAACAGCATGTAAAACACTTAGGAGGCGCCCCAGCAATTGCCGTGTTTATCCCTGGCGTTCATCCCAGAGAAATGAACATTCACGTCCTGCACACAGTCTGTGTACAAATGTGCAGGGCACATTTTCGAAAGCCCCCAGTGGGAACCAACCCAGATGCCCTCAAGAAATGACTGGCCGTGCCGGCTGGGACGTGCACGCCATGGCGTGTTCCTCGGCCATGGGGATGGGCGACACGGTGCAGGCCTCTCCTGGGTACTGCGCTAAGCTCCAAAGGCTCCAAGCTGCATGGCTGCATCTATAGAACATTCTCAGGATGACAGAGACAGAGAACAATCGTGGTGCTGGGTGGGGGGGTGGGGTGGGTGAGGCATGGATCTTGACTGGGGTGATGGTTACAGGAATCTACACAGGAGATGCAGTGATACAACCGATACAAAGAAGTCTACACACGCCCGACATTATGTAGCACCTTAGCATCAGATTCCTGGTTTTGACCGTGGAGGGAAGCTGGGTGATGGGTAGACGGGCCTCTCCGTACTGTCTGTGCATGTTGATGTGATTCTGTCATTAGCTCCAAATAAACAGTAGAAAAAAAAAAAAAATAAAGCAGCATAAAAAATATCCTGTTCGTGTAAAAACACACAGGCTCCCTGATGGGGTGTTCCTGGGATGGTGACATCCATCCGGTCTGGGGGAGTGTCTCCTTTCTCCTTTTTCTGAATGTTTACAAAGTTTTTACACAAGGAGGTATTTTTACCATACAAACAAACAACAAAAAAAAGCAGTTTTTAATTTTTGGAAAATACACGCCTATATTTTGGGCAGCCTGTGTGTGTGTGTGTGTGTCATGTCCTTCAGCGCCCGGATGGATGACTGGAAGCCGTCGTTATACGTGGTCTCCGCAGACCCGACAGTCTGTGATTTTCCAGTTGTCACCGTTTCCCAGAGGAGGGTCACGCAAGGGCAGTGATAACCCCTGCTCCGACAGGGAGTTAGTGTCAGTGCCGGGCCGGGGTGCAAAGCTGGCTCCTGGATGCCTGCCCTTTCGCCTGTGGGCTGGCCAACTCCCGGCTCTCCCCGTGGCTCGTTGCCCATTACAGACACTTCTTGTCTTCTTACTGCTTGTGACAGTGGGACACCAGCATCGGAGAAGGTGTGAAAAGCACAGAAAAGCACTCCAGACCAAGCCACAAGCTCACCCGAAGTTCTCCTCCCAGGACCCACACTGGCACCGTGGGGTGTGAGCCCCTGGCCCCACCATGTCCGTGTGTGTGTGTGCGTGCGTGTGTGCGTGTGCGTGTATGTGTGTGTGTGTATCTGAGCGCCTGTGTGCACACGCTCATCCACTTTTCTTTTCCCGATCGGAGGTGTTTTGCCTGCTGATTCGTAACCCGTTTAAAGCTTAACAATGTTTCGCCATCGTGGCCCTTTCCCCACGTGGATTGTTCTCCTGGGACAGAATTTTTGGTGTCTATACCGTCCTCCTTCCGGTCAGGGCCGTGGCTTGACGCTCGCTGGGACTTTTCCCAGGGGGCCAGCCCCTGCCCCCCGAGGGCTCTGGACAGATGTCACCTAATTGCCCTCCAGGAGGGCGGCTCAGGTCCGCATGCCTGCTGGCCGGGCAAGGCCGGGTGGACCTCCTTTTTCATCTTGGTCGATTTAGAAAGCCCCAGAGGTAGGTGGTTACTCTAACTTGTGTGCGATCACGGGCGATGCGATCCTTTTTTCTCCCCCCACCCCGGGTATCTTTAGTGGTTGTGTGTCTTCTGACACCTGCTGCCTTGTCTCTGGTCCATTTTTTCCTCTGGGTCTTTGTCTCCTTCCTTCTGGCCAGGGCTGAGCTCTCCCATCTGGTTTGGATGGTGGGAGAGAGGTGTGGCGGTGCTGAGCGGTGTGGTTTGGGGGTGGCAGGACATTCTGTCTTCTTTCTCGATGGCCCCAGGATGGCCCTGGGCCCTGTGGGCAGAGATGGCCTGTATCTGCAAAGTGGAGGGGACGAATGAATGGGGCTGGCAGGTTGGCTGCGCACCCCGTTCTCCTGCCCAGGAAGCCCCACGTGCAGGCCAGAGAGCCGCCGGCACCCCCCCCCCCGCTACCCCAGCCCCCCTGCCCACTGCTCCAGGCAGGAAATTCCGTGCCGTGTTCTGAGTTTGTTTCCCTTTGGCTGCAAGCAGAATGTTGCTTCCTTTAACCTTCTGGAAATTTTCCTGCAGATTACATTCAATCCTCCCTGAACAGCCCCTGAACATTGACCCACAGCAAGCAGGCAGAGCTCCCTGATCCGATGTGGAAGGGAGGGCAGACTGGCGCCTGGAGGGGGACTCTGGTGGGCTGAGAGGGGATGAGATGGGCCGGGAGGGACTGAGTGACCTGCCCCGGGGAGGGGGTGACCCGCCGCTGCTCGGCTTGTCGTATGACAAGGGGACAAGGCCCAGGCCTCGGCGTCCAACCCCGGACACGCCGTGCGGGCCAGTGCTCAGCGGGACCCCAGGCATGGGGGTGGGGAGGAGGGCAGGTGGGGGCACAATGGGCCGCTGAACCCTCCCCCGGGGTCTGGTTCTCCCGAAATCGGATGGACACGGTTGCAGAAAGCCGCGGCCTGTGGCGCGGTGAGGAGCCGCGCGCACAATGCGGACTGTCGTCCCGAGTTTTCTGCCGTCCCCGCCTGCTGTCTGCCATCCCTGCAGCCGCTGTGGAAAGCGGGGACCAAGGGCCCTTCCTGGCTGGCTGTCTTTGTCGCTGTTCTGTGTGTCCCTTGGGGGAGACAATAAGGGACACCTTCCTTTCCACCCTCTGAACTAGGCGGGGTGACAGCTCTTGGCCGATGGCGGTCACAGTCAGACCCTCGTTGTCCGGGCCCTGGGGGGCTCTCAGGGGAGCAGCGGGGGAGGGGTCCTCGCAGCCCCTCCGGCCAGCTCCGCGGGTACCGGCCACACCCCTGCCCAGCAGCGTCCTGACCCTTGATTGGTGTGTTTCCCTCGGGGGCACGGGGTCTCCCTCCACGCACAGTGACAGGGACGGTGCAGGCAGTGACCAGCTGTGACAGGGGCTGGCAGCAGGGTGGGCTTGGGCGGAGGGCGGGGGGCGATTATCTGACCACCAAGGATCGTGGCTCCGATCTGGGTGACCAGGTGGGAGGGGGGCTCTGGAACCCCCAAGCCCAGCTCAGGCCAACCCTCTGAGCTGCCTGGTGCAAAATTATAGAAAATGCAAAATTACAGAAAGGCGCTGAAAAGAAATGAGGGCAGACCCAACTTCCGAGACGCTTGGAGAGCAAAGACTCAACAAGCAGCGGTGAGTCTTATTTTTTTTTAATAAGCAGCCCTCTGTCCCCCATCAGCCTGTTCCGGAAGTTACCAGGCACTGCACATTTCCAACCAGAGCCTCCGGTTGTCGGGGCAGAACCCGCGGTGGGGTTGCAGCCTGGAGGTGCCAGCTGTTCCTCCCCTGACCTCCAGAGAAGCCTGGCAGCGTGGGGACCACGGCTCCTCGTGCTGGCCTGGCCTCCCTGCTAAAAACCTGTAATGGTTACACAGAGCCGGGATCGATGAATAAAACACGAGGCCGGGCGTTGGCGTTTCCTCTCCTCCGGTGAATGCATAATCAGTGCAAAACAGCAGGGACGTGGGGCTGTGCGTGGAGGGGCCGCACCCCAGCGACTAGCCGTGATTCACACCCGAGGGCTGATTGTCTCGCCGGCTGGTCCTTGCTCTGGTGCACCTCTGGGGACCGGGGGTCCGAGGTGTGCAGTAGGTAGCTGGCCACCCCGTACCCCCTCAGGGCCAGGCTGCGCCCCCCTTCCTCAGTGTGGTCTGTATTCCTTTTTTTTTTAAATTAACTTTTATTGGAGTATAGTTGATTTACAGTGTTGTGTTAGTTTCAGGTGTACAGCAAAAATAATCAGTTATACATTTATACATATATCCACTCTTTTTAAGATTCTTTTCCCATATAGGTCATTACAGAGTACTCTGTACAGTTCCCTGTGCTCTACAGCAGGTTATCTATTTTACGCATAGCAGTGTGTGTATGTCAATCCCAGTCTCCTAATATATCCCCACCCCCACCTGGGGTCTGTATTTCCTGGAACTGGGGCTGCAGGTTGGGGGAGGAGGGGAGAAGCTGGATGTCTGGGCCCCGCTTGCACACAGAACGGCTTTCTGGGCTGAGAGGTGGTGGCTGTTCCCACTGGGGGGCTGGGGAGGGGTTCCCTGTCTCTGTGAAGCCCGGGGTGGGGTGTCATGGCCCCGCCTATGGAGAACATCTTCCGACCAGCAGAGCAGGGCCCGTCGGGTGCCCCGGCTTGCGGGACAAACTCCCCCCCTGAAGTGGTCCCTGAAGTTCTTTTTTTTCCATTGAAGTGAAACTTGCATAAAGTGAAAGTAACCATTTTCAAGTGAACAGTTCAGTGGCATTTGTTGTTGTACAACTATCACCTCTATCTAATTCCAGAACATTCCATCACCCCAAAGGAAGGCCCCCCCCCATGTCCCCATCAGCAGTGACCCCCACCCCCTCCCCAGCCCCTGACAACCAGGAACCCGCTCCCTGTCCCTGTGGATCTGCCTGTTCTGGACGTTTCGCATCAGTGGGGTCTCACGCTGGATGGCTGCAGATTCTCGGTAAGCAGGCCCCAGATGCTACGGCTCACGCTTTCACTAAAGTTACCGGTCGTCTCTCTGAAACCCCCTTTCGGCCGACAGCCTGGGTTCCTACTCGCTGCACCTGCAGCCTCTCCGGACAGGGTCCCTCTGGCACACACACACATCTGTGTGCAGCACTGCCGGCTGCAGGGGGTCATCTGCGCTCCTGCAGGGCCCAGCGAAAAGGCGCAGGTGAGGCCGCGGTGCGCGGGTGGGAGGGCTCGCCGCACCGGGAGACCCTGAGCCCGGGAGGCCGGACCCTGGAGCTGCTGCGGGCGTGGGAATCTCGGGACGTACAGCAGAGCTTTTGCACAGGCCTGGGCGGGAAGGACCAGGCTTCCAGCTCCCAGGAGCGCACCAGGTACGCAAATTGCATCACAGAAACCTGCTTCCAAACACGAGTGAAACCCATCATCTGCCTGGAGGTGAAAATGTAAGTAGTTTCAAAACTGCGTCAGGGCCGGGAGACGGGCGCCTCCGTGTGCTGCCTGGGGCTGGGGCGAGGTGGGAGTGGGGGTGTGTGGATGCCTGCGGGTACAGAGGGACCCCCGACTCCCAGCCCCAGGTCAGGGCGGGCCCTGGTCCAGGGTGGAAGGATTAGTGGCTCTATGGGACCGGATGTGCAGCGTGCAGCGCAGGCCTTAGCCGGGCGCCCACTGCCCATGAGAGAATGACCCCTTGGCCGCCCCCAGGACAAACCGGGCTGACTGCTTCACAGGCCAAGGAACGCCATGCTTGTAAAGAATTTTCTGGACCTTTTATCATTGTTCTATTATTAATAGACTTTATTTTTTCGGACAGTCTTAGAGTCACAGAAAAGTTGCAAAGACGGCGCACAGTTGCCATGTGCCCTGCCCCCAGTGCCCCCCAATGATAGACAGCATCTTACCGTGTCCTGGTACGTCGCTCACAACTAACAATCCCACACTGACTGCTGTGTCAGGGTTCGTTGAAGCCCACATGCTCTCTGCCCCAGGACCCTGCAGGGTCCCCCGAGACGCCCAGGCCTCCCGTCTCCTGGGGCCCTCTGGGCTGTGACGGTTTCTCAGATGTGCCTTGTTTGGAGCCCTGGGCAGTCGTGAGGGGAACGGGTCAGGAGTTATGTGGACGCCCCTCTCTTGGGGTTTGCTGGTATGTTTTTCATGGTCAGACTGGGGTGATGGCTTTTTGGGAGGAAGATCAACACATCATACGTACCAAGGGTCCATAAAAGCAATTTTTTTAAAATTTATTTTTGATTGAAGTATAGCTGATTTACAGTGTTGTGTTAATTTCTGCTGTACAGCAAAGTAATTCATTTATACACATACATTCTTTTTTATATTCTTTATATTCTTTTTTATATGCTATCACAGGATATTGAATATAGTTCCCTGTGCTATACAGTAGGACCTTGTTGTTTATCCATCCTATCTATAATAGTTTGCATCTGCTAACCCCAAACTCCCAATCCATCCCTCCCCCACACCCCTCCCCCTTGGCAACAACAAATCTGTTCTCCATGACTGTGAGTCTATTTGTCTGTTGTAAATACATTCATTTGTATCATATTTTAGATTCCACATATAAGTGATATCATATGGTATTTGTCTTTCTCTGTCTGACTTACTTCACTTAGTGATAATCTCTAGGTCCGTCCATGTTGCTGCAAATGGCGTTATTTTGTTCTTTTTTATGGCTGAGTAGTATTCCATTGTGTATATGTACCACATCTTCTTTATTTATTCATCTGTCAATGGACATTTGGGTTGTTTCCCTGTCTTGCCTACTGTAAATAGTGCTGCTATGAACATAGGGGTGCATATATCTTTTTTTAAAATTAATTTAATTAATTAATTTATTTATGGCTGCATTGGGTCTTTGTTGCTGCGCATGGGCCTCCTCTAGTTGCGGCGAGCGGGGGCTGCTCTTTGTTGCGGTGCGCGGGCTTCTCATTGCAGTGGCTTCTCTTGTTGCAGAGCACGGGCTCTAGGTGTACGGGCTTCAGTAGTTGTAGCATGCGGGCTCAGTAGTTGTGGTTCGCAGGCTCTAGAGCGCAGGCTCAGTAGTTGTGGCACACGGGCTGAGTTGCTCCGTGGCATGTGGGATCTTCCCGGACCAGGGCTCGAACCCATGTCCCCTGCATTGACAGGTGGATTCTTAACCGCTGCGCCACCAGGGAAACCCCATATATCTTTTTGAGTTAGAGTTTTCTCCAACTTAATTCCCACCAACAGTGCAGGAGGGTTCCCTTTTCTCCACACCCTCTCCAGCATTTGTTATTGTAGGTTTCATAAAAGCACTTTTTAAATTACAAAGTTTTTAAGTGGTAGAAATTTTGGAGAGAACTCAGAAAAGAGAGCAGAAAATATCCACTAAACTAATTACACATATACAAACATATGTGTAAAATATAAAGTGTATATGTATATATTTTTAAAATAAAATATATAAATTAAAAGGTTGAGACCATAGCATAATACTGCTTTTAAAACAAAACAAAACAACTTTATTGAGACATAATTCACATATCATACAATTCACGTATTTAGAGTGTACAATTCAACGGTTTTTGGAATATTACATTATCAATTTTTTAAAAAAAGCGTGTCAAATATATTTAACATAAAATGTGCCATTTTAACCACTCGCGTCGGCACCAATTCTTGGTGTTATTTTTTAAAATTGACTATTTGGAGTTAGTCCCTATTTTTAATTTCCCACGCAGGGTAACAATACCTTTCTCACGAGTTTATTAGCCATTTGTGATTCTTTTCTTATTGGCCTCCTGCTCATCTGTACGGAACGCCCCTTTTTCTTGGGGACCTGCTGATTCTCTGCAATAGGGTGATGGAGCCTTTCCCAGCAAAGCTCTGCAAACACCCTTCCTGGGCGACAGCACTGCCTGTGTCTCCGTCCTCTGCACTGCAGCCTGGCTCCCGGTCCTGGGAAGTAGGTCAGGGTTTCAGTTCATGGTTTACTTCCAAGGACTCTGGGAGCTGTTGAGAGGATGGTTAAAAGAACAACTTGGGAACGGTTGAACAATAAGCATTGTTAGTTTCCTGTTGGGCTTAGAGCTACACCGGTTGGTGTGCGGCTGCCGCGTGGGAACCGGCCGGCTGGTGGTTCTCAGTCCCCCACCCGGGGTCCTGCACTCGTGGTGTGTCCTCCTCAAACGGCTGCTCGGCACTTTTTGCAGCACCTCCTGGTGCCCCTACTCGGGCAGGAACATGTGAAGCGTTTCGATAAGCAGACTGTGGTTTTATTGTTTAGGACAGGCTGTCATTGAAGCATTAGGTTCTTGGAGCCAGAGGGAGCTCTGCGTGACCCTGAGGCTGATTATCTGGGGCTTCTCACCGTAGGGCCCCCGCGTTTCCAACGGCGGCTGGAACAAGTCACCACAGTCTTGGTGACTGAAAACCACACAGCTTGGTTCTCTGACAGTGCTGACGTCAGGAGTCCGACTCGGGTCTCACGGGGCTGAATCCAGGCGTGGGCAGGGCTGGTCCTTCCAGAGGCTCCAGGGGAGCAGGGGTTCCCGCCTTTTCCAGCTTCTAGAGGCGCCGCATCCCTGGCTCGCGGCCCCTCCTCCATCCTCACAGCCAGCAGTGCAACATCTCCCGTCTCCCTCGGCCTCAGACCCTCCCGCCTCCCTCTTGTGAGGACCCTCACCATGTGAGATGACATGTCCACAGGTCCTGGGACCAGGGTAGGGACACGCCTGGGAGCTGTGTTCTAACACCTGCTCTGGAAATTGTGGATGTTCTTTCTGTCTGGGCTCTCAGCAGCCATCTCCGTGGCCTTGAGACAAACTGTATACAAAGCTTTTGTGAGCTGGGCAGGCCGAGGGTCTGGGGAATGCTGGGCGTGGCCAGGGGGCAGACGCAGAGAGCCCCTCCACCCCTAGGCCTCCCCCAGGGACCCAGACCGAGGCCCGGGCCTCAGAGTGTGGGCCCTGGGAGACTAGATGGGGCAGGGAGCCACCTGGGCCCCTGCAGGCTGGCTCTGAGAATCCTGCCGAGAGAGGGGCTGCACCCTGGTGCCCGAGTTGGAGGACCGGGGAGCGGGCACTGCAGCGGTGTCCGTCCCTGCAGTGCAGGGCCTGGGGTTTGGGAGCCGCTGGGCCCACGCAAGCCTCTCTCCTGGTCCTGGCGTGTGGTTCCAGG
Organism: Eschrichtius robustus; assembly: GCF_028021215.1. Classification (NCBI taxonomy): domain Eukaryota; kingdom Metazoa; phylum Chordata; class Mammalia; order Artiodactyla; family Eschrichtiidae; genus Eschrichtius; species Eschrichtius robustus. Next base: position 178,700,321 of record NC_090825.1, on the reverse strand, counting down.
TCGATCTTTGAGCTGCCCCAGCCTCTCTGCCGTTTGGAAACGGGGTCATTGCCACAGAAGCTGACAACCAAGGGGCGGGACCCCTGGCTGGGCTCTGGGGGTCAAGGTGGCCCCGGGGCCTCGGCATCACTGTCGTGCGCACAGCCGGGGGTGGGGCCCCCACGGGAGAGCAAAGCTGCCCCAGCGGCGCCCTCACATCCCACGGCGGAGCTCACGGGGCAGCTGCGGGGGAGCAGGTGTGGAGCAGGTGTCCCAGCGCGGGAGGTGAGGGTGGGCGCCGGGCCAGGTCCAGGCAGCGGGAAGGAGCGCGCAGGTGCCCGGCCGGCCCTTGAGATCCCAAGCGAGATGCCCTAGCGCCTCGTCCCGACGTGAGAGGTCACATGGCCAGGTGGGGCTGCCAGGACGACGGGGCCTCGTGCCGCGTGCCCAGGAAGGAGGGGAGAGAACGGTCTGGGCGCTGGCGCTGGCTTCGGTCGCACGTGGACTCGCGTCCTTAGAGTTCAGGTTTTGTTATCGATTGAACTGTGCCCCCCAGAAAAGCTCAGAAGTTGAAGTCCTGACCCGGCACCTCAGAGTGGGACCTGAGTGGGAACGGGGTCTTTGCGGGAGCAGCTAGTTAAGGGGAGGTCACACGGAAGCAGGTGGTCCTAATGCAGCAGGACTGGTGTCCTTATGAGGGGGGATGTTTGGACACAGACGCACAGGGAGGCGCCGTGTCCCCCGGAAGCCGGGAGAGAGCGGGGGTGGGGGTGGGGTGCAGGTGGTCCCTCGGCAGGAGCCAGCCTGGGACCCCTGATCTCAGGTGTTGTTTAAGCCTCCCTGTTCGTGGTGCTTTGTTACGGCTGCCCTTTAACCGAACACGGGCATTGATTTTTACTATTATTGCAGAAGGCATGCCCGTTGTCCACGTCCCTCCCTCACCGGGTCAGGGGAGAGCCCGGGGTGGGCACTGTCATCGGCTCGGCTCGGTGTGTGGCTTCCCCAGGTGGCCACGGGGCTGGGCTGCTTGGGGGCTGGGACCTGGCCGTCCCCACGCCTGCTGCTGGCTCCTCCCCCCGCCCCCCGCAGTCGGGCCTTGTCCCTGCCCTGCGGGGCGCTAAACCCTCCCTGGGAGCGATGGCTCCCCCCGGCCGCAGTCACGAGGCATCATAAAGGCCACCACCCTCGGAAGGGCCAGGCGCTGGCTTGACCGGTTCCTGGAACAGAGAGCGGACCCCAGCCCCTCCCCGGTGCTCTGCCCTCGCACACAGGGCGCCTGGACAGCGTCCTTCAGCCAGGGCCACCCAGTCTCCCCTTGGGCCCACTGTCCCCGCACCTCTGCGCCCATTTCTCAAAACCAAACTCACTTTCCTTGTCGCTTTGGAATAAGTTGTAGATTTCAGAGGGGTTTTAGATTCACGATAAAATAATGACAGGAGCTGGGAGCCCCACACCTGGTTCCCCTTGTGCGGTACATTTGTCACAAACAACGAACTCGAGATGTGATGAACTGACACCCATGCTTTGTTCAGATCTCCTCGGGTTCCCCTGACGTCCTCAGGGTCCCCCGTGATGTCCAGGCCTCCCGTCTCCTGGGGCCCTCTGGGCTGTCACGGTTTCTCAGTCGTGCCTCGTTTGGTGCCCTGGGCAGTTGTGAGGGGGACGGGTCAGGGGGGTTTGTAGAACGAGCCCCACAACTGGGGTTCGTCTGGTGTTTTTCTCGTGGTTATTAGCCTGGGGAGGTGGCTTTGGGGAGGTGGCTTCAGGGAGGAGCCCTTGGTCCAGGCCCGCCTCCGTGGGGTCTCCTGTGAACTCGGGTCACATGTCCCCTGGACTCAGGTCCTGGGGGGAGACCTCAGGACACCCACCCAGCACCTCTGGCATATTTCACATCATCGATAACCGGGCTCTTCTGTTTTCTAACATTATTTCATTTTGGCGTTATGTATGTTTTACTCATATTTTATGACCTTTAAAAATGCAAGGATACCACTTGTATCTGCAATCCTAAATGAAATGTCTACTTTGTCCTGCTTTTGAACTGTAAAGGGAATCATCATACTCTGAAAAAAAAAAATTAAAGGAACACCTCAGATCTCAGAATCTGAAAACAAAAAGTAACATTTTTGTGTCCTTAAAAAAACAATACTCAAGTGTTTGGTCATTCATACGAAAAAAAAAAAAGTATGTGCCCTTCCTTGGATTTCAGAAGGAAATACTTCTTCGAATCGCTGGTGGTGTCTCTCTAGGACCATTTTAAAGGAAACTGTATGCTCTTTTAACCTGAGAAAGGCAGCACATCAGCTGAGACACCTTTACGAGAGATTCGCCCACAGTCATGGGTCTCACTGGGGCAGTCCTGCCCCCAGGGGGACGCTGGGCGGCGTCTGGGGGCATCTGTGGCCGTCAGGACTGGGGGGGCTCCTGGCATCGAGTGGGTGGAGGTCAGGGAGGCTGTTCCACGCCCCCCAGTGGCCAGGACGGTCCCCACAGAGGATGGGCAGCAGATGCAGCAGTGGCGGGGGGGAGACCCTGCCCTAGGCTGACAGAGCGCTCCCCTGTGTGCATCCCCATATTCCCTTTCTGTAAGGACACCATTGTGTTGGATCAGGGCCCCCTGATCACACCTGCAACGACCTTATATCCAAACAAGGTCTCGGCCTGAGGTCCTGAGGCTCAGGTCTTCACACGTGGACTTGGAGGTCCGATTCAAGCCCCACACCCGCCTTCTCTTTGTACACTGGACTCGCCCCTGCTGAAGGGTGTCTTTATCTCGTCAAGGTCGTCGGGGATTCCAGTCCTGTCCTTGCCGGCACCTTTGTGTTGGGACCGTTGGCTTCAGGAGACGGGAGCAGCACTTAAAAGCTTCCTTTCAACTCGCCACCTCCATCCTGGGGACAGGCACTGTTTTTGGAGAGCGCTGAGGGGGGCACCGTCCCGCCGCGACAGCCTCCCCGATTCCAGGGACGGTGCCCCAATGGGACAGGCGCTTTCAGGGAGTCCTTGCAATTTCCAGGCACCCAGAGCCAGCATGGGGGTGTCGGGGTCACTGCGGCGGTGGGGCACTTCATTTTAAGCCACTGCCCTCCTGTAGGGGCACAGCGGTGGCCTCCCTCTCACCTGGAGTCCCGTGGGTTCCACCATGGCTGCGTTTTCAGGACAGCGCTTTTCTGTTGCTTCCAGAACCTCCGGTTGCTAGTAGAATATTAACGCCCTCCTTTATCCTAACAAGGATACGCGCACTGTCTCCAAGTAGGGGACTCCGACCTTGACACGGGTTTGCAGAAACACAACGTGCTGCGGGGTCTTAGATGCATTACTGGGCTCTGTCCCCACGGAGCTGGGCCCCATCAGGGACACCCCACAGTCCGGGCCCTCTGAGCTGCCCACTCGTGGGTCTGGGCACAGGCGGACATCCTGCGAACGCCGAGGTCGGGAGGAACCTGGGGTGGGGGGTAGCCAGGGCTGCTCAGAGGCCCCCAAGTCTCCTGGACAGATGGGAACCGGTCCTGACTTGAGTGTGAGGGGGACGCAGAATCAGGACAGTGCAGCCCCCAAGAGGAAGGACCTGCCCATATCCCCAGGCCTCCCGCTCCCCGCCCCGCCGTGCGGGCTCAAAGGCCTTCTCCATGGCGTGTGGTCACACAGGTGTCCACTCGCCTCTGTTCACCTGCAGCCCCGCCGGCCTGGGGAGAGAACTGATTTCTGGAGCACTGCTTTCATTTTTTTAAATGCAGTTTCAAACTTGTTACTTGAAGTAATTAATAGAGTCACAGAAGGGTGCAAAGAAATGTACAGGCAGTTCTGTACGTACTAGAGCACCCTTGCTCCAGCCTCCCCAGCGGTGACATCTTGTAACCATGGCACCGAGATGCTACAGCACCTAGATACCAGAGCACCCAGAGAGTAGCTAGATACCAGAGTAAGCAGATAGCGACTAGATTAACTAGATACTACAGCACCCAGATAGTAACTAGATCCCAGACACCAGGGTAACCAGACAGCAGAGCATCAAAGCCAGGCCACTGCTGCCGGCACAACCCAGGAGCCCGTTCGGATCTTGCCAGTTCCACGTGTGCATCTGTCTGTGTTTCCCTGCCATTCGGTTACATGTGCAGATGTGAATCACGGCTCCTGAGGTCAAGTTACAGAAGGACACGGGCCCCCACCACAGGCCCGCCCTCGCCAGGCCGTCTCTCCATCCTGAGAGCTACTTCTGCCACCTCGCGCGCCCCCGAGGACGAGGCAAATTACTGAGCAGGCAGCAGCATGATTGAGAATACAGCAAACGCACTCTGTATCCAAAAAAAGTTTATTTTTATTATCTTTCCTCTGTTTCCCTCACTCCCTTATATTCTGATGTATGGCGCTGTTGAAAGCAGGTATCAGAGACTAGGATTTTCATACAAAAAAAAAAAAAAGAAAGAAAAGAAAGAACAAAAGGGAGTGTTTACGGAAACGTTCACAGCTATATTGTACCACCGAGGCAGTGCGTCCTGGTGAGCGCTGATGGGTGACGTGGGGCGGCTCAGCGGCCAGGCCGAGGGCGTCGGCGATTGATGTCCCAAACGGTGGGAGACACACAGACCTGGGCGGCCTGGGAGAGGGGTGCACTCGGGGGCGCGAACGCGTCCATCTTCCAGATGTGCTCGTCATCAGCTGGCAACTCGACCGTTCTCCAGCTCTTGTCACTCTGACGTGCAGTCGTGGGGTTTTAAATTTTTTATTGATCAGTTTCACATTCAGAGAATGAAATTCTGGATGGTAGGGAGACCGACACCTCCCGGCGTCGTCCCACTTTGTTTTAGTAAGATTGTACAGTGAAGTCGTCTGCTCCTCATCAAAAGAATTAAAAGCCTAAATATACCACGGTTCGTGTCGTAAGCTGACCCGTGAACCGTGGCGAATATAAAATATGACTCAACTGAAACACTAAATGCTTGCAGTTTTTATCTCTTAGCCAGATCCATGACGGCCTATTCTGTCCAACGACAGACGTGCATGGACACGGAAAGTTGAACCCAAGCTTCAAAACGGCCCCAGTGTCGCCGGCGGGGGTGGGGGACGGCAGTCAGGGTTTCATGGGGATGGGCTTTCAGTTTAGGAAGATGGAAGGTTCTGGGGATGGAGGGTGGGGATGGCCGCACAACAGTGTGAATGTGCTTAGTGCCACTGAGCTGTGCGCTTAGACGGTAATTTTAGATTATGAGTGTTTTACCACAATTTTTGAAAACTGCCCCCGTGTGACAATTAGACACAGAAATAAACAATCCTTCGAATCCACACGGTGGAACTGAGGGGCACCCGCCCAGTGAGAGGCAGGCGACAGTCACCGTGCCTCTGGTGTGCAGCCCGATTCCCGCCGGGGCCCAGCCTGGAGCCAGGAGCCAGGAGCCAGCCCGGTGCTTCAGTTCTGGGTTCCTGCTGCAGCTGGCGGCCAGGAGTGGCTGTCGAGCTTCTTGGGGACCTAGAAAGGCAGAATCCTTGTTTCCGCTCAGTGTCTCTTGGGTGGAACCGAAACGGGGTTGGGGTGACCCTGAGAAATTTGGGTTCTGGGTGCCACATTGAGTGCTGGTTTGGACCCTGGGGGCACTGGACGGGGGCGGTCAGCGCTGTGTCCGTGTGGAGGAGTTGCAGACAAAGAAGAAAGTTACTGCCTGGAACAATGTGAGATAATATGATAGAGGACCTTGAAGAAAACAAAAGACGGTTGTAGATTACTGACGTCTGGGAGAAGAACAAGGAAACAGAAAAAAGGAAGAAAACAAATCCTCACAGCGGCGCTTTTTTGAAATGCAGATGACACTGTGCAGCCTGCCCTGAAATGCCTAATAGTTAAAATGAAAGGCTTTTTAAAAAAATCAAAGGCAAACAGGATGGAAACTCAAACGGGGCCTAATCCTTGACTCTTTGTTGGAGAGACACTGCAGCGCACCGCCCTCTCCTGGTCTGGGGACACCGGGGATCTCCGTGGAGTGGAGGACAGAGCGACGGGAGAACTGAAGCGGGGCCACGACGGGGTCATGTTCCTGGCGGGGTGTCTGTCGCCCTCTGATGCGAACAGTGAACACACCAGGAAGCATCCCACATGGTATGCTTGCTCGTAGGGATGAATTTAGAGGAAAAAAAATTTTACGTGGTAAAATATAAAATGTATCATTTTTAAGTGCACAGCTCGGTGGCATTAAGCACATTCACATTGTCGTGCGACTGTCCCCACCATCCATCTCCTGGAGTCTTCCATCTTCCTAGACTGAAGCTCTGTCCCCATGAAACACTGACTCCCCACCCCTCCCCCAGCCCCCACCATCTACTTCCTGTCTCTGTGGACGTGACTCCTCCAGGGACCTCATGTGAGTGGAATCGGACAGTATTTGTCCTTCCGTGTCTGCGCGCCTCTCTGAGCATCACGTTCTCAAGGTTCATTCACGTTGTAGCAGGTGTCAGAATCTCCTTCTCTTTTTATTTAAATTTATTTTTATTTTTGGCCACGTTGGGTCTTTGTTGCTGCCTGCGGGCTTTCTCTAGTTGCGGTGAGCGGGGGCTACTCTTCGTTGTGGTGCGTGGGCTTCTCATTGCAGTGGCTTCTCGTTGTGGAGCACGGGCTCTAGGCGAGCGGGCTTCAGGACTTGTGGTTCTCGGGCTCTATAGCGCAGGCTCAGTAGTTGTGGCGTACGGGCTTAGTTGCTCCGCGGCATGTGGGATCTTCCTGGACCAGGGATCGAACCCATGTCCCCTGCATTGGCAGGTGGATTCTTAACCACTGCGCCACCAGGGAAGTCCCTCCTTCTCTTTTAAGGCGGAATAACATTCCAGTGTGTAGATGGACCACATTGTGTTTATCCATCATCCGTCCATGGACACTTGGCGTCGTTTCTACCTTTTGGCTGTTGTGAATCATGCTGCTATGAACACGCGTATGCAAATATCTCTGAGTCCCTAATTTCCCTTCTTTTGGGTATGTACCGAGGAGTGGGATTGCTGGAGCATATCGTGATTCTATGTTTAAATTTTTGAGGACCCTACAGACTTTCCACAGCAGCTGTACTTTTTTCATTCCCACCAGCCACGCAAGAGGGTTCCAATTTCCCCACATCCTCACCAATTCGTTATTTCCTGTGTTTTTGTTGTTGTTTAGTATTTGCCATCCTAATGGGTGTGGTTTTGGTATGTGTTTTTGAACCGTGTTCTTAGTAATATCACCATGCTTAATATTTTTGGTATTTATAAAGGTGGGTTGGAAATACATAAAATGGGGATTAGAAGGCATGGATAATTTTCTTCTTATTCCATTGTCCACAACTGCAATTTTTTTCAAAGGCTTAAAACTACACACATTGATTCTCTCACAGTCCTGGAAATCAGGAGTCTAACATGGGTCTCACGGGCTAAAATCCAGGTGTGGGCAGGGCTGCATTTCTTTCTTGAGGCTACAGGGGAGACTGGTGCCTGCCTTTTCCAGATTCTAGAGGGGCCGCATCCTTGTCTGGTGACACACTTTTCTCTCCAAGGCCAGGGGTAGCTGGAGCGCTCTACAGACGGGATCTATGTTGTGTTGGGATTCCCGGGCCAGGCACTCCAGCTGCTGCCCCGTTAGCATTTCATCTGAGGTGCTAGTCCCCTGCCAGCACAGCCCCCGTGGATGGCACCAAGTCCTGAGCCCCGAGAATAACCATGTGCCAAACGCACACGGCTGGTTACTGAGGTGCATGGCTGGACTGTCTCGGGTCTCAGGCAGGAAGGTTTTGCGTGAAGAGGAAAACCAAGTTCCGTTTGCCAAAATCAGGTTGGGAATGCCAGGAGATGGTGGAGGGAGAAAGATGGGGTGGGCTGACATGGGGAGCTGGTGAAGGACGTCCCGGGACAGGCCGCCTGACCCCTGGGCTCTCCCCTCCTCCTGCTGTGGCCCCCGCCCAAAGGGCAGCGCTGACCTACACAGGGAAGTTCTGGAGGAAATCTGCCTGCTGCGAGGGTTGCCTTTCCCTTCATTTGTTCAGACACCAGTTGTCAAGCATACCCTGGGTGCAGGTGCAGGGCTCGTCCTGAGGACACTGCAGGGAGCAAGCTGACCCAGGCGCGGCTACTTCCAGCACTGCTGGCAGGGATGCAATTAGTCTATGGCCGTGGGCCTCACCCGAGGGGGATTCTGCTCCCCTGGGACACTGGGCCATGTCTGGGGACATCTGTGGTTGTCACGACTGAGGGTGCCCCTGGCATTGAGTGGATGGGGGCCACGGAGGCTGCTCTACACCCCACAGTGCCTGCGACCTCCCCCCCCCCCCCGCCAGAAAACAACTGGCCGCAGCATCAGCAGTCACAGGGGGAGACCCTACTCTGGCGTTAAAGCTGGTCAGTGCACAATGGGGTCAGTGCTGAGAAGGGCACACGGCTCCTTCACAGTGGTCAGCGGAGCCATGGATGAGGCCTGAAGGCCAAGTGAGGAGTCGGGGCTCCCGGGACAGCTGGCAGTGGGGCAGCTGTGGGGATGGGGGTCAACACGGTACGGCAAAGAGCAGTTAGCTCAGCAGCACTTGATCACCCCTTGGGGCCTAGACAGAGCACAGAAGAGCTAGCATTATGTTGGTGGTCTTAAAATTTTTTACTTTTTTTTTTTTTTTAAATAACAGTACAGAAGTAATACAGGCCTAAGGCAGCCAGACAAAGCTAAAGAACATGATGGAACCCCGCCTGCCCTTCCTCCAGTTCGGCCCTGCGCCCACGTCTCGCTGACGATGAGCTGGGCCTTGGCTCTATGGGGACCTGGGCACATTAGGCTTTCATTGTTTTAATTAGTAGCTTGGTTCTCCTTGGGTTTCTTGTGAATCATGGGCGTCTTCCAACAACCACGTTAATATTCATCTTTGTCAGACGCGGTCGTGCTGCACGCCTACCAAGTGCTGGCCGGGGCGCCTGGCTGCTGGGCTTCAGCTGGCTGGTGGGCTGGGCCGTGCAGGCTACTTCTCTGCTTTAGCTTAGCTGGTCCAGCTCCGCAAGGGTCTGGCCAATCCTGCCTCGTGGCTCAAGGCCCGCGAATGGGACGTCGGAGGTCCCTGACCCCCACCTGCTCCGCCATCTCCCGCCGTCTCTCTGTCTCTTGATCTCCATGGGTACCCACCTCTCACGGCTCCTTTCCCTCTCCTCCCGAATGCAGCTATTTTCTCATGCAGAGGAGTTTAGCTGTCTCCCTGTGGGCCCTTTCCTCTCACGTCCTCAGGGCCTCGCTCACCGTCCCCTAGTACTAATTACGGTATTTTCCTAAACAAGCCCAGTTGGTCTCTAAAATGAGTTCTGATACCAGCTGGTTAAATTAATTTTTTCCCCAACCATCCTCTACGATACAGTAACGAAAGACACACAGTCTCTTGCCGGCAGGAGGTCAGCGTCTCGGGTAGACGAGTACGTAGACAAATAATTACACTACAGCGTAAATCAGCGAGGCTTCGCACGGTGGTGCTGCAGTGACAAACACCCCGCAGCTCAGCATCTATAAGCAACTAAGGTTCATTTCTCACAGACACTAGTGGGACTTGGTTGAACATCATCCCCCCCAAATTCATGTCCACCCAGAACCTCAGAATGTGATCTTATTTGGAAATAGGGTCTGTGCCGACGTAATCAGTTGAGATGAAGCCGTACTGGATTAGGGTGGGCCCTAAATCCAACAACTGGTGTCCGTATAAGAGGAGACACAGGGACACCTGGCAGGGAGAAAAAGCCATGTGAAGATGGAGGCAGGGAGGGGAGGGATGTGTCTACAAGTCAAGGATTGCCAGAGCCCCTAGCAGCGGGGAGAGGGGGGTGGGGCAGATTCTCCCTCAAGCCCCCAGAAAGAACCAGTGCAGCCCACACCTCGATCTCAGATGTCTCCGGAAGTGTGGGGACAGGGATGTCATTGCTTGCAGCCACGGGAACTCATCCACCAGCCGTCCACCAGAGCTGGTGGCGCTCATCTGTGTATCACCATCCTCCTTACTCTCGGGCCCGGCTGGCGGGGCAGCCAGCATCAGGGGCAGAGCCGGTCCCCAGGGTGGACAGAAAGGGGATGAGGGGACATGCATGCTGGCCACGGTGCTCTGCTCACATTTCATCAGCCAAAGCAAGTGCCCTGACCACGTCTGCATCAAGTGGGCAGGATGCGTCCCATGGAGGAGAGAGAACCAAACAGACAGGAACAGTGCCAGTGACCACCATGCTTTAGGTTCAGACCGGCCGTGGGCTCAGAGGGAAACCTGCTCCCTGGGCTGGGCTCCCAGGGAGGGTTTCACGAAACTTGAGCTGGGACTGGAGGGGGAGGTGGCCCTGGAGAGAACAGAAACGGAGGAAGGCGGGAGAGGGAACTTGGGAACTCTGCCTCAGTGGACCAAGGGACGCCTGCACTGCAGCAGGTTACCAAAAATGGCAGCTTAAAACAACACTATCTGAAAGCTTCTGTGGGTCAGGAGCCCGGGCACGTGTGGCTGGGTGTTCTGCTAGGGTCCCCTGGTGGTGATCCAGGTGTCAGCTGGGGCTGTGTTGCATCCGAGGCTGGGGCCTCTTCCAAGTTCACAGGTTGTTGGCTGAGTTCCTTTCCTGGCAGCTGCATGACGCACGGCATCTTCCTTCCCCATGGACCACAGGAGAGCCTCTGCAGCCTCCGGGGGAGCCCAGTCTTCTCTTCTAAATGGCTCCTTCGATCTGGCCCGGCCCAGCCAGGATAATCTCCCTTTTAATTAACTACAGGTCAGCTGATTAGGGACCTTCATTCCATCAGGAAAATCCCTTTGCCTTTGCCAGAGTATCATATGATCAGGATGTGACGCTCATCACATCGCAGGTTCTACCCACGCTCAAGGGCGTGAGCCACTGGGGACCAGCTTAGTATTCTGCCTGCCACCCAGTTAAAGACACTGACAGCAGGGGGGAGACTGGGTGGAGAACGGCCAACAGGAGGCCGCTGGCACAACAGCTTGAGGTGTGGCCGTTGGCACCTGGGGTCTCGGCAGGAGTGATTCAGGACATGCAGGTGCCTTTCTCATTGGGGTTTGTTCTCGGCCCCCCAGAGTCACAGCACCAGCCTCCCCTCTATTTTACATGCTATGGGTAAGGGTCCCAAGTAACAAAAATGCTGCTCTGAGTTACATAGGGGTGAGGTGTGGAAGGCTTCTGCTGTGACAGTTTGTCAGCTGCCCTCCAATATCCCTTCTCCCTCAAATAGAAGAACCCCATTCTTGATTAGGCATGTGGCCCCCAGAATAAGGGCAACTCTCCCAGCCGGCCTGCACCTAGGCATAGCTGGGTGGGTATGTTTGGACCCGTGGGACGTGGGGCAGACATGGTACATCCAAGGCCTAGGTGACTCAGGCCCCCCACTGACCCTCGATCCCTGCAGTGGGCAGATGGGCCCCAAAGATGTCCACACCCTCATCTCTGGAAACTCTGTATATATCATGTGAGATGGCAAAGGGGACTCTGCGGGTGGGATTGAGGTTAGGGACCTTAAGAGAGGGAGATTATCCGGCACACACACAGCATGAAATACTATTCGGTAACAAAAAGGAAGGCAGTCCTGATACACTCGAGGGCTTGGAGGCACCTCCCGGGTGTTGTGCTAAGAGAGACGCAGCTCCAAAGGTTCTGTGCTGCACTGTCGCTTCTGTAGAACATTCTCAGGATGACGAAGATGGAGAAGAGTCCTGGTGCCCAGGGGTGAGGTGTGGTGGCGAGGTGGGGGTCTACCCAGGGTAGCTGGAGGGAGCTCTCTGTGGGGAGAGAAATGCCCTGTATCTTGACTGGTGGTTACACGAATCTACACAAGAGATACAATGACTCAGAAGTCTACACGCACTGTCCCCATGTCACTGTCCTGGTTTTGATACTATATTATAGTTACATAAGATAACCTTTGGAGGAAACTGGGTGACAGGTACAAGGGACCTCTCTGTACTACTTTTGCAAATTTCTATGAATCTATAATTATTTAAAAAATAATAAGATAGAAAAAAAATCTTCCTAGGGCACATCTAAGCCCCGAGGGACTCCTCTGTGTCACTCCACCTTCACCTTGGTCCTGGCCTCACTAGGCTTCACTTAGTTCCTCTGACGAGTTGGGCCTTCTGCCACCCCAGGGCCTTTGCACAGTTCCCTAAGCTCTGAAAGCTCTCTCCCAACCCATTCAGACGTCAGGTTTCAGGGTTAAACGTCATTTCCTTGATCCCCACCCACACCCCTGCTCCAGACAAGGTTGTCTCTTTGTAATTCTCAAAGCTCCCTGCGCTTCTCCTGTACTAACTTCTTCAGAACTTCTATTTATTTTTTGGTACAGTGGTTACCACTCTGGACTCTGGAGCGGGACTTCCTGTTTCAAGTCTTAGCTCTGCCTTAGACAGGTGACTTAACCTCTTTCTATCTCAGTTTCCTTTGAAGTCCCCAATGAATCACATCTGCTGGTATAATCCTCTCCCCTTGTATCTGAACTGGCCCTGTGAGTCGCTTTCACCAAGAGAACATGGTGGAAGTGAGGTCGTGCCAGCTCCAAGCCTACACCTTAAGAAGGGCTGGCAGCGTCCACCGTTGTGCTCTTGGGAACCTTGAGCAGCCGTGTAGGCAACAAGTCTGCTTCCCTGCTGAAGCGAGCATGTGGAGGGGCCGGGCCCTGAGAGCACGTGGAGAGACAAACCTGACAGGCCCAGGCTCTGGCTGACTCGCCAGCTGAACACAAGCACCCATGTGGCCACTGGCGAGACCAGAAGAACCACGCAGCTGAACCCAGGCCAGACTGCACAACTGTGAGCAAACAACTCGGTTCTTTCAGCTAATGGGCTTCGTGGTCCCTTGTTGTACAGTAATAACCAAAACAACTGGGCTGATTATTATTTTTTATCTTTAAATGCATGATACTAACGGTATGATTCTTTTTATTTATTTATTTATTTATTTTTGGCTGCCTTGGGGCTTCGTGGATGCACGCGGGCTTTCTCTAGTTGCGGCGAGTAGGGGCTACTCTTCACTGCGGTCCGCGGGCTTCTCATTGCGGTGGCTTCTCTTGTTGTGGAGCACGGGCTCTAGGCACGTGGGCTCAGTAGTTGTGGCTCGCGGGCTCTAGAGCACAGGCTCAGTAGTTGTGGCGCATGGGCTTAGCTGCTCCGCGGCATGTGGGATCTTCCTGGACCAGGGCTCGAACCCGTGCCCCCTGCATTGGCAGGCGGATTCTTTTTTTTTTTTTTTTTTTAAATGAAAGATGATTTATTCAGGGAGAAACACACTCCGTAGACAGAATGTGGGCCATCTCGGAAGGTGAGAGAGGCCTGGCAGGCGGATTCTTAACCACTGCATCACCAGGGGAGTCCCGGGGCCGATTATTATACTAACGTTTTAGGGTTCTTGTGTTAAATAAAATTAATAATTATAAAGTGCTTATAGTAGTGCCGGCATAAAGTGTTTCAGTCTTAGTTGTGGTTTTATTAAATGTCTTCTCCGTCAGGCTGAGTTCCCTGAGTGCTATTTTCCTCACCACTGTATGCCCAGTTCCTGTCACCAAGCAGTCACTCAAACATTCGTTTAAAGAATAAGCACACACCCCAAATCATCGAGACTCACAGTTGCACCAAAGAGTCTACTTCTGAAGCAGCACAAATGACGGGCAGAGTCAGTGAGGGAACATCCTTTGACAAGATCCACCCTTCTCAGAAGTCTGTTTGGCTTTCATTAAAAATTTTTCCCCTTCTACTGGAAATGCATCATAAATATTTCTTGTTACCGAAGACATTTCAAAAAATAACTTCCATCATATTTTAGCTAACCACACCTCTACTGTTGGACATCTCAGGGCCTCCTGATTTTTTCCACGATATAAGTAACGCTGCAGAAAACATCATTGCACACCCATCTTTGTGCACATCTGATTATATCTTTCCGATAAATCTCTGGAAGTGGAAATTGCGGGGTTGGAGGGTCTGCAACGTTTTCGAGGCATTTGACAGATAACGTCAAGTCGTTTTCCAGAAAGCTACCAATTCACACGTCTCAGCAGCCCCGAATTACGGCTGCCCATCTCACATCCCGCGCTGGGGCCGGGCCTGAGGATTTCTCTCGCCTTTGCTAATTGGATGATGGCAGAGAAAACGTATTATGTTTGTTACTGAACCATGAACCACGTCAAAGACGAAGACGTCTTTACACACACACACACACACACACACACACACACACACACACCCCGGAGCGAGCCAGCCTGCACCAGGGCGGAATCTGTATTTTCTCAAACGATGGAAATGGAACATCCAAATGGCCCGTGGACTGAGACGCCCCGCCCTGTTTCCATGCATTCGGGGCCCTAAGGAGGCCACGAAGGGACCCCACTCAACACCCTGATCTTGTGAACAGGGACTCCGACCCCCGCGTGACCGGGGCGAGCGGCCACCTGGCCCTGCGTGGGCTGCACCCGTGTCCACGGCCCCCTAGCGACCCGCCGCGTTTGACACAAAACTTCCTCGAACGAGGCGGGCCGAGCAGCACCGGCTCCCGAACGCGGCGCCACGACACGTTGAACCCCGAATTCTGCCTTCGACCCAACAGACACTCTGAGTCCGGCCGGGGCCGGAGGGGACACACTCGCGTGTGCGGCCGTCCGTGGGGTCGCCACTTCGCACACCTGAACCCCACACTGTGTCTTCACACCGACCCCACGGCGACCACCGCACTGACGTGGCCGGCGCGGGGGCGGCAGGGTACCTGCTTCCTGGGTCATCGCCCACACAAGTGGGTCATGTGCGAAACGCACGACCGCCCCTCTGGTGGGCGCGGGTCGGAACCGCCGCGACGCCTCACCTCTGGCGCCTCAGGCCGTGGAAGGTTCTGGAAGGCTCTCGAGGCTTTCCTCAGCGCCTCGGCGGGGAGGGGCCTCGAGGGCCGCGCGGGCCTGACAGGCGCAGTAAGGAGGCGGCGGGCGCCCGGGCCGGAAGATGGAGGTCGCCGCCGTCGCCGCCCACCTCGAGCCCGCACGCCCGCCCTCGCCCTTCAGTCAGCCTAGCGCGCGCTCGCCTGTCACTCTGCGAGCAGCCGGGCGGAAGGGGCGGGGCCGTGGCGCGAACGCGGGCTCCCCATTGGTCGGAGGCGGGGGCGGGGCTTGGCACAGCCGCCAGGCTGGCCCCGCCCCCGGCCCGCGGGAGCGGCGGCGGCGGCGGCGGCGGCGGCGGCGGCGGCGGAGGTGGTGAGCGCGGGCGCGGACGGCTGCGCCTGGGGCGGCGCGGGTGCAACCGCCGTTGGACCGCCGCGGCCACCTCGCCCTCCGCGCTGGGCTCGGGGACGCCGTGCTGGGGAGGCGGGGGGCCCGGTGAGCCCGGCGGGCTGCGCCCCTCGGGTCGGCCGGGCGGGGGCTGAGGCGGCGCGGCCGGGCCTGGGGGAGGGGTGAACCCCGAAAGAGGCTCCCCAGGGCGGTAACCCGCCCTGCCGCGGGAGCCCCCGTCTCTGTTCATTGAACCCCTTTGCTCTCTGAACCCCTTTTCTCCCTGGACCCCACTTCTGCATCGTGAACCCCCATCTCTGCTCCCCGAACCCCTACCTCTGCTCCCTGAAGCCCCTCGTTTGCTGCCTGAACCCCTATCTCTGCTGCCTGAAGCCCCACCTCTGCCCCCTGAAGCCCCCATCTTCTGCTAACTGGACCCACCCTCTCCTGCCGGGGTGAACCCCTCTTTGCACAAACGAACCCCCCCCCCCACACGTCCTTTTTTCTTTACTGTCACCGCCAGACCAGCCTTCCCCATTGATGTAATCAACGGTCTGCAGCTGTCCAGTCCTTTCAGGGACACGGCAGCCAAAAGAGCAGTCGTGTTCCTCTGATTTTATTTTTTTGCGCTGTGGTCAACTGTTAACTCCCCAAACATGGGAGGGTTGTAAGCTTTGATTGTTTTTAAGCTTTGAATGTTTACAACGCCTCTCCTGCCGACGTTGGAGGCAGGCTGATTTATTCAGGAGCCTTTTAAAAATAATCTAGACGGGACCTTTGGGAGGGACTTCGGCTGTATTTTATTTATGAAAATCATCCAGGCGCCTCCCTAGGCACTGAGGCCAGTCACTTCTTTTTGGCATTGAGCCAACTCAGTGCAGGATGATGGAATTGAACCATCTCCTTGAGGATCAGCCCCACTAACCTTTGCCCTTGAGGGTTGTGTCTGCGTTGAAATGGGAAGCAAACGATGTTATAAACCACCGTGCAAATTTTGTTGCAGGGCACATCGCGTCAGACCTTCAAGTACTTTGTTTGTGCCAAATCATTACTGCTTACCACATGAGTCTAAATCATGACGGATGCCAAGTATGTCCTCTGCAGATGGAAAAGGCGATTATGGCCTGCAAAGGTGACAGCTATTCTTCTGTAATTTCAGGAATTTGAAATGACTTTCGGGTGACGAGTAAAATCTTTATCAGGAGATATCTAGGAGTTGCTTCAGCGAAATAATTGAGTCTGAACAGTTGGCGCTCCTCTCCGTTGGCACCGATTCTCCCTCCTTCCCCGTCTAATGGGGTTTTGGTCGAGTGCTTACAAGGTTATGCTTCCGGAAGTGTCTTTTTTTTTTCCTCACACTGGGGAAAAAAAAAAAAATTTAACAGAGTCAGCTATAAAAAGGCATGTAAGGCTGTAACTCAAGGAAATAGCTGGCCGGGAGCCCTGATAGTAAATAACGGGAGTATCTCGGGGAGACTTCCCAGCAGCGTTGTGGGAAGAGGGCCAGATAAAACCCTGGTTCTGGTCTGGGCCTGCTGCTGCACCTTGTGCCTCAGTTTCCCCGCCTCTGGAGTCCTTTGCTCCTTTAAGAATCATCTGTTGCATTTGTATTTATGGGTCGCCACGGCTTCTAACATTGTGTTAGCTGTTTGTTGTGTCTAAGTAACAAGGTTTTTTTTTCCTTCTTCTTCTTTTTTTTTCCTAATGTAGGTCTTGGCCAGAACTGAGAAGTCAGCCAAAAATAAGAGAAAAAAGGGATTTTTTCTAGACGTTCAGATACTTTCCCTAGACAAAAAGTTAAGTGTTGTGTTTTTGTGATATTATCTTTTTTCCATATGAGATTTCTGATACTACCATTCCCTCCCCAAAAAAGTGAAGAGCACTCTTAAGGGCTTCTTATCTTTTTAGTTATAAATGGGATCAAAATAACCCAAAGCGGAAAACAACTGATTTTATTTCACGTAAGTTTGGAAATTGAAGATGTATACGAGGTACTGATGTCCAGAGAGATCAGTACAAAAATGGAACGAATTTAAATTAAACGTGAGGTAAACGCTCATTGGGGTTCAAGTAGGGCTGTTTCCTTCCCACAGATGTATTTGTGTGTCTTTTTTTCAGAAACTTGTGTGACAGCCCCCTGAGTTTTGGGATATTTGATGTTTGAGCCTGTGCCTCTGATAAACTGTCGTTTAGCATTCAGAAGGCAAACGCACGGGTGTGGGGAAGCATGTTATGTTGTGTTCTTGATCGTCCGTCAGTGGTGGAAGGACGTAGATGACCGGGAATGATTAAAATGCCCAGGTCATGTGTGTCTGACGGGAGAATTCCCAATTCTAAATAGAGAATGAAACCAAGTCAGCTCCTGCTCCCGCCTCCCCACGGCCCCGCGTCCCCATCCCTCTTTCTTCAGAGCCGCTCCTAAGCCTGCTTAGTCCACAGCTCACACTTTCCCCGAGGCTGGGAAGGTAATTGAATACTCGAGTTTGAAAGGAAAGCGCATCCTTTTAAACTAAAACACACCTGCTGGCCCGTAAACAGCTTTTAGTGACATTATCCTCTACTCTGAAAATCTAACAAAGGAGTGATTTGTGCAGTTGAAAGTGGGATTTGCCACATAAAAGCCACAATTTGAATTCATTTTTGCTCTTAAATCCAGCCAACCTTTTCTGTCTTAAAAGGGGAAAGGAAAAAACAAAACCAAAAACATTCACCAGGGTCCTTGCTGCCTCTCACCTCAGGTGCATGAATTCCCAGTTGGCCGTGACTTTTGGTTTGAGTGGAAGGGTGCAAAGGAAGAAAATGAATCTAATTCTTTTGTCGTCTAAAGCAAAACATGTTTGAAACGTCTTGGTGGCATGGCTGGTGGCGTATAATGGCCGTTCCTGTCCCTGCAGAATTAAGGTGAAAAGCACGGGAGCCCAGATCCTGAAGAAGTCTCACATTGAAGGCATTGCTTCCTCGTTAGGTAAGACCATGTTTTTGAGTAACTGTGAGGTTTTAATAAAGTAAGAGGCAGTTTGGGAGAAGATGGAGACTCAGGTCTGCAAAGCGACCCTGTTCAGGGTTTTCCCCTTCATACAAGGGAACGTGATTTCCCTGAGCTGGAGGAGATGGGTCTGCTTTCTTCACCCTTTCTAGAATTTGCCCCTCGAGCCCGTCCTGTTCTTGACTCCTAGGATGGCCAGTGGTGGCATCAGGGTCCACAGGCCACATCCGTGGCCCTGCAGGCCATGCAGAAGGGGCGCACCTCCCTGAAGAAAGGGGGAGAGGCTTTTCCTCTTTTTATGTGTTTTGCTTATCGCGTAGCAAGACTGAGGTGGTTCTGTTGCTGGTCTGGCCTCCGCCCAAGGTCTGAGAAGCAGTTGGATGTGTATTTAAATTCTATCGCTGAGCCCAGGGGAGTAAAAAGGGTGTGACCGGCACCAGCCTTGCTGCCAGGGTGTCGGTGTCTGCGGGCTGTCGGGGCGGGGGGCGGTGCGGGGCGGGCTGGAAGTGGAGCCCAGACTCCGGCCTCCTTGCGTCTCGTCGTAGGTCAGACAGACTTGGCCTGAGCCCGGCCCAGCTCTGCCCACGGTGCACACACCCCCTAGGAGACCGACCGGGCGCCGGCCTAGGCGCGCCCTTCCACAGGCCCAGATGCGGAAGCGTTCTCCCTGCTCAGACTGGGAGTGCTTACTTCACGTGCAGAGAGCTTTCTGTCCTGTGTAAAGGTTGCCCAGGGTATCTTCCAGCGGTAACTGTGACGTAGGGTCCATTTTCCTGCGTCTCTGGGGAAACCACTCTCGTTCAGAGCACGATGCCCGCCTCGGGCGGCGGCGACCAGCACCTCTCGGACGCCGTGACTGTTCGTGCAGCCCGTGTTGGGGGGCCGCTTGCTTGTGGGCGCCTTTACCGTTAGACGGGTAAACACTGTGTTGATGGAGGCATCATTTATGCCTGCTGAGCTGTGGCGTCGCCTCCGTCCCCTCGTTCAGATAAGAGCACGGCACCTGCGCGTCGGAGTGAACGAGGAAAGCTGTTGCAGCGGGGAGGTCAGGCTGAAGTTTCCAGGCCCCTGGTGCCACTTGCTGGCTTGGAAATGCCCTTGCAGAGAAGTGTGGGCGATTTACCGGCCCACGAGGAGCCTCTTAGTCGTCTGTTTGTCACCCCCACCCCAGAGTACACTGCCCGCAGAGTTCTTTATTTAGTTGGTGTGGGTTTCTGCTGACCCTGATTGAATTTGAAACTGTGAGGCTGAGAGAGGATTGGAGAAACATCTGAATACGTTTTGCCGGGCGGCATTGTTTTGTAACCTGGAGGAATGTATCTTTGTAACCCAATCAGGGGAGGGTCAGTCAGTTTGCTTTTGGGAAAGGGAAGCCTTGCAGCCCTGAACTGTTTTTTTGTCGTCCGGGTCCCTCCTTTGGGAAGATGTAGGTGAGAAGCGTCAGCCTCCCTTCAGGTGCCGAGACCAGCGGTCCCAGTGAGACGCCCCAGCCGGTGGAGCACTGCTCGGGTGCCGGTGCCGGCTGTCTGCCCATCACCAGGCTTTGTTCCTTTTCTGTCCTTCAGCCTTGCAGAACGAGGTTGCTGCCGCGCCCCTGGAGGAGCTGGCCTACAGGCGGTCGCTCCGCGTGGCTCTGGATGTTTTGAATGAGAGAACCCGTCCGTGTCAAGAAAGCTCTTCCGGGGAAGAGAGGACCACTCGGTCTCTGAGAGCGAAGCCCACGGAACCGGCCTCCTCGCTCTGCGACCCCAGCCCTTCGCCTTTGCTCCACGAAGACGCGTTGGGCAGTCCTGGGCACACGAGGAGGGAACGTGCGCCCCAGAGGCTGTCCGGCCCGCCCGCTCGCGAGGAGGACCCCGGGTGCAGAGTGGACCACAAGAAGGGGCTCGGGAGAAGCGGAGGCCTGCGTGCCCCAGCCGTCTCCTTGGCCGGCAGTGGTGCTCAGGACGGACGGGGATCCAGAAAACACCGGGCAAACCGGATGGTGAACCGGACAACGACCCTGAGTAAACAGGAGAGGAACCTGGCACGGGGGCCCAGGTGGGGTCAGGAAGCGCCTCCGTCCTCAGAGGGAGCCGGGGAGGAAGAGAGTGAGACGGGGGCCAGCCCGGCAGCCCTGCGCTCGCCTCCCGGAGGCGGGGCCGAAGGTCCTCCGGGCGGCCCCAGTGCCCGTGGCCACTCTGCCCAGCACCTGTGCCCGGACGGCGGCCAGAGGCCGGGGCCCCGCATGGCTCCGCGCAGCCCCACTCAGCTCGGCCCCGCAGAGGAGACCAGAGACGCCCGGCTCCTGGAGGGAGGTAAAAGCCCCGGAGAGGACGAGTCGTGTGCCGGGGAGGGGGCGGCGTCTGCTTCTCCCGTGGCCCATCCGGAGCCAGGCACCCGTGTATTTTTAACTAGATTCTGAATGAGATTGTTACCAAGATAGATCCCGAGCAGAGATGTCCTAAGTCCTTTTCGTCTGTCTCTCCCACTGGGCTATAATTACCTCAACTGCTCCCAAATACTTGTGTGTTTTTATTTTTGTTTTGAAGCGGAGGGAGGGAGTGGAGGGGCGCGGGGCGGAAACATGTGGCTGTGATAACGCTGCATCTGCTCCCCGAGGATTAATTCCTTTCTTCTTCCCGTCGCAGAAGCCATGATGCACTCCCGTTAAATTGGCAGGAGTCTCAGAAGTGATTAACTCACTTAAAAGGCTGCTGACTTTTTAAGGATTCCCGTGTCATGTATTTCTGTGTGGCTGCAGCCAGGCGCTATGATTCTGTCCGTTTGGACGTTGTAGCATCCCACTTAGTTTTGAAATGCTAATTTGGAAATCCATTTCTGCACGGCTGGTACCTTGCGCTCTGCCTGCCCCTCAGTCACTCCTGGGTTTCTGCCTTTCTTCGGCCCCTGAAAGGGGCCCTCTCCCTGGCGCCGGAGGCGCGGGGATGGTTTCCCAAGGGGCCTGGCCCCAGGGCCGCCCCCTCCCCCGCGTGTCCGAGGGCGCCTGCGTGAAGGGACAAGCCGCACGCGAGGACCCCCTTGCCCAGTTCCTCCACCTTCCCTGCTTGTGCTCGCGGTCTCTCCTGCCCTCCTTTCTCTCTTATTCTGTTGAACGTGCTTTAACCGACGTGCCCTGCCTGAGCGAGGCCGCGGGGAAGTCTGCGTCGCGGCAGCTTTGCTCTCTGCGCCGATGCCCACGTATCAGGAGATGTTCCTGGGGTGAGTCCCTAGGACCGTGACGGGGGAAGTCTGATCTACCCTTGTTGGCAGCCCGTCCACCTTCTGAAGAGTCAGTGGAGTTGAACGCCGTGAACGCTCTCCTGGCAGAAGACGAGGAGGAGGAGGACGAGGAGCCCCCGAGAATCCTCCTGTACCACGGTAAGCAAGTGGCGCCTTCCTAGGGGGAGGCCTGCGGCGCCCGACGTCCGGGGAAGGTCTCTCGCTGCGCTGCCTGGGTTTCGTCCTGAGCCGAGGGCTTACGGAGAGGGAGTCTGGGGTCTGCTGTCCAGGACAACCACGTGAGGGGGGGCTCCCTGGGGCGCGACAGCCCAGCCTCCCTGCTGTCCCCTCAGAGGGGACGGAGGAGGGCAGCCAAGTGAATAGATGGGCTCTGTCGCCACCGCTTGGGTGCGGCCTGGCGCTGCCTCGCAGCCTTCCCGGATGGCATCCCGAGAAGCAGGGGCTCGGCGCCCCCATGTGTGCACAGTGACCCCGCCCCCGGGCACAGGTCAGCTGCCCCTGTCCTCCCCGGAAGGGGGTCAGACACAGGCCCAAAGGTCAGAACCGGCCAGGAACGGAAAGCTAGTTTGCTTTCAACTGAATAATCGCGGACCGGTTTCAGTATTAGACTCGGCCGTTAACCGTTAGTCTTAACGTGGTCTGGGGGTGGTTTTGGTTTGGGTTTTGGACCTTTTTATTGTGAAACATTTACGCGTTCACAGGCTGCAGCGCGAGCAGCACGGGAGGCCTGGGGGCTTCTCCTGCACGGCCGGGGGGCTGGCCTGGAGCCCCCCGCCCCGTCCCCCGTCGTCCCCACGCAGCAGGCTCCCTGCCCTTTCTGTGTAAGCGAGTCTCGGGCGTTTCCCGCGGGCTCTGCCGATTGTTCCTGGTGGCGGCTGGTTACTATGGTGTCTGGATGCTTCCGCCTGGGCTGCAGTGCCTGGGCTCCTGGGGAGTCACTGGGGTCAGCTCCCCGCGGCCTCGCTGGGCGCAGGGGGGCCGCCGTGCCTTCTTGCAGAGGGCGTTTCCGTCCCTGTCGCCACACAGGGGTCAGTTACAGCCCCAGAAACCCGGGTGTTGGCTCTTTTCTCCCGGTTTTGTCTTCCATTTGGTTTTGGTTTGCTGGTGTTTTGGCCGGCCGGCCCGGGTTGGCTGTCTGCACCCGTGACCCGTCGTCCTGGGGGCCACGACGCTCCTCTCGCGGGTGACCAGCGCTCCGCGTGTGCCCCAGGCGGCTCCCTGTCCCCCAGGTCCCCTTTCTCTCACAGCCCTTCCTCCTGTCAGGCACCGCAGTGTGGCCGGTTTTTGAATGTTTGAGTTATTTACACATTCTGGAACTTTTTTGGTTGAGGATGCAGTTAAATTTTGTTGAGAAGTTACTTGCAGTTATCTTACGATTGTTTGAATAGTTCTCTTTTTTTTAACACTTTAAAGCCCCCAGTTTCCCAGACAGATGAGCTTCTCAGAAATTCAGTCCCCGTATGGGGTCTTCATTGTGTGCTGTGGTCTCCTTTCTGTTTATGTGCCATGCTCTTTAAAAAGTGCTCTATTCTGGAGTAACCTGAGGCTTACAGAGCAGTTGCAGAGGTGGCACCGAGCCCCCGCCTGCCCCCGTCCCCACGAGCACGGCGCACGGTCACTGCTAGGAAACCAGCTGTCACCCTGGCCGCGCTTGTGGTCGGCATTTGGGTTCCAGGGGCAGGACTTACAAACCTGCCCCTCAGACTCTCGGGTCTGTTAGGGGAACTATGTCAACACTGGGCTTAAACAATGTCTCCGTGGTTGCGTGTTCTCCAACAGCTGCTTTTGGTGCCTGTTATGATCTAACTTGTCTCTTTTTGTTTTCCTTTCTTTCTTTCAATTCTAGAACCACGTTCGTTTGAAGTAGGAATGCTAGTCTGGCTTAAATACCAAAAATACCCCTTCTGGCCCGCAGTGGTAAGAATTCTCCTCCACCCCCTGCTCGCTCAGTTGGTCCCCCGAGCCTGAGGTCCAGCGTCCTCCATTCTTGACGCCGGGACCCGGGCAGGTGGTCCACTGTTCCGGTGTTACTGGGGAAACTCTGGGTCCGTGAGCATCGACGTGGACGCGTTTACCTAAGGAAAGGGGGTCTCAGCCTTCTGGCACAAAGGATTGTGAGGCTTATAGGTCAGGTTTTTATCAAGCAGGCTTAGAAAGCCCGCCTCCAAAAAACGCCCATGGTTTGCTCATTTAAAATATTCTACATTTCAGCTTTTTAGTGTGCAGATTAGGGTGGGCATTCGTTGCACAGCAGGTGTTTGAGGTCCTGGCCGCGCCCCCAGTGCAGCGGACGCCCTTAAGTGTGGCTGACGTCCTGGCTGTGCCTCCTCCGCCTGCTTGGACGGTGCCCATGGTCAGTGGGAGAATTTGTGAGGCAGGGGCACCACCCGGTTGCCCTCGCCCCTGCCATTTCCACCTTAATTTCCCCCCCTTTGTCCTCTTCTGGCAGGGGCAGTGTTCTGATGGTTCTAGCTGTAGTTCTTTAACTTTTAGGAAGAGGCAGTGGTGTGTAAATCCTAAAGATAGCTGCCACCGTGGAGCGGCTTTTGTTGTCACGATGAGTCTGAGCTCATCCAGGTCAGCACGGCCTCCTGGCACGTGACTGACCGTCCCAGGAAGGACAGAATGAAATCTGTGCGGCACCTGTAGATAGAGCGCAGACATGCAGATGAACCGGGGTTGCCGTGCAGCTCCGTGGCAGGATTTGAGGGGCTAATTATCGGGGACCCTCACTTCCCGAGGTTCCCGTGTCCTCCTGCGGTTGGCAGCCTTCTCCCCGCCTCTCCGCTTTCCCCAGTTCCCGGGGGCCCTGCTGGTTCATGGGTGCCAGCGGCGCAGATACCCGTGGCTTGCGGGCTCCATCCTCACCCACGGCGCTGGTGGCGCCGAGAGGGGCCCCTCTGGGGTCCACAGCCTGCCGCCTCCCGCCTAACATCTGCTGGGCCCGGCCGGGCCTCCCCGAGCTCGCTTTGCCTGTCCCCCAGAATGAGGAGGATCGCGCCCTGAGCCGGGCGGAAGTGCTGAAGGCAGCAGCCATGATTCCTCTTGTTGTAGAGCCCTGGCTCTGCTCGGTCGGAACAGCACTGAGGGCCACGCGGCGCTTTCTGAGCGTTGCCCGGTGTCGGCTGTCAGCCCGAGCCGGCTGCGTTCCTTGTCACGTGCTTGACGAGGTGACATCAGGAAAGTGTCGAAAACCCACGACCTTCTGGGTCCTTGACACCTGGTTTTCTTGGATCTGCCAACAGGTCAAAAGTGTCAGGCGAAGAGATAAGAAAGCGAGTGTGCTTTTCATTGAAGGAAACATGAACCCCAAAGGCAGAGGGTAAACCCACTGTTCTCTGCTCTTGCTGAGTGCTTCTGGGTGGAGGCTGGCGAACGGGGCCGGGGTGGGGTCCAGAGCCCCGGATGAGGGTCCCCGCAACGGCTGTGTTCAGGGATGCGGCCAGATGGTTGGGTTTTCCAGACTGCTTGCCGGCTTCCAGAGTCAGCCCCGCCGGACACTCCTTGGGCCCCCATTTCCCACAAACTGCAGCGGAGTTGGCTCCCTGCAGGGGCTGTGAGCAACCCCCTGCCCAGTCACCCCCCTCCGCCCAGTCCTCGACTGGGGGCGGAAGCACCGTCTTCCCGGAGCCGGCCTGGAAGCATGGGCACACCTGGGCCCAGCTCCGAGGGGCTCCCTCCTCCACCCACGAGCCTGCGCTGGCAGAGGCCCCACGCTTTCCCAGAGGAAGGGCGCTTTTAGGTCGCGAGATGGGGCTGGCTCCCGTGAACCTCTGCTCTCTCTGCTTCCAGCATCACGGTGTCTCTCCGGCGACTGAAGCACTTTGATTGTAAAGAAAAGCAGGCGCTTCTGGTACGTGGATGGTTGTTTGCGCTGCTTTGAAGGGCTGGCTTGGTGGCTGGTAACGGTGTCCTCCACCACAAGGCCCTTCAGACAGCGGTAGTTGTGGGAGTGACGCCTGGCCCCGGCTGCTCCGCTGGGGGTCGCTGCCCCTGGGGCGGCTGCTGGCCGTTCCCCACTGAGCAGGTTTGGCGTGGAGGACAGGGCGCCCTGCACAGAGGGGAGGTGGGAGAGCCCAGGGCCAA
This sequence comes from Eschrichtius robustus, assembly GCF_028021215.1. NCBI lineage: Eukaryota > Metazoa > Chordata > Mammalia > Artiodactyla > Eschrichtiidae > Eschrichtius > Eschrichtius robustus. Next base: position 178,674,846 of record NC_090825.1, on the reverse strand, counting down.
GGCCCACAACTTGCGGTTGCACCTGAGCCGCCGCCGGGAAGAGCACCGTAGACCCCGAGGCCGTGAGCCTGAGCACCACGTACGTCAGAGAGCACCATCGCCGTGGCCCTGTGACCGGCCCAGCCCATGAGCCCCCAGGAGCTGGTCCACACAGGGTGCTGTCTGTTAATTCTGAAACACCCACCACTTCGTTGTCCCAACTTTCAAAAACACAGACTGCGACTGGGTCGGGCAGTGGGGCCCGTGAGCCCCGCTCCGACGCGGGTGTCTGCTTGGCCCCCGGTCAGCGGGTTCTGGGCTCTGCGTGGGGTGACGCCTTCCCGTGTGGGAAGCAGCGTCTGAGCTGGTTCCCCGGGTGAGTGGGATGCGGTGGGGCTGTCAGGGCATCTCCTGCCGACCAGCTGTTCTCTGAGGGCAGCAGGCCACGGGCCTCAAGTGCGGGTGCTGCTTGGAAGGTCGGCACCCACGCTGGACCCAGCCTTGGGCTCTTGGGACCGGAGGGCGGGGGCGGAGGGGAGGGGGGAATCGAGTTTGAGATTCGTGTGCCTCAAATACCTGAGGAATGGGTTTTATCGCAAGGATGCCTGGGTTCAAGAAGATGGCGTGTAGGCTTCGCGAGACCCGGATGCCCGGGCATGTCCCCTGGAAACGGGCCGTGGGAGCTCGGGCATGTGCCGGCGACACCCTGCTGTCCCAGGTGCTGGTCAGTGAGCCTGGCCGCGGCCCAAGCGCCCTCCGCCTCTGGAGCTGCCCGCCCCTCCCATCACACACCTGTGGGTCTCAGGCTGGTCTCGCTGGTCATCCCAGCTCAGGGGTTCTCCCTGGGGGTGACGGCCTTGGGTTGCTGTGAGGATCACACGCCAGGGGTCCCTCCCCCGGGGCAGCACTTCTTCCCACTGACCGTGTACAGTTGAGGGCCACGGGCCCAGAGGTGTCTCCCACGGGGTTCATCTCCTGCAGCCTCACGTCTTGTCCCTCTGATGGCCCGTCAGCTGCCCTGCGGTGGGTTTTCGCCTTCCTGCTCTCAGGGTGTGTGGTGTCTCTCTCGGCCCCCGAGGGCTCGGCTCACAGGGGACCGTCTTCTGAGCAGCCCCGGCCCCAGACGTGCCTCGCAGGGAGCCCTGTGCGGGGGCGTCTGCAGGCCCCTTCCTGGACGAGGGGACTGAGGACGCGGGGCCTCGGAGGTGCTCCCGGCTGACGCCCGCCTTCTGGGTCTTGTTGCAGGACGAGGCCAAGGAGGACTTCGACCAGGCCATCGGCTGGTGCGTCTCCCTCATCACCGACTACAGGGTCCGGCTTGGTACGTGGGGCTCCGGCGCCCCTGCACGAAGTGACGGGGGGCAGCAGTGCGGGGCCTTCCCTGAGGGCCCCCGAGGGTGGAGGGTGGCCCGGTCCCCATAGCTGTCTGGCCCAGCCCCGAGCAGGCTTCTCCCCATCCCAGCGGACAGGCAGGCGCCTGGTGGAGGCTCATCCTGGGTCTGAACAGAACGGTTTCCTTTGAATCCGGGCTGGTTTCCATCCGTCCCAGGTCCGGCCGTGGGGGGTCCTCGGGCTTGAGGTCAGGGCGCACACCAGCTGGACGACCCGGCAGAGTCCAGTCCTGTGTGTGGCCTGACTTCCCTTCCGCCCCTGTGCAGGTTGTGGTTCCTTCGCCGGCTCTTTCCTGGAATACTACGCGGCTGATATAAGTAAGTCCGCCCGCAGCTCCTTTAAGGTGGGACCCGCTCTTTTGCCCGTTAGGAGTGGCAGTCTTCTTTGAGCTCTGGAGGGGTGTGTGCGGCGGGCAGCGCGCCCCAAGCCTGAGGCCTACGGTCCAGCCGTGCCTGGGTCCACGGGGTCCCCTCGCTTCCCTCTGCTGTGGGGCCGGGAGGGCGGCTGCACACCCACACCTGCCGCCAGTGCCCAGGTCACCTGCCTGGGGCCGGGGCATCTGCGTGGCCCTCTCCCTGCCCTCCTGTCGCTGGCGTCTGCAGGGTGCCGCTGAAGCAGGGTGGAGGGCAGAGCTGGGGCGAGGGGCGGGGGTCCTGTCGGCGGGAGAGCCCTCGGGGACCGTCCCGGCGCAGCCCACGTGGTCGCCGACGGCGCCCAGTCACGGGGGTGCGCTTCCTCCGCAGGCTCCCCCGTCCGCAAGTCCATCCAGCGGGACGTCCAGGGGACCAGGTTCCCCCCGCTGAGCGGGGTGGGCCCCGAGGAGGCCTCGGCAGGGAGCCCGCGGGGCAGGAGGCCGGCCTGCAGGAAGGTCCTCCCTGACCGCTCGCGGGCCGCCCGGGACCGGGCCAACCAGAAGCTGGTGGAGTACATCGTGAAGGCCCGGGGCGCCGAGAGCCACCTGCGGGCCATCCTGAAGAACAGGAAGCCGTCCAGGTGGTTGAAGACGTTCCTGAGCTCGGGTCAGTACGTGACCTGTGTGGAGACGTACCTGGAGGACGAGGAGCAGCTGGACCTGGTGGTGAAGTACCTGCAGGGGGTGTACCAAGAGGCGGGCAGCAGGCTGCTGGCACGCGGGCACGGGGACGGGATCCGCTTCGTCCTGGATGTGCTTCTGCCCGAGGTGAGCGCCGGCGGGCCCCGCAGCACGCCGGGGTGTTGGGGCCTGGGCGTCGTTCTCCAGCAGCCTTCCCGGGGCGGTGCCGCCTGAGCCGTCCACGGGCAGGGCCTGGGGCCTGCGGGCCTGAGTCTCCCCGAGGCGCTGTGGGCTGGGCGCTGCGGCCTGGGCCCCTCGGGTGGTCCCTGGCCCAGGGGAAGGGGAGCTTCAGCTTTGGGAACGCGCTTCAGCTGGAGCGCGGGCGGTCGAGGAGCTGGTGCACGGCCCCTCGGCCCTTCTTCAGTTCAGGGAGGACACTGCTGGCTGTGAATGGAGCGTGTGGGAAAATGTCACCAGGCTCTAAAGTGTTGAGCTTTATCGTTGTGGAAATTTCAAATCTGCTAAGAAAAATTAAGTAGCGCCGTGAGCCCTCACGTGTCCGTCACCCGCTGGAATAGCGCGGCCTTGCTCCACTTGCACTTCCAGCCCCTCCTTCTGGATTGTTTTTTACCCGTGCGTACTTTCATGTGTGTCTCTAAAAAGGGTGATCCTGCCCCCTGGGGACACTGGGGGACGTCTGGGGTTGTCTGTGGTCGTCACGAGTGGGGGGCTCCTGCCGTCCTGTGGGTGGGGACCGGGACGCCACTCCACACCCCGCGGTCCAGGACGGCCCCGGTGTCGGCCGAGCCGAGGGGAGAGAGACCCTGCTCTGAACCAGAAGAACTCTTTAAAAATAAATAGCTACGATACTATGATTTCACTCCAGAAAAGTAACAGTGATCTTTTGATATCAGGCATCTATTGTGTATTCAGATTACTGCTTTGTGCTGTCTTGTTTTTTTCCTCTTTTTTTCTTTTTTTATGGCCACGTCACACGGCTTGTGGGATCTTATTAGTTCCCCAACCAGGGATTGAACCCAGGCCTGGCAGTGAAAGCATGGAGTCCTAACCACTGGACGGCTAGGGAAGTCCCCAGGTTCTGCCTTTCTCTGCTTTTGGTGACATGAACTCTCATCTCATCCAAAAGAGAACGTTGTAGATTTAATTTGGAAACATCAGGAGCAGAGATTTCGTAGACTGTACGAGTGTGAGCTGGGAGGGCTCTGGCGGCCGGGGCGTGGCTGGACCGCCCGCCCACGCGGCCGCCTCCGAGCTCGGTGCGAGCCGCCAGGCCCGGCCTGAGCCTGACGTGCGCTGCCCTCTTGCAGGCCATCATCTGCGCGATTTCCGCGGTGGACGCTGTGGACTACAAGACGGCCGAGGAGAAGTACATACGAGGACCTTCACTCAGCTACCGGTAGGCAGGCCGCGCTGCGTCCTGAAGGGCTTCGTCTCCACGCGCCGGCGGCTGTGGTGGCTGGGCTGAGGGGCCCTGGTCCGAGCTGGCAGAGCTGGGCCCACCGTGCCCTACGTCCTTCATGGGGCTGATGTTTGCCTCCCCGACGTTCTCCCCCGTTGCCTCGATGCCACGGCTATTTGAGGAAACAGCGAGATTAAGCAGCAGCCGCTGCCCGGACGTCCCTGGCTGGCGGGAAGAATGCGGTGATCAAGATGTTCCTCTCACGCTGGTGTGGTTAGCGCCCTGGACTGGCGGTCTGGAGCCCCTAATCCCATCTCTGGGCGGGCTGCCAGGCCTTGCTGGGAGCAGGCGGGGCCGCGTGGCGGTGACAGGCTGAAGAATCAACTAGGGCCTCATGGTACAGACCCTCCCCAGCCTCAGCGGCTGCCCTGCACACCCGGTAAAGAGACGGTGCTCCCGGGAGAGTGAGGTCCGAGCGGCCCATCTCCAGCCGGCACCACCCTCCTGCTCGGGCTGCCGGTCGGAGGGCGTCCTGAGTTTCCCGCGGCCTCAGCCGGCTGCAGGCACCCCGGATGCCTGTGGAGGGCCGTGGGCTGTGCCCCGGCCGCGCCCTGCCGCCTCAGGGACGCGGTCTGAGCGCTGAGCGCTGAGCCCGGTCCCTTGGGCCGGGTGTCAATCGGGCAGTGGGTCTGTCCCGGTGCGTCCACCTCCCGATTCTTTTCACACCGTAGTTGCGTTTAGGTTCTTGTGCACAAACCATCGAGCCTCGGCACCACGACAGGGTTTGGGTCTCCTCGTGGGGTTCTTAGGCTGCTGTGTTGCGTTTACCTTTGGGTCGTCCCCCTCAGGATCATATTCCTTGTTGATCCTGAGAGGGGCAGCCAGTCAACTAACTGATCATGTAATTTTTTGTTAACAGATTAGGCATTTAAAGGACAATTTGATATTTCATCATTTTTTCTTTGTAGTTTATTTTTCTTCATTGTGGTGAAATACCCATAACGTAAAATTCACCATCTTAACCATTTTAAGCACACAGCTCAGTGGCATTGAGCACATTCACACTGTCAGGCAACCACCCCTACCATCATCTCCAGAACTTTCTCATCTTCCCAAACTGAAACTCGGTCCCCATGAAACACTCACTTCTTTGTTTATGGGGGTTTTTTTTGTTTGTTTGTTTTTAATTGAAGTATAATTGATTTACAATATTATGTTACTTTCAGGTGTACAGCAAAGTGACTCAGTTATATGTACACGTGTGTGTGTCTGTGTTCTTTCTTTTAGATTTTTTTCACTACAGTTTGTTACAAGATACGGAGTATAGTTCCCTGTGCTATATAGTAAATCCTTGATGTTCATCTATTTTATATATACCAGTGTGCATCTATTAATCTCAAACTCCCACTTTATCCCTTCCCACCCTTCCCCTTTGGCAACCGTAAGTTTGTTTATGTCTGTGAGTCTGTGTCAGTTTTGTAAATAAGTTCATTTGTGTCATACTTTAGATTCCACATATAAGTGACATTGTATGGTATTTGTCTTTTTCTGCCTGATTTACTTCACTTAGTATGGGGATTTCCCTGGCGGTCCAGTGGTTAGGAGTTGGTGCTCTCACTGCCGCAGCCAGGTTCCATCCCTGGTTGGGGAACTAAGATCCTGCAAGCCGTGTGGCATGGCCAAAAAAAACTACAAATAATTCACTTAGTATGATAATCTCTAGGTCCATCTGTGTTGATGCAAATGGCATTATTTAGTTCTTTTTTATGGCTGAATAATATTCTATTGTATATGTGTACCACATCTTCTTTATCGATTCATCGATGGACATTTCGGTTGTTTCCATGTCTTGGCTGTTGTGAAGAGTGCTGCAATGCACGTTGGGGTGCATGTATCTGTTTTTTTTTTTTTTAAGATTTTTTTTTTCAAGATTTTTTTGATGTGGACCATTTTTAAAGTCTTCATTAAATTTGTTACAATATTGCTTCTGTTTTGTGTTTTGGTTTTTTGGCCATGACGCATGTGGGATTTTAGCTCCCTGACCAGGGACGGAACCCACACCCCCTGCATTGGAAGGTGAAGTCCTAACCACTGGACCGCCAGGGAAGTCCCTATCTTTTCGAATTAGAGTTTTGTCTGGGTATATTCCAGGAGTGGGATTGCTGGATCATATGGTAATTCTGTTTTTACTTTTTTGAGGCATCTCCGTACTGTTTTCCATACTGGATGCACCAACTTAACATTCCCGCCAACAGTGTAGGAGGAGGGTTCCCTCTTCTCCACATCCTCTCCAGCATTTGTTATTTGTAGACTTTTTTTTTTTTAATATTTATTGATTTGGTTGCACCGGGTCTTAGTTGTGGCATGTGAACTCTTAGTTGTGGTATGCATGTGGGATCTAGTTCCCTGACCAGGGATCAGGTGATACCCCCTGCACTGGGAGCACGGAATCTTAACCACTGTGCTACCAGGGAAGTCCCGTTACTTGTAGACTTTATAACGGTGGCCATTCCGACCAGTGTGAGGTGATACCTCATTGTAGTTTTGGTTTGCATTTCTCTAATAATTAGTGATGTTGAGCATCTTTTCGTGTGCCTGTTGGCCATCTGTATGTCTTTGGAGAAATTTGGATTTAGGTCTTCTTCCCGTTTTTCGATTGGGTTGTTTGTTTTTTTGTTATTGAGTTGTATGAGCTGTTTGTATATTTTGGAAATCAAGCCCTCTTCAGTTATATCATTTGTAAATATTTTCTCCCAGTCCATAGGTTGATGGTTTCCTTTGCTGTGCAAGAGCTTATAAGTTTGGTTAGGATCCCATTTGTTTATTTTTCTTTGATTTCTCTTGCCTTGGGAGAGGGTTTATGTTTATTAAAACAGAATTGCTGACTAAAACGAAGTGATCTCCTTTTGGTTTTGCAGGGAAAAAGAAATATTTGATACGCAGCTCCTGGAAGAAAGGAGCCGGCGAAGCTGAGGCCGGTGGAGGCAAGGCCCTGCACTCTGGAGCACAGGCGGGCCGTCGGCCTCCCTGACGGCTGCCGCCTCTGTTTTCCTGGCTCTTGTGGAAGGTACAGCTCCTGAAAGGGTTTGAAAGGACAGAGACTTTTTTTTTTTTTTTTTTTAACTTTACGTCATTACCTGTGACTGTACCGTGTAGGTTCACAGAAGGTGCACGTTTGTGTTTTATGTTGAAAAGCACCGTACCCAACGTTAAACAGGAGCTTTAAAGACTCTGATATGAACGTATGGCTCCCGCAAGATCAATGTATTTTTCCGTTTGTTTCCCTCCTGTGTGTGGCTCCTCTTACGACGGCTCCTGAGTTTGCTGTGCCTCTGTTACGTGTTTTTGAGGCAAACCCGTGTTTGTAAGAGGCAGGACCCGAGACCCGCTGCTTTCCCGTGCTCTAGCATCTTCTGGGACTCATGCAGGAGAGCAGACGGACCGGCAGTCTTTCCAGCCTCTTTCCGCACGGCCCCCATGTGGGTTTCCCCGCCCGGCCTTGTCACCGCGCAGCCAGCTGCCCAGATAGCTGTGACGATCCCACCGGGCTGCTGCGCCCGCCCGGCCCGGCCAAGGTCATTGTGTGCACAGCCTGGGCCTGGGCCGTGGGGTTGCAGCCCGGCGCCCGTGGAAACCAGTCCTTTGTCTGGAAGCCCGAAGCACAGATGGGTCCCCCGATGCCTGAGGGTCCCAGGCTCAGGACCCTCCCACACCACCTTTGGAGAGAGTTGTGTGAAGGCCCGGTCCTTGATGTGGTCACAGAAATTCTGTTCTGGTTTAAAGCCACACACGGTGGATCATTTATTCTAAGCTGACGCGAGGCTGCCTGTGGAAGGAAACAGCCAAGTCCCCACCGTGATGGCTGGGCCGCGGCGTCTGAGCACGGCCAGTCCTCCCCGAAGCCGGCACCGGCCAGCGAGCGGCCCCTGCAGAGGACAGCTGGGGAGAGGTTCTCGCGGGCGCCGGGGACATGGGCCCTGATCCTGACGGGAGGCTGGGTCCCCGCGGGAGGGAGGTGCAGAGATCACTGCGGGGACCTGTGTGTGGTGTCTCTGCTGGTTTTGCTGAAACCTAAGCAGAGGTGCAGACACGGCCCTGGAGGTCCCGCTGAGCTGCCCCCCAGGGCGGTCGGAGGGGCATCCCGTGTGGGCCAGGCTTGGGAGGACGGCCCCGCCAGCATCTCCACCGCGGCCTCGCTCCCTTCTAGAAAGGTCTAGACAGCAAGCCTCCTTGAAGTGGGTCAGGATGGAGAACAGGGTGCTCTTGTGGGTGAGGCATCCACGTGGAATATTCCGTTATTGTGAAGTATTTTTATATATCTGTGTTCTGAGCTCTGGTTGTGGAATTGAACTATTCAGACTGGAATTAAATGCCGTTTTGCAGCCCTGCCTGTTCTTTCCTGGGCCCCACGCGCAGCCCACCTTGGGCGCTCGGGCCGGCCACGCTGTCCCCGACGGCTGCTTCTGGAGGCTCCTTCCCCAGCTTGGCTGGGGAGGCGGTTTCCACATCAGCCGAGCAGAGCCGGTGTCTGTCAGGTGTGCCGGGTGCTGACCAGAAGTGCTGGAGGCTTCTGCCTCTCGGCACCCAGCCCCATCCCAGTCCTGCGCCCCAGCAGGTGTGTTCAGCTCCTGACTCCCACTGTATTATGTTTTTGTTCGTCTTGAAACTTTGTCCCAGGGCCACTGGGGCAGGCAGTGCTGGGTGGGCGTCTGTTGATGCCCCAAATTGGTGCTGGGTAGTGGTTACGAAGGCAGAGCCAGCTGACCAAGTGAGGAATGTTCCAGGAGGGGCTGTGAGGTGGCCCTGGCCCCCAGGAAGCCGGCGCACTGGGCTGCTTCTGCATCAAGAAGAGAGACCCAGCACAACGCGGGGTGCAGCCGGGGCCCCCACCGGCCGGCCCGTGGCCTCCTGCACCCCCGTCCACCACAGCCCCAGCTTCCCTGCACCCACCCTCACCCGGCGTCCCCCCTCAGCTGTCTGGGCTCCGTCCAGCTGGCGTCTCAGCAGCCCGCACCTCTGCATGGCCACCCTGCTCCCCCCCTGTGTCCCATCCCCTCCCCGGGCGTCCACCCCTGCCCCGGTCACCTCCCACCACTCACAGCCACCCTTCCTGAACCTCTTTCAGCCACACCCCTGACCCAAGACCCCGTGATGCTTGTCCTACAGTCTCTGTACCTTTCTCGCTCCAGCCCAGATGGCATGAGGGGACGATCAGACCCCCCAGTGCAAGGAGCAGTGCATCAACAAAACCGCTTCCTGGAAGGGGGAGTTTTCCTGTGTTCACTTCAGCACCTCTTTTTTTTTTTTTTTTTTTTAAACATCTTGGAGTATAATTGCTTTACAATGGTGTGTTAGTTTCTGCTTTATAACAAAGTGAATCAGTTATACATATACATATGTTCCCATACCTCTTCCCTCTTGCATCTCCCTCCCTCCCACCCTCCCTATCCCACCCCAGCACCTCTTTTAAGTCTATCATTTATCTAGGAAATTGATTAAGACGAGGGATGCACACACACACAGAATCTCAAATCAGACAGGCACGTCTGTGCAGTGTGGTCAGTGCCCCTCCCCCCAATGCATGGCTTCTACGGCCAGGCTTTCCTGTCCCGGCTACCCTCGCAGCCCCTGCTCCCCCCATCCTGCTGCCCGTGCTCCACCCCTTCCAGGTCCTGCTCCCCACCTCCTCCAGCCCTGGCTCCCCCTCCTCTCCCCCCCACCTCCTCCCCACCTACCCATCTGCCCCTCACCCCCTCACTGACCCTCACTGTTCCTGGAATTATGGTGAACCCTCTGTTAACTCCCTGCCCTATCAGACCTGCTTCTCCGTTTCAGGGCTCTCCCTTGACCCCCCCAGTTTCCTGATGCAGGCTCTTACCTCCCCTATCCACCTCCCCTCCCCATCCAATCCATCACAGCTGATTGCTGACAGCTGATTGCCCCTCCTGTATTAGTTATCCATCCCTGCCTTAGCAGTGAACCGGCCCCTGGCGGCTGGAAGCAACATTCTCTCTTGACTGGGCTGTCCTGTGGTCTCAGGAGGTCGCAGTCAGATGTCTGAAGGCTCGAATGAGGCTGGGGGCTCGGCTCCCAGGTGCCTGGCTCACGGGACAAGGAACGTTAGGAGAAAACAGGAGCCTGAATAATGCCTGGACATGAGTTGGCGATGTAACACATTGGGTCATGAATTGTTAACGTCAGTGGAAAATGTTAGCAGTAAGAGAGACTGGGTGATGAGTACAGCGAACTCTGTACTAGGTTTGTGACTTTTCTCTGAATCAAACTATTTGGAAGTACAAGGTTTATTTTAATTAAAAAATTCCAGCTCCACAACCTGGCCAGTTGTGGGAACGGAGGGCAAGGAGGCGTAGGATTCCCAACAGACCCGGCCCTCGGCCCAGCCCCGCTCTTTTCTCCTGTATGTCACCACCGGGATGGTGACACCAACCGGCGCCCCGCCTCCCCTTCCCGGGACCGCGCAGTCCGGCTCCAGGACACACCTGGCGTGGTCCTCCCTCGCCAGGAGCCAGCCCTGCTCCTCACCTGCATTCCCCTGTTGGGAACGGGGGAACCTCAGTTTCCCCATATGTATTGTAAAGTGGGCAGAATAGGTACCCAGCAGGACTGTCACAGTTAAATGACATCCGAGCAGAAGGTGTCTCGGCAAACTCCCTTTTGGCGCTTTTGGTATTCAGTAGTGTTCCTTTTGACAATTACATTCGTTCTAATCCTGCCACTTAAAAAATATTGTAAATGGGAGTGGGGAAGGGGGTCATTTGGGCTGGGATCATAGTTTTGGGGGTGGACTGGGGTGGGTGGGGATGAGGCCTTGTTCTAAGCCCTCCCGCCTTGGCATGAGCCAGCAGCCGAGCTCCTCATCTGAAGAATGGAGAGTATTCTGGGGAGGAAAGGTCAAAATCGACACATTCTGGGTAAAAGTGCTGGGAGAAGCTGGATCAGCTTGGAGCAAAAAAGAACGCTGTTCGCTGGGGGCGCCAAAACGTCTGCCGAAACCCGGGATCGAACCAGGGACCTTTAGATCTTCAGTCTAACGCTCTCCCAACTGAGCTATTTCGGCTGCGCAGTAGGGGGTTGCTCCCGCCCCCGACTCCGCCCCACGCTGAGCCGCTTGCGTGCAGGCGCAGCTCGGGCAGCCCTTGCGGGCCGCGCATGCCTCGTAGGGTCGCGCCTGGAAACAGGCCGCAGCGCCGTCTCTGTGGCGCAATCGGTTAGCGCGTTCGGCTGTTAACCGAAAGGTTGGTGGTTCGAGCCCACCCAGGGACGGGCTTGCGCTTTTCCTTCCCCGGGTAACAAAAGAGGGGACGGCTCCGCTCGCCTTCTTTTGCCACGACCCTCCCCATGCACTTCCGTATCCTTCTATCCTGCGTGGGGCGTACGGCGGCGCGCGGCGGGGGGGGGGGGATTCCACAGAGGCGGAACGTCCCCGCCCGAGTTCCGGTTTCCGAGCACGAGCCGAGGCACTTTGGGCGACGGCCCTGGGGACCCGGAGCTCTGAAGAGGACGGACCATAGAGGTTGTCTGAAGGCCGAGGCCGAGATGGCGGCGCTGGCGGGTGAGCTGGTCGGGGCGGCGGGGTCGGGGCTTGGGTCGCTCCGGGCGCCTTTCCGCCCGGCCGCCTGGGGAAGCGGAGGTCGAGGGCGACGCAGGCTCCCAGCCTCGGGAGGGGGCCGGGGCCGGAGCCGGAGGAACCCAGGCTCGGCCCGGGATGGTGCCCTTGAAGTTTCCGGGAGGAGGCGGCGAGGGGGCAGCAGCCCCGACATCCGAGGAAACTGAGGTCCAGAGAGCGGCTGGAACCGCTGGAGGTCACGCGGCCTGGCCGGGCAGGGACGCGACCCCGGGGCACCCTGCCACCCCGGGAAGGGGACGGTCACCCGCAGAGAAGGCGTCCAAACCCGGGCTGCTCCGGGGACCTTTTTTCCGATTAGCGATTAAACGCATAGGATGGATTCACAGGGTTGCAAAGGAAAGCGGTTATACTGACTGTTGCCAGGATACTGTCTGGGAACCGGGGGTCAGTTCGCAGTCCGGGTGCTTCATTATTCATGCCTGGAAAGCCGAGGTGGCGGATCTGCCTACTGCTGTGACTTTGAAGGAGTGAGAAGTGGACACGTTCCTTTACACAGAGTTGGCTGCAGCCTCTATATCGGTGTTAGGAAATCACTGTCATTTCTGTTGGTGAAAAGCCTCAGTCTCGCTAATACTGCTGTAGTTTTCGCTACACTCAGATTTTAAGGAAAGGCCAATTTTCAGCAAGACGTTGGTGACAATAAAGAGGATATTTTTCTTTCCCGTGCAAGCTCACCGGTCTGCTGAATCCTCACCAGCGGCCCCTTGCTAAGAATGTCTGGTCCAGAGGCTGGAATCCCCTCACCTTGGAGGTGAAGGGCATTTACTGTGCTGTGAGATTACCCAAAGCCCTACATTTTCAGGTGGGGGAGCTGAGGCTCAGAGAGGGGCAGCTTGCTCCAGAGTCCGGGTCTGGGCTGTTAGCCTGGACTCCTTGCCCAGCCTCTGAAACCCCGGAACTCCCAGCCCAGGGCTTGGAGCCTCGCTGATGTCTATGGGTTTGTTGACTTGACACTTGCCTGTCAGGCTGAGCCCAGGCCGAGACAGACACTGGGGAACCCAGGGAGGCCCTAGCATCGGGGGGAGGCAGGCGCCACAGGAGGACATGTGGATAGAAATAGAACAGGGTGACAGGATCGAGAGGGCCTGGGGAGCTAGTGTAGACCCAGGCATTTGAGCTGAAAGCTGCCCCATGAAAGGGGTGCTCCAGGCAGAGGGGACAGCAAGTGCAAAGGCTCTGAGACAGGAGGGACACTGACATGCCTGAGGAAAGGGAAGGTGGCTCTGATGTGGAGTGTGCAGTTGGAAGCAGGGCAATGACACTGTCTGGTTCACATTCTTAAAGATCACTTTTTTTTTTTTTTTGGCTACACCTTGCGGTTTGCGGGATCTTAGCTCCCCGACCAGGGATCGAAGCCACCAGGGATCGAAGCCAGGCCCCCTGCAGTGGAAGCGTGGAGTCCTAACCACTGGACCACCAGGGAATTCCCCTGAAAGATTGCTCTTTATCAATTGTTTGTTAAATGGAATGTAGATAGCCTGAGGGTGAGAGGGCGGGTGTACAACGTGGGGGGCCTGAAGGGCAAACACCTGGAGGCTGGACCCTCTGGGCCGTTTGTGGCCTCTGGTGCTGCCACAACTCACTGCCCCCACCCTGTGGTTCTTTCTGCAGCTCCCGGCCTGCTCCGCGGGATCCTTGCTCTTCGGTGAGTGCCTGCCTGCCTGCCTGCCTGCCTGCCTTCCTGCCTGCATGTCTGCATCTCTGATCCTAACACCCCGCAGTGAGGCCCTGGCAGGGAGGGGCTCAGAGGGGGCTGTCAGGGGGCCTCAGATCCGGGCGGGCCCTCCATCAGCACCAGGCCAGGGGCCGCCTGGCATCCAGCCCCACGTCTCCCTGCCCTAGTACCCTCAGAGCCCAGTCGCTACCTGGCGCACGAAAGGCATTCAGCACGTTTGCTCTGATGGCAGCCCCGTGCAGGCCTCCTTGGGACAGTAAGGCAGGTGGCTGCCAGGCCCTCGGATTTGGGCTGTTTCTTTTGATAAGGCCTTTTTCCTACGAATAAAATACACACTCACTGCAAAGCAAAGGGAAGACGGGGAAAATGAGGGAAGTATCAAATGAAAACCAGGCACTCTCTAGACCAGGGATCAGCAGATTTTTTTTTTCCGTAAAGGGCCAAACGGTAAACGTTTTTGGCTCTGCCTCTGTAAAAACGGTCCCAGACACCAAGGAAGTGAATGGGTGTGGTTATGTGTCAATAAAACTTTATTTATAGCTCGCTCGCAGCAACGAAGACCCAACACAGCCAAAAATAAAATAAATAAATTAAAAAAAAAAAACAACTTTATTTACGAAAACCGGCGGTGGGTTGGGTTTGACCCCCTGGTCAGTTTCCCCATCCTGGCCCCGGGGTAACCCTGTCACAGTGTGTTGGGGCGCCCCGGGCTCCTAGTCATGGGCGGTCTGTCTCCCCGCAGCTCCGGCGTGGGCGCGGCTCTGCAGGTGCGCGGGGTCCATCCGAGCTCGGCCGCTGACAGCCCGAGCAGGTGAGGCCAGCCTTCCTGGGAGCCCACACACCCTGAAGTCCCCCATCCCCCCACCCCAGCACAGCAGCAGCCTGTGGCAACTCCGGGGCACTCCCACCACCCAGCAGGGTATGTGAGGGGGTCCCTGCCCTCAGAGTCCTGCCCAGCCCGCTCCTGTGCGCCCAGGCCAGTGGCTGCACAACTCCAGACCAGGAGGGCCCTCGCTAAAGAGTATGTCAGCCGAGCCTGTTTTCCAGACGGGGAAACAGTCCCCGAGAGGACAGGGTCGTGCTGGGCCTCAGTGAGGCGGTAGAGGCCTGTCCACACCATCTTTCACTCCGGTGTTGAGCAGGCGTGTCCTGCCCCAGGCCGGGGCGCAGGGATGCTGCAGACCTGGCCTCACGGCTACTCCCAGTGCTGCTCTGGGGACCCACCGTGACCACGGCCTTGTCCTGCCCTCTGAGAGGCTGCTCTGGGCTGGGCCTGGCCGGGGATACCTGCCTGGCTGACGCCTCCCCTTGCTGTGTGTCCCGTGCCCAGCACCCACCCCGCCGTGTCCCAGGCCGGAGCCGTGGTCCCCAAACCCGCCGCCCTTCCCAGCAGCCGGGGCGACTATGTGGTGGCCAAGCTGGACGACCTCATCAACTGGGCCCGCCGGGTGAGCCCCTCCCCGTCTGCGTCCGTGGAGCCCCCTCTGGCTGCTCAGCCACGCTCCCGTGGCTACGGAGTGGGCCGGACTCCCCCAGGGCCCCTCCGTGTGGGGACCTGTGGCTTTGATTCTGTCTCAGGACCCCCGCCCTGCCCCCAGCAGTTCCTGGCCTGACTTCCCTCGGTGCTCCCTGCCCCCCGCATCGGCCCCCAGAGAAGATGAGCCACCTCCCTCCTGTTCTTCTCCTTTCATCTTCTGTTCATTCCTCTCTTTTCTCTCTTAACGTAAAACCCATGTTTTTAACTGGAAATACACGATGGAAACAGTAGCTCCTTCCCAGCAAATATCCTAATCCCCCACCCCACCCCCACACTGGCCGTGGGACAGTCTGCGTGCTCACGTGTGTGTCCGTGTCTCCCCCTGGACATGTGTCCTCTGTCCCAGGACAGTGGTTCCTTTCAGTGCTCTCGGGGCGGCCGGCTGGGTAACAATCCCCCATTGACGGGCGGGCTGGTGCTGTCCTGGTGTCTGTGTGTGACCAGCGAGTCCACAGCGAGTGTCCCTCCAGGCCCACAGCTCCAGGGCGGTGATGGTCGCTGTGGCCGTGCGCTGTGGAGTCATGGCCCTGCCGTGTTGGGCAGCCCTTGCCCGCTGTGTGACCCGAGCCCTGTCACCTGAATTGGGACATCCACAGGGCAGCAGGGACCTTGGCCAGATCCCAGACTGGACACAGACAAGCAGAGAAAGCTCTGGTGGAGAACAGCTTGTGGGTGGGGGCCAGGGCGATATCGGGCACCAAAGGATGGAGGGAAGTCAGAGGGCATCCAGGAGGGCTTCCTGGAGGAATTGGCACTTTGAGTCCAGGCGGTGTTGGGAACAAGACCCTCCAGGGTGCTGAGCCCCAGGGTCTAGATCTGTGCCGTGGGTGGCCACTGGGCACTCAGAGCAGCAAGTGCCCATGTTGGAGGCTGGGATTTAGGATATGCTGGGTTATGTGGACTATATTATTAAAGCTAGTTGCACTTGGTTTTATTTTTGTCTGTTTTTCTTTTTGGTAATGTGGCTGCTGGGAAGTGTAGACCCAAGGGCCTAACTCATTTGGCCCTCCTGTCACACAGTCCTGGGCTGGGGCATCAGGCTCAGGCCGATGACCAGTGTCCAGGGCAGCCTTCGGAGTCTGGAGGTCACATGGTTGCTGTGGGCAGGGCCCAGAAAAGGCTAGAAACAGATTTTTCTATGTGAAATCGTCCAATTTCTTTAAACACCGTGGGCCACTCGTCCACTCACGGGCCAACTGCCCCGCCCTGCAGAGCTCCCTGTGGCCCATGACCTTTGGCCTGGCCTGCTGCGCCGTGGAGATGATGCACATGGCAGCGCCCCGCTACGACATGGACCGCTTTGGCGTGGTCTTCCGCGCCAGCCCCCGCCAGTCCGACGTGATGATCGTGGCTGGGACGCTCACCAACAAGATGGCCCCCGCGCTCCGCAAGGTGGGCCCCACCGTCAACCCCACCCTCCACCCTCCACCCCCCACCCCCTTCCCCTCCCCCTCCCCCAAACCCCTCCCCCCCCCCCCCCCCCCAGGCTCGAGCTGCACGCAGACCCCCGTCTCTTCCAGGTCTACGACCAGATGCCAGAGCCTCGCTACGTCGTGTCTATGGGGAGGTGAGTGCCCGGCGGGGCGGGGGCTCCAGCAACAGACACGCCGGTGACATGCTGGCTTGTCTCTTCCAGTCTCGTTTCTGTGCTGCTTTCTGATCGGTGTCGTCCAGAACGTCCCCTTCTGTCCTGTTACAGTCGCTCCCCCACCCCAACAGCCTGTCCATTTTCGTTGTTTCTGTGTTATGACCACAGGAAGGACGTTCTGCTGGGGGGGGGGGGGGCGTTGCAGCCTCCTCACCATCTAGCCAGCACCTCATTTCTCCATATCATTAAGAGACATTTAGTCACCTGACTTTTTTGGTTGAGGTAGAATTCACATACTACAAAGTTCACCTTTTCAAAACGTACAGTTTTGTGGATTTTAATGCATTCTTAGTGTTGTGTAATCATCATCTCTGTCTAATTCCAGAGCATTCCATCACCCCAGTAGAAGCCCCGTCCCCATCACCAGTCACTCCCCACCCCCTCCCCCAGCCCCTGACAACCAGGAACGCACTCTGTGTCTGTGGACTGGCCTGTCCTGGACGTTTCCTATCAATGGAGTCACACGCTGTGTCCTTTCACGTCTGGCTTCTCTCACTGAGCGTCATCTGTTCACAGCCCCACCGTTTGTTTCTGTCCTACCCGGTCCCACAGAAGGTCTCAGGTGGCCACTGTCTTTCCTGTGACTTGTGTCCCAGTCTTGCCCTTTCCTGACCGCCTGGCACCTGCTTGAGGTTGGAAGGGGGTGCGGGTTGGGGGCTGCGAGGAGGGACGGAGGCCGGGGTCGCTGGAGAGGCTCTCACGGCCGGCGCTCCCCTCCCCACCAGCTGCGCCAACGGAGGCGGCTACTACCACTACTCCTACTCTGTGGTGCGGGGCTGTGACCGTATCGTGCCCGTGGACATCTACGTCCCAGGTGAGCCCCCAGGTGGTGCCCACGCGGCCCTCACCCAACTCACAGAATCCCCACAGCCCCACTGAGACAGCTCGCCCCCTTTTAAGAATAAGCAGATTTGGGTACAAGAGTAAAGAGTGACACTGCAGCCTTTCCCCCTGCTGTCCCTGGAGGGTTTCCCAGCCTGAAGTCTGCCCCATTCCTTTCCAATGGTCCTCACCGGACGCCGGCGTGGCCTGGGGGTTGGCAGGCAGCCCACATTGTCCTCCCGGGTCCCGAGCCGGGTCACGTGGCGGGAGGGCCAGGGCCAGGGCAGCTTGGCCTGGGAGGGGTAGCCCAGGCCTCCCTCATCCTGGCTGGGAGGTTGGCCCTGGGGTCAGCATCTGCCCACCCTGCCCCCCTCTGGCTCCTTTCCCGTGATGGGCCAAGCCCCCCAGCTCGCTTGGTGCAGACCTAACAGGCTGCTGGGGCAGAGCCCCGTCTTGCCCCTCCCCACCCTGGGAAGTGGCCTGGTTGCCCCCACCTGGAGCAGAGCGGAGGGGAGGGGGAAGGGCAGGGAGACTGAGGTGTCACCCGCCCCCAGGCTGCCCGCCCACGGCCGAGGCCCTGCTCTATGGCATCCTGCAGCTGCAGAAGAAGATCAAGCGCGAGAAGAGGCTCCAGATCTGGTACCGCAGGTAGTGCCAGCCGCCTGGCCGCCCTGCGGCGTCTGCGCTGTTACTCCAGAGGCGGTCAATAAACCCGATAAACCCGCCTGGCTGCCCCTGCTCCACGTGGGGTGTGGGCCGGGGCTGGGGGCCTGGGAGGTGGGCGGGGCGAGTGCTGCTTGGCGGGGTCAGGCCTGTCTCTCTTGTGCATGGAGATGCGGAGGCCCCTGGAGTGGACAGCCGGGCCCAGCGTGGCCCAGTGGGAGGCCCCACCCATGAAGGAGGGGAGTGGACGCGTCCAAGAGCGGGTTGGGGTGAAGCAGATGGCACCGCGGCGACCAGCCGGGCACCAGGGCCCAGGGCAGACGGAGCCAGGGTGTCCCTGCGCTGGGGCTGGAGGGGCGTCGACTCAGAGCGAGGCATGGTGGTGCAGCCTGACTGGGTGGGACCAGAGGGTCTGGGCCTTGGGGCTGCCACCCGCTATGAGGTCCTGACCTAGTTCCACCTCCTCTGGGGACCCCAGCTGCCCACCAGAGGGAGGGCGGGAGGGGCCGTGGGTGACTAATTGGCAATGTCTGCAGTGGGCACGGCGGGGGGATCAGAGGCAGGATCAGACACTTTGGAGTGGTATAGCCACTGTCTCGGTGGTGGTCAATTTAACAGGTTTCTTTCCTTTCACTTTTTTTTGGAGGGGCAGGAAGAGTAAAGCAAGCACACGTTTGTGTCTTCGTGCTGATTGGCTAAACCCAGTGTTAGCGTTTATTTCATTCTCAGGACCATGGTAGGAAGGTAGTGGTCGTCCCCTTGCAGAGAAGGTTAGGGAAGCTTGCTGGTCATGCGGCTGGTGTGGGTCTGGACCAGGGCCGAGGGGCCAGAGCCTGCACTCCCGGCCACGAAGGCGCTCAGTAGGGGTCTGGGGGTTAGGGGTTCCTGAAGCCCAGAGCCCCCAGGGTGGCGTGGGCAGCTGAGCCGGTGGGCCCAGTGGGCTCAGTGCTTGGTGACCAGGGGCGTGATCATCTGCGGGAAGGCGTAATAGCGGCAGTCGGCCGGTGGGACCAGCTCCATGACCTGCGTGTGGATGTTCTCCGGCCGGAAGCCCGCTTCCAGCAGGGCTGGCACCTGTGTCTCCTGGCCAGAGGGAGGTGCCGAGTCACCTCCAGGGCCCTGGGGCCTCAGGAGACACCCTGCCAGCCACCCCTACAAGTGCCAAGGCCCTTGGGGGCTGGGCGGGGCTGCTAAGAAAATGCTGAAGCCCAGGTCTGGGTGGGAATCTCCAGGTGTCCACACACAGCTTCCTGGCTGTCATGGGGTATCACCAGGCTGCTCACCCACACGTCCTCGCAGGCAGAGGGAACCGAGTGGGCAAAGGCCCAAGACAAGGGGTGGCTAGACCCATAAAGATGCACCCCGGGTGGAGGAGGGCAGAGTGAGGGGATGCCGCTGGGGACCTTGGGCTGAATCCTTGTATCCCGAGGGCACTGGGGAGCCATCTAAGGTCCTTGAGCTAGGGAGAAACCTCTCCTGATTTACAAGTGGAGGCGCAGAGTCCACCCAAGAGATGAGCCCCCAGGGCCAGCGGCAAGGGACCCTCCCCAGGTCACAGGTGACCCCAGCTGCCTCCCCACCCAAAGTCGCTGCCGGGGGCGTAGGGGGGGCGGGGCAGGGAGCGCCCAGGCTGCGGCACCTCGAACATGGTGGTGATGTCCGAGTACTTGGACTTCATCAGCTCCCCCCAGGAGGTGAGGTTGCAGTAGGTAAGGACGCCCCCCGGCTTCAGCAGGCGGAAGGCATGGTCCTGGCCGGGGGTGGGGGGGGACAGTGGTCAGGAGGGGGTGGGGGTGGGCAGAGGCGTTCCCAGCGGGCCTCCCGCCAGGTCAGGGGAACGGCGGAAGGAGAGGTGCCTCCTGTGTGGACGGCAGGCGCGCCCACTGGGCTGACCCCCACCTTAGGGCTGGCAGACCCCGTCCCACCGCAAGCGATCCTACCCGAATGAAGTTGAACTGGTGCGTGTGCCAGGTCTCCTCAGACAGCGGGTACGTGTCGTACAGGATCCCTGCTCGGGAAGACAGAAGCCACGTGGTCAGGACGCTGGCTGCAAGTTGAGGCGGCCGGGAACCCAGAGTTTGCTATGCTGCAGCCGGCCCTACGAATTGTGTCCCATCTGGTCGTTCTTGAGGTGTCCACGCACCTGAGTGCTAGGCTCCTGTATGTGTGTCCGTGCCTGTCCCCCGGGCTCTGCCACCCCAGTGACACATCAAGGCATGTGTGCTTCAGAAGCAGGCAAAGGAGGGGCTGGCAATCCAGGCAGAGGCCCCCCGCCCAGTGCCCAGAGCCCCTCACCATCGAAGTGACTGCCTGGCAGGGTGGGCGCCACCTCCTCCCACAGGCCTTTCAAGGGAACCACCTTGGCGCAGGGGAGAAAGAAAGAGAAGGCTGAGGGTCAGAGGGGGCCCAGGACTTCTCCACCTGTTGCAGGGGAGGGGGCAGAGGAACTGCCAAGAGAGAAGACCACCTCCCCCATGTCTGTGGCCACCCCAGGTCCCCAACCCACTCCGAGGGCAGGGCCTTTCCCCTGAGGAGCGGGACCTCGGGCAGAGGCGGGCACCTTGTGCGGCTGCCGTGGGGCCCAGTCCTGGAGCCGCTGGAAGACGCCCTCATTGCACTCGATGATCCAGTGCTCGTCGATGGGGGCCTCCTGCACCTTCGTAGCTGCGATGGCCATGCCAAAGCCCACCTCCAACACCCGGCCCCCTGGGCAGACAGACAGCCCACGCCTTACACACTGGGTGGGGCTGGGGAGGCTGCCTGGAGGAGGGGGCGCGGGGGCAGGGCCTTGGCAGAGAGAAACGACTGCCACTAGGAGCGACCGGTTGGCAGAGCAAAGGTGGGGGGTGGGACAGAACACAGCAGCCCTGAGAGGGAACAGCGTGGGCCCGGGGCCAGCAGCCAGAGAGGGTGGCCTGCCGGGGAGGCCACGGACAGCGGCTTCTGGGCTGGCCCACGGGGCAGGGCAGACCCTGGACTTTGAGCCCTGGCCCATGCTGTTTGCACTGAGGGCGCTTATCTCCTGATTTGGGCAGCGTCCCCTGCCCCCCCCCCAACAAACAATGAAGTCTACAAAGTAAGAGCAAGGGAGGACCAGGATTCAAGGCCCAGGCCTGGAACAGTGAGGGGCGGGGGTCGAGCCCCTTTGGGTCAAAGAGGAGGGGAGAAACGCCCTAACCATGCAGGGACACTGGCTGTGCCCATTTGCCAGATGGGAACACAGAGGCCCAGAGGTGGTGCGCCCGGCCTCTGGGGGTCGTGGGGAGCCCTCGGCACCCCGCGGGCTCTGACACCAGGTGCAGGGCCACCCCCGACAGCTGTCTCCAGGCCTCAGCTTTACCAGAGCTATTCTTAGCCAGGGCAGGGCCTCCCGCGACTCCTGGGCAGGAACATTACCCACGTGGGCCTGGGCAGCACCTTGCCAGGCCGCCACTCCCCTGTCCTCGACATCTGGCGGGGGGCCGGCGGCTGAGTTCCGCGTCTGAGAACCCATCCCCCGACCCAGCCCGACCCCTTCCCGGGGTCGGGGCCTCGGTGCCCCCCGGAGAGGGGGTTCCCGGTACTCAGGGCGCCCGCAGCGCCCCAGGACTACCCCGCTGCCCTCGCGAGCGGCCCCGTTTTCCAGGCGAGGAGAGGAGCGCAGAGGTTCCGCCACGTCGCTGGAGAGCGGGCGGGCGCCGGGTCCCACCGGCCCCGGCCTCGGTCGACCCCGCGCGCCCGTCGGGGGCTACCTCTGGAGGCGGCGGCGGCCGCCAGCGCGTGCATGTAGGGGGTCTCCCAGCGCTCCATCACCGGCTTGCCCAGGATCTGCAGGTGCGAGTCCGACGCGTCGTAAGCCGCGGGCGCCGCCCGCCACGCGGGGCTGCAGTTCTCGCCGGGTGCGAAGATAGGGGTCGCGGCGGGGGCGCTCATGCTGCAAGCTGGACAGCGCGCCCCGGGAGCTGGGGAGAGGAACGCCCGCGTCCCTGCAGGGCCTTCTGGGCAGGGGGCGGACGGGAGGCGGGGCGGGGGCGGGGCACGAGCGCACTGCCCGGCGGCCCGCGCGGCCCCTAGCGGCCGCGGCGGGGAAGGCGGCCCCCACTGACTCCCGGACCCCCGCGACGCCCCCGCCTCCCGGGCCGCCAGCGCCTGGCGGGCGGACTCGGCACCAGCGCAGCGAGCCCTCGGAGTCCTCACCCAGTCGCTTTCCTGCTTCGGTTTCCTCGTCTGTCACCACCGCGTCAATAGCCCCCTCCTTGCCGGGGTGTGAGGGTCTAAGGATTTTCCCGACACGGTTGGAAGTGCCTTAAGTATATAAAATCACTTAGGGAATTCCCTAGTGGTCCAGTGGTTAGGACGCTGCGCTTTCACCGCCCAGGGCGCGGGTCCGGCAACTAAGATGCCACAAGCTGCATGGCGCGGCCAAAATAAATAGAATGAATAAATGCAATCACTTAATCGTCAGAAGCGCTGCAGTGGTTTCTTCTATCGTCCTCATTTTACAGGTGGGGAAACTGAGGCTCCAGAGACAAAGCGGGAAATCTCATGGCCGGGAGGGCGGGGTGTGGGAACCCCTGATGAACCCCACTCTGACCCCTGTGCGGGGCTGCCTCTCCCCTTTCCTGGGCTCACCTCAGACCCCAGGGGCCTGATGAGGGGCTCAGCGCACAGGGGCCTCCAGTGCTGGGACTGAAATGCCCACCCCAGCGGTCCCCGGGCCCTCCAGCCCAGGACGGCAGGCAGGGCAGCCCTGCAGCGCCCACCCCTAAAGCCTTGCCCCAGGGCAGCCCTGGGGTTCAGCTGTGTCCTCTGCTGGCCACACTGAGACCGGCCCCCAAGGCGAGCTGGGGTTTCCTCCGGGTTCTGAAACATGACTTCCCCTTCCCATCTATCTGCACACAGGGGGCCACCGGCTGTGAGCCTGGAACACCCCATCTGGGCCAAGTGAACACATCCCAGTGAACACGTGGGGAAACTGAGGCCCCGAGAGGCTGAGGTCACAGAGTTTGAACCCAGGCAGCCCTGCTCTTCTGTGTCCACCTCTGGATGGCTGCTCACAGCCTTAACGTGGCTCCAGAGTCCTCCCCGTGGCCCTTCCCACCCCCTGCAGAGCTCCTGTGTCCCTCCTGCCCCTGGGCCTTTGCATATGCTCTCCCCTCTGCCTGGACAGCTTCTCCTCTCTCCTGGCCTGGTCTCCTTCTCTTTCTGCTTCATGCCCGAGCCCACACCTCCTCTGGGAGGCCCCCCGGGTCCCCCCAGGCTGGGTATGGCCCATTTGAAGCTGTTTCATCTCTCAGTACCTCTCTTTGGTATTTCAGTCACCGAAGGTATTTCTTCATGGTTACATTGTCTGTCCGACCCGCCTGGCACACAGAAAATGCTTGATGACTCCAGGGCACATTGGGTCTAATGTGGTCTGGATGGGACAGCACGGATTCCACGAGACCCTCAGGTGGAAGCAGGATGAGTAGATGTCACCAGGCACCAGGGCTGGGCTCACGCTGAATTCGTGAACCCATGTGATTTCGTGTTGTCTAGTTTCCTTACAGCTGTCCTGGTTACTGTGGCAGGGGCTTTGCGGGCATCCTTATGCCAGCATCCTTGGGCCACCCACGTAAACAGGTGGCACTCACTACTGTCACCCAACTCAAGCAATGCCCTGGAATGCCCAGCCTGAGACAGAAGGCAGGCTGTATTCATTAGCTACTGCTATGTAACAAATTGCCCCAAATGTAGCCACTTAAAGCAACACATGTTTATCATTTTTCGGTGGGTCAGGAATCCAGGTGCAGCTTAGCCTAGCCGGGTCCTGTGTTTCACAACCTCTGGCAAGGCTGCAGTCAAGGTGTCGCACAGAGCTGGGGAAGGCGTCCGCTTCCAGGCTTGTTCACTGGCTGTTGATTCCACTCAATCCCTGGCCATGTGGGCCTCCCTGAAGTGACAACTTGCTTCTAGCAAGACGGAAGTCAGAACCGTTTGCCATCTGATCACAGAAGGACATCCCCTCACCCTGGCCGTATCCTACAGGTTAGAAGCCAGGTACACAAGGGTAGGGAATCCCAGGAGGCTATGAATATCAAGAAGTAGGTGTCAGTCTCAGAGGCTACTGCCCACACAGACACTAAGAGGAAGCCGAGGCAGTGGTCAACTGGGAGCCTTTCCTGCAGCTTTGGTGCCCAGGAGATAAGGAACCGCCTGTGTCTGGCCAAGCTGCCACCTCCCAGTGGTCGCTTACATGCAGCCTGGACTCTATCCCCAAGAGTGGCTGAGGGCATGGCGCAATCTGGCTGGCGACTCAGCCAAGGGGTCTCTGTTCCAGCCTTGGCTGGGGTCCTCTTCTCTCAATGGAGTGACCACTCTTGCCCAGCTGATGTCCTCAAATGAATTACTGACACGTGGTCATTCATTGTGTCCACTTTCCTCAAGAGAGTCTAGTGTGCGTGTGCTGCAGTTATCTGCAGTTTGCAGACCCGGACTCAGAGAGGGAAGGTGGCTTTCTCAAGGACACACAGCAAATCAGTGGCAGAGGGGATGGGAACAGGGGTGTGCCTGACTCCAGACCACAGTCTTAAAAGATGTTTTAAAAGAAGGAAAATATTTATTTTCTGATTAGAAAAGGGACACAGTTGATCAAAACATTCTAACATTATAGAGTTGGCAAACTCCGGCCTGCAGGTCACATCCCCCTTCTGTGGTTTTGATACAGCCTGTGAGCTAAGAATGTTTTTTACATTTTTATTTATTTATTTATTTTTTGGCCATGCTGCGAGGCTTGCGGGATCTTAGTTCCCTGACCGGGGTTTGAACCCATGTCCCCTGCAGGGGAAGCAGGAAGTCTTAACCACTGGGCCACCAAGGAAGTCCTGCTTTTTACATTTTTAAATGGTTGAAAAAATCAAAAGACTATTTCGAGACACGTGAAAATTATACAACAGTCACACTGGCATGTCTGTAAATAGTCAGGACACTTGTTTACGTATGGACTCTGGCACTTTCCAATTACAACAGCACAGAGTCATTGCCACGGAGACCCGACGGCTGGCAAAGCCAAACATATTTACTGTGTGGCCCTGAGCAGAAAGCTTGCCAGCCCCCCTTACAGAGCAGCCCACAGCTCTTTCCTGGGAAGTGAAAGTCACCCATTTATTCAGCACATACTGAATTCCTCACCCTAGGGGGCCCAGCCCTGACTCCTCTGGAGCTCATAGCCTACTGGGGGGATGGACAAAAATAAGTAATAAGTACATCACATAATTACAAGTCACATGGCAGCTATGACAGAACAAGGTCCCCATGACCCCTACCCTCTGCCCAGGTCTCTCCTCTACCAGGCAATGTCCACGTAGCTGTATGTTTTCTGTGTATACAGTGTTACATGTAGTTATGTTTTAAAGTAAAAGGGACCAAATGGGCATTTATTTGTACATCCACGTTCTTAGCAGTATTATGCACAATAGCCAAAGGGTAGAAACAACCAAAGTGTCCATCAACGGATGATGAATAAACGCTATGTGGTCCCTCCACGCACAGGACCATCACTCAGCCATGAAAAGGGGTGAAGCACTGACACTTGCTACAACGTGAATGGACCTTGAGAACACGATGCTCAGTGAAATAAGCTAGATGAAAAAGGACAAATACTGTCTGATTCCGCTCACAGGGGGTCCCTGGAGGAGTCACATCCACAGAGACAGGAAGTAGATGGTGGGGGCCAGGGGCTGGGGGAGGGGCTGGGGAGTCAAACTTCCCAAGTTTCAGTTTGGGAAGATGAGAAAGATCTGGAGATGATGGTGGGGATGGTTGCACAGCAATGTGAATGTGCTTAATGCCACCAAGCTGTGCATTTAAAAAGGGTTACAACGATAACTTGTATGTTACATGTATTTTACCACAATGAAAAAAAGAACCAAAACTATATTCTGTGTATTGGGTACGCCTGAACCCACGTTAGGAGTAAATTCAGGAAAGTGTGCACATACCCGTTTTTGTCCCACCGTTTGCCCTGGGGTGGGAGGAAGGAAGTGAACGGGGAGGAGGGAAAAGCAAACCGTCAAGTTCATTTTTTTAAAAAGATCTGAAGCAAACGTGACAAAAACGCTAACGTGTTCGTTTCAGTGGCAGGTACATAGCTGCTTGTTGTTTTATCCCTGGTAGGTGTCTGTATTTTTAACAGTATTTTCTTTTTAACAGTTTGTGTCTGCCTTCCTTCATTTGACCACATCCTGTGCATGTCATTCACGCCCTTCGTGGTTTATTTATCCTGTCACCAATGGATGGACATGGGGGTTGCTTCCAATTTTCTGCTCTTCTAATAGTGCACTGTGAGTAACCCAGAGCGTGTCTGTTTGACTGGGCACTTGGGTCGTGCTCCCCCCACACCCCTCCCAGGGGGGAGCCCGCCCCCCACCCCCCCCACAAGTGTTACTGGTTTCTTCTGACCAGAAAAACTTCACAGAGCCCCCAGGGCGAAGACAGAACACCTGCCCAATGCCACCTGAGGCCACTCCTTTCCCCTCTGCTGAGCCTCTGCTTCTCACCTGCGAAGGGGGACTAATGAGTTGTTCTCCTCTGGTGGAACTGATGATGCCAATGTGCTTTGCAAACTGTAAAGTGGCCAAAGTGAGGTGTATTTTAAATGTTTTATGTTGTACTGTTTGCCTGTGACCTGGTTCCTTGATTCCTCACATTTGTTTCATTTTATGGTGAATCAGTTATATTGTCAGGCTACCAAGAGGCTGAGAAAGTGAGTGGAAAGTCACCACGCAGCACAAACCGCCATCTAACAACACCATTCAGGTCAGCTTTTACTATGGTCCGTGTAGACCTGGGTTTCTCCACCTTCCGTGTTGACGTGTTGGGCAGATTATTCTTTGCTGGAGGGACTGTCCTGCCCATTGCAGGATATTTAGCAGCATCCCCAGCCTCCACCCACTAGATGCCAGTAGCACCCACCTCCAGTGGTGACAACCAAAACCGTATCTCCACACATGGCTCATTGTCCCCCGGGGGGAGAAGGAGGCTGAATCACCCTGGGTGAAAACCACCGGTGTGGACAAATGAGGACAGGACAATCCTTGGCACATGGCAGGGACTCAATGTGTTTTCATAATCATTGGATCTACAGCCAACTGTTGGATTTGATTCCAGTTCTTTCCCTGAGTAAGTGACCTTGGGCAGGTGAATGAGCCTCTCTGACCGTCGGTATCGTCTTCTGGGGGCAGCGGGAGCACTCGACGCGCAGGAGCGGAACGTGGCGCCGAAGCCTCCCGCGGCCTGGCGGGGTGCGGGCGTGGCCTCCTCCCACTGCAGACCCCACTCGCGCCCCCGCCCCGCACTCAAGACCGAACAAGGAAGCCACAGCCGCGCCTGCGCCCCGCGGTGCCTAGCCCCGAGCGCCCGGCCGCGCACGCGCCCCGCGCCGCCGCGCACGCACGTACGCTCTCAGCACGCGCACGCGCACGCACGCGGCTCGATCCGCGCGCTCCCCTCCTCAGGGCGGGGCCGGCGCCGGCGCGCGGGACTCCACTTCCCAACGTGCCCCGCGGCGACGCTTGCAGTCGCCGAGGAGGAAGGCCGACGCGCAGCGGCCAAGTGGCGGCGGCGCGGGCCCGCCGCACGCACGCACGCACGCACACGGGCGCACCCCTGGCTCCGCCCCCGGAGGCCCCGTGCGGGAGCGCGCCCGGGCGTGCGCAGGGCGGCGGCGCGGGCGCGAGGGCGCGCGGTGACCGTTGGCGCTGAGGGGAGGAGGCAGCGCGGCAGCCGCCGTTGCGCAGATCCGGGCCGCGACTGTGGGGAGGGTGCCGGGGCCAGTGACCTTCCGGAGGCGGGAGCGAGCCAGGGGGCCCGGACGTCGAGCGCCTTGCCTTCGCCGCCGCCGCCGCCATGAACAACTCGGGCGCCGACGAGATCGGGTGAGGACGCGCCGGCCCGCGCCGCCGCCTCGGCCGGCCCCCGCCCAGACCCGCCCGGCCCGTCAAGGTCACGCCGCGGGGCCGTGCCGAGCCGGCGGCCGGGAACCCGGGGGCGCGACGGGCCGGGGGCCCATGGCGGGACCTGGGGGTCCGGACGCCCCGCCGCCTCGTGGCCGGGGACCCCGAGCGGGAACCGGGGGTCCGGGGAGTTCTGTGGGTCCGGGCGCCCCGCCGCCTCGTGGCCGGGGACCCCGAGCCTCAACCGGGGGATCCGGGGAGTCCTGGGGGTCCGGGTGTCCCGCCGCCTCGTGGTCGGCGACCCCGAACCTCCACCGGGGGATCTGGGGAGTCTTGGGGGTTCCTGGGGGTCCCTGCTGTTTCCTGCCGGGGGGAGACCCCGCCGCCGAGCCGGAGTTTACCGCAGGGAGACCCTCGATCGGGAACCCGGGGTGGGGGGTGGGTTCGGGGCACCCTGTCTGCCCCCGCGCCTGGATTTCTCGCTGGCCGGGGGGGGGGGGGGGCGGAACCGTCCCCGTGCTCGTGCTTTTCCTCGGGGACCTCGAACAGGAACCTGTGGGGTCCAGGGAGCCCTTAGCCCGTGCACGAACTTGGCGGGTCAGCGCACGTGGCGGCCCGGTCGGGGCGGGGGGGGGGTGGTTCCAGTTCTGCCACCGCCCAGCTTCTCCCACCCGGGGCTCAGCGAGTGCCCACTCCACCATCTACTCTCCTCCCAAGTGTAGTTTCGCAAACCGAAGGCCCGAGGGCCAAGGTCATGGGGGGCCGTCGTCGGTCTGCAAGCAGTGCACCCCGCAGTGTCCACCATCTCAGCGCCTCCGCGCCACCTGATGGGGTGTCTGCAACTGTTGTTTTTATGTTGCTGGAGCCCCTTCCTGCTCAGCCCCCACCTAACCCCCATGGGCGGGTTTAAGATAAAGAGAAAGAGAAACTTGGGCGGTGGACAGACAGGCGTGCTCCTGAGGTCTTTCTCCTTGGAGTAACTATTAGTGAGAAAAGGTTTGTTATAGCTAAGTTTCCCTTTTAATTATATCCTTGCCTAATGTTAAACGAGCTGGAGAGGAGAGTGATCCCAGAGGAGCTAGGAAATCCCATTCTGCCCTAGTCTAGGGGTTTGGTCTAGTTTTCTTTGCAGAGACTGGTTTCTACAGCATCAGCGTAATTTTACAGTTAAATTCTTTTTGCGGAGATGGCAGAACAGCCTGGGCTGGGTTTCCGTGGCCTTGTGTACATTTCTCCGTGCACTTAGCTTTGAACAGATGTGGTGTTTACAAAACGCTTGATTTGGTGAGTAAGTCATTGTTGGCTGGTGGGTGGCTGGCCTCACTGAGCCTCCGCCAGGTTCCAGCAGCACGTTACACCATAGGACATAAAGTGTGTTTTGTGGGCTCCCCCCTCCAGAACCCCACAGCGTTTAGAGGACCAGAAAGAAGGCGTGTAGCTCCTAGCCTGCTTTGTTTAGGAAAGACGTACAGGCACTGGAAGTCTGAGCTGTGTGTCGGGTAAGTGAAAAGTTGAAGCGCTTCCGCTGGGAAACTAGGATGTGGGCAGAAAGAAAGTTGCTGCCGAAAGGGGCAGGACCTGAGGGAGCGGCAGCAGGTCTTCCACAGCCACATGGGCCTCTTTTCCTGACAGCCAAGCCTTCTGCGGCCAAGAGGCTGACTTCTTTAGGCCTGAGCTGCCTTTCCTCTCGCCTGGGAAGGCGGGGAGCCGCCAGATCCAGGAGGCCTGCCCCTCGGTGTGCCCTCGAAGAGACGGCCAGACAGGGGTCCCTGGCAGTTCACCCCGACAGCTTGTACCAACCCCTGGGAGAGGGTGGAGCCAGGATCCAAGGCTGGGTCTGGAGGGTCCCACCCTCAGCACCGCAGACCCACCCCAGACCCATAGGCAGCTTGGGGAGGCCGCAGAGCAAGTAGCAGAACCAGGATCGGGATGAGGGACCTGCCTCGCCGCGCTCCCCTCGCCACCCTGCTGAATGCTCCCGGGTTACCTGAGTTCTAAAGTCGTAGATGTCAGGTGTCCCCGAAACTTTATTGCTTTGCCCCAAAACATTGGTCAGTTTCTGTTTTATGTGGGAGCCTTGTTTCCGTTTGCTGTGGGAAGTCTGGGTCCACCTTGACTTCCTTGCTCTGTGTGGCTGTTCTAGTTCAGTGCTCGTGACCCCATCCGGCTCCCTGGTGATGGGCCCTCTTGGAGTTTCCCGTGGGGGGACCACCGTTGCCCACTTTGGGTGGTCACTGTGTGGGAACGCGCATCATGCTCAGACGAAGTGGTAGCCATGTTATGGGGATGTGACCGTCTCACTGATCGCTGACGACACCCACCCTCCCCTCAGACCTCCTTCGCTTTGGTGTCTGGTCAGCCCCTCCCGAGCAGCTCCCAGGCCAGAGGGGCGGCTCCACTGTCGGGACGGTACCTGCGTCCTCAGGAAGTGGGTGGATGCCTGGGGTGCCGCCCCATCGGGGATCTGCACTTTTGAGTTTGAGCCTTTGAAGCTGAAGCTTCCCCGTGTCTGGACTGTACAGGGGCTGGTGAGGCTACTGCTTTTAGTTCATGTTTTCGTCATCTTGGTTGTCACAGTGGCCCGAGCAGAGCCGGGGCGGGTCTCGAGGGCAGAGGCCCAATAGGAGCAGCAGGTGTCACGTGTGGCCTCGTGGAGCCCGGGTGCCAGGGGCGGATGTCCTCCCTCCTGGGCCGCCCGGCGGGACAGGCGCTCACCTTGCTGAGGGCCGGGGAGCGGTCAGGGTTGTGTCCCGGTCTCCTCCATGGTCTTGGAGAGTCAGCTTAAAGAGGGGTCCCCGGACTGAGGTTCTGGGGACTGACGTGTCATGGAGCCGGAGAGGAGTTTGAGGGGGGTTTTATCTGGCAGATGTGGTTCTGCTGGCGTTCCCCGGGGCTGGTGAGACAGGGACCCTTGGATGTGACTGAGGGGAGGGGAGGGTCCCAGGGCGAGGAGGGACCTGGGGGAGGGGAGGGAAAGCGGCACTGGGTCTCTGGAGAGAGCGTGGGCACGCGGCTGCTCACGGCGGAAACGCGGGAGGTGGGTGATGGGGGGGCACATGAGGGCTCAGGTGACTTAGCACCGGAGGGGTCCTGGGGCGGAGCCTGTGGGTCCCTCATGGGCGCGGCTCTTTCTGGAATGGTTACTTGTGGAGGCTTTGGACGCAGAGAGCCTTCCGTTGAGCTCGTTGAGCTCTGGCTGGCCCCGTGGGTGTAGACCGGGAGCACGCAGGGCCGAGCGAGCTTCCTGAGGCCTGTGGGCGTGAGCGCCCTACGGGGGGTCCGCTGTGTGGTGGGGGAAGAGGTGTTTCCTGCCCTGTAGGGGTGGGGGTGGAGGGCCTTTTCTCTGGGGCTTCTCTTTTGCATTTTGGAGCTGTCTTGGGCTCTGCAGGGTGTGGAACAGCACCCCTGGCCCCCACCCCCTCGATGCCAGAAACCACAGATGTCCCCAGACGTGGTTCAGCGTCCCCTGGGGGCAGGATTGTCCAGGTGAGACCCCTGTTTGGGAGCATTTGCTCTTTGAGGCCTGCTTCCCAGTGTGTCCATGCCGCTCGCTCCCGTGGGTTGGGACGTGTGTCCCAGGGCTGGTTGGACGCCTGTACAGTGGGCTGTGATGCTGGGGGCTGCTCCGCTTGACTCACTTCTGGTTCCGGCTGTTGCAGTGGGCCCCAGCACCTGGACCTGGTGGCGTGCTGCCCTCTGTGCGGGGCCCCTCCTCAGAGCCCCTGCCCTGGGCTGCGCTGGACCTCTGTAGCTTCAGCTCTGACCCCTTCCTCGGCGGGGCGCACCGAGGCTTAGAAGGGTCAGGGGACTCGGCCAAGGTCACTCCCAGGGTGGCCAGGCTAGAATTGGGGGCACCCCTGCAGGCGAGCGGGGCTGTGTTTCAGCGGAGGTCGTTGTCTGGGGGGCTCCGGCCGGCGGGGGTCGGTGGGCTGTGGTGTGGTGTCTGTCGGGAGCTGGCGCGCCTCCCACGTGCTCAGCGAAGGTCGGCCCAGGCTTTCCATGTGTTGTGCAGCCCCATGGTTTGTGAGAGGTGATCTCACCGGCCAGCGGAGGGAAGCCCGGTCTGCGGGGTGAGACCCCTGCCCCGACCACTGTCTTTGGGGTGTCCAGTCTGTCGCAGCAGAAGGGCTGAAAGTGGGGTGGCTCCTTGGCTGCAGAAAGGCGTGAACACAGGCTGTCGAGGAGAGGGCCGCCTGTCGGACGGTGTGAGGGGTCCTGGCCTCGGCCCCCTGCCCTCCTGGGCGCGGCCTGTGGTGCCTGCCGTGGGCAGCCTGGGCCGGGGAAGCCACCGGAGCCTGACTTTCTGGCGTACGTACCACACAGTTGCCCTAAAGTACCCAGAGCAAGAACAGGGGAGTCATCCAGAGCAGGGGAGTCATCCAGAGCAGTTTTCCGTTCAGCAGCCGGAAGAGGGTGAGTGTTTCCCGGATCCCAGCACCCGGTCACTTGTGCCGAACCCCTTCCTGGAGGAAGGCAGCGACCGCACCCCGGCAGTCAGGGTGCAGACCCCGGGAGCCAACGCTGACTGCAGACCTCCTCTCGGGTCTCCAGGGATGGAGGGGTGTGACAGAGCCAGGAGGTCCCCTGGGGGCGGGGCGGGGTCTGTGGGAGGGCCCCCCAGTTTCCATCTTCAGCTGAGTGATGACTCTGGCACCCTTCAGGGCAGGGAAAGGCTGGAGAGAGGCTGCCACGCGGGGTCAGCTGATCCTTCATCTGCTGAGTCGTGTGTAAGCGCCCAGAAAGGCCTGAGGTCATCTGGTGCCAGCAAGTCTGTCTGGGCCACCCCCCGACGGCGGCAGGGTGGGCAGAGCCCGGCGCCCTGTGCAGGTGTGTTGGCTGCGATACCGGCGATGGCGCCAAGTCTGCCTAGAGCCCCCGAGTCCCTGCCACCGCGGGTCAGTGAGGTCTCCCTGGGCCTTCCGGAACCTTCTATCTGCAGACAGGGAGCAGGAGGAAAGGAAACATATAAAGCACCCAGCACAGCGCTGGCATGGGGTCTCCGGTCACGTAGAGCTCTCTCCTGTGCCAGCTGTGCTCCTGACACCTTCTCAGGGGTGAGCAGCTTTCGCCTCCTAGTTTATATAACTTGGGACTCGCAGAGCAGTGACAGGAACAGGGGCACAGTCGCCACGACCTCCTCACGCCGGCCCCGCTGCGTGCTTTCCGTGCCGCGTTCCAGCCCTGTGCGCCTCTGGACGCTCCTGTGTGTCCTGTTTTCCAAGAACAGAAACATTTTCTAAATACAGCACAGTGATAAAATCAGGAAGCACATATCAACACCATATCGTCGTCTAATCCACGGGGCAGATTCCGGTTTTGTCAATTTGCACAGGTGATGGCCTTTCTCTCTCTTTTTCCCTTAAGGTCTGATTTTGAAATTTAAATGAGGGCTGGAACCTGGGCTGGTCAGACCAGTTCCTTCCTCCTCAGCGCATGGGGGTTGGGTTGCTTGGAGGGGCTGGCTGACAACCTTCCTGTCCTGGCCACGTGCAGGCTGAACAGGGGTGGGTATTCCTCTCAGTGAGTTGGCGTTTGTCTCAGGTTTTTTGAGACTGCTCCAGGTCCTTTGTTTCTTCAAGCTGCTTTTCCACAGCAAACCCATTTGTGCTTGTGCCCAAGGCCTGGGCACAGAGGCGGTCCGTGCCGGCCTCAGGGCCCTTCGGTCATCGCCCGCCTGGGTGTCAGGCCCTGGGGCAGTGGGGCACAGCTGTGGGCTGTACTCCCCAGGGTCTCTGGGAGGCAGGAGGAGCCTGGCCTGACCTCGCAGGGGTGCGTAGGGGACAGGACAGGAAGGTCATGAGGCCCGGGTGAGAGCTCCTGGCCTCCCCATCCAGGAACGCGCTCTGTGTGGGGGGACGGGGACGTGTTGAGGATGGCAGGGGCCACCTGTCTGGGGCGGGGAAATTGTTTCTTCCACACTGAGTTTCTCTCCCCCAGGCAGAAAACCGCAGTGGGAGGGACCCCTGAGTGCGGCTAGGGCCACTGCCCTGCAAGGGTCTGTCCTTCCATCCCGGCTGCCGGTTCTTGGGCGCTCGGGGACTCAGTGCGCTCCGCCCCAGGGGGCCGTTTTGTCTTCAAGCCAAGCAAGGTGGGGTTGGCTGTGGACGGGGACAGTGCCTGGGTGCCGTTCCGAGGGTGCCGGTGTCAGTCCTTTCCCCGGGGCAGCAGGCGGGATGGAGAGCCCCGTCCCCTGCCTGCCCTATCAGACCTGCCCAGGATCGGGTTGGGAGCCCGCAGCACAGGGCACCTCTCCGTTCACTTAGGCCCAGCCAGCCTGAGCGTGGTGGGCAGTGGAAGGCTCCTGGGTTCTGGACCCGCCCCGGGACCACGTGGACACTAGGCAGGGAGGCCACCGGAAGTTTTCCTCTCAAACATTCTAGGGCACCTGTCCGCAAAGGACAGCCCGGGCCACCCTGCCACGTCTGAGCTCCAGGGACCTCCCCAGTGATTTGTGGGTCCTTACTTGTGACCACGTGCTGCATAGCCCAGCTTTGTGCTAAAGCCCTCACCCCCGCTGTCGTCCGAGTTTGTTGCGTGGGATCTCAGCTCTGGACTTGGAAACCTTTGGTGTTTGCTGAGCAGTTGGGAAGCTGCCCCGTGATCCTGCTCCCAAACCGGCACGGTAGGGGGTGCCGTCGGTCTCTCTTTCCTTACTGTGGTTGAGGTTAGCGTGTACACGCGACTTGGGATGTTCTAACTCTCACGCCCGCCCTGTGGGCAGATCTTGGAGGCCTCTTTCATGCCTTTGACTGAGGAGGCTGGGCCATGGCCGTGCCCCGGGTTACCACCTTAGGGTAGGCCAGATGGTCGGCACTTTGGGCAGAACCCTCTTGTTTTGCGGGGGGCGCTGTGCCATGCAGCCTGCGGGATCTTAGTTCCCCGACCAGGGCTTGAACCCAGGCCACGGCAGTGAGCACCGAGTCCTAACCGCTGGATCACTAGGGAGTTCCCAGGGCAGAACCCTCTTGACCCTGAATGTTCTCTCGTTGCATTGCAGGAAGCTCTTTGTGGGCGGTCTTGACTGGAGCACCACCCAAGGTAGGTGCGAGTGGACCTCGGTCTTTGGATCGTGTGACTTGTCTTTAATTCCTGACTTATTTATTGTCTTGGCTTCTGGGAAGGGGGCACTTGATCAGGAGTTGATGGGGGCAGAGATGAATGATCGTGGGCTTTGGAACTTGATCTCGTCCTGATGCTTCATGGTCATGGTCACGGTCACGGTCACGGTCACGGTCACGGTCGGGGAGGGTGGCCGGCTCTGAAGGCAGAGGCTGTTGGCGTGTGGAGGTGGAGCCAGGAGGGCTAGGGATCCACTGGCTCTGCCTACTCAGCTGTGGCCTTTCTCCTTCCCGCGGAGATGGGGTGCACCTTCCCTTCCCTGGCGCCCCGTCCTTCAGCCTCTCCGCTGCCCCCACGTCAGTGGATCAGCCAGTTGAAAGGTTCCTAGTTGCACACTTTCCAGGTCAGGCTGACGGGCTGGGAGCGTGTGACCTGCCTAACGCCCTGCTGTGCATGTACGTGTGTCCCGATCTCTGAGCAGAGACGCTGCGCAGCTACTTTTCCCAGTATGGAGAGGTTGTGGACTGCGTGATCATGAAAGACAAGACAACCAACCAGTCTCGAGGGTTTGGGTTCGTCAAATTCAAAGACCCAAACTGCGTGGGCACAGTCCTGGCCAGCAGACCGCACACCCTCGATGGCCGAAACGTGAGTGCCGGTCCCCGAAGAAAGCTCTCCGTCTTGTAGTGTGTGGCTCCTTGGCGTGCCTCTGTGCCCAAGCTGTGGTGTGTGTGTGTGTCGAGGACCGCTTTCCCGTGGGATTGGTTTGAAGGGGTTAAGGCTCCGAGCTCAGACCGGGCGCTGGGCCAGGATGCGGCCCGGGCCACCTGATGGGCCCTGTGCCCCTGGCCCTGCTGCTCACACCTTCTCTTCTGGGGGAAACAAGCCTCCTGTTCACCACTGCTCCTTTGAAACTTCCAACAGATCGACCCAAAGCCATGTACGCCTCGGGGGATGCAGCCGGAGAGGACGCGGCCGAAGGAAGGCTGGGTAAGGGGCTGGGGGCTCCTCCTGGGTGTCCCGCAGCCGCTGATGCGAGGGGAGCCGTGTCTCTGACCTGGGTCCTTGCTCACTCCGACTGAGCAACAGGAGGGCTTCCGGCATGAGGTTGAGCAGCTGAGAACTGCTCGGGTCGATTCAGTGTTGGAAGTTTTTTATCTTGTAGCTGAGAAGTTTCTTATTAGTCTACCTTGCAAACGACGGCTCACAGCCATCTGTCGTTAGGAACCTTCCGTTGTATCCGCGCCGACTGCTCCCGGCCACCCCCCGCCCCCCGCTCAGCGCTCCGCTGACTGCTCCCCTCCAGGGAGGAGGCCTGCTGAGTTCAGAACCCACCTTGGGACTCTCGTGAGCCGCGTGTGGCCCCCGGCGCCAGGCCAGCTGTCACCCAGAGTGCCCTGTCCTCGAGGAAAGCCCTGCTGGACGGGCTGGCCTGGGGGCTGTGCGGGGCTAGGGCCCGGGCACCTGCATTTCCATCAGGGGCCTCAGACCAAGGGCATATTTTTCCCGCTTTCTGTTAGGAAATATCAAATACAGAAAAAGAGTGGTACAGTGAACACCTAAATAAAACACTGCCCAGATTCATCAGTGGTCAGCATCAGTGATCTACACAGCCGTCCCTCGGTGGGATCTGCGGGGACTGCTTCCAGGACCCCCGAGGTGACCAGAATCCACAGACGCTCAAGTCCCTTACGTAAAATGGCCTGTAACCTACCCACGTCCTCCTGTGCACTTTAAACCATCTCTGGATGACTCATGATACCTGATACAGTGTAAATAGTTGGCTGGCGTGCGGCAAATTCAAGTTTTGCTTTGTGGAACTTTGTGGAATTTTTTTTTCCGAATATTTTTGATCCATGGTTGGTCGAATCGAAGGACGCGGAACCTGTGGCTGCGGAGGCCGGCCGTGTGTGTACCCACCTCCGCGCCTGCCCCTGCCGCTGGCACCCTGCCCCCACGCCCAAAAGTGCAGCCTTTGCGTCCCCAGCTGCTGGTGTCTGGGGGGGGGGGGTGGGAGGAGGTGGCAGCGCGGGGTGTCCACAGAGAGCGGGGTCCGGGCCAGAAGGCGGAAGAGGTGGCAACTGAGCCTCAGTTACCAGAACTTTCCACCGTCCTTGCATCACCAGCTTACACACTGCCCCTGGAAGCGAGGCTGGTCTGCCAGTTTGGTTTGTGCAGGCCACCCTGGTACTCGTTCTCCTCCCCTAAAGCCCTGGGTTCCACACCGCAGAGCTGGCAGGCGCCGTGGGTGGGCGCACTTGGGGCGCCCCGGCCTCTGTCGGCGGGTGGACGCGTTTGTTCGTACAGCGGCCGTTGCGGTTTTCTGGACTCACTGGGCTCCTGGGGTGTCTGGTCTGACCTTCAGAGGCCACGCCGTGCACAACAGCGGGGAGTGTTAGGAAGTTTCCCCACGTGAACTAACGTTCTTCTCTTCCGTGAAACAGCAGAAAGGACCCAGGAGTGATAACAGTAAATCAAATAAGATATTTGTCGGTGGAATTCCTCACAATTGTGGTGAGACAGAGCTCAGGGAATACTTCAAGAAATTCGGAGTGGTGAGTTCTCCCCGCGCCAGCAGCAGGTCGGTCAGGGCGGGAGTGGCGGAGCCCTGTGTCCTGGGGAGGCTGAGCCTGGCACAAAGCAGGCCAAAGCCCCATCCGTTCCCTGTGTGGCCAGTTACCATCCCAGGAGAGGACTTAACTGTAAATGGGACAGACTGACCTCCTGGAAGGCCCTCGGGTCGGTTGTAGCCACCGCAGTGGAAAGCGCTAGATGGTGTCAGGGAGAAGGGGTTGGGCTTGGGTGAGGCTTCCGCCCCCTCCCATAGGATGGGGGGCGGGTGGGTTTGTTTTCTGGAAGAGGCTAAAAAACGTCAGAATCTTACGGGGGCTCCTATGGGGAGCTGAGTTCTAGCAGGGCAGACAGGACACAGGCAGGGCTTAGGGGGCCAGTGGGCGGGGAGGCTGTCCCCTCATCCGAAGCAGAGACACGAAGTCCCCCCAGGCTTCCACCGGCCACGCATGCCCCGGCTGCAGCGTGCTTGCCTGGTGGTGCCTGTGTGTGCCCAGGGCCTGGCAGGAACTTGCGCGGAGCGGACGAGGAGGGGAGTGTGGTGGCCCAGCCAGGCCGGGGACTCTGATCCCGGGTGGGAGGTCCTGGCTCTCGTCTCCCCACTGGAGCGTGGCGCCTGGGCCCCTGGTGATCCGCCGCCCACCCTGCCCCGTGAGCACCCCTCGGCCTGCTCTCGGCCCCGTGGGTCTCAGAGCCCAGGAAGCTGGCCTTTTGCCTCGGGACTTCCTGCACTCGGCAGCCAGTCCCAGGCAGTGGGGGCCGGGAGTGTTGTAGGCAGATGTGCCCATGCCACCTGCAGACCTGGGCCCTCAGACGCCCATCTCCCTTCCAGGTCACGGAAGTGGTCATGATCTACGACGCGGAAAAGCAGAGGCCTCGAGGTAAAAGAGATGGAGTTTGTCCCTGGCCTTCCCCTCAGATGGCAAACTATCTCACAATTAGGTGGTGGTTGTAGCGAGCCTTGCCTCAGGAGAGGGTGGTTTGGAGACTGAAGTCCCTTCCCACGCAGCCCCAGCCTGTCTGCTTCCCAAGGGCAGGCGGTACAACCTTTTTTTTTTTTTTTTTTAGCTCGTTCTTTTGAAGTTTTTACAACTTGGAATGAATTTCAACATGGTTTCTGTTTTTAAGGGTGTCCTGAAAGATTAGTCAATCTTTTAAATTGTGAACTTCCTCAATTACGACCGTCTCCTGTTTTAAGTTCACTCCAGCGAAGTCAGGAGTCTCATTTCATGTCGTCAGGCTAGGTCTGCCCCAGCTCGGCTTGAACGTGGAGTTCCCTTGATCCATCCCATGCTTTTTTCTTCTTTTCTTATTCTTTTTCCCCTAAGTCGGCGGGGCAGGTGGGAGGAGGGCAAGGAGCCGCCCCAGCGTGTCCCCACCAGGCTCCCCCAGCCGCCCACCTGCACGTCCACTTTGGTTTGCGGGGCTGGGACGCTGGGCGCCCAATTTCCGTGCCCTTTGTTTTTCTTTCTTTCCTTTTTTTTTTTTTTTTTTTTTTCCCCCTGGCTGCTGCTATTTGTCCCTGCCTCTTGTGTTTTGGTTCCTGAACCGCTTTTGGACTGGCCTTGTGAGCTAGGTGCGCCAGGCCCTATGGCCCCTGCCCAGCCCCTCGAGGCATCCAAGCGTGGCCGGCGCCGCCCGCAGCATGCGCCCGCCATGCTGGAGAATAGTTTGCCATTTGAACCTCATCCTCCTCTTCCTCCATGATTAAGTAACGTATCCTCACTTCATGTCGATTAAGCTGTTAAGTCTTAGTCTTAATTTTAATGTAGACGTACATGCTTAGTGACATACTTAAGTGTTTCATAGTAAAGTACAGTAATGTTAAGTAAGTTGTTTTTCCTTTTCTCTCTGTGAATTGTTTGTGATTAACGATATCTTTTTAGATTTCTCTTCTCCAGGTGCTAAATTATATCACACAGGTACAGGCCAGTCCCGCAGTCAGAGGAGGGAGCGGGCTTTGCTCCAGTGGGGTGTAAACGAAGTTTCAGTGTGTTTCTGTTCCGCTTCCTCAGCGGTGATGTCGCCTCTTGACAGACAGACGCGTCCCTAGAAGCCCCGCCCCGGGGCTCCTTCCCCACGACTCACCGCCTCTTGCACTCTAAGGACCGCGAGCCCTGTGGCTTCAGACACTCCTGCACTTGGAGAAAACGTTCACTTTTTCACATGCTGTTCATCACCCATGTTGTGTTACACCATTTGCCTCCGATCTTGGGACGCCTCGGGACGCGGGGGTCCCGAGGCTGCTCTTAGACAACCTGTGGGCCACCTGTGGTCCTCAGCCCGGGCCCCCGGGGGCGCCAGGCGGCCTGGGGCGGGGTCTGGGCAGGAGGGGCTGCGGGAGAGCGCTCGGGGCTCGCCCCTCGGCCCCGTTCCCATGTGGCTCCTGACATCCTCCTCCGCCGTGGGGCTTGGCGAGTCCCCGCGCGGCCCCCAGTGCTAGGCGGGTGGAGGGCGGGAGCTGCGCCAGAGCCAGCAGTTGGGTCAGCAGGCGCCCGGAGAGCTCGTCCCTACTTTCTCTCCTTCCTGAGCTTTCTCCGAAGCCTCCCTCCCTCCCTCCCTGTCCCTCGGTCCATCTGAGCTTCCCCGTCCCCGCTGCTCAGTCCCCACACATCCCGGCCGCTGCCTTTGCTCCCTCACGCCCTCCTGCGTGCCCGCGCCCGCCACTGCGGCCCGTCTCCTCCAGTATGTTCATGGTTCCTCCCCACGCCGTGTGCAGGTTCTGTGTGCGTGTGTGTCACGTTCAGGCACGCGCGTGTGCGGAGAGAACAGGCCTCCCTGCGAGACTGCCGCCCACCGTTCTGAGCTGCCTTCCTTCCTCCATACTTCTCCCACCACAGTTTTGCCAGGAGTCTTTCCATGCGGTCTGTACGACTGTGCTCCCGCGTCCTTCTTTGCTCAGCTTGAGAGGCCTGGAGGCAGCTGCTCTTTCCTGGGCGCTCCCTCCCCTGCTGCCCAGGGCTGCCCCCCCACCCCCACCCCACCCCCGCCACCCCGTCCCATGCATCCACCTCCCGCGGTGCTCCGTGCCCCTCCCCCCACACCCATCTTCCGCCCCTTCCCCTGGCCTGTCCTTTGTTGTTCAGGGTCTTCCGGCAGCTGGCTGCCCTGGGGGGGCCTGTAGTGCTCAGCGCAGATGGGCCCTGGGGAGGCAGAGCAGCAGCCTGAGGGCTGGATACTCCACGCTAGCCAGGCGGCCGCGCTCACCAGACCAGCAAACTTCGTTTATACTGCACTCTCTTGTGTTTGGGAAACGCTAAATTGTTTTTCCCTTTGAGATTGTCCTTTTGATGACATGGTGCCTCTTGCTCTTGCTGCCGACAGCAGTGTTTGACCTGCTGGAACCCACTGTGGCCTGTATCTCTGTGTATTTATTTATGTAGCTACGTGTAGATAGACACCTGTATACATACGTACGTTACCTTGGCAGGACTCCTCGGGCTTACCCAACAGCGTTGGGCAAGCTTGGCGAGGCTCTAACTGGTAGAGACGTACCTCTGTTAAGGCGCTAGAACAATGTACGGCTGCTGTCAGCACTAGCTGCAAAGCGACTGCCAGCCGAGGGGGAGGACCCTGGGTTTCAGAAAAGCAGAAGCACACCCATGACACACTCGGGGCTGCCCGCCAGCCGGGCCCTCACCGCCCTGCTGTCCGGGCTGCTGCTAAGATGCACCCCGGTGGTTCCAAGGTCATCTCTGTGGAGGAAGCGGCGTCTGGGCTGAGGCGTGCTCATGCCCCACAGCCTTGCACACTTGCTTCGCTGAAACCCTTGGTCGATCCCTCGGCCCGTCCCTAATACTGTTCATCATCCTGTTTTGTGTCACAACACCCTGCTACCTTGATTCACTCTTCGTCGTTGGCTAGGTTTTGGATTTATTACTTTCGAGGACGAACAATCAGTGGACCAGGCTGTCAACATGCATTTTCACGACATCATGGGCAAAAAAGTGTGTAGTTGTAGTTTTATTTTACCTTAAGACCAAACTAAGTCTTAGGCAACCTAGGGATTTCACTGGAGAGGAAATCCCTTGACAGGAGGAGGGCCGGGCTAGTCATCCTGGGACCCCGTGCTGGGGGTCGGACCCGGTTCTGGGAGCCCCTGGCTCTAGAGCCCCTGGGGGGCAGCCGGCGGGGCGGGCAGGCTGGCGTCCAGTGAAGTCACGGGTTGCCTCAGGCTTGGTTTCAGTGACCACTCCTTCAGATGTGTGTCCCCTCCCCTCCCGTCCCACGCCGGCCTGTAAAGTGCCGGGCCGTGAACCTTTGAGAACAGGTTCCGTGTAAAACTGAAGGCAACGTAAACATCCTGAAGGATTGGTTTTCAAATTGGGTCACTTACTGTGAACTCGGTACCGACCACATGCTCCTGATAGTTCTTAACTCCATGCAGTCAAGTGACCTCTGGTTGTTTCATCTTCATACTGTGTTGCTGCCACGGAGGGAACCTCTCGGGAGGTGGCCCGACCCCTCATTTTCCGGCCCTGAGCTTGCTGAGAACTCAGCTCTCACCTGAGTAGCTGGTGGGGGGCTGTGCAGTCGGCCAGGCTGCCGTCCCTCCCAGGCCCTCGGCTTGTCCTCGTCCCCTCGGCAAGCCCAGCCCTTCTGCCGGAGCCCTGGCCAACTCGTCGGCTGAGACGTGGAGGGACTCTGGCCCCGTGGGTACCCCCCCGCCCCCTCACTTTACAGATGGGCGGCTGACTCAGCTCCACCCGAACCTGACTGTGCAGGAGACACAGTCACGCTCTCAGTTTGAGACGTTCATCGATGCTCCTAGTTTAAGGTTAGCGTGCAGATTCCGAGGGTGTGCGCTGTTAGGAACACACGTTCAGAGGAGCCCCGTGTCCCGTGTTTTAAGGTCCTGTGGCATTTACAACTGGGGAGAAGCGAGGTCCTCCTTCAGGGACAGAGAGGCCCGCTCAGTGCACGGATCTGATCCCGGGGCAGAGTCCAGCTCCAGCCCCATCTCGAAGGGCTGGGGCCCACTTGTAATTAAAAGCTAAGGGCAGAATAGGGAGACTAAAGGAATATGTACACTTTTGAAATCACAGGGCTGCTTTGCTTTGTAAGCAGGAACCAAGTTCCCTTAAGGAAAGTGTGCAGACTCGTTAACTTGAGTTCTTTGAAATGCGTCCTCTGGTCCTGCTCTCACGCTGCCCTGAGCTACTGGGGATTTTGTTCCTGTCCCTGGAGCATCCTCGGGGCGTCGGAAGGTGGGGTCTTTGTGCCTCTGTCCCCCGCCTGTCTGTTCTCTCCCAGGAACGCCTTTAGGCAGAACTGATGGGACTCTGAATACACGATGCTTGGCGCACCAGGCTGTGAGACCCCAAGGACGACTCCAAGTGGATTCATTGTCTCTTTCTCCTCACTAAAATTTATCCTACAAACGAGAATAACTGGGGATTCTAGAGTGCTAACGCAGCCCTGGAATCGGGGGTCTTGGCTGTCAGTTGGCCCGCATTGGAAA
This sequence comes from Eschrichtius robustus, assembly GCF_028021215.1. Classification (NCBI taxonomy): domain Eukaryota; kingdom Metazoa; phylum Chordata; class Mammalia; order Artiodactyla; family Eschrichtiidae; genus Eschrichtius; species Eschrichtius robustus. The sequence goes on along the minus strand of NC_090825.1, from coordinate 178,632,027 downwards.
GGCTGTGTAGGCGGGGCTAGGCCTGGTGGGATGGGTACCTCGGTCCCCTTGTCCCGCCCTCCACATGCTGTGGCTCCTGGCACGTCCAAAAGCGGAAGGGTCCTGGGCTGCTGACCTAACACAGTATGAAGATTGCTTACTGATTCAAATGTCCATTTTATTGCATGTTTGTTTACTTTTTTTGTTAGATGTAATGTAAGATTCTCTTATCACATCCATTCCCTCTGACATTTATTTTGAGTTAATTGAGATTCTTTAAGCGTTAGCCTGGGGAAGGTAAGTCTTTATCTTCCATTAGACATTTTAAATAAAAAACCTAAGTAAACCAACTGTGTTTCTCAGGTATGAGCTGAAGGGCGCAGGCAGGGTGGGGGCTTTGGAGAGGGCCTGCACGGCCGGGGAGGCCAAGAGGAGGGCCGCGATGGTTGGCACAAGCCTGGCCTGCGTGACCCTGGGTTGACACTGCCCCTTAACTCGACTGAAAGCCCCCTGTCAACGCACAGAACTCTCTGCGGACTCTTGGCCCTCAGCCCTGCTCTGCAGTGGGTGGGGCTTCATGTGTCTTACAGTTGGATCCGTTGTACCTGAGAAACATTTTTTAGACAAAAGAATTTAAAAACTTTTTTAAGAAAAAAAGTTACTGGCCTAAATAAGGTTTATAGTTAAGTATTTAGTTTTAAGTCATAAGATGCTAAGTGTAGTTGTAAGTTATCTGAGGGTGTGTCTGAAGGGAAGGGGGTCTGAGACCCTCGGCGTCTCCCTAAACCAGAGCTCGATTTGTCTAGGTGGAAGTTAAACGGGCCGAGCCACGGGACAGCAAAAGCCAAGCGCCGGGCCAGCCGGGGGCCAGCCAGTGGGGCAGCCGGGTCGTGCCCAGTGCCGCCAACGGCTGGGCAGGTCAGCCCCCACCCACGTGGCAGCAGGGGTACGGCCCACAAGGTAAGGCTGGCGCCCCTCCCGACGGGCCCATCCACAGCTGGGACGCGCCCACTGGCACGCGTGTGGGCCGTGGGGGCTGGAACCCGCGCCAGGGCCCCTCCCTGTCCAGGGCTGGGTGGGTCTGTCCCCTCTGCCGCCTGCGGGCGCTGGGAGTGCTGGGCTGGTGCCTCTGGTGGAGGTCGGAGGTGTGTCCCCAAGGGCAGGTGCCACGAGGCCGGAGTGGGAGATGGACGTGGCCTGACTGTCGCGCAGGCTCTGGTCGGAGGCTTTGGGGAGAGCGGGGTTTCCACCCAGTGGGGAGGAAGCATGGAGTCCTGCCTCTTGGGCCCTTTGGGTCTATTCCAGCTCCCCGGGCTGCGGGCCCTCCATGTGGGGCTGGCAGAACTTTTACGGACAGCTTGGGGGAGGATTGGGGTGGCCAGGGGCCCCGAGCCAGGATCCAGGAGCCTCCGTTCCCTTTAGAAACCCAGAGAAGGGACACTGTCCAGGGAAGGGCACCAGGCGCCCCCAAGCTCATAGACCCGTTTCTGCATGGCTCCAGGCTTCATTCCTGGTCTCTCCAGGGCTGGCTTTTAGAATGTTTTTTATTGCAAAACAAGCCACGGCTGTAGGGGACCATCTAGTGAGACCAGATGCCCTCACACCCACAAGCAGGGGAAGAACCAGCGCTTGGCCGGAGGCCGCCCTGGCTTCCTGCCTCCCAGCGTGAGTCCCAGACGTGCGACTGAGTCCCTGCTCTGTGGGCGTCCCCGCCCTCCCGTCTGAGGGGCTGCTTGGAAGAGCTGGGTCCATGTGACCCAAGGAAGGCTCCCCTCTGACGCCTCCCCTGCACCCGTGATGCGTCAGGACGCCAGGTCCCGCGGGGGGCGGGGGTCCCCAGTCCACGCCATGGCGCTGACGCGGCACCCACTCCTCTCTGTTTTCCCCGCAGGGATGTGGGTGCCAGCAGGACAGGCAATCGGTGAGTCCCTGTTGGGAGGAGATGGAGAGAACAGGGTGTGAAGCTGGCGGGTGGGGCTGGGGGCTTCTGCCCGCCCTCAGCCTGCTTGCTGTGTTCCAGGTGGCTACGGACCGCCCCCCGCGGGAAGAGGAGCCCCGCCGCCGCCCCCGCCCTTCACTTCTTACATCGTGTCCACCCCTCCCGGAGGGTTCCCCCCTCCCCAGGGCTTCCCCCAGGGCTACGGCGCGCCCCCGCAGTTCAGTAAGTGGCCGCGGGCCCCGGTGGGGGGGGGGGTGGGGGTGGCTGGGAGTTGTCGGGTACAGAGGACCCCCCCCCCCCCCGGCTCTTGCTCACCTCAACCCCTCGGGACCTGCTCTCCGTGCTTCACTTGAGGGGGCTTGATTCACTTGCTCTGCCCAGCTGTAATTGAAGAGGCATCAGATGGTCAGCGCCCCTGGAGGGCTGGGGCGGGCCTTCTGTCCCCCAGCACCGTGGGTAGAGGGTGTGGCCACACCTGGTGACCGTGTGTCCATCGGGAAAGAGAAGTGCCTCACCTGATCTTGTAGGGCCGACAGCCAGCCACTTGAGTGTGTCGTTCGGCCGGTGGGAACTGTCTTCCGCCTTCCTTCCCTCGTGGTCCTTGGGGCGGCGTGCTCAGCGGCCCCCTGTGGCCAGTGAGCCGGGACCGGGCAGTGCAGCCCTGTAGCCCGGACCAGGGCCTGCGGGCCGCCTGATGACCGTGTGCCCTTACAGGAGGGGCGCCTGCTCCCTGCCCAGCCCCCGGCCAGTTTCATTTCTGATGAGAAAGAGCGGGGCACCCTTCATGGACGGCTCACAACTTCCCGCTTTCCCAAGGCCATCCGGGCTGCGGCCCCGCCCCGCTAGGCATGCGCTGCCAGGCTGGCGGCTGGTCGGGCTCTGCCCGGCGGGGGTCGTTTCCTCGGCTATGGGCCCGGCCTGTGGGTGTCCTCGAGGCCTGGCTGCTGGGGTGGAGGTGGTCCGGGCGGCTCCCCGAGGGCAAGCACCGCGTCTGTGTCTGTCTTTACTGTCTGTCTGCAGGTTTTGGTTACGGTCCTCCACCTCCCCCACCGGATCAGTTCGCCCCCCCGGGGGTCCCCCCGCCACCGGCCACTCCGGGGGCTGCGCCTCTGGCCTTCCCGCCACCTCCGTCTCAGGCCGCCCCGGACATGAGCAAACCGCCGTCGGCGCAGCCCGACTTCCCGTACAGCCAGTACGGTGAGTGCCTCGCTCTCTGCATCCACGCGCCGCGGGGAGAGCTCGAGAGACCCAGGCTCGAGCGGGTCTGAAGCAGGCGCTTGGTTTCTGGGGTCTCGGCCAGGGCGCTGGCGCGGAGGAGCACCCGCGGCTGGCAGACGTCTGGGGCCTGTGCCTGGGGGCGCCCCGACGGGCCCTGCCGCCTTGGGTGTCTGGGTTTGTAGGGCGCAAGGCGGGTATGAGGGCCGTGCGACGTCAGCATTGTGCGTCCCCAAGGGTGCTCGCCAGGTAGATGCTGGAGCCCGGGGTCCGCACCCATCAGAGGAGCTCCTGTGGGGACAGGGTGGGCCTGGGGCTCTGCTGGCGCTGAACAGACGCCCCCAGCACCCCTACATCGCACACTCTTGTTCCCCTGGGGGCCTTGCCCGGCCGCGGTCCCTGAGCATGTGGGTTCTCGCCTCACCCGGAGCAGGACGCAGCGGCGGTGGCGGGTGTGGGGTCGCCGGCCCCCGGTGGGGGTGTGCGAGCGACAGCGCGTGTGCCCCTCCCCGCCCCCGCTCCTCTGCCGAGGCCGCCTGGGGCAGTCAGCCTGGTCTCGTCTCTTGCCAGGCCTGGGTACCTCTTCTCCAGAGCCGCCAGGCTTCGGCCCTCACTTTGTTTACACTCTTATGGTCAGGCTGAGCAGTGATGTGGCCTAGGTAGGTGGCGCCTCCTCCTCCACGGTCCCCACTGCCTGCGCCCGGGCCACGATGTCGCCTCCTCTGCCATCCTGGGCGGGGGTGGACTCGGCGGTGCCCTCGGGGACGGGCCCTTGCCGGGGCAAGGATCTCGGCCGGCCACCGCCCTGCTGACCCCGAGCTCTCCTTCCATGGGGCAGCACGGTGGGCGTCTGGGCCCCCCGGACGGCCCCCTCTGCCGCGCATGGTGCGGGTCTGCTCCTGCTTGGAGGAGGGGCTGCCCGACCTGGACGGGCTGTGCAGGCAGCACCGTCAGGGCCAAGCTCTGTACCTGTACCTACCTCAGGCTGGCCTGTCACATTTCCTCCCGTCCTGAAATCTGTGCTGAGTCCACCCTGTGTTCCGCCCGAGGACAAACTTTCTAGAAGCCTGTGGTCCACCAAGGCAGGCCAGATAATCTGTGTCTCCAGGCTCAAGGGCCTCTCCGGCCGTGAGGGCAGGGCAGTGATTGGGGAAAGGGGCTGAGAACAGATGGGACAGACGAGGGGTCCGAGGGGTCTCGGAGCTGCTTTTCTTTCTGTGCAAGACAGCTGCCCAGGGTCCTGCCGAGGCTCCCAGGTGGGCCCTCCACCCTCCGGGTCCACACCCTGCCCCACACAGGGCCCTGGCCGCGGGTGCCAGTGGGAGCGGAAGCGGTCCCAGCTCACTGGGCTCTTCCCCGCAGGTTACGGACAGGACTTGGCGGGCTTCGGACAGGGCTTCTCAGACCCCAGCCAGCAGCCCCCCTCCTACGGGGGCCCCTCGGTGCCCGGCTCGGGGGGTCCCCCCGCCGGCGGAAGTGGCTTTGGACGCGGTCAGAACCACAACGTACAAGGATTCCACCCCTACCGACGCTAGCCGCTAGCCGCAGCACCTAGAGGATGTCAGACGGCTGAGGCCAGGATTCAAACTTGTGAACTCGTGACAATCACAAACTTGGGGAAAATACCAACTGGAGTGTGGGGGGCTTCTGGCGGTGGCTGTGGGCATCTGGACCGAAGTTTTTAAACGTATTCTTTCTCTAACCCATCAGCTCAATAAAAAAGTCACTGGTTCAACAACAGGGTTAAAAAAAATTCTTCAGCTTTAATTCAAAACTTCAGGTTTCTTTTTCTTCCTTTTTTTTGAAATTATTTTCCTGAGCCTTTATTTTACCGTATATTGTAAACTTTTATGTTAAAGAAAAAAATATACATTTACAAATTGTGAGATTTTTAAGAGAAATTTTCTACAATGTATACTCGCTTATTTTTTAATTTAAAACAGGGTTTCTGTCGGCACTGGTGGAGGTGAGGGGCGTTTTTAGTCCCTCACTCCTGGCTTTGAGGGTTGGGACTCGTTGGTCCAGAAACTCTGGGAGCTTAAAGAAGAAATCTACTGAGTGTGTTTTGTTTTTTGTTTATTCTTTGCTTTTGTCGACTGGCGTGCCTGGCCACGTCTGCAGGTGCGCCGTGGGGCCGTGCTCGCCTGCGTCCGCCCTGGCGTCAAGGACCAGGAGGCCGGGCCAGCCCATCTCCCGCGCTTGGGGCTTCAGGGCATCCCCGCTGACCGGTTTGAATAAAGAAAGTGCGTTTGGATTAGAAACCCACGCTGTGTCCGTTATTCCCTCTGCTGGGAGGAGCCCCTTTCCGTGCGGGGAGCCCGGGCCCTCCTCGGCAGGTCCGGGGCTTTGGGGGATCTGGTCTGGGGGGCGGGCCTGGTCAGAGCTGCAGACCCACTGTGAGGGACCCTGGGTCCCAGGGTTCAGAGGCCACTTGCCGGGCTCCGAGGAAGAGACGTCTGCACACACGTGGGTGGGGCTGGCCAGGCCTCCCCCGCCCCTGCGGGAGTGACACCTGGACTGTGGCCTCGGGCAGGCCGCTCATCTTTCCACAAAGTGGGCCGTGGACATGGGTGGGGGGGCTGTTGGCACCCCCAGTTCAGGGCCGGTGGGGTGCAGCTCAGGGAGCTGAAGGTCGTCATGGTGGGCACTTGGTGGGGCACAGCTGCTGTTCACAGGGCCCGAGAGGCAGGGCCAGGCCTGGGCAGTGGAGCAGCTCGAGTCCCAGCAAAGGGGGATCCCAGAGATGCAGAGGGAACCTGGGGGCCGGGGAGGCGGGGTGGGACGAGTTCCCACCTGCAGAGTGCCCTCTGCCACATGAAGTGACGGGGCCGTTCGGTCGTCGTAAAAACGACAATCGAGATTTCAGAACATAAATCCTGGATGGCTCCAGTGTGCCAGGCTTGAGAATGCGGTGAACTAGACAGCCGGAGAGCCCCAGCCCAGCACACTTTGCAGGGGAAGGGAAGCTTGGCTCAGCCCAGAAAGCCAGTGAAACGGGCATCTTCTCCCCCAGACCCAAGATGACCCTCCAAGACTGCACCCCTCCTCCTCCCGTCCCTCCGGTTCACAGAAGCAGCAGGATCAGGCAGAGCGGGGGACCTCGTGCCCGCACCCTGCAGTCCCCACCACGTGTCACTGCATTGTTAAAAGTCAGCTCCTTACATCAGCAAGATGAATTCTCTGCAAAATTAGTCTCTTGGCCAAAGGGTGCCGTGCAATCATTGAAGGGCCTTCCAGCCAGCCAGGAGCTCCCAGGACCGCGTTTGCCTCCATAAACTTGGGCAAGCCCGCTTCGCACCTTCACACCCTGATAGACACTTCCTGCAGTCCCAAACACAGTGCTTGTACCCCACTGGGGCACGGAGGGACGTCCCCTCCTTCGCGTGAAGCCTAATTGGCTCCCTCCCCCCACACCCCGCCCCGTTGTGGAAATTCCTGAGGAGGGCTCAGACTTCCCCGTCCCCTCCAGGCCAGCCCCAGCTCCCCACAAAGCCACTCGGCCAAGCCTAGTCGGTAGGGGGCTGGAGACGGTCACCTCGTGCCCCACACGCAAACTGAGTGAGGTGCGGTGGAATCATGTGGCGGGGGGAGGGGAGGGCACCTGCAGGGCTGGTTGCATCCTCGATCCATTCATGGGGCTTACCCCTGCCAAACGTTTAACTGTTTTCTATGTATCATGTCTTTTTGTTCTGGTATGCCTCTGTTACGCCTTTCTTTTGCATTCAGTGACTATTTTCTAGTGTACCTAGAAAATTAATTCTTTTAATTTTTTTCATTGTGCGTTTTGAGTTTTCTAGGGGTTCTATAGTTTACCACACACATCTGTTGGGTTGCTTTTTACTGTGACAAAATATAAGATTAGTAGGGGACTTTCCTGGTGGTCCAGTGGCTAAGACTCCACACTTTGACTGCAGGGGGCACAGGTTTGACCCCTGGTCAGGGAGCTAAGATCCACATGCCACGCAGCCAAAAAAAAAAAAATTAAAAAAATACAAGATTGGCCATTTTTAACCATTTTTAAAGTGCACAGCTCAGTGGCATTAAGCACATGCACATTGTTGTGCAACCATCTCCCCCCATCCGTCTCCAGAACTTTCTCTTCCCAAACTGAAACTCTTAACTCCCCATCCTCCTCCCCTAGCCCCTGAACCCCACCATCTACTTCCTGCCTCTATGGATTTGGGTCCTCTGGGGACCTCACATGGGTGGGATTATGCAGTATTCTGTCCTTCTATGTCTGGATTCTCTCACTGATGTCCTCAAGGTCCGTCCACATTGTAGCATGTGTCAAAATTTCCTTCCTTTTTAAGGCTCAATTATATTTCACTGTGTGGGTGGACCTCATTGTGTTTACCCCTCATTCACGGATGGACACTTAGGTTGTTTCCATCTTTTGGCTACTGTGAATCATGCTGCTGTGAACATGGGTGTGAAAATCTGTTGGAGTCCCTGCTTTCAGTTCTTTGGGGTATGCACGCAGGAGTGGGATTGCTGGGCCCCATGGGACCACATACATCTTAACGTACGAGAATCGCCTTCAGATGGACACCTTGTTCCAGTGACTATTGAAAGCGTACTCCTATATAGCTCTCATCCCTCGGCCCGTCCTTGCTCTTCTTGTTAGACATATTACATGCTTATGTGTTGCAAACCTAGCACTGCAATGTTGCAGTTGTTACTTTATATCGATATAAGTTCGTCTGTTAAAGGCTGGCTGGTCCCTATCAGGGAAGCCTTTTCTGAGCATCTGTGCAAAGCCAGTGTCCCAACCCCCCGAGTTTCCTTTTGGCTCAGATATCTGTATGACCTTGTTTCTTACGGGTCTGTCTCGCCCACTGGGATGCGAGCTCCCTAGGGGAGGGCCAGTCCCGAACCCAGACAGCGCGCTTACTGCAAACAGGCACTCCATGAACACTTTTTTACGTGGATTTCATTATGGAGATTACGGAGCACGAATATGAGTTTCCAAAGCGGGCGGCGACGCGTCCCACGTCCCCCAGTTGAGGAAGGGGCTCCAAAATACTAGGCGGCCGGCCCCAGCCTGGGGTGTCCGAGCACACGAGGTTGGCAGAGGCTCCTTTATTCCTCGCAGCCAGCGCTCTGGCCTCCGGACAGCAGAGGGCGCGCGTCCTCCGCTGGGAAAGCGGAAGCGCGCGCGCGCGCAGCCCTGGGGCGGGGCACGCGAGCGGCCTCGCGATAACTGCGCAGGCGCAGAAAGGACGCTCCTTTCCGAAGAGCCGACAAGATGGTGAGTGTCACGGTTACCGTGTCTGTTCCGGGCCCATCTGGCGCCATCCGAGCTCTGGCCGCGCAGTGGAGGCCGGGGTCAGGCCGCGCGGCCGCGGTAGCCTCCTGCAGGCCTCCGGAACCGCCGCCGGACATGGGGGCGCGGGGCGGGCCTGCTGGGTGTCGGGACGACCCGGGGCAGGGAAGGCCTGTGTCGGCCCGCTTGTCCCAGCCGAGTCCCCGTAGCCACGGGCCGCTCGGGCCGCCCCGGGACGGGCCCGAGGTGGTGCGTCCCCGTGGGCTTCCGTACCCGGGAGGGCCGCACGCTTTTCGGCGGGAGCCGCGGGCCCGGTGATGCCGCCGCAGGCTGGGAGGTGGGTCTCGGGGTTCGGCTCACCCGCATCCCGGCCCGCGCAGGCGGAAGTGGAGCAGAAGAAGAAGCGGACCTTTCGCAAGTTCACCTACCGCGGCGTGGACCTCGATCAGCTGCTGGACATGTCCTAGTAAGTGGCGGCCGGGCAGGGGGGGATGGCGGCGGGGGGGGGGGTGGGGTGGGCCCGAGGGCTGGGGGCTGCAGCCTGACCTGCGGCCGCGGCCGGAGACCGTGTGTAAAGGAGAGGGCGGGGCTGCGTGCGGATAAAACTCCACGTGGAGACGTTGAGGATCGAATTTAAGAGGATTTCTACGTGTCTCCTTTGGACGTGTTTTCGTCCACTCGGAAATGTAAACGCTGTCCTAGCTCGTGAGCCTCTTGAGCTCGGGCATCTGCAGGCTGGGATTTGCTACGTGGGCGGGAGTTTGCCGATCCCTGGTCTAAGGTTTGGCTGTAGGAGCTGGAAGCTTTTAGGCAGGGTGGGTGCGACGCCCTGGCCCCCAGATGGGGAGGGAGGCTTGCGGACAGCCAGGGACGCCTTTTTTCCTGGAGGTGTGCGCGGGTCTGGCTCGGAGGGGCCGGCTTCCTGGGGGCACAGCACAGGGTCTTCGTTGGCTGTGGGTTTCTCCGGGTGGCCCCGCTCCTGGGTTCTTGAGGCCTTCGGGATAGAGCAGTTTGCCCGCGAAGTTCGGCTGCTCCGCCTTCTTACCTGAGCTACCTCTTTTCCTGGCTCGGCTTCCTCGTTTGTAGATAGCGGGGGCGGGGGGGGGGGGCGGCTCTTGAACCGGAGGGTTTTATCCTGAACAATTCGGCGCGGGTGCCGTGGGCCCTGGCCGGGCTGCGGGTGTTGCTTTGGGGGCTCTACGGGAAGCGGGAATGTCAGTGGGCGGGCGGTGGGGGGTGAGCCGGGGTTCAGGCCACCCGCTCTGTGCGCTTTGCCTGCAGTGAGCAGCTGATGCAGCTGTATAGCGCGCGGCAGCGGCGGCGGCTGAACCGCGGCCTTCGGAGGAAGCAGCACTCGCTGCTGAAGCGGCTGCGCAAGGCCAAGAAGGAGGCGCCGCCCATGGAGAAGCCCGAGGTGGTGAAGACGCACCTGCGCGACATGATCATCCTGCCCGAGATGGTGGGCAGCATGGTGGGCGTCTACAACGGCAAGACTTTCAATCAGGTGGAAATCAAGGTGCGTGTGGGCTGTGCTGGCCCGGGGTGGGGGCCAGGGCCTGGCCAACCACGCCCGCCTGACCACCCTGCTCCCTTCCTCCTCAGCCTGAGATGATCGGCCACTACCTAGGCGAGTTCTCCATCACCTACAAGCCTGTGAAGCACGGCCGGCCCGGTATTGGGGCCACCCACTCCTCCCGCTTCATCCCCCTCAAGTAGCCTGCTGGCCAATAAAGGTAGAGACTTGTGTAGTCCCGAGTGCGACCGGTCCTTCCCACACGTGTGGTGCTTCCGGCCCACCCCCCGGGAGGGGGGCTGGGCCTGGTCACAAAACCTGGAGGCTCAGGTGGGTCATGGGCCATTGTTGGACAGCGTGTGGCCCTGGGTTTCCTGCTGTAGACACAGCCCCTCTCGGGTAGGCTGAGGCTAGGGAACGGGTGGGTTGGGCTCTGTGATAAGTCCTGGGATGTCCAGGGGCCTGTGCTGCCTGCATCGGTGCCTCTTCTTGGCTCTCCCTGTGCTCCTGATCAGCTTCCAAAAACCTTCCACGGTAACCCCGGGGCCCCGCGCCTTGGATTGAGCCCTTCCTGGGGTGTCCTGTGGGTGGGGTCTCCACCGTGTTCCCTAAAGTCTTCCTGGTCAGATCTTGTTTCCTTCACGATGGGAAGGATGGCAGATGCCCCAGTGGATGGACAGGCACGGTGACTGTCCAAGCAGCAGTGAGGCCCTAAGGGGTCCCTGCGACTTGCTGGTGGGATGTGGAAGAAAGTGGATGGGACTCCCAGGTTCTGGGCTGAGCTACTGGAAGGCTGGAGTTGCCATCAGCCAAGGTGGGGAGCAGGGGGGTGTCCTGCAGGTGGTCTTTAGGCACCCAAGTCTGCACCTCAGTTTAGAATGTGAGGGGCGGCCACAGTCCAGCCATGGAGGCGGGGAGGAGATGGCTGAAAGGAGCTGCTGCTTCTGTGACTGCTGCTCTGGGCTCCTTTTCCAGAATTTCAGTTTTAACATAATTTGCTCGTACTGTTATATCTTGATCTGGAGTTAAATTGAACAGAAAGCACAGCTCATCGTGTGTAACCTCGAGTGGAGAAGGCAGGAGACAGATTGTGTGACAGGATTGAGGACTCGGGTTGGCCCAGTTTGGCCCAGTTTGGCAGAAGGACCCAAGTGCTGAGACTAGATTCTCTGCAGTCTGTCTCGTGTCCCTGATTCATGGAGGGCTCCTGTAAACCCTTAAGGAGAAGAGAGCAACCCGTTGGGAACAGGGCTGATGTATAAACAGACAGACGTCAAAATGCTGCTGGACCTCTAGTTCCTAACACAACGCGCACATGCCAGGAGCCAGAGCCCTGCAGAAACCGTGAGCTTCCATGGGCCGAGAAAGGACAGGTGGGCCTGACCTACACCTGGCAGGAGGGAAGGATGAGTGGGGAAGGCAGCCTGTGGGTCCAGCGCACTAGATAGGACACCTGGGTGATGGCAAAGGTGAGAAGTGAGGGGCTGGCAGCCCATTCAGTGGATAGAACACTGACACACTTGTGGATGGCCCCCTGAACCTGATCGGGCTTCAGAAGAACAAGCTAGAAACTTGAATCCATCATGTGAGGCTTGGGTGTCAGGTGAGATTAGCTGTGTGCCTCGCAGTGAGTTTAAAGGCCTTTGTGAGGGCTGCCATGGAAAGTCTCTGGGCAACATGGACCAGATTCACTTCAATCAGAACAGGACCTGCCTGCCCGGCCCTACAACTAGAAAGGAAGTAGGTAGCCTCCCTCCACTGTAGCCTCAGTTGTCTTTTTGGAAATTCCATAATTGAAAAGAGCAGTTGGGCTTCCTTGGTGGCACAGTGGTTAAGAATCCGCCTGCCAACGCAGGGGACACCGGTTACAGCCCTGGTGGGGAAAGATCCCACATACCGCGGAGCAACTAAGCGCCGCGCCACAACTACTGAGCCCGTGCTCCACAACGAGGGAAGCCACCACAATGAGAAGCCCGCGCACCGCAACGAAGAGTAGCCCCTGCTCGCCACAACTGGAGAAAGCCTGCGCAGTAACAAAGACCCAACGCAGCCAAAATAACAAGGTTTAAAAGAAAAAGGACTTCCCTGCTGGTGCAGTGTTTAAGAACCCGCCTGCCAATGCAGGGGACACGGGTTCGAGCCCTGGTCCAAGAAGATCCCACGTGCTGTGGAGCAACTAAGCCCATGTGCCACAACTACTGAGCCTGCGCTCTAGAGCCCGTGAGCCACAACTACTGGAGCCTGCGTGCCACGACTACTGAAGCCCGGGAGTCCTAGAGCCTGTGCTCTGCAACAAGAGGAGCCACCGCAACAAGAAGCCCATGTGCCGCAACTAGAGAAAGCCCGCGTGCAGCAACAAAGACCAACACAGCCATAAGTAAATAAATCAATAAATGTATTTTAAAAACAAGGAAAGATAAAGCAATTTCTGAAGTAAACGTGTTTTTTACATTGGATTGGAAAGATAAAGCAATTGCTGAAGTAAACGTGTTTTTTACATTGGATTGGAAGAGTAGGGAGGAATGCCCTGGGCAAATCCGACCCTTTGCAGGGAGGTGGTTTTTGACCCTGAACATGAAAAGCTGTACAAACGTGAGTAACTTTGGAGCTGCTAGGCCCTCCTGCAGGAGCAAAAATGCACGTGCCAGGGGTGTGAGCCCCTCCATCTTGCGGAGTGGAGCGGTGCTGGTGGAAGTGGGGATGGGTGCTGGCCAGGGTGTGCAAACATTGCCATCTGTTTTGTAAATAAAGTGTTATTGGCACACAGACATGCGCATTCATATTCGTTCCGGTGCTTTCCTGGCCTGCGGAGTCAAAATTATTGACTGAACCTTTAGCACAGTTTCTTGTTTTGTAAAAATGAGCAGGACCCTCCCTAGTACAGCAGCATTGGTGTAACCCCTCATCAGGCCCCCGGTAACCAGGGTCACCTTTTGAGCCTTCACAGGAAGCTTCCAGCCTGGCCACCACAGGTCACCTCGTGGGCTTAGGGCAGGAGTGGCAATGATCATCACTTAAATTTTCTGCAGTTTGTATAATTACGTACGATTAGGAGACTGCATATTAGTATTGTATGCGAAACACCCTGTCTTATCCAGACTGCGGCGCACACTGTGGCCGCCAGGTGGCGTCCGAATCTTGGAGCACTGTCGGGGCGGTCCAGGGGGCGAGGCAGGAGTCCTTGTAGACCCGGACGTCCCCGCCCAGCCCTTCTGTCTGGTGGCGGCCCGGGCTCCGCCTTCAGGCCGCGCTACGTTCCTGCTTCTTTGTCCCGTCCCTCCTGAATCTGTCCTGGGCTCCCCAAGCCTGCGCGCCATCTCCACCATCTCAGAGGCAACTGCTTCTCTGGGACTCGGGGCTCTACACCACTCCCCCACCCCCGTCGGTCAGCTAGCTTCAGAACCTAAGTTGGATCTGCCGCTTCCCACCGCCCCACTGCTACCACCTTGGCCAGCCCTCCACCATCTCCCACCTGGACGTCAATTTAATGCGTGTCATCCTCCTGGGACCTCCCCAGGCTCCAGAAGAACGCCCAGGGTCCGCCGTGGCCCAGGAAGCCCCGCCCCCCCCGCTGTGCCTCGGCCTCTCCAAACCAGTTCCCACCTCCCAGCCTTCCCACGGGCTCCGCTCTCACCCGGACGCCCTTCACGCTGATTCCCGGCACCTGCTTGCGGAGGCCGGCTCTCACCATCCGGGCCACAGTAGCGCCCCTTTCTCCTCTCGCCGCTGTTCTATACTCCCCAGGACTTAGCAGAGCTCGTGATAACGCCTCCTCCGCCACCCCCACCGTCCCTTTCCATCCCCCCTCCCCCATCCCTCCCCACCCCACACCATCCTCCCCATCTCCCCCACCCCACCCCGCCCTCAGTCGCCCGGGACCCCGCCTCGTCTCCCGGCACCTCCCACGGCCTGTTCTCCCCGAAGCCGCCAGAGGGCGCGTGTGAGCAGCGAGCGGGGCGCGTCCCTGCTCTGCCCGCCGCCCTGGGGGTTGGCCCCCTCGTCCTCCCACCCTGGCGCTGCACGGCCTGACCCGCCCAGTCCCCTCCTCGCCCTCACCTCCTGCCCCCTCCCTTTGCGCTAGCGGTTGATTCTGCCGGGATGCTCTTCTCTCTTGGGTCACCCCTCAGGTCTCCACTCAAGTGCCCTTCCCAGTAGCCCCCCACGCCCCCCACCTCCCCTGCTGTTTCCTCCTCAGCGCCCACTTCTAGCCAACGTGTTCCCCTGTTGACTATCGGTCCCTCTTCCCCCCATTGTCAGCTTCCCACGGGCAGGGGTTTTGGCTATTTTGTTCACTGCATAGGGCCCAGCACGCAGTAGGTGTTTAATAAGTGTTTGGTAAATGACTGAAAATTGGTTTACGTGTGGTGTCGCCCACCAGGCCCCCGCGTGCCCAGCGCCCAGTTCAGAGCCCGGCAAACAGCAGGCGCGCAGCCAACGTTTGCTGAATGACTAATGAACGGAACGCGCGGCCCCGGCCACTGCGGGGACACTGTCCAAGCAGGCAGCCGACTGAGGCCGAAGGGCGGCGCCCCCCTCCGTCCCTTCGAGATCTCCGTCCTCTAGGGGACCCCTCATACCCCGGGCCCACTTCCCAACACCGGACCGCCTCTCCAGCTCCCGTGAGAGCCTCTCCCTGCTCTTCCCCCGTCCCCAGGGACCCCTCCCGCACCTCTCTAGGGCTCCCCAACCCCGTTGGACCCCCGCCCCTCCCCCCGCCTTCTCCGCTCACGCTGGTCCCCGCCCCCATCTCCCTCACTCGGGATCTCCTCACGCCGCCCCTCCCAAGTCCTCAGTCCCTCGAGACTCCCTTCCCCCGCCCGGGCGGGCCCCCCAGTCCCCCCCCTCTTTCGCCCCCTTCGCGTTAGAGTCCCCGCCTGCCCCGCCTTGTGACCCCCCCCCTCCGTCCCTTGCTCCGCGCAGGCGCACGCTTCCCGGCCCGTCCCTCCCACCCCCACCCCCGGCGGCCGAGGGGCGGGGCGCAGACTGATTGAGGCGGCCGCGGCTCCATGGGGCTCCTGGGGCTGCTGAGCCTGCTGCACTCGGCCTTCTTCGGGGACCAGGTAGGGCGCGGGGGTCCCGGCCGCGGGGGGTGGGGTCTGGCCGTGGGCGCGGCTGGGGCGGGAGAGCCGCAGCCCGGAATGGGGTGAGGACCGCGGTAACGGTGGTCGCGGCAGCGGGAGGCGCAAGGGCACGCGCAGGGAATCGCCAAGGGTCTGGGGTCTCGCGCAGTCGCTGTGGAGACCGTTGCCAGGGAAACCGCCTCAGGTTGTTCGCAGGGCTGGCAGCCCCTCCCCCGCGCCGCAGCCACAACCGCCCCCCCCCCCCCTCCGGGTTTGCGCAGGCGCGGCCACGCCGGGCCCAGCCTTCTGCCTCCGAGACAGACCCCCGGACCCCTCCTCATTGCGCAGACCAGAAGACTGGCTGCGGCGGGAGGGCTGCGGCGGCGGGGGGGCTGCGGCGGGGACTCGCTCTGCCGAGGCTCCGCCGTGCGCAGGCGGGTGGGGGACCGTGCCACGCCCTACACCTCTCCAGGCCTCAGTTTCCCCTTCTGGCCGCAGAGCGTAGGGCTGACTTAGATGTTCGCCCAAGCGGATGTTCATAGTAATATCCATCCCACCGGGCCCGAGCGCTTTGCTGGCCTCCGCAATCTGAATTCTGGGGCTATAACATCCCCTCTTTAAGAGAAACTGAGGCTGGGAGGGTGCAGCGGGAAGCCCAAGGTCACCCCTCGAGCTGGGCTGGAGCCTGAGCGCGGGGCGGAGGTGCCCGCAGAGGACACAGCCCAGAGGCCGGCGGGAGCTGTCCGCGGTGCTGAAGGGGCCGCGAGCCCGCCCGCTCCACGCCCGGGAAACTGAGGCCCAGAACCGTGGTCCGGCGACCCATCCCGGGTCGGGATTCGGGGACACGGCCTGGACCAGCCGGCCCCCCCCCCCCCTCACCTCCAGTGGCATTCTCTCCTCACCTGTCAGGGCCCTGCGCAGTCACCCAGCCTGAGCCCGTCTCTGTGATCTCATGACCACCTGCTGCCTTCCTGCTTCCCTGTCCCCCACCCCGATCCAGCTCCGAGTCGGGGGACGCTCCTGGTTCCGCCCCCAGCCCCTGACACGGCGGAGGCTCAGTGGGGAAGGGGGGGAGTGTAATCAAGGGGGCAGAGATGCCTGGGATCAGGCTCAGAAGGCCCAAGAGTGAACCTGGCTGTGTGCCAGGCTCGGGGGGGCGTTGTTTTATGGTGGGGATGGGGAGAATCGAGCCCTGTGCGGTAGAGGGAGCAGACGATACCAGGGAGGGAGACTGGGAAGAGGCCCCCCACTAGGCCTGGGCAACCCGAGATTGGGCCTGGGGTCCTGGGAGGCTCTGAGGGTTCCGAAGGCTCTTGTCTTTCTAGAATTTACAGTGATGCCCGATTCTGGCTGTGGCTCAAAGATTTACAGGGTCAAGGATGTGGGGTGGTGTCAGGGACGTGATGTTCCAGAGGCTTGGGGACAAGGGCATTTTGCCTTGGGGTCTCAGCCCTCATGTGCCCTCAACCTTCCAGGCCCCAGCCCCACCCAGAGTGGTGAGGAACGCCCAGGGAGGGCCTGGTGGGGCTTGCGCATGAACTCAAGCAACGTGCTCCCTGCCCTGAGCCTCAGTTTCCCTCTGTGTATGAGGACAAGACTGGCCATTGGACCCTCCAAGCCCCCTGCCAGCTCTAACGTTCTGGCTGAGAGGGGTCTGGAGAACAGTGGCATCTAAGACTGGATGGGGGAGCTGAGACTTCATCCCATGGGGGTTGGGGCAGGGATTCTCTAACCACCTCCCAGTGAACAAAATGGGAAACTGAGGCCATGCCCCAGGTCATGCAGGGGAGTCAAGGCGGAGCTGAAGTCGGCCCTGGGCTCTGTCCTCTACCTGCCCCCATTCCAGCTTTGCCCAGTCTGCCCTGCTTTCCCGTGGTCAGCTCAGCCCCAGGACTCCTCCTGCTCTAAACGCCTCATCAGTTCCCTGGTCCAGCCCCACCACCGAAGTCCATATGCCTTGAGTGGGCTCTGATCTCTCCTGGCTCCAGGCATTGTATGTGCTGTTCCCTCAGCCTGGAATGCTTTTCCCCTCCTTGATCCCATGCCCAACTCTGATTCATGCTGAAGAGGCCCAGCACCGGTGTCCCCTTCTCAGTGCAGCCTTCCCAGCCTCTGGAAAGAGCCCTTCTGCCCATTGCACTCCCTCCTGGGTCCCACAGGCTGGGGGCGGCTGTGTTTGGCTCCGGAGGCTCTGGAACACGGAAGGTCCAAGTTCTTTCGGCGCCCCCAGCGTTGTTGTCCCAGGGTGGGACGCAAGGGGCCTCCTGCAGCGGGCCCAACAGGAGACACCATGGTGGCCTTGGTCCTTGTGTCCTTGGCTGCCCCTCCTGTCCTGTCCTTCCCTGCACCAGCCCTTACAAAGGCTGCAGCCACCTCCCCGTTTTACAGAGGGAGAAACTGAGGGTCTCCAGGTGAACGACTTGCCCTGGCCCCCCAGCCAAGAGAAGACAGAGGCAGGCCCCAAACCCATGTCTCCTTCGTCCTTTGGGCAGCAGGCGGCCTGAGCTGCAGCTGCAGATTTGGCCTCTGGGTGTTAAACCCTCAAGTGGCCTCCAGGGACCCATTGACGATCTGAGACAGCTGGGGACAGGTACTCCTGGGAGCCCAGCCCCCTCCCTCCTCTGGCTTCCCTTGTGCGAGGGTGAATTATGGGTCCCACATGGGGCAGAGACACAGAGGGTCAGAGATTCAGAGAATGTAGGAAGGGCCATGGTGTCACGGAGGCGCTGACACTCTGCAGGGCAGGGTGACAGGGAGAGATGTAGGGTCCCAGGTGCTCCCCAGCGTGCCTGCCCATCCCCCACGCTCACCCCCCCATGCCAGCCAGGACGCTCGACGGGGTGGTCCAGCTGGATCCCCAACCCTGGCCTGCCCTGACCCATCGGATCCAGGCCAGGCCGGATCCGTGGGGAGGGGCTTCCTGCCCCGCCCCTGGAGCTTCCCTCCCTCCACCCTAAGGTTCTGATGTAACACCCAAGACTGGATGGCTTACACTCAAATTCTGCAGATCCAACCATTGCAGGTTCTGAAAGGCCATTTCACCCCGGAATGGAGTGGAGGACACAAGGTCATGGTCATTGGGACGCTCCCTTCCCTAAGGGGGATTCACCCATACACACACGCACACACACGCGCGCGCACACACACACACACGCTCCCTTCCCTAAGGGGGATTCACCCATACACACACGCACACACACGCGCGCACACACACACACACACACACACACACACACACACACACACACACACACACACACACACACACACACACACACACACACACACACACACACACACACACACACACACACACACACACACACCCGCCGAACCCGCTCGGAGGCCCGAAGCCCCGCAGCCGCCGGCGGTCCCCGCCCCGGCCCGCCATTGGCTGTCGCCATGGCACCAGCCCATCTTCCCGTGCCGCCATTGGCCGCCGCGCCTGCATCCCGCATCCTCCCCCGCTCGCGGTGGTCTCGCCCAGCGCCCGGAGCGGCGGCACCGCCTGGCGAGGCCCGGACTGGGCTTTGTCTAACGCGGAGCCCTCGTCCGCCCCGCCGAAACCCCGGAGCCCTGGAGCCCGCGCCCCGCGGCCGCCCCAGCCCCGGAGGACTGGGAACTTGGGCGGGGCCGGCGTAGCTGCGCGGAGGGAGGAACCCCCAGGCCCTCGGCACCGCAGCCGGCCCAACCCCAGTGAGATAAAGTAAGCGGGCGCCTTCCCTGGGTGGAGGGCAGCGCGGGTGCGGCCTCCGCCTTGCCGGAGCCTCCGTCCTTTTCTCTCTCCCGCGCCTGTAAGCACACAGGCTGGAGCCTCCGTTTCTTCAGAGCGGAGCCAGAGGAGAACCTGTGTCCCAGGGAGGTGGGCGTCTGCGTCGCTGCAGTTGATCCCATGCAAACACCCACTCACAGGTTTCAGTACCCAGACCTCCCAGAGTCTTCGGACAAGCCACTGTGTGCCTTGGGGAATGGTGCTGCACCTCTCTGGGTGGCAGCTTAACTAGAGGACGTGCGGCCCCTCACTGTCATTCAGACAAACCCCTAGCTATTGGTGCTTTCCTATCGGTGCGCACATCTCGGATGCGGTCCCCCGAGGCAGCCTGGGGGTGAGGGGCAGGCAGGAGGGAGGAGGTGGCCTTGTGACGATGGCAGGAGTTAGGAGAGGTGTGCATGTGGAATGGCCTGGGGGAAAGAGAGCTGCAGGTGGCAGTGACGCGGGCTGTATGCAGAGGGCTCACAGCTTATGCTGAGGGCACTGGGGAGCCGTGGAGGCATTGGCGCAGGGGAGAAATGGAATCCAACTTGCAACTTTCCCTCTGTCTGTGCATGAAAAGGGGATCGTGGGAGGCCGGGAAGAGGCTGTCGAGGCTGCCCTGGGAGGGGCCAGCTGGGTAGAGCTTGAGGGGCTGGTGGGAGTGTGGCATTGGGGACCCAGTTTGGAATGGGAGGGAGCCTGATGTTTGGCCCTGCTACCAAGTTCAGTCTGATGGGGACGCAGGAGTGACCACTGGGTGTGGGGGGAGTGAAAGGTCTGAGGCTCGGTCTGGTCCATTCCAGAAGAGCCCCTTGGGGGCAGCCTGGGGAGAGGGCCCCAGGAGGGGTCTGGGTTTCCCGAGTGGGAGGGGCATGCACGGGACTAGTGCTTCCCCCTGGCTGGGCATGGCACGGTGGCCTCAGCCAGGACACAGGGCCCCAGCCGGACCCCAGGGATCTTGCCGCAGCGCCAGTGGGTCCTGATCCCCAGCTGGGATCCCCGACTGAGCCTCGGGCGGGATCAGTATCAGGGTGAGAGGGGGGACTGTGGTCCTCAGGCGCCAGCCTCCCCCACCTGACACGCTGTCACCCATGGGACTGTCCTGTCTGCTCCATGACCACCATCCCACCTGGCCCTCTAGTTGGCCCATAAGACAAGCCTGGTAGACCGAGTTCTCCCCATTTCTCAGATGTGCAAACCGAGGCCTGCAGCAGGGGCGGGGCTTGTGTGCTTCCAGCACTGCCTGGACTTGTGAGCACTTCCAGGGCAGTGTCTGGGTTCCAGTCATGCCTGGTGTGTCCCCCCAGGCTCAGTTTCTCTTTCTGGGAACAGTCGAATGGTGATCCCTGAGGCTCAAGGCTCAGGACTGTGACAAGGCGTCAGATGACAAGGCCAGGCACGCAGTAGGTCCTCTGAGTGGTTAGAATGGACTGACTCCTCCTTGGGGCCGAGCCCCCCCACCCCTACTCCAGGCCCAGCTGTGCCCACAGTGGGTGGGGGGCTCCTGGGGGGAGGAGAGAGAGAATGAGTGAGCGAGTGAAGGAATGGGTGCGCCCCGGTGGTGGAGGGAGAGGGAAGGGGCAGGTGCCCCCCTGCGGGCAGGGGCAGCTGACTGATTTGGGGAGGGGGCTCAGGCGGGCAGGGGGAGGGGGCTCCCAGGGAGGAGGTGGCGGAGGGGATGGGCTGCCATTGGTGCATCTCAGACAAAGGCAGAGGGAGGGGGTGAGGGCTGATGGGAAGGGAACAAAGAGGAAAGGGGGGCCGGTGGTGGGGCGGCTCGGTCAAGAGGGCCAAGCCAGGGAGGAGACACCGGCTAGCTGGACAGAGGGAGGAGGCTGGGCTGGAGCAAGAAGGGCACCCAGACACACAAAGAGCAAGCGGCAGCGGCGGTTCCAGGGGATGGGGCAGGGGCCCCCGGGGGCTCTAGGGACAGACAGAGGGCTGACTGGAGGGGCACCAGGGCCGAGCAGGTAGCTACTCCGGATCCAACCGCTGCTGGAGGGGGTGTCCGGGCTGCAGACCCCCAGGATGATCGCGGTGGGTTTGGGTCTGGCTGGCTAGCTGTCCAGCTGCTGGGGCCACCATCAGCCCATCCATCGCTTTCTTAGAACCTTCACGGCAGTCTTATTGTCCAGCATCTGGGCCAGCTGGCAGTCTGTCCACCCAGCCTCTGGGCGGCTGTGCTCATTCAGGAGAGGGTCTTGGCTGTCCGTCCATCTGTCTGTTTGTCCCTCTCTCTCTCTCTGGCTGTGTGTCTCTGAGCCTGGTGGCATTGGGCTGGCGAGTCCCCCTGCCAGTTTCAACTGTCTGGCTGTCCGTCTGTCTAGCCAGCTGTCCGTCTGTGTGTCTAAAAGCTTCACAGTGAGGGCCAGTGTCTGTCTGTGTCTTGTCTGTTGGTCAGTTCAGCTGTCTGTCTGACCACCTCTCCGACAGTTCTGTCCCTCTGTCTCCCGTTGTCCCTGCCTATGTCTGTCACTCCACCTGCCAGGCCGTCTGTCCCCCGGATTCCCTGGGCCAGCACCATCCCGCCTGCAGCAGTCCACGCCAGCCACCCCTGCCTGAGACCCAACCCAGGGCTGGAACTTAGGTCGAGGGCCGCCCCCTACCCAGACCCTCGGATGATCCCTCTCTCCCGTGGGCCCAGGCGCTGCAGGAGCTGAAGATGACGAGCTCCGTGGCGCCCTACGAACAGCTGGTGCGGCAGGTGGAGGCCTTGAAGGCCGAGAACAGTCACCTGAGGCAGGAGCTTCGGGATAACTCAAGCCACTTGTCCAAGCTGGAGACAGAAACGTCGGGCATGAAGGTGCGAGGGGAGGCTGGGCGGAGGACGTGGACCCGGGTCACGGGGACAAACACCAGGGCGCTGGGCCCAGGGATGGGCAGGCAGGACAGGGACATCTCACAGGGGGCTGGACCACCGACCGCTCTCTTTCCGGCCTCCATGTTCAGGAGGTCCTGAAGCACTTGCAGGGCAAGCTGGAGCAGGAGGCCCGCGTGCTGGTGTCCTCAGGGCAGACCGAGGTGCTGGAGCAGCTGAAAGGTGAGGGGCTGGCCTGGGGACCACCCCCACCTGCACGTTGGGGCCAACCCTGGTCCGCTTCCTGAGGGAGCTGGGAGGAGGGGGACAGGGGGCGTGCT
The DNA here is from genome assembly GCF_028021215.1 of Eschrichtius robustus. Taxonomy (NCBI): domain Eukaryota; kingdom Metazoa; phylum Chordata; class Mammalia; order Artiodactyla; family Eschrichtiidae; genus Eschrichtius; species Eschrichtius robustus. The sequence goes on along the minus strand of NC_090825.1, from coordinate 178,610,166 downwards.
GACCTCAGCCTCTCTCTCTGCGCCCACCCAGCCCTGCAGATGGACATCACCAGCCTGTACAACCTCAAGTTCCAACCCCCGGCTCTGGCCCCCGAGCCCACTGCCCGGACCCCCGAGGGAAGTCCGGTGCACAGCTCCGGGCCCTCCAAGGACAGCTTTGGGGAGCTGAGCCGGGCCACCATCCAGCTGTTGGAGGAACTGGACCGGGAACGGTGAGATGGTGGGGAACCTTGCCACAGGCAGTGGTCACAAGGCTCCACCCACCTCATGAGCCCCCCTGCCCGCTCCCTGCCCCATCCCCATGTGGCGCCTCAGCCCCCTTTCCTGGCCCAACTGACCTCAGCTGGAGGACAAGGGCGGGGGTGGTGGTGGCGTTCCTGGCAGAGGGGAAGGCTCCTGGGAGACGTCCCCCGGGGTCCTGGACACACAGGCGTCACCAGGAACAGGGCTGTGTCCAGTGCCAGGGCTCAGAGTCAGGCCTGGAGCCAGAGAGACTCAAGGCGGCCTTTGTGGAGAAAGGGCTGCGGCCCAAGAAACCTGGGCCTGAGGCCAGAAGAAGGAGGCAGGGTCTGGGTGCCTAGCTCAGCTCGGCTGCGTTGTGTGGGGTCAGACAGGGAAGTTCTGGAGCAGCCTGGAGTTAAGTCCATGCTTTGCTGTCTGACCTCAAGCAAGAACCCTAGCCCCTACCAGCCTCAGACTTCTGCTCTGTAAAATGGGAATAGCAGTGTCTCCTCACAGGGTGTGAAAAGGGAGACTCTACTGCACCTGGAGCAATCCGAGCCTGACGTTTGCCCTGTGTAGGCTAGAGGGAGATTAGCCGGTGTTCGAGAGGTGTTAGAACAGCCTCCTCAGAGCCTTTCTCCGAGGACCAAGATTTACAAAGGAGTTACCTTTTTTACTTTCAAATAATTTCTGCACTCCATCCCCACCCCAGTGCCGGGGGCACCACGGGCGAGACTTTGCCACACTACCTATTAAACTTGGCGCCCAGTAAGCACCCCACAAGTGATTACAAAAATCAGAGTAAACAAACACATTATGGCAACGGCTCCCGCTCTGTGAGCCCGCGTCCACCGACCGGCCCTCCGCCAGGTGTTTCCTGTTGAATGAGATTGAGAAGGAGGAGAAGGAGAAGCTCTGGTATTACTCGCAGCTGCAGGGCCTATCCAAGCGCCTGGACGAACTCCCTCACGTGGAGACGGTGAGCGCGCGGAGCTGCCCGGGGTTTTGCAGTGCCCCGCCCCAACCCGCCCATGGCGGGGGGCGGAGCGGAGGCCCAGCCCTCGCCCGGGTATCGCCCCCCACCCCCAACTCACCGAGGCCCGCCCGCCCCTCCCAGCAGTTCTCGATGCAGATGGATCTGATCCGGCAGCAGCTGGAGTTCGAAGCCCAGCACATCCGCTCGCTGATGGAGGAGCGCTTTGGCACCTCGGACGAGATGGTGCAGCGGGCGCAGGTGCGGCTGGGGCGGAGCCATGCACCAGCGGGCGGATCAGAGCGCAGATATTGTTGTGGGAGGAGCGCAGATATTGTTAATGGGCGGGGTTACATGTCTGCGGGCGAATCAGAGGACAGAGACTCCTGCGGGTGGGGCCTGACGCAGGAAGCGGAGCCATAGTTAGAGCTGGGTGTGAGCGGAGCCAGAGGCGGCTTAGCACAGAGCCCGGCTCAGAGGACAGAGTCCCAGAACGATAGGGACGGGGCGACCAGTGCGAGGAACCGAGTCCGAACAAGACTTGGGCGTTGACAGTCAAATGGCGGGACCAAGTCAGAAAATAGGTGGGTCCGGAGGGATGGCCTGGGGATTAAGCTGTGGGCGGGGCCAGAGCCTGGGCTTGAGGGTTGGACCTTGGGTGGGGCCAGGAAGTGAATGGAGTCAGATAACCGGGGGGGGGGGGGGGGGGAGGGTTGAGAATGGGTGGGCCATATCAAGGAGGAGGCGGGGTCAGAGCCCAGGGTGGGGTTTGGGCAATGGATGGGGCCAAACCAGGGACTGGGCGGAGTCAGCATGGGGCAGGATTTGGACTGGGGACGGGGCCGTATTGGGAGTGTGGGCGGAGTCGGAGCCGGGGTGGGGGTGGGGGTGGGATTTCCTCAGTGTACCCTTTCTCCCACGCAGATCCGTGCTTCCCGCCTGGAGCAGATCGACAAGGAGTTGCTGTCGGCGCAGGACCGGGTGCAACAGACCGAGCCCCAGGTACCAGGAGGGGCGGAGTCAGGGCCCTAGTGGGTGGTGACAGCCCCAGGCAGCAGGGAGACCCCCGGGCCCTGCCCAGGGTTCAGGAATCCGTCTGCGGCCCCCGCCACATCGTCATGGGGGTAGGGCAGGCATCAGCAGCCGGGGCGGGCGCTTTGTGGGGTGCCCCTGGGCGGAACCCGCAGGCCTGGCGTTCTCCCCACAGGCCTTGCTGGCAGTGAAGTCGATGCCGATGGATGAGGACCCCGAGGCTGAGGTCCCCACGCACCCTGAGGATGGTGCCCCTCAGCCGGGCAACAGCAAGGTGAGGGGAGTCCGGGGGGGGGGATGCTGAGAGCGGGGTGGGGACAGTGGCGGCCGGCTGGGTTGGGATACACAGTGAAGTGGGTCCTGCATCCCTGCTGCATTTGAAGGCCCCTCCCTCTCCAGGCCGCCATAAAGCATCCCCAGGTGTGGGAGGGTCACCCTGAGTTGGAGTGAGTCGGGAGGTTGGGTTGTGGTGCGGAGCCTGGCGTGGGTGTGGATACCTGTTCTGTATATTTGGGGGGCACTCTGGGCTTAGATGTAGGGGACCACCCCTAGGAGTACTGGTGAGGCTGATGGGGTGGACATTTGGCTCTTATGGGCTGGGGGCATCTCTGCAGTGGGGTGTGTGTGTGTGTGTGTGTGTGTGTGTGTTGCTCCCCGGGAGGATGCAGGGTGAGGGTAGTGGGGTGAGCAAGAGATTCTCCTGGGCTGAGGTCATAGGACTCCCATCCGTTCAGGGGGAGTGCAGGTGGGCCAGGTGAGCCAGGCGGGGCTCCCCACCCTGACATCTCCTGCCCCTCGCAGGTGGAGGTGGTCTTCTGGCTGCTGTCCATGCTGGCGACGCGTGACCAAGAGGACACGGCACGGACGCTGCTCGCCATGTCCAGCTCACCTGAGAGCTGCGTGGCCATGCGCCGCTCGGGCTGCCTGCCGCTGCTGCTGCAGATCCTGCACGGCACCGAGGCCGGGCCTGGGGGTCGCAACGGGACCCCAGGGGCGCCGGGAGCCAAGGATGCGCGCATGCGCGCCAACGCAGCGCTGCACAACATCGTCTTCTCCCAGCCGGACCAGGGTCTGGCGCGCAAGGAAATGCGCGTCCTGCACGTGCTCGAGCAGATCCGTGCCTACTGTGAGACCTGCTGGGACTGGCTGCAGGCCCGGGACAGCGGGCCCGAGGGCGGCGGCGCTGGCGGCGGTGAGTGAGTGAGCAGCTTCTGGGCGCTGGGCGGCAGCCTGGGCTCCCCGGGTGCCAGGGCAGCACCGCTGGCAGTAACAGCGGCCTCTGGCTTTTGCCGGGCACCTGCTCTGTGCCACGCGCCGGCTGAGGCCTCCTGGGAACCTGTGAAGACAGACTGGCAAAGGGATAGCCACAAGGTAGATGCTCAAGAAACGGTCGTTGATTGAAAGGATCGATCGTAGTTAACCCTCAAAAGGCGGGGGCAGAGTTTGAGATTCCTAGCTGTTGGGGCCGCCCACAAAGTTAGTATCAGATGCTAAGCACCAGGCTGGGTGAGGCAGGCCCCTCCTTGTTCACTTCAGAGGGGCCGATGCTCTGGGGGTAACCCCGCACGCCCGGCGGGCAGCACTTTGTAAAGCTCCAGGTCTTGGCAGGTCTGCAGGGTGGAGACTGCAGGGAGGGGCGGGGACCCACCAGGCGACATTTCCTGCAGTGGAAGGGCTCTGACCCGGTCCCCTTGCCCACAGCCCCGGTCCCCATCGAGCCACAGATCTGCCAGGCCACCTGCGCCGTGATGAAGCTGTCCTTCGACGAGGAATACCGCCGCGCCATGAACGAGCTGGGTGAGTGCCCCTCGCCGCCCCCACGAGCTGGAGCTACCCCCGATCTGGACGGCCTCTGGGCCTCACTCAGCGCAGGGCAGGTTCTCGGCACTAGTGGTCCTGGGGCTCAGAGAACAGGGGAGAGGCCGGGAAGCCAGGAGAAAAGGTGAATCGAAGCTACTGGGTGGTCGAGGCGGAGCGACCCTGTGAAGTTTTAGGTTTGGGAGTACTACAGCATCTTTTCCGCGTAAAAGTAATCAAAACATGGGGAAAGGAAATATCAAGGGCCAAACGAGGCACTACTTCTCACCCGGCAGATGGTCAAAGCACTCAAAGGTTCTTCTGTAAGGTCCCACGTGGTCTGGCCACATAGACTCGGGCGCTCAAAACCCAATGGGGGTGGGGGTGGGGGGAGCGCCCAGGCGCAGCCTTTCTGGGGCGGGGGGCATCTGGAGTGGCAGACATTTTACAAGAGGGCACAGGTCTGCAGTTCTTCCTCTGCCAGCCGGTCCAGGGACCCCTGGAGGTTACCAAGCTCCTTCCAAGAGGCTTGCACACTCACTGCTATGTTGATAATTCCACGAAGATGCGATCTGCCTTTTTCACTCTCGTGTGCATGTGTGTTCAGAGGGGTTTTCCAGGCACTCCTACTCTGAGGACCGCTGGGCTGTGCGTTCTGGGGTTAAAAGATTTCTCCGTTTTCATTTCTAGTGTGGTAAATATTTTTTGTTTATTGAAGTATAGTTGATTTACAATATTGTGTTAGTTTCAGGTGTAAAGGGATGCAGTTATATATACATTTTTTTTTTATATTCTTTCCCATTATGGTTTATCACAGGATATTGAATATGGTTCCTTGTGCTCTACAGTAGGACCTTGTTGTTTATCCGTCCTGTCTATAATAGCTTACATCTGCTAATCCCAGCCTCCGACTCCATCCCTCCCCCCTAACCCCCTCCCCCTTGGCAACCATAAGTCTGTTCTCTGTGTCCATGAGTCTGTTTCTGTTTTGTAGGTAAGTTCATTTGTGTCATATTTTAGATGCCACATAAAAGTGATATCATATGGTATTTGTCTTTGTCTGACTTACTTTACTTAGTATGATAATCTCTGGGTTCATCCATGTTGCTGCAAATGGCATTATTTCATTCTTTTTTTAAGGCCGAGTAATATTCCATTGTATCTATATATACCACATTTTCTTTATCCATTCATCTGTCAATGGATATTTAGGTTGCTTCCATGTCTTGGCTATTGTAAATGGTGCTGCTATGAACACAGGGGCGCATGTATCTTTTCAAATTATAGTTTTGTCCGGGTATATGCTCAGGAGTGGGATTGCTGGATCATACAGTAGTTCTATTTTTAGTTGTTTAAGGATCCTCCATACTGTTCTCCATAATGGCTGCACCAACTTACATCCCAACCAACAGTGCAGGAGGGTTCCCTTTTCTCCACACCCTCTCCAGCATTTGTTATTTGTAGACGTTTTAACGATGGCCATTCTGACGGGTGTGAGGTGGTAGCTCGTTGTAGTTTTGATTTGCATTTCCCTAATAATTAGTGATGTCGAGCATCTTTTCACGTGCCTGTTGGCCATCTGTATGTCTTCTTTGGAGAAATGTCTATTTCGGTCTTCTGCCCATTTTTCGATTGGGATGTTTGTTTTGTTGTTGGTGGCAGTATGATGACTATTGAGCTGTAACCCAAGTGAACTCTTTGGGGTCCTCAAAAAAATGTTCAGCATGTACAGGGGTCCCGAGATGAAAATGCTGGCATGTCACTGGTGTCCGTCAGTCAGGCAAGGGACGCACGATGAGCTGAGTGGCCCCTTAGTTCCAGTGAAAGTGCCCCACGCACAGTTCAGTTCAACCTCTTTTCCCCTATTGTTATTTTTTTCCTTTGTGTGTGTTCCCGGGAGTGGAGTTTCCAGATTAAGAAGCAAAAAGGCTTTGGAAGCTCCCCACTCCAACTTCTAATTACATATTTAAACATTTTTAAATTTTATTTTAAGTTTTTTTTTTGGCCACGCTGCAGAGCTTATGGGATCTTAGTTCCCCAACCAGGGATTGAACCCGGGCCCTCAGCAGTGAAAGCACCGAGTCCTAACTACTGGACCGCCAGGGAATTCCCTAAACATTTTTTTAAATTGTGGTAGATTATATGTAACATAAAATTTACTGTCTTAACCATTTTTAATCTTATCTTCCCAAACTGAAACTCTGTCCCCATTAACTACTCAGTCCCCCTCCCCCTCCCCAGCCCCTGGCAACGACGAACCCACGCTCTGTGTCTGTGGATCTGCCTGTTCTGGACGTTTCCCATCAATGGAATCACACACTCTGTGTCTGGCTTCTCTCACTGAGCATCGTGTTCTCAGGGTCCATCCATGTGGTAGCGAGGGTCAGGGCTTCACCCCTTTTCGTGGCTGAGGGACGTCCCCGTGTGTGGAGGGACACGGTGTGTTTCTCCATCATCTGGTGATGGACACTCAGGCTGTTTCCACCTTCTGGCTGTTGTGACTTGTGCTGCTGTGCACACACACGTACAGGTTCGCTTTGGAAGTTTGTAGGTTTGTGTTGCTAAGCCCCTTCCCCAGGGTGGTCCCCACTGGTGTGCTCTTCAGCAAAACTGCCTCATCGGTCCCGGGTCCCGAGGACGATCCTGTTGCTGAACGAGGGGGAAGGGCTGCGTGTGTTTGGGTTCCTGCAGGTTCTTTCCCTTCTACTCCCGCTGACCATTTACTCTTTAAAAAAAAAAAATTATTTATTTGGCTGCACCAGGTCTTAGTTGCAGCATGCAGAATCTTTTTTTTTTTTTTTTTTTTTATTTATTTATTTTTGGCTGTGTCGGGTCTTCGTTTCTGTGCGAGGGCCACTCTTCATCGCGGTGCGCGGGCCTCTCTTGTTGCGGAGCACAGGCTCCAGACGCGCAGGCTCAGTAGTTGTGGCTCACGGGCTTAGATGCTCCGCAGCATGTGGGATCTTCCCAGACCAGGGCTCGAACCCGTGTCCCCTGCATTGGCAGGCAGATTCTTAACCACTGCGCCACCAGGGAAGCCCCAGAATCTTTTTTTTTTTTTAACTAAAAATATTTTTTTTGGCTGTGTTGGGGTCTTCGTTGCTGCATGCGGGCTTTCTCTAGTGCGGCAAGCAGGGGCTGCTCTTCGTCGTGGTGCACTGGCTTCTCGTTGCGGTGGCTTCTCTTGTTGCGGAGCACGGGCTCTAGGCGTGCGGGCTTCAGTAGTTGTGGCGCACGGGCTTAGTTGCTCCGCAGCATGTGGGATCTCCCCGGACCAGGGCTCGAACCTGTGTCCCCTGCATTGGCAGGTGGATTCGTAACCACTGCGCCACCAGGTTAAGTCCCCATGCAGAATCTTTTAGTTGGGGCATGCAGGCTTTTAGTTGCAGCATGTGGGATCTAGTTCCCTGACCAGGAATCGAACCCCGGGCGCCCCTTGCTTTGGAAGCACGGAGTCTTAACTGCTGGACCACCAGGGAAGTCCCGACCATTTACTCTTTGTAAAGTGAGAACCCAGTTGTCCTAGTGAGTAAAGAACTGTGTGTGCAGGAACCTCCCTGGCGGTCCAGTGGTTAAGACTCCGTGCTTCCACTGCAGGGGCCACGGGTTTGATCCCTGGTCGGGGAACTAAGATCCCACATGCTGCGTGGCATGGCCAAAAAATTAAAAAAGGAAAAAAAGGAAAAGAAAAATCGTGTGTGTGGGCCATCAGCAGTGGCTCCTGAGCACACGCCGTCCGGTCCGTCCCGGGGACGCAGCGGGACAGCCGCCAGCCCTGCCCTCAGTGGCTTGCTGGCTAATGGTTTGGGAGCTTCTCATCTGGGGAGTTGGGGGCTTCCCTGAGGAAGTCACTCTTGAGCAGAAGGGGACCCAGGAAACTGGGCAAACAGTGGGGAAGAGCATCCCGGGCAGAGGGAACAGCATGTGCAAAGGCCCGGCAGCCGGACGAAGTGTGACTGGGGGCTGAGGGCAGAAAAGAGGCGGGCGTGAGGGTGCAGGGCACCCAGGGGGCTGGGCCAGCCAGGCAGCAGGCTGCCTGGAGGAGGTGTCCTCAGAGTTGGGCTTCAAAGGTGGGCTTAAGGAGAGCAGATTGGAGGGAGGGGAGGGCGTATAGGTAGAGTGAGCTGCGCGGGCAGAGGCTGGGAGGTGGGCAGGCGGGGTGGTGGGGGGTGCCCACCTGCCCCCAGCCCTGCCGTGTCCCCACAGGTGGGCTGCAGGCTGTGGCGGAGTTACTGCAGGTCGACTATGAGATGCACAAGATGACCCGGGACCCCCTCAACCTGGCCCTGCGCCGATACGCCGGCATGACCCTCACCAACCTAACCTTCGGGGACGTCGCCAACAAGGTGGCTGGGTGGGCCGGCGGGCGGGCCAGCATCGCCCAGGCTAAGCCCCGCTGGCCTCCTCCCCGCCTCGAAGCAGCACTGAGAGGCGGGGACAGGCGGGGAGACTGAGGCCCGGGGTCCGGGCCGCCATCCTCTTGGCCCCTCTGCTGCTGCCCCTGTGGAGCGGGGGCCTCTGGGCCTGGGCGGGGTGTCTGCGCCTGCCTGAGCCTCAGTCTCCTCATCAGAGCAACAGGGCGAGTGCTCTTCCTCCCCTGTGGTGGTGAAGATGGGGGGTGGGGTTCGAGCTCTAGCACATAGTAGGTGCTCAGTCAACGCGGGAGGTGCCCCCGCCATGGCGTGACTCCCGTGTCGCCCCACAGGCCGCACTGTGCGCCCGCCGGGGCTGCATGGAGGCCATCGTGGCCCAGCTGGCGTCCGAGAGTGAGGAGCTGCACCAGGTACCCGGGAGGCTGCGGTGCTGCCGGGTGGTGGGGGGCGTCCCCTGGGCTCTGCCACCTGCCGCCGTGGGGCTTGCGCGTGGGCCCTGCGAGGCACCCTGGCAGCCGGGCCCGGGCCCACACGGCCTGCCCTGCACTCGCCCAGGTGGTGTCCAGCATCCTGCGCAACCTGTCCTGGAGGGCGGACATCAGCAGCAAGAAGGTGCTGAGGGAGGTGGGCAGCATGACGGCCCTGATGCAGTGCGTCCTGCGAGCCTCCAAGGTGGGCACCGGGCGGGGTGGCGGGGGCCACGGCTCCACGTGGCCGGGAGGCACTGGCAGCAGGTGGCGAGCTCGCCACCTTGGGGGGAAGTCAAGCCAGACGGACAACCCGCCACCTGGCAGCGGGTCCAGGCTAGGGGCTTCCAACCCGGCAACTCAAAAGATCTTGCCGTGGCCGGCTGTGTTACTTTTGACTTCTACTCGAAAAGGCATTGGGGTGCCTTGTGTTGGCACCTCGAGGGAGAGGGCCCGTGGGTGGGGCGGGGCTGGGGCCCCCACCACTGACCCCCTCCTGCTCCTGCCCCGCGCCCAGGAGTCCACCCTGAAGAGCGTGCTGAGCGCCCTGTGGAACCTCTCGGCGCACAGCACGGAGAACAAGGCCGCCATCTGCCAGGTGGACGGCGCCCTGGGCTTCCTGGTCAGCACACTGACCTACAAGTGCCAGAGCAACTCGCTGGCCATCATCGAGAGCGGAGGCGGCATCCTGCGCAACGTGTCCAGCCTCATCGCCACCCGCGAGGACTACAGGTCAGCCGGGGGCGCGGGGGAGGGCGCTGGGCAGGTGGAGCCCGGGAGCAGCTGGGGTGGCGGAGGCGGCTCCCCCTCTGCGGTGAACCACGGGGAGCCGAGCCTCGTCCTCCTGCGAATGGGTCGGCCCGATGCATCCCCGGTCGCTGACTGTTCTCAGTATAAATACATCCCAAATACTGCCTGGGATATACTCGTACCACATTTTAAATTAACTTAGTAAAAATATACGTAGCATTCTAAGTCATATTAATAATGCTTGTTCTTTTTCAAACTATTATGCACTAAGTAGTAAACAATGCTTATTCTTCATTAACATATTTACTTCTTACTAGGTAACGTTAACAGTAAGTAATGCTTCTAACGTATGAAAATACGTAACCGTTAAAAAGTATAAGTATATCCCAAATAATGCATGGGATATACTTGCGCTAAAGATTTTACCAATTAAAATAAAACATTAATTTATTAATAATGCTAATAACAAACAATATTGAGATTTCTGTTTACTTTAGTATAAATACATCCCAAACACTGCACGGGATATACTTGTACTAAATTTTAAATTAACTTAGTAAAAATATACATAATTTTCTAAATAATACTAATAATAAATACTTGTTCTTTATTAAAATATTATTCACTAAGCAATATTAATAAATAAATGCTTATTCTTCATTAGCATAAATATTTATTACCTACTAGGTAACATTAATAATAAGTAATACTTCTAAGGTATGAAAATACATAGCTATTAAAAAGTATAAGTATATCCCAAATATTGCGTGGGATATACTGAATTTTAAATTATTAAAATAAAAATGCATTATTTTCTAAATAATAGTAAAAATGTGTTCTTTATTAAAATAAATAAAATTATTTGTTAATACTACTAATAAATAATGCTTCAGATGTATGAAAACACATAACTTTTAAAAAGCATATCCTAAATACTGCATGGGATATGCTTGTGCTAAAGACTTTATCAATTAAAATAAAACATCAATTTACTAATAATGCTAATAATTTAACAAACAATACTTAGATTTTTGTCTTCTTTTAAAAATACTATCTTTAGTATATTCCTGAATGTTGCATGGGAGGATACTTGTGCCAAAGATCTTACCATGTAAAATAAAACATTTATTTACTAGTAAGGCCAATAATTAAGAAACAATACTTAGTATTTTTAAAAGCAAACAGAAATATATCTTCAGTATGTCCCAAATATCACAAGATTTAGGTGCCCTAAAATGAGTTATACTCTACAGTACTATACATAAAATAGGTAATCAACAGGACCTACTGTGTAGCACAGGGAACTCCAATCAATAGTCTGTAATAACCTAAATGGGGAAAGAATCTGAAAAAGAACGGATACGTGTATATGTATAACTGAATCACTTAGCTGTACACCTGAAAGTAACACAACACTGTAAATCAGCTGTACTCCAATGTAAAATAAAAATTAAAGAAATAAAATGAGATGGTTTTAATGAAATTTCATTTTAAATAAGTAATATTAATACATTAGTATTGTTTCATAAATAGTTCGTTGACATCAATGAATGAAAGCTTTCACACAAGTACAGCGCCTTCAATATTTGGGATATGCTTTTACTAAAAATGTATCCCTTCCTTTGAAATTCAAAGTTACCTGGGCACCTTCTGTTCTGACTTGCCCCACGTGGCCACAGTACTGCCGGCGGGCGGGCGGCCGGCGGGCTGGGGTCCGAGCTGGGCGGGGGGCCTGACGCGCCCCTCCCGCCCCTCCTCGCCCCTCGGGCCCCCGTAGGCAGGTGCTGCGGGACCACAACTGCCTGCAGACGCTGCTGCAGCACCTGACGTCGCACAGCCTGACCATTGTGAGCAACGCATGCGGCACACTCTGGAACCTGTCGGCCCGCAGCGCCGGCGACCAGGAGCTGCTGTGGGACCTGGGCGCCGTGGGCATGCTGCGCAACCTGGTGCACTCCAAGCACAAGATGATCGCCATGGGCAGCGCCGCCGCCCTGCGCAACCTGCTGGCCCACCGGCCCGCCAAGTACCAGGCGGCGGCCACCGCCGTCTCCCCCGGCGCCTGTGCGCCCAGCCTGTACGTGCGCAAGCAGCGGGCGCTGGAGGCTGCGCTGGACGCGCGGCACCTGGCGCAGGCGCTCGACCACCTGGAGAAGCAGGGCCTGCCCGAGGCCGAGGCCGCCTCCAAGAAGCCGTTGCCGCCCCTGCGCCACCTGGACGGCCTGGCCCAGGACTACGCTTCTGACTCGGGCTGCTTCGATGATGACGACGCACCCTCCCTGGCCACCGCTGCCGCCGCCACCGCCGAGCCTGCCAGCCCCGCCGTGCTGCCCCTCTTCCTGGGCAGCCCCTTCCTGCAGGGCCAGGCGCTGGCCCGCGCCCCGCCCGCCCGCCGGGGCGGCCTGGAGTCCGAGAAGGAGGCCGGCGGGGAGGCAGCCGTGGCAGCCAGGGCCAAGGCCAAGCTGGCACTGGCAGTGGCGCGCATCGACCGGCTGGTGGAGGACATCTCGGCCCTGCACACCTCGTCCGACGACAGCTTCAGCCTCAGCTCTGGGGATCCCGGGCAGGAGGCCCCGCGGGAGGGCCGCGCGCACTCCTGCTCCCCTTGCCGGGGGCCCGAGGCGGGGCGGCGAGAGGCCGGCGGCCGGGCTCACCCACTGCCGCGGCTCAAGGCGGCCCACGCCAGCCTCTCCAACGACAGTCTTAACAGCGGCAGCACCAGCGACGGGCACTGTCCCCGCGAGCACTCGCGGCCCTACCCGCTGGCCGCGCTGGCCGAGCATTGCGAGGGACCCCTGTGCGGCCAGGCGCGGCCCAGCCGGCTTGACCTCAACCTGCCCAGCGGCCAGGTTGAGCCCAAGGCCCGGGACGCCGCGGCCACAGATGCCCGCGTGTGCACCATCAAGCTGTCGCCCACCTACCAGCACGTGCCGCTGCTTGAGGGCACCGCCAGGGCGGGCGCAGGGTCCCTGGCCCCCAGGGCCCGGAAACAGGCCTGGCTGCCCGCAGAGGACCTGAACAAGGTGCCCGAGAAGCTGGCGGCGGAGAAGGCACCCCTCTGCCTGTCGCGCTGCAGCTCCCTGTCCTCACTGTCCTCGGCCGGCCGCCCAGGGCCCAGTGAGGCCGGGGACCTGGACGACAGCGACTCGTCCCTGGAGGGGCTGGAGGAGGCCGGCCCTAGTGAGGCCGGGCTGGACGGGGCCTGGCAGGGGCCGGGGGCCGCCTCCCTGCCCATGGCCATCCCGGTGCCTCAGCGGGGCCGGGGCCTGGGGGTGGAGGACGCCACGCCGTCCAGCTCGTCCGAGAACTGCGTGCAGGAGACGCCACTGGTGCTGAGCCGCTGCAGCTCGGTCAGCTCGCTGGGCAGCTTCGAGAGCCCATCCATCGCCAGCTCCGTCGCCAGCGACCCGTGCAGCGGGCTGGGCAGCGGCACAGTCAGCCCCAGCGAGCTTCCTGACAGCCCCGGGCAGACTATGCCACCGAGCCGCAGCAAGACGCCCCCGCCGGCCCCCGCGCCGCCGGGCGAGCGTGAGGCCACCCAGTTCAGCCTGCAGTGGGAGAGCTACGTGAAGCGCTTCCTGGACATCGCCGACTGCCGGGAGCGCTGCCGGCTGCCGTCCGAGCTGGACGCGGGCAGCGTGCGCTTCACTGTGGAGAAGCCCGACGAGAACTTCTCATGTGCTTCCAGCCTGAGTGCGCTGGCTCTGCACGAGCTCTACGTGCAGAAGGACGTGGAGCTGCGGCTGCTGCCCCCGGCCTGCCCCGAGCGCAGCAGTGGGGGAGGCGTGGGCCCCGGGCACCGCCGGCGGGACGAGGCCGGCGGCCGCCTCGAAGGGCCAACATCCACCGACCGGGACCTGGAGCTGCTGCGCGAGTGCCTGGGTGGGGCCGTGCCCGCCCGGCTCCGCAAGGTGGCCTCGGCACTGGTGCCTGGCCGCCGCACCCTGCCTGTGCCCGTCTACATGCTGGTGCCCGCCCCAGCCCGGGAGGATGAATCCTGCACCGACTCGGCCGAGGGCACGCCAGTCACCTTCTCCAGCGCCACCTCCCTCAGCGAGGAAACACTGCAGGGACCCCCCGGGGACGGCGGGCCTGCGCAGGGGCAGAAGGCTGCAGGCCGTGCCGCCCCCACCAGGCAGCCCGCCGGGCACCGGCACAGGGCGGGGGGCACGGGCCGGAGCACAGAGCAGCCCCGGGGGGCTGGCAGGAGCCGCGCAGGGCTCGAGCTGCCCCTCTGCAGGCCCCCGAGCGCCTGCAGGGACAGGGACAGCTCCCGCCCGGGCCGGGCGCGTGGGGACGGGGCCCTGCAATCTCTGTGCCTCACGACGCCCACCGAGGAGGCTGTGTACTGCTTCTACGGCAACGACTCAGACGAGGAGCCGTCCGCGGCAGCGGCAGTGGCACCCCCGCGGCGGGCATCTGCGATCCCCCGCGCGGTGAAGAGGGAGTCCCTGGCTGGTGGCAGGAAGGAGGTGCAGGCCGCGCCCAAGGTCGCGCCGCCCAAGGTTGCTGCGCCCAAGGTCGCGCCGCCCAAGGTTGCTGCGCCCAAGGTCGCGCCACCCGCCAGGGGCCAGCCCAGCCTCATTGCCGATGAGACGCCACCATGCTACTCCCTGAGCTCCTCCGCCAGCTCCCTGAGCGAGCCTGAACCCTTTGACCGCACGGCCAGCCGGCCCCGAGCCCGCGAGCCAGGGGTCACCAAGGACCCAGGCCGCGGGGGCAGGCGGGACGGCGCCCCCCGCCCGCGGGCCGAGGCAGAGCTGCTCCGGCGCTGCACTGGCTCAGCCATGCCCAGACGCCGGCCCCAGGTGTCTGGCCCAGGGTGCCGCCAGTCCCGAGCGGCGCAGCAGGAGAAGAGGCCAGCAGAGGGGCCCCGGGAGCACAGTGAGGAGGCGGCGGGCTCGGACCACGCCTCAGACCTGGACAGCGTCGAGTGGCGTGCCATCCAGGAGGGGGCCAACTCCATCGTCACGTGGCTACACCAGGCAGCGGCGGCGGCCACCCGCGAGGCCTCCTCTGAGTCCGACTCCGTTCTGTCCTTTGCCTCAGGGCAGTCGGTGGGCTCCACCCTGCAGCCTCCCCTGCACAGGAAGGGGCGACGGCCAAGGGCAGAGGGCCAGGCGGGCAGTGCCATGCGGCCAGAGAAACGGGACAGGGCTCTGGCCCAGCGCAGCGGCGACCTGGAGAAGCCACGTGGCACTCAGAAGGCCACGTCTGGGGTGCCAGCCGTGCTCCGGGGACGGACGGTGATCTACATGCCCAGCCCAGCCACCCGGGCCCAGCCCAAAGGTGCCCCTGGGCCCCGCAATGTGCCGAGAAAGACGGGAGCCCCAAGCCCAGTGCAGCCAGCAGCCCCCGCCAAAACCCCAGGCCCCGGGCAGCAGCGGTCTCGAAGCCTGCACCGACCTGGCAAGATCTCAGAGCTGGCGGCGCTGAGCCCCCCTCAGAGGAGCGCCACGCCACCCGCCCGCCTCGCCAAGACCCCCTCGTCGAGCTCCTCCCAGACCTCCCCGGCCTCCCAGCCTCTGACGAGGAGGTCACCCCCCGCCGTCCAGGCTGCAGGACCCCTGCCTGGCCCCGGGGCCTCCCCCGCAACCAAGACTCCCGCCCGGGCCCTGCTGGCCAAGCAGCACAAGACACAGAAGTCGCCCGTGCGGATCCCCTTCATGCAGAGGCCCGCCAGGCGGGGGCCGCCACCCCTGGCCAGGGCAGCCCCGGAGCCAGGTCCAAGGGCCCGAGGGGGCCGCCCGGGGCTGGCTCGTGTGGCCTCCGCCCGCTCCAGCGGCAGCGAGGCCTCCGACCGCTCCGGTTTCCGGCGGCAGCTGACCTTCATCAAGGAGTCGCCCGGCCTGCTGCGCCGCCGACGCTCCGAACTGTCCGCCGCCCAGGCCGCCACCCCGGCTGCCCAGGCCAGCCTGCCCCGCCGTGGCCGGCCCGCGCTACCCGCCGTCTTCCTATGCTCCTCGCGCTGTGATGAGCTGCGGGGGGCCCCCCGGCAGGCTCCGGCCCCCCAGCGGCTCCCCATGGCCCGGCCCGGCCCGGGCGAGCGGCTGCCCCGGCGCACCAGCTCTGAGAGCCCGTCTCGCCTGCCGGTCCGCACGCCGGCCGCGCGGCCCGAGACGGTCAAGCGCTACGCCTCCCTGCCTCACATCAGTGTGGCCCGCGGGCCCGACGCCCCCGCCCCTGGGCCTGTGGCGGACAACGCGCCCTGCAGCAGCACTGGGGAGGCCGCGCCGGGCACCACGTGGCGTCGCATCCGGGACGAGGACGTCCCGCACATCCTGCGGAGCACGCTGCCCCCCCGCGCCCTGCCCCTGCTGGGCTCCTCACCCGAGGACGGCCCCACAGGCCCTCCGCAGCGCAAGACCAGCGACGCCGTGGTCCAGACCGAGGACTTCGCGACTGCCAAGACCAACTCGAGCACGTCCCCGAGCCTGGAGAGCTGGGCGACCCCACAGGCCACGACCGGCGGCCCCCCCTCCCTCCTCCTCGGCAGCGACGTGGACGGGCCGGGCCCCGCCAAGGCGCCCGCCCCCGGCCCCTTCGTCCCCGCCAGCCGACACGGCTCCCCCAGCCGCTCCGCCCGCGTCCCCCCCTTCAACTACGTGCCCAGCCCCATGGTGGCAGCCGCCACTGACTCTGCCGTGGAGAAAGCCCCCGCCCCCGTCCCTACCGGCCTCCTGGGATAGTGGCCGGGGCTGGCCTTCCAGAACGTCCTCTCCCGGCCCAGGGCCGTCTGGCTGCCCCGAGGGTGGTCCCAGCACCCGCCTGCCCACCCGGGCCCCCGCCCTCTGAGCCTCTGCCCTGCCCGTACGGGCCCCACACTCACTGCGTAGACGCTTGCTTCCGTGCCCAGGGGGCTCCGCAAGGAAAGTGAGCTGCAGGGTGGACCTTACGTCCCCGCCAGGGGGCGCCCACGGGGGCGCCGTCCCAGCCAGGCCCCCACGCGGAGACCGCGCTCCTGGCTGGGGCTGTCCTCGGCAGTGCCCTCCTGGGCTCCTGGCCCCACCGGGCCCAGCATCAGCACCACACCCCCTCCCCTACCCTCCGGGGAGCCGCAGGGAGGTGACAGTGCCCGCCCGCCGACGTGGGGGACGGGAGCCTGCCAGCTGGGGGCAGCGGCAGGCAACCGTGGCAGAGCAGGCGCAGCAGGAAGCCTGTAATTACGGGCAAGGCTGAGTAACTTGTTTACGAGGGCTTAGCCGGCTCGTCGGCCTGTTCAGCCTCAGCGTGGGGCACGGGGGAGGGGCGTGGCTGAGCCCCACAGAAAGGGGGCCCCACCGGAGACTGCGAGTGTAGGGAGCCTGGAGCACCCCGGGACTGGCCGGGGGTGGTCTGGACACAGCACCCCCGCAACCCTCGTAAGGAACACGGAGAGGCAGGCGTGCCGCGAGGGCTCTGGCCGAGGCGGGCGGGGCACCGAGGGGAGGCCGGGGCCCGGCTAACCGCCCCGCCGCCGGGCCTGGACTGCACTCTAAGGGAGGACGTCCCGGCAGGCGCCCGCCCGGCCCCCGGCCTTTCCCTTTTCGATCTCAATCTCCTTTGCGACGCGGGAAGCCCTGGATCTGTGGGCTCCGTGCGGGCACGGCCTCCTCCCTGAGGTCCAGCACAGCTGTGGGACTCGGAGTGGGAGGCCCTGGAGCCCACAGGTGCTGCAGGGAGCTGGTCCCAGAGGAGGCGGAGGGGGAGCCCCGGCACACCTGGCAGGAAGAGCCACCCACCGCCTCCCTGCAGAACCCGGCTCTGGGCGGGGCTGCTCTCGGCCGCCCCGCGGATATGCAGTCACAGTCGCCCCGCAGAGCTGCTCCTGGGGCCGGGGAACCCTGTGCCGGCGTCCGTCCTTTCTCTGGGAGGAGGGGGAGCAAGGCTGAGTCAAGAGGAGGTGCTGGAGGGGCCCCATCTCCACCCCGGGCGCCACCGACTGCCCCTCCTCTCCCTCGGACACCGTTCCGCCGCTGAGACACACAGACTCGCTGCAACCTCTCCCTCACACCCAACACCCGTCCTGCAGGACAGGCGCCAGGACTCTGCCTGAGGGCCTGGACGCAGCACGAGGGAAGGGCTGCATCACGTGCCCCTCCTGTGGAGGGCCAGCCGGCGGCAGCAGTGGAGGAGGCCGGGGGCTGAGCAGGGTGCCAGGAACCCGGCCCCCTGGCGGATCAGGATCAGACGCGTCTCAGAAACCGGCCGCCCCCGGCCCCCAGTCCCCTTCAGTAGCCAGAAGGGCGGGGCTGGGGGGGTCTTCCGAGCGCCTTCTCAGATATGGGGGCTGAAGGATGCTGCCCCCCACCACCACGGGCCAGCCTCCCCTGGAAAAGGGAGCCCCACCCCAGCTCGCCCCGCCGTGAGGGGTGGGGTGGGAGCCCCCCGCACTGGGAGACCCAGGTGGCGCTCTGGCCGCTGTGTGCCTGTCTCCCCACGTGGGCCGTGGGGCGAACTCCCAGAGCTACCTCTCGGCGAGCAGCGCGGCCACCGTGACTGGGGGCAGAGGACCCTCCCCGGCCGCCCCCGCTGCCCTCTGTCTGGCCCAGGCGTTCTCTCCCCAGGCCGGGGCCATCCTGTCAGAGCCACCTCTGCCTTGTCCAACCCCTGCAGCGGGGCCAGCCACACCTCATCACCCAGCCCATGAGGCCAGTGGGGGCCCAGGGCCCTGAGAAGATGGGCTTCCTGGAGGAAGGCAGTGGCGGTTGCTGGACAGTCGTCTGAGGCAGGAGCTGGAGGACCACAGTCTGAAGCCCTCAGGACGCCGCCCGGCCACCCGCTGAGGGGACACGGGGCACCCACTCCCGGACCTTGGCCCAGGGGCAGACGGACCCCACGAGCTGGGTTCTGGATTCGGTGCATCACCTGACCCCTGGCCACCCTGCCGGCTGCAGCCCGAGCCCAGCGGTCTAGGCTCCCCCTCCACCCTGCGTCTCCCTCCTGGGTCTGCAGTGCCACCGGACACATGTAAATATGTACAGCCCCGTCCCATCCCGTCCCCCCAACCGTAAAGCCATCATCTGGCGGAAGGAGGCCACGGAACCAGGCGTCTCACATGCACCTTTAATAAACAGCTGTTGAGTTGCGCTCCACACTGCCTGCGCCCGTCTCCAGAGGGGACAAGCCGGGGTGGGGGTCCACGTGCCGCCTGCAGAGCCTCGCTCCCCACAACCGCGAGGACGCGAGGGGACGCCCGAGGGCTGAGCCCCAGCGTGACCCGGGGGTGCAGGGAGAGCGCTCAGGACAGGCGCAGGGGGGAGGAACCCGGCAGGAGTCAGTGGAGTGTCTCTGCCTGATGCCAGGGGGATCCGGAGGGTGGACAGTGCCCCAAAGACAGGTGGCCCCACTCGGAGGCCAGGCAGGGCAGGGAGAGGGGAAGCAGCTCACCCCAAGGGCCCGCTGTTAGCCAGCGCGCCCTGGAGGAGGCAGCCTGGCGTCCACTGCTGCCACTAGAGGCAAGCCCGCACGTTCTTGACACCTGGGCCTCCAAGGTCAAGTCTCCAGTTTTGGGGTCTCTCAGGGTGAAGCAGACACTCTTTCTTCCTGGGATGCGCAGGGTCTCCCTTGTCAGGGCCCTGCGTGCTGGGTCCCAGCACTGCCCCGAGCTTCCGGGGACCCTGCAAAGGAGTGGTCCATCGGGGCACTGTTCAGACAGCTACACACGGGGATTTCATCGGAGGGACTCGGGCTCATCCACGACGGTCCTGGCCCCGGGGCCACCTCCCGCCGGCCTACTGCTTCTCTGGTCTTCATGGGATGGTTTTTTAGGGTGATGCCCTTTTCAAGATCCTCTCCTGCCCCACCACCCACCTGTCCGCAGACCAAGGTGCACGGACAGGAGGGCAGCTGGGTGATGGCCCGAGGCAGTGGACTGACCACCACGTCCTCTCATGGCGCCCCCGTGTGACAGAACCCCACAGCTGATGGACAGACAGGTGCCCTGGGGGAGCGCCCAGGCCCTGGGTCGGAGTGCCGGGGGCCCTGAGGGGTGGCACCCACCGCGAGGGCCCTGGGGGGGCCACAGCTCCTCACATAACCTCAGCCACCACGCGTCAGGGAGGACACTGAACTCCTCACCCTCTTCTGGGACCCCTGGGACCCCCAGTTCACACGGAGACGGCACCAGCTC
Organism: Eschrichtius robustus; assembly: GCF_028021215.1. NCBI lineage: Eukaryota > Metazoa > Chordata > Mammalia > Artiodactyla > Eschrichtiidae > Eschrichtius > Eschrichtius robustus. The sequence continues at coordinate 178,590,441 of NC_090825.1, read as the reverse complement.
AGCCTGATGGGGGGGGGCAGTGAAGCAGGGTCGCCAGAGGAAGGAAGGGAGGATGGACGGAGGGCCCTCGGGGGCTGGGCCCCGCAGGAAGTCCAGTCGGGGCTCCTCAGGGCGAGGGGCATGCGCACAACCCCGACCCCACCCTCGGGGAGGGGCCTGTGCCTGGCTGAGGCAGCCCTACCCCCTGGGCAGGCTGTGTCCCCCAGGGTCTCTGGGTGCCAGGCATGCCTAGGCCGCGGAACAGAGAGCCTGGACCCTGGTTCCGGGACCAGGGGCCAGGTGTCAGGTGAGGTGCGCCGGGCCAGGTGTCGAGTGGAGCCCCCGAGGCCCCGGGGAGCCGGGTCAGCCCAAGGAGGTGGCGGCCGCGGCGCCCGGCAGAGCCACCTGGCCCATGTGGCTGACCTCCTGCTCCAGCTCCTCGCGTGCCCGCCGCAGCTCCTCGCGCTGCTGCTTCAGCTGGGCGCCCGCATGCCACAGCCGCTGGTTCGTGGCCACGTAGACCCGGCTCTGCTGGTAGAGCTGCTCCCGCTGGGCCTCAGTGTCCTCGGCCCTCCCAGAGGGGGCTGGGGGGTCTGGGGACAGGACACGGCAGCATCACTGCCCGCTGGCCACACAGGGGACTCAGTTTACCCCCCAAAGAAAGCAGTGGACCGAAGGGGACAGGTCACAGAAAAGGCCGGACTCCACCGTCCCTCCGTCCCGCCTGGGGGTGGGCTCCAGCTCCTGGAAAGGGCCTTGACCCTGACCATGAGCCGGCCGGCCTCACCTGTGCTCTCAGCAATCAGGGAGGTGGGAGGAGGCCCGGAGGGCGTGGACGCACATTTCCCAATGACCACGCTTCCTAAAGGGCGTGGCGGGGGGCGGGGGGGGGGGGGGGACCAGGGCAGGAAAAGCACAGGTTTCAGGGCCACCTGGAGACACGTCAAGGTCCTCTCCGCTCTGCCTGGTCCCCTTGTCTACAAACAGGCCCAGAAACACTGGCATTTAATTAAAAATCACTTTATCTGCTTTAGTAACAAGGTGGGAAAGGCCAGACAGTGCACACGGAGGCCAGGTATGGCCCTAGACGTGAACACAGGCCGACAGGGGAAGCCCCTCGCCCTCAAGTGGCCCCGGCACTGCTCATGGGGTAACTGGGCCCAGGATCCTTAAGTTGGGGCTCAAATGGCCTCTGAAGACCCAGCCGCGGGCCAGGGATAAATACAGCTCCTGTTCCTGGGGCTGCCCCGTCCAACACGACGTTCCAAGTGATGGAAACGCCCTACAGCTGAGCCACCAGGGACTCCTGAGCCCTTGAAATGTGGCCACATGGAACAAAGATCAGAATTTTTTTTCTTTTACTATTAAGAAAAATAATAGTTGTCCCACAGCCGTGTGTAAATCAGTGAAGTTAGAACACTCCCTCACACCATACACAAAAATAAACTCAACATGGCTCAAAGACTTAAATGTAAGATATGACACCATACAACTTCAAGAAGACAGCACAGGCAAAAACATTCTCTGACATAAATGGTACCAATATTTCCTTAGGTCAGTTTCCCAAGGCAACAGAAATAAAAGCAAAACTGGGACTTCCCTGGTGGTCCAGTGGTAAAGAATCCGCCTTCCAATGCAGGGAATGAGGGTTTGATCCCTGGTGGGGGAACTAAGATCCCACATGCCGCTAACTACTGAGCTCGTGCGCCTCAACTAGAGCCCATGTGCTGCAAACTACAGAGCCCATGCACCCTGGAACCCATGCGCCACAACTAGAGAGAAGCCTGCGTGCCTCAGCGAAGATCCCATGTGGCACAACAAAGACCGAACGCAGCCAAAAATATATAAATAAATGAATAATAGAAATAAAAGCAAAAATAAACAGATGGGACCTCATCAAACTCACAAGCTTTTGTACAGCAAATGAAACCATCAAAGCGAAAAGTCAACCTATGGAATGGGAGAAAATATTTGCAAATGATGCGACTGACAAGGGCTTAATCTCCAAAATATACAAACAGCTCATACAACTCAATCAAAAAAACAAAACAGCCCAATCGAAAAATGAGCAGAAGACCTAAACAGACATGTCTTCAAAGAAGACATACAGATGGCCAACAGGCACATTAAAAGATGCTCAACATCGCTAATTATTAGAAAACTGCAAATCAAAACCGCAATGAGGTATCAATTCACACCAGTCAGAATGGCCATCATTAAAAAGTCTACAAACGGGGCTTCGCTGGTGGCGCAGTCGTTAAGAACCCGCCTGCCAATGCAGGGGACACGGGTTTGAGCCCTGGTCCGGGAAGATCCCACATGCCACGGAGCAACTAAGCCCGTGCGCCACAACTGCTGAGCCTGCAAGGCACAACTACTGAAGCCCGCGTGCCTAGAGCCCGTGCCACCGCAATGAGAAGCCCATGCACTGCAACGAAGAGCAGCCCCCGCTCGCCACAACTAGAGAAAGCCCGCGCAGAGCAATGAAGACCCAACGCAGCCAAAAAAAAAAAGCCTACAAACAATAAATGCTGGAGAGGGTGTGGAGAAGAGGGAATCCTCCTACACTGTTGGTGGGAATGTAAGTTGGTGTAGCCACTGTGGAAAACACTATGGAGGCCCCTCAAAAAACTAAAAATAGAGCTACCCTATGAACCAGCAATCCCATTCCCGGGCATATAGCCAGAAAAACCTCTAATTCAAAAAGACACACGCACCCCAGTGTTCACAGCAGCACTATTTACAATAGCCAAGACATGGAAACAACCTGAATGTCCATCAACAGATGAATGGATAAAGAAGATATGGTGTGTGTGTGTGTACACACACACACACACACACACACACACACACACACTGGAATACTACTCAGCCATAAAAAGGATGAAATAATGCCATTTGCAGCAACATGGATGGACCTAGAGATGATCATACTAAGTGAAATAAATCAGAAAAAGAAAGACAGAAACTATATATCACTTATATGTGGAATCTAAAATATGACCCAGGGCTTCCCTGGTGGCGCAGTGGTGAAGAATCCGCCTGCCAATGCAGGGCACACGGGTTTGGGCCCTGGTCCAGGAAGATCCCACACGCCATGGAGCGGCTGGGCCCGTGCACCACAACTACTGAGCCCGCGCGTCTACAGCCCATGTTCTGCAACAAGAGAAGCCACCTCAGTGAGAAGCCCGCGCACCACAGCGAGGAGTAGCCCCCACTTGCTGCAACTAGAGAGAGGCCCGCATGTAGCAACGGAGACGCAGTGCAGCCAAAAATAAAATAAATAAATTTTAAAAAAAACCACAAAATACCATTCACGTTATAGCAGTACACCATATATCCTCAATAAATATTTATTAATCAATAAATATTTTAAAAATTTAAAAAATAAAAAAATATGACCCAAATTGGACTTCCCTGGTGGCCCCGTGGTTAAGACTCCACACTTTCACTGCAGAGGGCGTGGGTTCGATCCCTGGTCGGGGAACTAAGATCCCACATGCCGAACAGCATGGCCAAAAAAAAAAAAAGAAAAGAAAAAAAACAACCCAAGTGAACTTATCTACGAAACAGAAACAGACTCACAGACATAGAGAGCAGAACTGTGCTTGCCAAAGGGGAGGGGGGGCGAGGAAGGGACGAATTGGGAGCTTGGGATTAGCAGATGTAAACTATTATACACAAAATGTATAAACAACAAGGTCCTACTCTAGAGCACAGGGAACCATATTCAATATCCTGTGATAAACCATAATGGGAAAGAATATGAAGAAGAATGTATATGTATGTATAACTGAGTCACTTTGCTGTACATCAGGAGTTAACAGAACACTGTGAATCAACTATACTTCAACTTTAAAAAAAGACACAAAGACAAACCAAAAACAAACAAACAACAACAAAAAACAAAGCCCCAAAGCGTTTCTCACTTTCTATCGTCCCACAAGTCTTACATATTGAATGTCTCTACCCACTAGAATGGCCCGAGGGCAGGCACCTTTTTTTTTTTTTTTGCCCTTGGCCGCGCCGCGCAGCAGGAGGGATCTGAGTTCCCCGATCCGGGAGCGAACCCGTGGCGCCTGCAGTGGAAGCGCCGAGTCTTCACCACTCGACCGCCAGGGAAGTCCCAGGCATTTCCATCTTTTTTGATCACCTATCCACCTCAGTGCTTAGACTAGACCCTGGCCCACAACAGGTTCTCAATGAAGGTTTGTTGAATGAATAAACAAACCTCACAGAGTGGAACACAAAATTCACCCTACAACTGTATGCCACTCATCTGCTTCCACCTTCTGAACAAGGGGTGGACACACGTTTTCTGCAAAAGGCCAGACCTACGTATTTTTGGCACTGCAGGGCCAGACAGTCTCCGTCCTGACTACTTAACTCTGCCAGTATGTCTTAAAGGCAGCCAGGCGCTTCCCCCGCCCCTTCCTGCTGGGGTCTCTGGGCAGCCTCTCCCCTGCCCGACCTGGGCTCCCCCTACCTTCCCGGGCCAGGGCGGTGAAGACTAGGTCCTCGGCGGGCGCCCCCCGCACGTCCTCCAGGATCTGCTCCACCGTGGGGGGCGCCGGGCGGGTGGGCAGCACCACGCGCTTCTTGGCCTTGGAGCCCATCCCTGCAGGTGGGAGAAGGGAGCGTGGACCGGGTCGTTCCTGCCGCCCAGCGAACACCTACACGCGCTCCGGAACCCCGCTCCCGGCGAAACGCGCCCTGCCCCGCTCCTCCCAGGGCCGAACAGCACAGGGCCAGGGGGTTCAGCCTCCGTCTCCACCCATGCCCCAGCTTCCCGCTGAAGCTCCCAGGGCGACCGCCGCCTCACCTGGGGGAAAGGCTTCACCCGCCACCGCGGCCCAGCGGCCACTTCCGCTTCCGGTTGGCACGCGGACCCGCCCCACAGGCCCGTGACGCGCACTTCCGGCCTCCTCCGGCTCCCGCCGGCCGCGAAGCCACGCCCCTCTTAAAGGGGCCGGGCCGGCGAGGGTCCGGGTACCATCCGAGCAGCTAAGTTGACTGGACCAGAACTAGGAAGGACGAGACATCATCCTCCCCGCGCCAGGCCTGGAAGCCCAAGGGGTGGGCGTAGGGTCCAATCCCGGCTCTTTTCGCTGCCTAACAAGGCATCCGAAGCCCGGTTTTCTGCAAAAGGGGGACACGGCCCCCAACCCACGTGGCTGTCGTGGGAACAAAGTTACTGTGCAGCCCACGCCAGGTGGCGGGCGGACAGCGAGCGCTCCGTGAATGCCAGCTGCGCCAGCCCCAGCGAGGTGGCCAGGGGCGTAGCACGCGCGTCTGGTCCGGCCTCGCAGATCCCCGTCAGGGTCGCCTCTCCTGTCTCTAAAACCCCCTCCCCACCGGGGCGGGGGCGTAGCGCTGGACGGTGATCTTGGCCCCTCCCCTCTTGGGTAGCATGGGAAGACAGGCTCAGAGCCCAGGGAGGTTTTTGCGTTTCTAAACAACTCTATTAAAAGTAATTTACAGGGAATTCCCTGGCGGTCCAGTGGTTAGGACTCCGCGCTCTCACTGCCGAGGGCTTGGGTTCAATCCCTGACGGGGGAACTAAACTCCCACAATCCAGAAGCCGCAAGGCGCGGCCAAAAAAAAAAAAAAAAAGCAATTTACATGCCATAAAGTCCACCTGTTTAAAGTGTACAAGTCAATGGTTTGGGAATATATAGAGAGACCTGTTCTGAACGTTTCACATCAGTGGAATCACACACCGTGTGTCCTTTTTTGCCTGGCTTCTCTCACTGAGCATCGTGTTCTCCAGGTCCATCCATGTCGTAAGGAGTGTCAGTGCTTCACTCCTTTTCATGGCTGAGTGATGTTCCCATGTGTGGATGGACCACACTCCATCTATTCATTCACCTGTTAATGGACATTTAGGCTGTTTCCACGTTTTGGCCGCTGTGAATCATGCTGCTGTGAACATCCTTGCACGGGTTTTTGTGTGAATGTGTCTTTAGTTTTCTTGGGCACGTACCTGGCAGCAGAATTGCTGAGTCCTACAGTAACTCTATGTTTAATTGTCTGTGGAACTATTTCCCAAAGTGGCTGCCCCAAGATGGCATGTTTTGGGCACTTACTATGTGCCAGGCGGGAAAACTACCTCTTTGGATCCTTGAGAGTATTTGGTGAGGCAGGTGCCAGGCTTAATGCTGTTGCACGGGTGCAGCCACCGAGGCTCTGAGAGGGAGGCCAGGTGCCTCTGGACACACAGACTGGACCTAACTTCAGAACTAGGGGCTGAGCTGGCTGGGACTCTGGGGGGCGTGGGCAGGACTCGGAGAGCAGCTGGCTGTCTCCCCTCCCTCACTAGCCACCTGCTTCCATTGGGTCCAGCTGCAGCCCTAGACAGAGACTCATTCCCTTCACGGCTTGAGGCTGGCCAACCTGAAACTGGTGGCCAAGCAGATACTCAGGGGCCCAGGGCCACTGGACACTGGGGCTGTCTCTGGGGCTCTGAAACAAACCAGGACCACCCCTTGGAGTTCAAGTGAAGCCCATGGTCAAGGCACAACCAGCTTCCACTTCCTTGTGGAAATCGCCTCCCCGCCCTGAAAATCAGGAGGAACATGTCCCCACCCCACCGGTGTGTGTGAGGACAGAGGAGGGACTCTTACTAACTCCATCCATGCCCTACCCCACCCCCATCCCCACTCCCCTGCACCTCAGGATCCTCCTTCTGTTCCAGAGAGGTGGAGAACCCATTTTCCAGATGAGGAGGTCGAGGCCTGAAGGAGTGAGATCAATGTACCTCCAGCTTATAATTCCCTCAGCCTCCCGACGACCTCAGAAAATAGACAAAGGTGTAATTACTGGAAGCTGGTAGACAGGCTGAGTGGATGGAACGCTGTGTGAATTGTCATTTGCAAATTGCACTTCTGTTAGTTCTCGGTGTTAAAGAGAAACTCCCGCATAAAGATGGAAGAGGAGGGCTTCCCTGGTGGTGCAGTGGTTAAGAACCCGCCTGCCAATGCAGGGTACATGGGTTCGAGCCCTGGTCCGGGAAGATCCCACATGCCGCGGAGAAACAAAGCCCGTGCGCCACAACTACTGAGCCTGCGCTCTAGAGCCCGCGAGCCACAACTACTGAAGCCCGCGTGCCGCAACAAAGAGCAGCTCCCACTTGCCGCAACTAGAGAAAACCCACACGCAGCAACGAAGACCCAACACAGCCAAAAATAAACTAAAAAAAAAAAAAAAGATGGAAGAGGAACCAGAGCCACAGGGGGCCAGGCCGCGTCGTGGGGCCTCAGAGGATTTGCAGCACATGGGCGGGCATCACTTGGGACCCTACTCCACCCCACCCCCACCCCCAGAACCCCAGCTGACCCCTTCTCCAGGGACAGACGCTCAGGGGAAGGCAGATTCCACATGATACGCAGGGGGCTCCTGCAATCATGCCATGGAGAAGGGGCCGGTGCCCCAAAGGAGCCCAAAGACTTGCACCTCCTATTCAACCTTTATTTGCAAACTCTGAGGTCGCACGTGGTACCCGAGACTCTGGACAGTGTCATCTGCTCTCCTTCCCGCTTCCCCCATTCCGGGAAGGGAAGGGATGGTGGTCACTGCCGGGCTCTGCCCCATCCTACCCTCTCCCGACCCAAACTGTGCAACGAGACTTCTCTCTCTCTCTCCCCCTCTTTCACCTGGACCTGCCAAGTCCGGGGTGCAGGATCCCACGCGGCCGCCCCTGGCCCGCGGCCCCGGTGGCAGCCAGGGCCTTCCCGGGGCAGGTTCCCACGGGGCGCCCGTCTGGACAGCAGGGCAGCAGTGCCCACCAGGGACCTGGGTGGAGGCGCACGCTGGCTGTCCTTGTCAACTAGCTCCGGGTTCCAGCTTGCAGCGGGGTCTGGAGTGGTGACGGGAGTGGTTCCCCGCGCCGGGGGGTCCCACCCATGGTGACGGGCAGCCCACGAGGAGGACGCGGCAGAGGAGGGGGCTCCCGAAGGCCACGGCCAGCAGGGCCAGCACCACGGCCTGGGCCGGGCCGCGGCGGCGGCAGGGGCAGGCGGTCGCGGTGGGCTGGGGGGGGCCCTCAGGGGGGTCGGGTCCCGAACAGGAGCCCCGCTGCGTGTCCAGCGTGGACGGCGGGGGGCAAGCGGTACAGTCCAGCGGGGAGCTGCCGCGGCAGGTGTAACAGGACGAGTGGCAGCTGGAGCAGACCCGCAGGGCAGGTGCGGCTGGGCGCCCAGGCTCAGCCGTCACCGCCTGCTGGGTGTGGTTGAAGTACCTCGGTGGGCAGTAGGCGAGGCAGAGGTGGCCCAGGATATAGGCGGGGCTCTGGCATTCTGCACGAGGGCGGGACATGTCCACGGGGCTGTGAGGCCGTGACCTGCTGCCCCGGCCCGCTCGCCCCCTGCCCCAGGCCGCACACGCACGCTGCCCGCCTGCCGCCTCCCAGCAGGTGGGCCATGCGGCGCCGGGCACTCACCCTGGCACGGCCCCTCTGTGTCCCGCTGCACACACGCGCTGCTGGTCACCTGGGGGCCCGAGGGCCGCGCTGTCATGTCCTCGGCTGTCCCATAGAGCAGCAGCGTGTAGCGGTACAGCATTCCTGGGCAGGGGTCGTGGTGGGCACAGGGAGAAGAGGGAAAGGCTGTCGGCAGCCTCGTCCTGCCATTCTGGGCCCCCACCCTCCCCAGATCCCCAGACTCAGACGGTGCCCAGGGTTGCCCAGTACCAGCTGCGTGCTGGTAACTGGACACCTCCTGCTCCCTAATACCTGAACCCCTACTGTGCACTGGTAACCAGACACCTACTACATGCCAGCCCTGTGTGCTCAGTCTCTCAGAGGAGACCAGCGGGAGCCCCGTGCCTTGGGCTTGGGGGCAGTAAGGAGGCCGCCAGCTCCAGAGCATGGGGCGGGTGGGGCTCGAGCCCCAGCCTGTGCCTGGCTCTCACCTGTGTTGAAATAGTAGCCCTTATTCTCCAGGACCAGGGTCCACAAGCCGCGCGGGTCCTCGTCCCAGAAGTGGGTGGACATGAAGATCCAGTTGTTGTAGCCTTGGCCACTGACGTCAAAGGGTCTGGGACAGACAGGCAGGCGGGGGGAGGAGGGGGGCTTCACAACCACAGTCCTGACTGGCTGCGAGCACAGTAAGTGTCTGTGATGCCAAGGGGTGGGGTCCAGCCCGCCTGACCCCACGGGGCACTTGGCTCCTCCTCGTGGGGTCGCTCAGGAAAGAGAGTTTGTGGCCCGGCCGGTCCCCTGCCCCCGTACCTGATGGCCACAAGCGTGGAGCGGGTGCCCATGGGGCTGGTGAGCGAGATCTCCAAGTCCCCACGGCGGCTGTAGGACAGGGACAGCTGCACCTGCACGTGCTCCAGCGAGCGGATGCAGTTGGCGTGGCCGATGCAGGCTGACACGTTCTTCCTCACGTGCATCACCCGCAGGATGGGGCTGGGGGCTGCGGCACGCGAGGCGAGGGCCCCTCCTGCTGGCCTGCTGGGGGATGGGTGGCCAGCAGGCAGGGTCTGGGCTCAGATCCTGCCGTCTCCTTGTACAGATGGCTGAACTGAGACCTCGGGGCCTGCCTCCACATGTCCACCCCCCAGGGTGGTAATGACAGGTGTGGGGGGAGAGGTCTGGGGACGTGGCAGTGGGGACGTGGCTGGGGTTAGACGTGGGCGTGCAGGTGGGCAGAGGAGGGCGCTCACGCGGGGGTGTGCACGATGCGGATAACGCATTTCTTCTGGGGTTGTGTGGGCAGCCACGAGCGAGCCAAGTCCACCAGCAGCCCGGCGTCCAGCAGCCCGTAGCCATAGTGGTGGCTCACTGCGTGGAGGGGCGGTGGTCATCGCCCTGTGGGCGTGGCGTCCCCAACCCCGCCCGGTCCTGCCGCACCTTGGCGCCCCACACCGTTGGTCCTCCAGTCCTCGGCCTGGAGCTGCGCTGGCCTGGATGCCCGGACCACCAGATGCTGCATGTCCCTCCACGTCAAGAACGGGCTGGGGGTGGGTGAGGGAGGGTGAGCCGGGGCCACGCTGGGCAGCTCCGGCAGTAGGCGGGACCCCTCCGTCACCTACTTGGCCTCCAGAGCCAGGGCGATCATGCCCGCAGCCAGCGGGGCGGAGGCCGAGGTGCCCGTGTGCTTGTCCGTGCACCGGTGGTGCAGGTCTGTGGTGACCTGGGGGCACAGAGAGGGACTCAGGCGCCTGGTGCACAGGAAAACCCGGCCCTTGTTCAAAACGTCCCAAGCGCTCCAAGAAAGAGGCACCTTAGAGCACGACAGCAGGTCTGGGGCCCTGAACACAGCCGCCCAGCTGCCAGCCCCGCCTGGGAGACACGAGGGCGTGTGAAGGGGCGCCAACCGTGGGGCCTGGTCCCCGGACCCCAGTCTGTGTGTCAGACGCCAACCGGGCAGCCCTGGGAGGAGGCAAGGTGGGGGACAGGAGGGAAGGCAGGGCACCGGGCGGGGCGGGCGCTCACGATTTGGGGGTCGGCAGCAACGCCGCTGCTGTAGGTAGTGGTGAGCGTGGAGGCGCAGGCCTCGCTGTACCAGGGCACGCGGCCCTGCTGGGTGGTGCTGCCCACCGAGAGCGTGTGGATGCTGTTGGTGTAGCCGTCACAGTTGCAGTTGTCATAGTGCAGGCCGCCGTTGCCCGACGCCCAGATGAAGAGGGTGCCCAGCCCGCCTCGGCCCTGCAGATGGAGAACCAGGCCAGAGACGGGGACGGGGTGTGGGCCTCGCATGCTGGCCCAGGCCCTCCATGCCGCATACCAGCTCACCTGGGTCACGCCGCGCCTGAAGGCCTCTCGGGTGAGGATGCCCGGGCCGTCCACTGTGCGGCCGTCGTCCTCGGGGCCCCAGCTGGCGCTGTAGATGTGAATGTGCTGCGGCTGCAGGCTCAGCGACTGGGCCTCGATCACGTCAGTGATGGTGCCGTCCAGCATACGCACCCCTGCACAGGCGGCCTCGGTGAACACCCTGCCTGCGCCCTGCACTCTCCCCGCCCTGGGGGTGGAGGTGTCTGTGGGGGGCTCAGCTCTCCCCGACCCTGAGCCTGGGGCCCTGACACGGCCCAGTGGCTAGTGTGGGGCCGAGAGGCGCCCCGCCACCCTCCTGGCCTGAGTACCTCCGATTCGGGCATTGTAGGCGACGCCAGCACCACAGAACCTGTTGTTTGCCATCGCTGCCACTTCCCCGGCACAGCGGGTCCCATGCCTGGTGCCAGGGCAGAGACAGGTGCCCGTCACAGCCCCTTGGCCCCTTGTAGGGTAGCGGGGGCTGCCCCCATGCCCTGTGGGATGCCGGGCTCACCGGTTCTCATCGCTGGGTGTGTATCGTGGCTGGGGGTCCGGGTCATAGTCATTGAAGTCATAGCTGGCTAGGGGGTCCTGGGGGGTGGAGACATGAGGGGCTGCGACCAGCCGTGGGACCTGGGGCAGCCCCCACCCCAGCCCCACAGGCTCACATAGTTGGCCCAGAGGTCTGGGTGGTCCTTCTCGATGCCGTCGTCCAGGACAGAGACCACGATGCCCTGGCCAGACAGCCCCTGGCTCCAGACCTGCAGGATGTTCAGGTCCGGCTGCACCTCCTTGTTCTGTGCAAGGTGGGGTCGGGGTCAGTGGGGCTCTGGCCTGGCCTGGCCCCGCCGCCCAGCCCTGCCAGCTCACCATGTACCACTGTTTGGAGAACCAGGGGTCCGTGGGCACCACCAAGGAGCGTTTCACCCGCCGCTGCACCGTCTGCTGCTGGAACCACTGCACCTGGGGGCGGGGAGACCACACCATGGGAGGGGCTGGACCCACGAGCAGCCCACCCTCCTCCCAGTTTTCTGCCCTCACACCAGGCTGCTTTAGAGGGCCCTGCCCCTCAGCCCTTCCGCCAATTCCTGGTCAAAGGGCCCAAATCTTCTTCCAGGGTCTGGCGTCGGCCTCTTCCCTGGATCTGCCAAGGGGCAGCGGTGTGGGGCTGAGGCTTAGTGGGTCTGGGCTGTCACCTACTTGTCCTAGGGCCCACGTTGTGTGCGATGGGGCCAGGGACCCCGTGTTTGCTGGGGCTGCTCTTGGGGGTCCCCGTGTGCCTGAGGCTCTGCCTCCGGAGGGGACTGAGGGCCTCAGAGCACCCATCCCCTGTGGCCCACAGACATGTGGTGGCTGCTCTTCAGGGTGGCTGCAGCTCCTGGGGTCCCAACCCTGCCCCTGTCCCCATCCCTGTTCTAGAATCCCTCTCCCCAAGACATGCCCATATCCCCTTGCAGTGTTCACTTCTCTCGACCGCACCCTCCCCGGTGCAGGACACCCCTGTATGGCCACACCCACCTCCTCCCTGGTCCTCCAGCAGCCCTGCCCTGCTGCCTCTCTACAACCCATTCTTGGCACACTGCAGCATTACTCTCTGTGGAACCCTCTCTGTGAAACCCGTGCCTGTCCACCACCTCTCCAAAGCCCACAAGGCCCCCTGCCTGTCTGGCCCCCAGCAGCCTTCCTCTGCTGCAGCCACAGTGGCTGCCTCACCCCAGGGCCTTTGCACATGCCCTTCTGCCTGCCCCAGGCCGCCCTTTCTCAGACCTTTGCCCTTTCCCCCTTTTCCTTGTTCTGCTCCCAATACCCCCCCCCCAACCTGGTTCATGTTCCCCCGTCCCCATCTCAGCAATCAGGGCCATCTTCTCTCCATTTGCTCAGCTCCAGATCCTGATTTCTCTCTGTCCCACACACCCAATCCATCAGCAAGCCCTGGCCTCTGTCCTGCAAACCACGTCTCGAACCAACCACTTCTCTCTGTCTCAGTGCTCCTGGTGGGGTTTCCAGCTGTCATGCTTCTTGCCTCCTTGCCAATCAGCCCCCCCACCTCCCCCAGCCCAGCCTCTTTATGGGGTACCTGGGAACTTTGATCTTTCAGGGTGAGATAGAGGAGGGAAGGGGAGGTGACAAGAAATTGCTGACAGTGCACCTGCCCTGGGGTGAGTGCTCTGCACAGATCTTCCCCATTTGGCTCCCCACTGTATAGACTAGGGGGCCAAATGGACACCAAGACTCAGAGAGAGCTGGTGACTTGCCGAAGGTCACACAGACATTTATTACAATTACAAGAATAACGAGAGGTGCTGACACCCCTCAGGGCGCAGCCTCAAGGCCAGGCTCACCTTGGGGTCTTTCTTCAGGCGCAGGCGGTGGCCCCAGTGTGGGGTCAGGGACTGCTGGACCACGCCCCGGTGCCGCAGATGGAAATACTGCCCGTCAGGGAAGATCTGGGAATAAAGGGGAGCAACTGCATGGCTGGGACCTGGTTCCCCTGATGGAGCCCCTCCCAGGACAGGGGCCAGCCCCCCTTCCTTACGTTTCCCCCAACCAGGTGCCCAGGTGGGAGCTTCAGATGCCCTCTGAGGGTCCCAGGATCTGGAGATGGTCTAGGCAGTAGTGAGCTGGGGGGTCCTGGATATCTGGGGGACCTAGCGAGGGACCCTCTCATCTGCCGGGGTCTGGGGTCGTCCAGCCACCGCCCCCTCCCGTCAGTCCGGGTCCCACCCACCGGCCCCAGGTTGACGAAGCCGAATTTGCGCGCCAGGCGCTCGATTTCCTGGTAACCCTGGGACACCCGCACGGCCCAGCTGCTGACATAGATGGGAGCCCGGGGTGAGGCCCAACCCACAGCCATGGGGCCAACGAGTGCCAGGCCCAAGGCCAAGGTCAGGCGCAGCCAGAGCGCACTCCGGGCGGGCCGCATGCCGGCGGGGGCGGCCCTGGGGGCGGGGCCTCAGAAAGCCCCTCCTCCTGGCCAAACCGCCGAGATGGCCCAAGTGCCCGCCCCGCCCCCGGCGCCATAGCAACCCCTGAAAGCCTTCAACTCCCAGGGGGCCTTGCGGCTCCCCAACTTGATGGGCGCGAAGATCTCACAGCAGGGTGGGGGAGAGACATGCCCACCCTGTTCTTCCGCAGACTCAAACCCTCTGGAGCCTCAGTCTCCCCATTTGTACAATGATTCCCCAATTCTTCTGACCCAGAGGTACGGGTTCACTGTTGCTATAATTGACCCCGCCCCTTATTTTGCCCCGCCCACTTTCCTATACACCCCCTCCCCCTAGAATAAGCCTTGCCTCCTCCTCGGTCCAACCAGAATTGTCCTTTCGAATAAGTCCCACCTCCTCAGTTTAGCTCCGCCCCATCCCTGCCTTTCAGATTCCGTCCCTCCTCCTTTACGTTCAGCCCCGCCCCCTCTGTTTTGGCTAATGAATCTCTTCTCATTTCTCCAATCAGCTCTGGCCTTTCTCCAGCCCCTCCCACCAGCTCCGCCTCCCCAGCACTCTTCTCTCCTCACCCAGCTCCACCCACAACGGCTCAGCCAATAATCCCAGGACATGACCCCGCCCCTCCAATCAGCTACGTCCCGCTCCCGCTGGGCCAATCGGAGCCCTCAGCCCCCGCGCCCCGCCCCTTCCTCCAAAGTCGCGGCTGCGGCAGCCGCGGCCGGCCCTGGGGCAATGCGGCGAAGGAGAAGGGGCAGGCCCCACCTCCTTTGTCCGCCCTGCCCTCCCACTGGCCAGAGCGGAGGGCAGGAGGCGGAGACCAGCCCGGGGGCGGAGACCAGCCCGGGGGTGGAGAGTGGCCCCAGGGTTCGGCGGTGCGGCTCGCGTGGAGGGAAGGCGGCGCGCACGCTCTACGGCAGGTGCGCGGGGTGGCGGTCAAGTTCAACCTGCCAGCCCCGGGCCCGCCGGTGCCATGGATGGCCTGCGCCAGCGCTTCGAGCGCTTTCTGGAACAGAGGAATTTGGCCACCGAAGCGCTAGGGGCGCTCGAAGCCAAGACCGGTGTCGACAAGCGGTACTTGGCCGCGGGTGAGCCGTCGGGGGGGCTCTCGGGACCGCCTCTCCATTTCGCCGACGGGCACACTGAGGCCCTGGGCCACCGGGACCTCGGACCTGCACCCTCCGGCCAGCTCCGGCTGCGGGGTCCAGCTCAGGCGGCGGGGCGCGCCCACAGTTCAGGGAGGAGACTGAGATCCTGGGGAGAGGTCGTGGACCGGGACCTCAGGTCTACCCGCAGCCCCTCCCCGCCCCCGCTGTGCGACCTCGGTCGAGGACCACCCCCTCCTTCGGCCCCACAGCCGTCCTCTGCCCCCTCCCTCCGGGCCCTGGGTGCCCGCCAGGCAGAAGTCCTGTTCTTCCAGTTGTCCTGCTGGCCCCGGGGGAGGACGGGGCAGGTAGGCAGCCAGTGCCCTGCCAGTCTTGCCACCCTCTTCCCAGATGGGCTCCAGCATGGAAGCAAGTGTAGAGATCTTCCCGTTTTCCCAGGGGATGCTCCAGACCTGGAGGGGAAGGGTCACTCCCACCTCTCCTCAGGTTGTTTTCCTGCTAATATCACCTCCCACCCCCCGCCCTTGGCCTGCCCTCTCCCCTCCCCCGTCCGGAGTTGGGTTGTTTGACTGCTGTGGTGGGGTTGCAGAAAGGTTGGATGGGGCCCACGGAGAGGGAGGTCCAGCCACCCCGACTGTCACTTCCATTCCAGTCCCTCCTCTGCCTTTCTTCCTCAGTGACCTTGGGTGGCCCCTGCCACCCTCTGAAACTGTCCAGTAAGTGTCCCTTAAGTGCCTCCCCTCTTTTTTGGTGCTTCAGACCCGACTGCCCTCTGCCACCTCTTCCAGGAAGCCCCCCTGGAATGAATCACGGGACACTTGGTTCGGACGCTGGGGGGCAACTCTGGCTGAGGACATGCCACGTGTTTTGAGCACCTGTGTACAGATCCTTGGAGTCCACTTTCCTCCCATTTCCCTGCCAGCTGGGGGATTCCCATGCCAGACAGCCCAAGGAAGGTCCAAAACCTGTCCCCCCAGGTTCCTGGTGCCCAATCTGTGTCGGGTCAGCCAGGGACCTGCCCCTGGGAGCAAGCCCTTGACCTCCTGCCTGGTTTTCAACATCCCTGATACCAGTGGGTGGGGAATTTAGGTCATAGAACACAGGGGAGGGGCCCGTTGGGAGGGGCCTGCTGGGTAGGCTGGGGGGGTCACAGGGAGGAAACTGAGGCCTGGAGTGGAAGGCTGCCCCTGCTGCCTGCCCTGTCTGGAGCATCCACCCCCACCCCACCCCCGCCCCATCTGCTGCTGATTGGACTGTCCTCGCCCATGTCCAAGGTCATCCTCCCTTTGCTGAGGCTGCAGGAATAGGGATTGAGGGGAGAGGGGCCCTGGGAGAGCTGCTTCTCCCCAACTAGCAGCAATCGCCAGGGAAGGGGTGCCATTTCCGCCACCCCCTCTCCCAGATGTCGGAACCCTCGGGCCCCACCGGCCTGAGATGGCCAAAATACCCCCTCCCAGGTAACCGAGGAGGAAACCCAGAAGAGGCAGTGACCAGGCCTCCTAGGGCCAGCTGGGGATTCCCCTCCCTCTCCTGACCCCAGATCCCCAGGATAAAGGCTAATGCAGGTGGAGGGGAGGGTGGAGGGGACTCTGCCCTTTGGTCCACTAGTGGCCTCTGTCTCTCTCTGCAGATAACAGCCTGGAGGTGGGGGAAGAGGCTGTAAATGCTCCCAGGAGCCAGAGGCTCCCCCAGTGACCGAGCATGAGCCTCTTCCGCCACCCCTATCCCCAGCTTCCGTTTCGTCCTGGCTGTTGAATGAGACAGAGCAGGGAGGGACAGAGCCCTGCACACAAGAAGTGCTTCATAAATGCAGCAGCGACCATTATGATTTCAGAGTGGCTAACGCTCCTGGCCCCCATCCCCCACACCGTTCTCCTCTGAGCCCTCATTGCTGGGAGTGTGCTTGGCCCGCCGGAAGGGGTTCCCTAGACGTGTAGGGCGGGGTCCCTTCTACTGAGTCTTGTTTAGCTAACCCCACAGCAGCCCTAGGAGACAGGGCCACTACCCGCCCCACTGACAGTTGGGGAAACTGAGGCTGCAAGCAGAGAGACACTTGCTAGGTGTCTCGTAGTGGGTGAGAGCTCCCCTCAGCCAGGGGTACACTCAATACGGCGCTTTGCGTCCTCCCACTAAGACAAGGACTCTCAGAGGGGGCCGTGCAGCCCCCAGGAGACACCGGGCGATGTCTGGGGACATCAGATGGTCACGACTGTGGGGGCCTCCTGGCATCAAGTGGGTGGGGACCAGGGATGCTGTCTCCACACCCCAGATGCAGTGCCCAGGGTGGTTCCCCCCGCCCCAGAGTCAGCACTGGTGAGGGTAAGAGACCCTGGACTAAGAAGAAAGTTAGAAATTGTTGCCTTTCTCCACTCTCCAGGAATCACGTCTTGGTTTTTCTCCCATTTACTTATATTCAAACTCTAGCCTCTTGTGCTCAGCCCCTCCTATAGGACCCAGAGTGAGGCGGTTATAATTGCAGAGATCACATATTCATTCAACAAACACGGGGCAGCCACTCGGTACAGACCAGTCCCGAGGTGCCGGCCTGCCCTTGGAGTGTTCACAGTCCCGCGGCGGAGACTGACATGTTCGTGGGGTTCAGGGCCACGATGAGGGTTGCCCAGGTGCTGTGGGGCAATAACCCCTCCTAGAGGGGCCGCCGAGGCTTCTGGGAGGAGTGATGGATGCAGGCTGCATGGGCCAGGCCAAGGGGGCTCTGGAGACTGGGCTCAGCACGTGCAGCCCACACCCAGCCCCCTCTCTCCGCAGGAGCCGCCACTCTGCTAAGCCTGTGTCTTCTGTTCGGGTACGGGGCGTCTCTGCTGTGCAATCTCATCGGCTTTGCATACCCCGCATATGCTTCGTGAGTGCCCGCTGGTTTGGGGGTGCGGGGGGGGGCGTCTGGGGCTCCGAGCAGCCCCTGACCCTGCCTCACCTCCCCCAGGATCAAAGCTATCGAGAGCCCAAGCAAAGAGGACGACACTGTGTGGCTCACCTACTGGGTGGTATACGGCCTGTTTGGGCTGGCCGAGTTCTTCAGCGATCTACTCCTGTCCTGGTTCCCTTTCTACTACGCGGGCAAGGTGGGCACCACCCGGGACACACCGTGGCGGCTGGGGTTCCCAGGAGCGGGTACCCAGGGGTGTCTGACGGGGGAGGCCAGGCCCATCCCCAGGGGTGTCTGACGGGGGAGGCCAGGCCCATCCCCAGGGGTGTCTGACGGGGGAGGCCAGGCCCATCCCCAGGGGTGTCTGACGGGGGAGGCCAGCCCCATCCCCAGGGGTGTCTGACGGGGGAGGCCAGGCCCATCCCCAGGGGTGTCTGACGGGGGAGGCCAGCCCCATCCCCAGGGGTGTCTGACGGGGGAGGCCAGCCCCATCCCCAGGGGTGTCTGACGGGGGAGGCCAGGCCCATCCCCAGGGGTGTCTGATGAGTGTGGCCAGGTCCACCCCAGCCCAGCGTCTGATGGAGGAGACCCCCCCAACCCGAGGCACAGAGTGGGGGCCGAGTGTAACTCCTGCCCTGTGTCCGCAGTGCGCCTTCCTGTTGTTCTGCATGGTTCCCGGCCCCTGGAACGGGGCTCACATGCTGTATCATCGCGTCATACGTCCACTGTTTCTAAAGCATCACGAGGCCGTGGACAGCATCATGAGCGACCTCAGCGGGCGGACCCTGGACGTGGCAGCCGGAATAACGAGGGACAGTGCGTGCTCGCAGGGCGAGGGGTGTCTGTCTCTCCGGTCTCTGTCTGTCTGTCTGTCTCCCGGCTCCCCCTGCCCCACTCACCTTCATTCCTGCCTGCTGTCCTCCTGACTCTGACCGGCCTCTGTCTGGCGTCTGGACCGCCTCCGCTGGGTGCTCGCTAAATCTTCCCCTCTCACTGTCCGCCTCTCTCTCCTACGCTCTCCGGAACCAGTCCTGCAGGCCCTGGCCCGCAGCCGGGCTCTCATCACCCCGGCGGCTGCGGCAGTGGGCCCCTCACTGCCCTCGGAGCCGACTGTACGTAATGCCCGCCCCTGGGAGGTAGGGAGGGCCCACACGTGTGTGCGCACGTGCGTGTGTGTGAGTGCCTGCACCTGCCTCTCTCCCTGCCAAGGCCGGCTGCTGGCCGCTCAAGTGAAGCTGGCCCCTGGCAGTCCCCGGCAGCCTCTGTCCCAGTCTCCACCGGCTTAGCGCAGCCCTTGGGCCCCTGGACACAGCCAGACCCACCTCACTCACCCCCAGGGCGCTCTCTCCACAGCCAAAGCAAGCGTGACTCAGCTCTGGAAGGACAGGTGAAGTGCCTGCCCAGCCCCTGTGCAGAAAAGCCGGCCGGCCAGTTACACTCCAAGGCCTCCGCGGATCCCCCAGCCGACTCCCCAGTGGAGTCCACCGCCAGCCCCGCGTCCCCAGGCAAGCCAGCCCTCAGGAGCTCCACCAACTTGGGCCACTCCCAGCCTCAATCCCCCGCCACTGGCTCTGCCAATGGCACCCAGCTGCCTGGCAAGCTCCGGGGTGGGCTTCGGTCTCAAGCCAACTCCTCCAGCCAGCCCCAGGCCCCAGGGCAGCCCCAGGCTCGCGGGCAGTCCCAGCCACCCCGACAGCCCCAGGTCCACGGTCGGCAGCACGCCCGGCCCTCCATCACTGCCTCAGGCCCTTCCCAGACGGCCCACCAGTCCTCAGGCTCCGCGCAGCGTCCCAGCACCTCCTCCAGCCAGGGACCCCCCCTTGTGCAGTCTCCCAGTGGCACCACCATCCCCCCTCAGCCCCCCAACAAGACCCCCGATGGACCAGGGGCCTCAGCCCCCAAGTCCAGCAGACGGCATCAGAAACGGCCCACAACAAAAGCCACCAGCAGCACCGCGGTGCCCAAGCTGCCCGCCTCCTGCCAATCTGAGTCCTCCCTGGAGTACTCCTCAGAGTCCACCACTGAGGCCACCTGCAGCTGGCCCCACCACAGACACGGGTTCCGCTACCTGCAGCACTGCTGGCGGCTGAAGCACCCGGCCTGCTAGGGAGGGCTCAGTAAAGCTCATCTGGACCAGCCTTATCTCACCGTCTGTCCGCCGGGCTCCAGGGGGTGGGGCTTCATGGGCACAGGGTCTCCTCCAACCGGGGCAGGTGCTGGGCAGCCCCACTTTACAGATGAGAAAACCGAGGCTCAGAATGGAGGTGTCACCAAGTGGCTGAGAAGGACACGAGCCTCGGCAATCCTTGTCCTCACGCTTTCTCTCTCCCCTCCTGGGGTAGCTCTCAGGCCCACTCACCACAATCCCCTTCTCTTTTTTTTGGCCGTGCAATGCGGCATGCGGGATCTTAGTTCCCTGCCCAGGGATCGAACCCATGCCCCCTGCAGTGGAAGCACGGAGCCTTAACCACTGGACGGCCAGGGAAGTCCCCAGAATCCCCTTGTTTTGAAAACTCTTCCAGACAAGCAAGCTAGAGGCAGTAGCCCCACCTCACTTGCGTTCCCTCTAGAAGCAGATGGCGGGGCAAGAATTTGAGTACAAGTCCTTTACGTGGGAGGGATCCCAGGAAGAGCCAAGAGGGAGAAGATTGAGGTGGGAGGGGAAAGAAGCCAATAAAGCAAGCGTGGCTAAACCCAGCACACCTGCCAGCACGTGGCTCTCCCTCCCATGTTGAATGCACACCTGAGACTTATCCTGTCCAGGTGCTGAGGGGCTGGATCCACCACCCTGCCGGTCACTGGGGGGAGCGGTGGCCATTCACTCCAGCCAGCGCCCCCGCAGGCAGCGCAGGGTCCAGGGCCAGGCAGCCTTCAGCAAAGAGGCCCCGGGAGGCTGGCCGTGGACGTCAGCCTGGCCTTCATGGAAACTGGGAGGCGGGAGCTGGGTGGGCATGGACAGGACCTCCTAGGTCCCGCCGTTGCTTTCCTTTGTGAGGCCAGCACAACCCTGATTGTAAAAACAGGCAGAGCCAGAACAAGTAAGGAACGTGATGCACCTGTCATGTGGATATAGACGCAAAAACATCTAAGCAAAAGATAGCAAATCCAACCCAACAGGATATGAAAAACCAGAACACTCTCCCCTCACTGCCCCGTTCAACTTCACGTCCCTGGAAGCACAGCCTGAGTTGGAAGCCGGAGGGTGGGGGGAGCTGAGTGAAGCAGTGGTGGTGGTGGTGGTGGGGGGGGTCTGGAGCTGGTACTGCACCTGAAATCGGCCCCCCTGGAGCCCAGGGGCCCGTGTTTTGTGCCTCCACATCTGTCAGTCACTGGTTTCAGCCCACCCCCGGGGAGGGGGCCTTGACCCCACGGGCATCTCCGAGTGGCAGCTACTGTCGCCCAGAGACAAGTCTCCCGCGAGGCATCTGCAGCCACAGCTGGAAGGACCCTGCAGCGCCCATCACAGTCTGCCCGCCCACCCGAGCTCTGCTTCTCCCACATTCTGGTTGGTCACAACTTCTGGTGCCAACACAAGGGGAGGGTTAGGATGAGAAACCACGAACCCCGACAGGGCAGTGGCTCTCAAGGCCATAAGTCAGTGGTTCTCAACCGGGGGTGATTCTGTCCCAGGGCCATTGGGCCATATCTGGAGACACCTTTGTTTCCTGCCCGAACACATCAGCCAAGTACTGCAATCGTTTGACATGCCATCCCTCTCCCCACTGAGCGCCCCAGCTTGTCCCCAGCTGGTGGTGATCCCATCCATCACAGTTTTCCTGAAAAGGAGGCAGCTCTGTGCAGCTGCCAACCTTGCAGCCCTGTGTCCTCATCCTTGAGAACTCCAGCGAGGGAGGAAGAAGTACGGAGCGAGTGCTACTGGTGAGCAGTGGGTCCAGTTCATTCAATCAGTCACTCAACAAATATTGAGCACCTACTGTATTCCAGGCCTTGCTCCAAGGGTAGAGTCATGACCCAGAGAGACAAAAATCCCCGTTCCTGAGGATTTGGGGAGGTGACAATCAACAGGATAAATGGGGGGTAACAGGTCAGAAGGAAGAGAATATGGGGGCATATGTGACTAGGAGTTGGGGGGAGGGGCAAGGGTTGGAGGGTCAGAGAAAGGCCTCTCTATGGAAGTGACTTATTTCTCTATTTGGCTGCGTCGGGTCTTGGTTGCGGCTCGCGGGGTCTTGGTTGCGGCGCCCGGGCTCCAGAGCCTGTGGGCTTAGCTGCTCTGTGGAATGTGGGATCTTCCCGGACAAGGGATCGAACCTGCGTCCCCTGCATTGGCAGGCAGATTCGTAACCACTGCGCCACCAGGGAAGTCCCTGGAAGTGACCCCTGAGTAGAGACATGAAGGAGGCGAGGGCTCAAGTCTGTGAATACGGGGGCAGGAGTGGTCCAGGCAGGAGGACGTGCAAAGGCCCTAAGGCAGGACCGTACCTGGTGGGTTAGGAGAAGAGCAGGCAGGCCGGTGTGGCCGGAGCCACATGAGCCAGAGCAAGAGAGGAGCTGGGTCTGGGGGGTGGACCACGCAGGTGCCTGCCTGGAAGGTGTGGTGAGGACTTTGGCTTTTACTTGAGGATGTTGGATTTGTTGGGAGGAAGGGATCGAGGGTAATTATTAATGAGCCCCCACCCTGCTGAGGAGTCCACTTGGGCTCTGGGGACAGTGATCCCTTAATCTGCTTATCGCCGGCCCAGGTGTTTGAAGTAGGTGGTGTGGCCTGGGTCCAGGGCAGGAGACGGGGCCTTGCCCCACCCCCTGTGCCCCTTGAAGATTGTCCTTGGGCCCTGCCCCCCCGGGTCAGGTCACCTGGGAGCACAGGTGAGCGGACACACACCTGTCTCCCCAGGTGGAAGCAGTGACGTTTACTTAGCCCCTCAGATTTGTTTTGGTTTTAATTTAAATGTGCAGAAAAGTATAACCCGCGACTCGGGGGCAAGTATCTCAACAGGGCCGGCCCCTCCCAGTCACTTCCGCCCCAAGGTAACCCCCATCCTGCCTTCATTGCCTCTGGCCTTGAAGGTCACTTGTGTCGTGTCCACGGTGTCTTCTGTCCCCTCCTGTCTGACTCAGACTCACCACGCTGCTGCGGGAATGATTGGTGCATCATTCTTTTTCGTTGGCAGAGCGCGTATTCTGTGAGGGCCAGAGAATGATTCAGTCCACTGCTGATGGGTGTTAGAGTTGTTTCCAGTGGGGGGCTATTGTGACTAAAGCTGCTAGGAACATTCTGGAAGCAGCCTTTGGTGAGCGGAGCTCTCATTTGCCTTGGGCGTATACCTGCCAGAGACGGCAGGGTGTAGGGTGAGCCTCTGAGTCTCCTGGGGCTGCTGTAACCAGTCATCACCAACTGGGTAGCTTGGGACAACAGGAATTTTTCCTTTCACCATCCGGAGGCCGGAAGTTCAAGATCAAGGTGTCCCAGGGCTGTGGTCCCTCTGGAGGGTCCAGGAGAGGGTCCTTCCTGCCTCTTCCAGCTTCTGGGAGCCCCAGGCATCCCTGGGCTTGTGGCCACATCCCTCCGATCTCTGCCTCTGTCTTCACACGGGTGTCTTCTCTCTGTCTCTCCTCTGTGTGTCTCTTACAAGGCACTTGCCACCGGATTTAGCGTCCATCTGGATACTCCAGAATGATCTTCTTGAGACTCTTAACTACATCCTCAAAAATCCGTTTTCCAAATAAAGTTCTGTTCACAGGTTCCAGGGGTTAGGGCGTGGACGTTATTATTCAACCTTGTACACGAGTGTGTGTTCAGCTGTAGCAGAAACAGCCAAACTGTTTTCCCAGGTGGTCAAGCCATTGTAACCCTCAACTAACCCTCAGGGTGTGAGACAGTCCAGGGGTTTTCAGCAGCCCTTCAACCGGACTCGTCCTCCTGTGGGTGAGCCAGCTGGTACAGGGTCGGTGAGAGAGAGGTGCAGACAACAGAGGGGTGCTGTCTGCAGAGAATTCAAAACGGTAAGAAAAGCATCGCACCCCCCAGAGCTGGTACTCCGCAAGGTTGTTGAATACAATATTTTGTGGGGTTGATGAAAGAACTGTCGTGATTACTATTGTTTTATTAACATAGACACAAGTTTCAAGCTTGCCCGTTTTCATTCTTTATCCTTTAATAAACATCGCCTCCTGCGGGAAGTCCATTTGGAGAATTCCCAGTTCTGGACCCTTGAGGACTCAGCTGTGAGTGCTTCCCTCGAGAGGCAGTTCCGTCTGTAATCACCGGCGGTCTCTTCGGGCAGCGATCCAGTCTCTAAACCAAATGGGCCCTGCGTGTTCCTACAGGGACACAGTAAATACTAAAACCCGAGAGCCAGGGATTGTAAAGACACAAAGATACAGATCTTGAGTCTCTCCGTTTCCGTTGTTGCATGTTCCGTTGTTGCATGTTCCGTTGTTGCACCTGGAGTTTTTACTCGTGTTTAAAAGTAAAGCATCAAAGCAGCGTGGAATTTTTGCTGGGCGAGTAAGTGCAAATGCTAGTTCCACCTTCAACTGGGTTGCTGATTTTGAGTATCTTTAAAACTTCTCTCTTTAAATGGTTCCATTGATTGTTTGTTACGTGACCATTACCGGAAACAATGTTGCCGCTAGGAGGAAGGCATGCGGGAAATCGTGGCTCCTGTGGCCACAGGCCATCCTGTCTGCTAGAGTGGGCCCTGCATTGGCCTCTGCCCCGGCAGGAACCTCACCCTTGCAAACCGGTCCCGCTGGTTGGGGAGTAGATGGCAGGGTTGCCCCACAGAGCTCCGGGGAGGAAGAGGCCGGAGGCTCCCATTTCCAGACACTGAACACACTCCCACAGTGCAGTGAGGCAGAGGGGACCATCTGGGGCCATTGGGGACCTGAAGCCCTTGGGGGCTGCAGGTAACACCCGAAACGCTGAATTCCTTCTCCCCCCGTCCTGCCACCAGGGGGCGCCCAGACCCCACGCCTCCCTCCAGAACTGCGCCCCACTCTGCCCCGCCGGGGGGGGGCGGGGGGGGCGTTCGGGAGATCCTCCGGCTTCAGCACTTGTTACAGAAGACAGGGCTAGGCCGGGGCCGCCCCAGGCGCTGCTGGGTCCCAGGCATACAGTAGGTGCTCAATAAATACTCTTTGGAGGAATGCACGAATGAACAGGAGGGCTAGGGAAGGAATCTGGAAGAGTGAGGTTCCCAAGGTCAGGGCCGGGAGGGGCTGAAAGGGTATACACAGATGGGGAAACTGAGGCCCAGAGAGGGGCAGGACTTGGCCTGAGGTCACCCCCAAGGTCAGGGGCCGAGTCCATTGAGACCCACATGTCCAGTACCCGTTGCACACTCCCACCATCCCGCGCCCCAGAAGAAGACACAACCACAGATGGTACAGACGAGCAGGTTGTCCCAGATGACGGCGTGAGTCACCCCACTCAGGATGGGGAGGCAGAAGGGGAGGTTTTCTGCGTGACTATGTGACACCCCACTGACACTTCCAATCCACACATGATCTAGGCCTGCCCTCCTGGCTCTAGAATCTATGAGGAGACTACATCCAGGACACATGAGGACAGGGCACACGCTGAGGATGGGGGCTCTGACCTGCCTGCTCTGCTCGGGGGTGGGGAGGGGGCCCCCTGAACGGCCTGAGAGGAATATGTGGCCCCAAGGGGCATCGGGAGGGGGCTTGGAACCTCAGAAAGTCCCGCCTTCCCCCATCCTCTTATATTCCCCGTCCTCACGGTCGCCCCAGGGTCAGACACGCTGGGGGGAGGTGGGGGCTGGACCAGGAGGAGGAGGGAGGTGCACGTGATCACGTGTGTTCAGGTGGTGACAACGTGGCTGTGGATCTGACTAACAGGGCATCCTGAAGTGTCTGCGCCCAAGTATGTGAAACTGGGGTGCCCTTGTTAAAAAAAAAAGTGCTTGTAAAAATTAAATAGGAATAAAAAAGGGGTGAACAGCAGTGTTGCCTGGAGGGAACCCTCCCACCTCCCCCCGAATTGCGGAAGCTGTCAAGATTATCTCTGAACTTCCTGGTAGCCAGGGCAAAAGGGGAAATTGGTACATTACAGTGCCTGGGTAGGCATGTTTTCTAGGGGGTCATGCCTGTTTGTAACAGTGTCTCTGCATACGTGAGTGTGCATGTGTTAAGTGGCAATGAGAAGGGAGAGACAGAGTGTCAGGGGGTTAAACAGTGGTGAGCTTCCTGGTAGCCAGGGCAAGAGGGGAAATGGATACATTACAAGGTCTCCTTAGGCATGTCTTTGTTGGGGTCATGCTTGTGTGTGACAGTGTGTTCCAGCAAATGAGTGTGAGACAAGGGGAATAAAAGCAGACACAGAGTCTCTGAGAGTAAAATAGCTATGAGTTTCCTGGCAGCCAGGGTGAGAGAGGAAATCAGAGCTAAAGAGTCCATTTAGTGTATCCTCACCAGTGCGTGCCTGCTTCCAACAGTGGATCTGACTGAGTGCAGGGGTGTCTGAGTGTGTGTGGTGGGGAGTCACTGAGCTGCAGGTGGGAGATAGTTCTGAGCTCCCTGGAAGCTATGGCAAGAGGGGAAATATGCTGACTTTGAGCCTGGTCAGCCGTGTGTGGCCGAGGTCTGGTCCAGGGGCTCAGAGGGGGCAGTGTCTGGCGGCCAGGCGCACGCGGCTGTCCTCGGCGGGGCTCCAGGGCCGGGCGTAGCCAGCATGGGGGAGCAGCAGCCAGTCCTGAGTGCCATCGGGGCTGATGAGGCGCCGGGCTGCCAGCAGGTAGTCCCGATGAAGGGCCAGCGGTGGGCAGGGGCAGCGGCTCGGCGCCCACACATACTCGAGGGCCCGCAGTGGCGAGCGGTTCTTGTAGATGAGCTGCACGCGCACCTCATATCGGGTCTCCTGGGCCTGCCGGACGCGGCCCAGCACGCGGGCCCGGAACACTGCGGGCAGGGTGGTGCTGAGCCTGGCTGGACACTCCGCCCCGGGGCCCATCCACACACCCCTTGCCAGACGAGGGAACTGGGAGTCAGGTGGGGCATTGGGGGCCCTTGGGGACTGTGGTCAGCTGAGGCCGGGGGTAGGGGTCAGCTCAGGGATCAGTGAGGAGTTAGGAGTCAGATTAGGGCAAAGGATCAGATCAGGGAGTCAAATGAGGGTCAGGAGGGGTCAAGCTGGAGTCAGGTCAAGGAGTGAAAGGCAAAGTCAGACCAGGGTCAGAGGTCAGCTGGTTAGGGGTCAAGTTCAGGTCAATTAGGGGCCAGGTGAGGGATGGGGTCAAGGGCCTCTCACCAAAGTCGCTGCCGCAATAGTGGAGCAGCCGGTGGGCACGACCGCGGGTGTCAGGGCAGGGTGGGCAGGGGTCTGCGGGGGCAGTGCAGTCAGGGGCACAGGCCTTGCCTCCCTGCTCGCCCCCGCCCAGGCTGTCCCCAGCTCACCTGGGGTGGGGCCTAGGGTCCGTGGGGGGATAACAGTTGGGGCAGCGGGAGACTCAGGGGACTGAGGATCTACCTCCTGAGGCTGCGGCTGCCGCAGGGACCAACCCTGGCCCTGAGCCTCCGCCTGGAAGGGGCCATAGCGCTCCCGGGGGAGCCAGAACTCGAACTCAACGCCGGGGTTGGGCTCCTGCAGGAGGACCTGGGCGGCGGGGTTGGGGGTGTGTCACATACTAGGGAGCTGCCCTCGGACCTGATGGCCCAGCGTCCCCCAACACACACTCTGCCCAGCCCCCCCCAACCCCCCCCCCCGGCCCCGACACCTGCTTCCCAACGGATTCTTTAACCCCACACGCCCAGACGCCCTCTCAGAGGCCCGCCCCCACCTGCAGGAGCAGGTCTTCGGAGGTGGGCCCGGCGGCGCGCAGCGTCTCCTCTGACCCTGTGACGCGGGTGTAGACCACGCGGGTGCCCGCTGCCTCGTAGGTCCCGGGAGGGCTGACCGCCCAGTTCCCATTGAACACGTAGTGCCCGTCGCCCCCCATCAGCGCTGCAAGGGAAGGGTCAGCCCGGGTTCCCCGGAAGCGGCCCCGCCCGGCTCCCGACCCTGTCGCCCCCCTCCCCGCTGGATTCGGGAGGCCAGCAGGGCGCCTCCTCCCTCGGACCCTGCGATACCCAGGTGGTTCCGGCTCCGGTGGGCGGCGCGGATGTGCCTGGCGCCCTCGGGGATCAGGGTCACGTTCCAGTACCCAGCGAAGGCACCTGGGCGGGAGGGAAGGAGGGCGTTGGGGAGCAGGTGGGGTGTATTTGAAGGATGATTTGAGGATTAAGTGGGATACTGCGGTAAGAAGGTTATCCAAGGCCCTGGTACTCCGAAAACGCTTCCTAAAGGATTGGAGTTACGATGATTATCACCTAAGTGCGGCAGCAAAAGAGTTAAACCCCGTCTATTCTGGGAAGGGCGGGACAATCTGGCAATGACCAATCAGAATGATGAGCGATGGGTGCTGGGCCGCAGACTGCCCAATCAGCGCGGGACGTCTTAAAGGGCCCGCTCTGGGAGAGCACGAGGACGGGGAGGGCGGTCACCGGCATCCCGGAACACGCGCTGCACGAAGAGGCACGAGTCGTTGGCGCCGCCGCAGCGGCCGCAGCGGTCTTCGCGGGCATCCGAGCCCAGCAAACCGTCACAGCCGGCGCTCTAAAGGGGTGGAGAGGGCACGCGCGCCGTCAGACGGCCCCTGCCGTCGAGGGGGCGGGGCCCATGGAAGAAGGCAGGACCAAGAACTAAAAGGATGGAACCTGGGGGGCGGGCCCTAGTGGGAGGAGGCTGGGGATGAGGCCTAGTGATAGGTGGGGCAGGGGAGGTCGGAGACTCGGTAAGGGGGCGGGGCCTAGGGAAGAGGGCGGGACCAGGAACTTAGTGAATGGGGTCTGGGGGCGGGGCCTGGAGGGAAGAGGCCGGGTGGAACCTAGAAGGGGCGGGGATGGGGGCGGGGCCTGGAGTTCTTACGAGGCAGCGGCCAGCCACGCAGAGTCCCTGGGTGCCCGGCCTGCAGGGGGTACCGTCCAGCACGCGGCCGAAGCTGTGATAGAAGTCGTGTCCCTCCGCCAGGCAGTTGAGGTCGCACTGGTTGGGTGCTGGGGATGGGAGGAGTCGGTGGGAGTGGGGGACATATCTGAGTTCCAGCCCCCTTCCTGCCAGTCTCCCTTCAGGCAGCCATCCTCTTGGGCAGATGAGGCCCAGAGACTCAGCCAAAGCCACACATGGAGGCTGAGGCAGAGCCAGGTCTGGAACTTAGGCATTCTGCTTCCCGTTCGCTGGGACTGTCCCAGGCAAGTATCCTGGGCCTGCACTCATTCGTTCATTCATTCATGTTAAGTCCTAATATTAGGGGCCCACTATTAACATCATCACCCATTCTTCACTCACTCTTCCACACGTTCATTCCACAGACACTCATAGAGCACCTACTATTTTCCAGACAATGTTCTAGGTTCTGGGGTACAGAGGTGGGCAGAATTCACTTGGCACTTGGGCTCTGCACCCAGCAGGTGCCCCCCAAAAAGTGTTTGTCCAGTTCTCACTGAGTCCTGCATAGCCTGGGTATGTTGCTGGCCCTTCCCGGGACTCAGTTTTCCCCTCTGCCTGGCAGTGGGGCATAATGGACAGTCTGACCACACCCCAGGCCCACAGACCTGATCCCTGCTCCCCCCGCTCAGGCTCACTCTGGCTCCCGACTCCCTGAGGCTGGCTGGCAGACCCAGCCTGGAATAGAGCCTGAGCTGGCCCTGGCGGGCCTCTGCGGGGGTGAAATCATGGCAAGTTTCCGCCAATTCTTAGGGTGAAGGAAAAAAAAAATCTGTGAGGTTGACGGTTGGAACTTTCTCCGTTCTAGGATTTTCTTATCTGTGTCTACCCCCACCGTGGCGTCTGAAGCTGCCTGTTTCCCTTAAATCTGGAGGCACACTGCCCCAGGCACACAGTTATATAACTCGCTATTTTCAGCTCAGTGCAGCAATATTTCCTGCTACTGGTGTAAGTTTGAGAAATGTTGGCCTCTGGATACAGCTCCCAGTAAATCCTCAGCTTGGTGTTCGACCCTGTGCAGAATAGACCCTGCCTCCTTCTGCCCCTCTTCACAACTCACACTTGCTTTCCACCCTTCACTTCACCAACTCCTACATATCCCTCAAAGCCCCAGTGCCAATGCCCCCTTCTTGCACCCCTCCAAGTCCCCCTTTCTTCTTAGCAGCCACTTTTCTCTGCCAGCTCTGAGAGAGCTGGACTAACAGGAGCATAGGCTACTCACCACCATAGAAGGGCACCCATTGGTAGGTCTTCTGGGTGCCCAGGACAGGGTGGCCATTGTAGAGGGCGCATTGGAGGTCTCGGAAGGGCACGGCCCCTGGGGGACACTCCTGGGGACAGAGATTGGTGGAGCAGAGGCTGGGACAGCCCCGGGGATGCCCAGAGAATCTGGCATGGTGGCAAGCATATCTGGGGGCATGAGTGGGGAAGCAGGAGGGCTTCAGGGAGAACTCAGTCTGGGGGGGGGGTGGGTGGATAGAACTTACGGGCAGCTGGCAGAGGCGGTACTCGTGGGTGTCCCCCCAGCACAGCTCTTCCCTGGGAAACCTTCGAGGAGCAGGGTGGCCAGACTGCGGTCAGCACCTCCGGAAACCCTTCCCCAGAGCCAGCCTGCCCACCCATCCACCCCCGCTAACCCCACCCACATTCCAGCTGGATTAGCGGGATTAAAAGTCACAGCATGTGTGGGCAGGCCGAGGGTGCGGCCAGGGGCTGGGCCAGCCTGACAGGAGAGGAGGGGCAGGGACCCTCTCCCATCCCACCCAGCCGAGTCCCAGGAGCCTCCTCACCGGACGCATTGCCGCCTGCGCACGGAGAGCCCTCGCCCGCAAGAGCTAGAACAGCGGCTCCAGGAACCCCATGGAGTCCACTCACCCGGACCCTACTTGGGGAGACAGAGGCAGAGTCAGCCTGGAAGGGAGGCTGGTGACCCCCACACTGCCAGCCGGGTTCCCATACCCGCTGCCCCCTGGGCTCATGTCCCCCTTTACCTGAGCGTTGACCCCCAAACCACAGTTCAGGAGGGTCCACAGCAGGAGCAGGAGGTTCCGGAGGGGGCGGGGTCTGGGGGAGAGGAGGCGGCGCAGCAGTGGGGGGGCCAGCAGGCCAGGGGTTGCACCCCAGCTCTTCCCTGACTGGCTGTGTGATTTTGGACAGTAACTCAACCTCTCTGAGCCTCCCTTCTCATCTCTGAAAAATGAAGTCATAATAGAGCCCACCTAATAGGAGAGTTTTGAGGGGTTCGTCAGATTAGGTGAGGAAAACGGGGGGCACAGAGCCCGGTCTGGAGAGAGAAAACTCAAATAATTATTATTGGTTGTTTACTGTCTATGATGCACGTAGTAGGTGCTTATTCAGCGTCTGATGATGGAAGGAATCATTCCAGGAGCGTGCACAGGTGTCTCCAGGGTCCTAGGGCCCTCCCCACTCTCCCCACCAACTTTGCTCCTACCTTCCGGTGTGGCCAGGGGCCAGGCGCTCCTCTTCCCTCTGCCTTAGTTTCCCCATCTGTGCAGTGGGGACCAGCTGGGCACAGTCCAGGATTCTATGGGACCTTGCAGAGGGTGTGGCTGGTGGTGGCTGGGTCTGGTGCCTGGCAGAGCTCCCCCCACCCCACCCCCGGGCGGGCCCCAGCCTCCAGGGCCCCCTCAGCTCCCAGACCTGCAGCAGCCAGGAGCTCCTGGATGGGGGGCGGGAGGGGGCAGGGTGACCTGGCCCTGGTCCAGTGGGTGCCTCATGGCCTCATGTGAAGAGGGTGTGGGATGGAGTCCCAGAGCCGCCTGCAGAGGGAAAGGGGCCGCCAATGAGGATGACGCAGGGAAGAGGGAGGCGGCTGCGTGGGGGTGGGGGAGAGGGTGGCTGGGAGGCTTTGTCTCCCTGGGCCTCAGTTTCCCCATCTGTCAGGGGAAGAATGAAGTCACTTGCCATCCCCACCCTCCCCATGATCATGGCATTGGTGGAGAAAGTGGCGGACTAGGGCCAGGGAGCCCAGCGGTCAGCAGTGCCCAAAGGACACGCAGGCCATGCTGGAGGGCTCCAGTCCTGGAGGTCTCGGGCAGCGGATGGGGGAAGGCAGGGCCCCACTGGATGTTCTTGAGCAGCAGTGTCCCTGGTTATCAGGCTCTCCTGACTCTGACATTCAAACCTGGGGCACCAAGGGTCTGGGGCCAAGGTGGCTCCAGATGCTGAGAACATGGGGGACCACGGGGTGGGTTCCCCCGTGGGTCCCCCCCCGGTGGGTCCCCCCCTCTGACCAGAGCTGTGAGGCTGGCTGCATCTCTGAACCTCAGCCCTGGCTGGCCCAGGAAGCAGGAAGAAGTCCGGGTTGGAGAGCAGAGGTAGGGGGAGGGGGCTTGACCCTCGGACACCCGCTCCCCTCTTAGCACTGGCTTACGGGGTGGGGGTCTAGGTGATGCAAAATGAGGGGCTTGAGGGATCACCATTCCCACTCTCCAGAGCCCCCTGCCCGAGGAGCAGGACACACCCCCCGTTTAGGCTGCAGTCCTGACCGTCGGTGTGATCTCAGGGCAAGCCACGCCTCTGGACCTCAGTTTCCCCAGAAGGAAGTGGGGATGAGCTTTCTCCCACCCTGGGGATTGCTGCCTCGCCACCCCACAGCTTAGGGAGGGAGAGAAGACTCCGCCCGGGTTAGTGGGGGGATAGGAAGAGGGACTTACCGGCTACGTAGAGCCCAGGCGGCGCGTCCAGGCTCCCCGGGCGGCCCGTGGGCGAGCGGAAGCGGCGGGGCCCGCGAGGAGGGGCGGGGGGAGCCCGGGGCGGCCCCTCCCACCCGGCCTCCCAGGGCGCGCCCCGGCCGGGGTCCAGAGGGGCGGCGGCGCCGTGCGCCCCCGTGCGGCCGTTGCGCGCCTGGGCGCCGATCTGCGGCAGGGGACTGCTCCGCACGCGCCGCGGCCCCCCAGAACTGCGGCCTGGTGTCCGACCGTCCGCGTGCCGGTGACCTTAGGAAGCCCAGGGCGGGGGAGCCGCGCGGGGACTGACCGCCCTTACCCCCACCTCGGGGCTGCTATTCCGGGCGCCGCGCTCAGGGCCCGGGAATGTGAGCGAACCGAGGTCGCCCTGTTGAGGCTCCAGGAGGGCGCTGCCCTCTCCCCACCGACGCCCAGATCGCGTCCCCACGAAGGTTCCCTTTCCTGGCCGCTACCCCTCCCCAAATCCCTCTCCCTACCCCTCCCTCAAAGTCACCCTACTCAGGAACCCGCGCGCCTGGGTTCCGGTCCTGGGGTTCCCGCCCCAGGTCCCGACCACCCCCAGCGCAGGGCCCCAGAGCACTGGGGAGAAGCTCAGTCCCAGGGGCCTGGCGTGGGGGGCGGAGAGCCCCCTCCCAGCCCGGCGCATTCCCGGGCGCTGCTGTCACCAGAGGACGCGCCCCACCCCGCCTCCCGCCCTCCCTGCCCGGCCCCAGGCTGCAAGCCGTGGCTTCGCAGCTAGACCCGGGTCCAGAAGGTCCCCCTCCCACGCGACTGTGGCCCCACCCTCCCCGACCTCAAGTTCCCCATCCGGGCAATGGGGCCGGCGGGGGTCTCCACAGCGACAGTTCCAGGTGGATCTCAGCTCTTTGCGCGGACGGGCAAGGACAGGGTAACCCCAGGGCTCCCCACCACCAGACCTTTCCCCGGTTTAGCATCTGCGCGCCCCCCGCCCCCCCCGCCCACCACTCATCCCCCGCCCAAGCAGGGACGCAGCAGGCGCCCTCCGCTCGCCCCCTCCCCTGGCTCCTCGCTGTGGCCCCAGGATGCTGCCTGGCGAGCGGGTTGAGGAGATGGGGGCACCAAGGGGGGCGATGGGTGGACGGCTCTTCTGCTCCCTGAGCTCGGCCCAGTCTCAGCTTGAGTGCCCCCTTCTCCCGGGAGCCTGCAGTGGGGTGTTCCAGCCCCGAACACAGGGAGGGGGTACCGCCAGTCCAGCTCTGTCTGTCCTCCAGCCTGGAGCAGCTCAAGGCAGGGCCATCCAACGCCATTCATTCATCCAACACTTACTGAGCATTTACTTTGTGCCGCTACAGCTGTGAATCCAGCTAGTGAGGGGAGACAGTGCCCTACGAGGGCACCATGCTACCTTCCCATCAGGACGTTCTGCAGAAATAGCCCAAGCTCACTGCAGATGGGGTGGGGGCCAGGAAGGCCCTCACGCAGGAGGTCATTGCCACAGGGAGGTGGGGGAAGGACAGCCCAGTCTGCCTGGAACAGCACATGCAAAGGCTCTGAGGCTGGAAAAGGGAATAAGGGACAGTGGGAAGGTTGGGGTGGGTGGAGCCAGTAGCCAGCCTGGGGGTGGGGATGTGGCCAGAGAGGGGCCAGGGGGATGGCAGCCATGGGAGGTGGGAGGGGGTGCTCTGGTTTGGGAACAGCTGCCTCTGGCTGTCATGGGGGCAGGACAGGGAACCTGGAAAGCAGTGGGGAGGCAGTGGCAGGCATGCTGGGGTCAGGGGCTGGGCTGGGGGCGTGGGGGGTGGGGAGGGCACTGGGTGGCTCCCAGCTGTTTGGGAGTGGAGTCTGCAGGCCTTGGGACAGATCCCATGGGGGAGGCACTGGGAGGAGGCAGGTGGGAGCTTGGGCTGAGCAGCCAGTGAGGGGAGGTGCCCCATTCCCTGCGGGAGGGGGAGGCACAAGTCCGGAGGTGACCTGACGATGGGTCCAGGGTGAGGCAAGGAGAGGCTGGGAGTCCAGGGGCCGCGTCTGGCTGGGGATGGACATGTGGGCATCCTTTGCACACAGGGGTGTTTAGAGTCATCGATGAGGTCATGGGGTGAGAGTGTGGACAGAACGGAGACTGGGGCCTGAGTGTCAGAGGCCGGGGTGGGCGTGGGGTCCCCCGAGGTCGCAAGAGGATGGGCTTCCGGGAGGAGGAGGGGCAGCCTGAGTGGGTAAGATGAGGATAGAGCATGGACCAGTGGCCAGCGGTTCAGCATCAATGAAGGCAGTGACCTTGACAAGGTTCAGCCTGGGGGAACAGGGCTCGAGAGAGGATGGCAGGAGAGAGAGGGGGATGGTGAGGGCAGGCACCCTCTGCAGAACAGCTACTGTGTGCTGAGCTGGGGCCTGGGGCCTGGGCGGCATCAGAAAGAAATCAGGCTTGGCCAGGAGCGCCACCAAGTGGACAATCTCATCCCCCGCCCCCCCCCCCCCACCATGTGCCTTATGCCCCAAGCCCCAGTTCACCGCGCTATGCAGGGTGTGCATACAGCAGGCAGTGTGCCCTGCAGGAAGGTATACAGAAGGCACTGTACCCTGCAAGGAGTGTATATACCAGGCATTGTGCTTTGCAAAGAATGCATACAGCAGGCGCTGTGTCCTGCATGGAGCATATACAGCAGGCATTATGCTTTGCAGGCAATGTATGCAGCAGGCACTGCATCCTAGACATGCATACAGTAGATACTTGGCCCTGCAGTACAGTAGGTACTGCACCCTGCAAGGAATGCATTTAGTAGACATTGAACCTCCCAAGGAGTGTATACAACAGTCAATGTAGCCTATAGAAAGTGTATACAGAAGTCACTGCACCCTGCAGGGAGGGTATACAGAAGGCACTATGTCCCACAAGGAGTGCATACAGCAGGCACCATGCTCTACAGAGAATGTCTACAGCAGGCATTGTACTCTGCAGTGAGTGTATACAGCAGGCACTGAGTCCTGTAGAAAGTGCATACAGCAGTCCCTGTGCCCTGCAGGGACAATACACAGCAGGCACTGGGTCCTGCAGGGAGTGCATACAGTAGGCACTGTGCCCCGCATGGGAGCCCTAGCGCTTATGGGATGGCCAGATGGGGCTGGGGTGAAGGTGTGGAGTCCTGTACCCACCCATGCCCCCTCTCCCCAGTCTTTGTCGCCCTGCAGGTCTCCAGCCTCCCACCCCCATGCAGGAGGTAACTCAGCTGGATTCAGCAGATCCCCAGAGGAGGCGGAGAGCTCAGCTGGAAATATCTGCTGCAGGTGGAGGGGTGGTTGTGAGGTTTGGAGGCTCCAGGTGCGGTGGCATCTCACCCCCCCGCAACTCATGCCCTGGTCTGAACTCAGGCCCAGGGGTCGGCAGGGTCCCCCTACGCTGAGCTCCGGCCTGGACCCCATCCCTGACGCTGGGCCTGGACAGGATCAGGCCAAGTGGACACAAGTCCTGATGGATGTGGGTCAGCCTAGGCTCCCTCTGTGGTCTCACAGCCTTGAGCCTCCCCCTGCCCCCCTCCCCAACTCCCTATGGCCTCCCACGATCCCTCAGGCCTGGGCACGTGGTCCACAGGATACTCCAGTCTCCTGTGTAGATGGGGTGGGAGGGGTCCTGCAACCCCAGAACCCAGGTCTCTGGAGCTGCCCAGCTGTCCCTGGGCATGAGCATGAGTGGAGCAGGATCGGGGACCCACCATGGCCAGGGTCGCCCATGTGAGCTGGGATGGTGGTTTTCTCCACCCCAGGGAGAAGCCAACAGAAGCAGGAAGCAGAAAGGGCGAGATTTCTGAGACGGTTGTTTCAGTCCCTGGATCAAGCTGCACCTGAAGCCATCCATCCATTATTTTTCACTTTAGCAATTTGGAGTTTCTGTGACTTGTAATCAGGAGGTCCTCTCTAATAGTGAACAGCATCTTTTTCATCACCTTCACCCCGCCCCGGACAGGTCCTGTTTCTCAGGCAGCTGATCCTGTGATGGAGTATTTCACCTCTATACATCACCACCACCTTGGAGGCCTCCATATCTGATGTGACACCCCCAGCTGCCCCCGTGAGAGGAATCCTCACCCCCACCTCATGGGTCGGGATGCTGGGGGGCAGAGGGGCAGAGTCACACGCAGTGAGACTTGGAGGGCCTGGGATAGCTTCACAGTCACATCCGAATGGGTGTCCTGAGCTCCTTTTGAGGCAGGGGGTTGGGGGGACTTGCCTGAGTGGGGAGATGCTTGAGGCAGGACCTGGAGAATGAAGGGGAACCAGATGGAAGTGGGTGTGAGGGAGAGGGTGTTCCTGGCAGACAGAACAGCACGTGCAAAGGCCAGGGGGCCAGAGGAGGAGGGTGAGGACCAGCCCAGTGAGGAGACCTGTGTAGCTGGAGAGCAGTGAACATGAGGCCAGAGGGGGCAGGGGCCTCGCATAGTGTGGGGACTGGGAGCATGGGAAGGTTATTCAGAAACGGCAAGAAGTGTTAGGTGAGAAGGAAAAGTTATGCATGATCTGATGCCATTTATATAAAAGGAAAAGTACCTATGTTAGCATAAGCTCAGACAGGAAGTGGACAGGAATAAACCCTCACGGTCGAGCACGATGATCTCGGTGGGGCGGGGGGGTGTTGGGGTGAGTTTGAGTTACTGCCTTTTAGTTTTTAATTTATTGTAGTCTTTTAATTCTCTTTTATAAAGAGAATTTTTATTTTGGAATAATTTTAGATTTACAGAAAGTTGCAAAGATATTACAGCAAGTTTCTGTCTATCTTTGTCACCAGTAGTATAATGTCACCCCCCCCACACACACACACAGGATGTCCATGTCCTGGTCCTGGGACCTGTGACGTGTCACTTCATGGGGCAGAGGGGACTTTGCAGGTGGGGTTAAGTTGAGGCCCCTGAGATGGGGAGGACCCTGGATTCCCCGGGGGGGCCCAGCGTCATCCCAGGGTCCTTATAAGAGGGAGGCGGGAGGGTCAGAGGCCGAGAGAGACGGCAGATGCTGCGCTGCTGGCTGTGAGGATGCAGGAGGGGCCGCGAGCCAGGGATGCGGCGCCTCTAGAAGCTGGAAGAGGCGGGAACCGCTGCTCCCCTGGAGCCTCCGGAAGGACCCGCCCTGCCCACGCCTGGATTTTAGGACTTCTGACCTCCAGGATGTGAGGTGATAAATATACGTTTTCTTAAGCCACCAAGTTTGTGTTAATTTGTTACAACAGCCATAGGAAACAATGACTATTTGTCACATCTAAGGAACTCACGTTGGTATATTATGATTACTAATTGATAATATTAGTAATTACCATCACTATTGACCAAACTCCAAACATTATTTGGATTCCACGAGTTGCTGTTGTTTTTTTTTTTTTTTTCCCCAACTAATTTCCTTTTTCTGCTCCAGGATCTCATCCAGGAGCCCACATGACATTGAGCTGCTTCTCTCATAATTGGTCAAAAGACCCAAGCAGATGAAATACAGATTATTCCTGTGGAAATCTGGCTGGTTCTGATGGCACCCAGTACTTTGCATGCAGCGGAGTCAATCAATGTCCCCAAACAGAGGTTGAGAAGGCATCCAGCTGAGGACACTGGGGGAAGAGTGTCCACCTGGAAGGGCAGCACCCGCTCAGGACCCTGAGGATGCCCACCAAGCAAGCAGGCGGGGTCTGAGGCAGCTGGGGGAGGGTTTGGACTTTCCCAAGGCCCCCCAGCGAGTGGGTCAGCACCTACACGGGACATAGCAAGGAAATGCACAACCTGTCTCTGCCATGGAGCCCCCAGTCCTGTAGGAGAGAAGTCAGCGAACTAGCAAGGAAATGGCATGATTGCAGGTGGTGAGGGTACCGCAGAGGGACTCATAGGGTGTGGGGGGCCCTTGCCTGGGTCCCAGAAGATGAAAAGGAGCTCCTGGACGAAGACTGGGGGGTGGGGAGCCCTTTGGGCAGCGAGAATGGCATGTGCAAAGGCCCTGAGGTTGGGATGAGCTTGGTATGGGATCTCAGACCAACAGAGAGGCCAGGGTGGCTGGGCCAGGGTGAGCGAGAGGGTGTGTGGGAAGGCCATGGGGGCCCACTAGCAGGCTTTGGATGTGATCTGATTTGGTTCTGGAAGGCTTCTTGCTGTCATGAAGAGGCTGGACTGTCCCTGAGCCCCACAGCATCCCCTGAGTCCAGCTCTCAGCCAGCCCCTGGTTCTGTGAGCCTCTGAGGGCCTAAACACATCGTGGCCCCCGACCTGGCCGTAGCTGTCCTTAAAGCTCCTGACCCAGGGCCCTGGCTGGTCCTGAGCATTGTGCCAGGGAGGCCCCACGTGGTGTCTTCAGTTCCATCTCCTCCTCTAGATCATCCTTGGGCTCCCCTGCCAGGCATCTTGAAGGCAATGTCCCCAAAACTGCACTCTGGATCTCCCCTCCCTGACCCTGTCTGCCGCCCCACACCCTGGCTGTGGACATGTGTCCTAGTGTCACGGGTTAAAGGGGAGAAGTTGAGCCCAGGCTCTGCTCCGCTCTGGGAGGGGCATCAAGCCCCTCAGAGCTCCCCACCCACATACCTTCCTGTCCCACATTTCACTCCATCGCTCTCCGAGCTGCAGTTGGACCATGTATGGGAGCCATTCCAAGCTGGGTGTGCAAGAAAATTAATGTTCAAGGTGGAGGCCCCGGCCAACGGGGGGCGGATGCCAGGGGTCCATGCGCCCCTCGTCCTTCCCTCCCATCCTCCCCGGCCCCTCACTCCTGCTCCTCAGATCAACTCACGGCACTAAACCCTTGCTTCAGGGTCTGCTTTTGGCAGAGGCCGGACTAAGACAGGGGAGGAGAGACAAGCCGCCCGCGTCAGTCTCCTGCTGGCCTGGACCACAGCAGCGAGAGGGAGTGGACAAAGGGGATGCGGGGGGCTCTGAACTGAGTCCTGGGCACCGGGAGGAGGAGGAGCCTCAAAGGAGAACCGAAAAGATGTAACAAGAAAGGTGGGAGAATAGCCTACAGAGAGGTGTCCCAGAGGACACGAGGGGACAGAGCTTCTAGAAGGAGCCAGTGACAGTGGGTGCTGAGAGGCGGGAGAGGCAAGGGCAAGGTTTGTTCCCAGAGGATGGAAGCTCAGGGAACGTGGAACCCAGGTCCCAGCTGGGCCAGTCTTGAGGCAGTGGGCACTGCAGTCATGAGGTGGCCTCCCGCCCGCTCTGCTCATGGGGCCCGTCCCTGGGGACCTGCGAGGTCTGGCCGAGGGCTCCCGAGTACAGACAGGCAGCAGGGAGTCCACTGCGTTTCAAAGTCCAGGAGGCAGGAGGCAGGAGGCAAGAGAGGGACCCAGGAGCCGGGCTGAGTCACGCCTGCCCGCCTGCTCCTGCCCCAGTTCTGGAAGGAGGGGGCTGCACCACCGCGGACCCCGCACCCAGCCCCCCCACCAGCCTCCCGAGGGAGGCCTCCCAGGGTCCGGCCCGGGCGCTGTCTCAGCAGCCGCCCCCTCCACCTGCAGCAGGTATTTTGAGCGAGGCTCCCCAGCACTTCTCCTGGGAAATCTGCTGAGTCTGGGGAGTTATCTCAGGTCAGGGAAAGAACAGACTGGAGACAAATCAAGCCTCTGGCCTGGAGCACGGGGGCTTAGGGGACTGCCCGGCCAGGCTGGGGCTCCAGCCCACGACCACCCCGGCCTCCTGAGCCCTGGGCAGGGGTCGGCATGGGAGGGTCAGGCAGCCCCACTGAGTTCCCCCCTCAACGCCTGCCCCTTTGCAAAACTGCGATCTTGTGCTTGCTACACACACTAGGCTTCAGTTTGCTCATCTGTAAAATGGGGGTATTAGTTCCCTAAGCCTGTGGTTTTTTGGGGGGTGGGGAAGCTAAAATGGTTTTCACTTTCTGATTGTGGCAAAATATACAATCACACAAAATTCACCATCTTCACCATTTTTAAGCGCACAGCTCGGTGGCATTAAGCACATTCACATTGTCGTGCAACCATCCCCACCATCCAGCTCCTGGAGTTTTCCATCTTCCCAAACTGAAACTCTGTCCCCATGAAACACTGACTCCCCACCCATCCCCCAGCCCCTGGCCCCCACCATCTACTTCCTGTCTCTCTGGATGTGACTCCTCTAGGACCTTCTGTGAGTGGAATGACACACAGTGTGTCCTTCTGTGTCTGGTTTATTTCACTGGGCATGATGTCCTCAAGGTTCATCCACATTGTATCAAGTGTCAGAACCTCCTTCCTTTTTAAGGCTGAATAATATTCCACTGTATGGGTGGAGCACATTTTGTTTATCCCTCATCAGTCGATGGACACCCGGACAGTTTCCACCTTTTGGCTGTTGTGAATAAAGCTGCTATGAACATCTAAGGTTTTCCTTTTATTATAAAGTTTTTCCATTCTAGAGTGCTGGGGGAGGGCATCCCTGCTCGAGGGGGTGCAGGCTGGGAATGGGATGGCTCCCCAGCCCTGTGGAGGAGGTTCAGCCAGGAAAACAGCGGGCTGCCGGGAGATGGGGGCAGAGCTGGTGTCTGCAGAGGGTGTCAGCTGACAGCCCTGCTGTGAGGCACTGGGCCAGGAGCTTTGGATTTCTTTCCCCCAGGAGGCTTCTGGGGGTCCAGTGGGCTCAGCTGCCTACTGCAGCGTGAGGGCTCTTCCTATGCTCCTGTAGCCCCCGGAGGAGAGGCCTGGGGGGCAGTATTGGGGGGGCAGGGGCTCCAGACGCACCAACCTGTACTCCAGGCCAGGTTCGGCCACAGTCTGGTGACTCTGGCTTACATGTCCCTTCCTGAGCCTCAGTTTCCTCATCTATAACATGGGGCTAAGAAGAGCAGCGACCTCTGGGATAAGCCACTGCCTGGAAGGGGTCTGGCTTTCTGACGTTGGCCTCCAGAACCTGCCCAGACCCCCGGCTTTGGTTAATTCTGGGTGATCTCCTCTCCACCGTTTCCTGAGGGCCGGTGGGTCTGTCTTGGGCACAAGTGCTGAACAAATACCTGAATTAGCAGGCAGCAGAGGCGTGCCACTGAGAAGGACCTGGATTCCTGCCTGCCAATGTGGATTCCAGGGCGATAATGATGTGACAGCTCAGACCCCCGGGCCCCCTAGCTGCCTTCCTTCTGTCGCACCGCACCTGGTTCTCATTAGCAGAGGACTCGGGCTCCCCCGGCCGCAGCCAGCTGGCCCCCTGCACTGGCCTGGAATCCTTGGCCCTGGTGCTGAGGCCGGCCCCCCGCAAAGGTACCAGAGGATGGCTCCATCCAATGCACTGGGGCCCCCGCAGAGTCCCCCATGCCCTGGGTGCCCCCATTTGACATGCCAGGCAGACATGTGACAACGCAGAAGGTGTTTCCTATCCCTGGTGGCTTGGCTGGGCCGAACTCCGAAATCTGGTCTCTGGAAAATTCCGAGGCCTGATTCCAGCCCCGCGGAGCCCTGCTAACCCCTCCCCATTCATTATGTTATGTGACTTTTGGGGATTAATACCGAGGCATCCAGAGGCAGCTGCCTGGATTCACATCCAGCACTGTCCCTTCCTGGCTGGGTGAGCGACTTAACCTCCCTGGGCCTCAGTGTGTTCATCTGTAAAATGGGGCCAAGGCCAGTTCCTGCATCTCAGAATCGGTGAAAGGGTGACTTGAGACAATACAAGGAAAGAGCTGGGAACTGACTCTGGGGAACAGCTCAGAGATGCTCCCATGGTTCCCGGGGGGGCCTAAGCCTGCCCACTTGTTCTCCATCCCCCTGCCTCTCCTTGGCTGCCCAAGCCAGGAGTCACAACCCCCAGTGTCTGTCCATCAGTACACAAATCCTGCTCCTTCTCACCACTGAGTGTCCATCCTATACGCCAGCCTCCCAATCCCAGCAGTGCCCCTCTGGGCTTCACTCCCCTCCCCACCTCCCTGAATCCTGCTGTGGCTCCCTAGTGCCAAGATGATCAAGCCCCGTGCATTGTCATATGGGGCCCGGGGACCCACCTGCCAGGAGGACCCACAGTCACACGTATTCAGGATGACTAGACTCAGACCTCAAGCGCACTCTGGGGAGAGCCCTGCCAAGCCCTCCCTCCCACCCACCCTTCCCCTCGAGGCCTCGAGAGAATGAGACAATCCCTCTGACCTCA
The DNA here is from genome assembly GCF_028021215.1 of Eschrichtius robustus. Taxonomy (NCBI): domain Eukaryota; kingdom Metazoa; phylum Chordata; class Mammalia; order Artiodactyla; family Eschrichtiidae; genus Eschrichtius; species Eschrichtius robustus. The sequence goes on along the minus strand of NC_090825.1, from coordinate 178,548,055 downwards.
GTCTCCTGCTCAGAGCAATGGGCGTGTTGACAGTTCACAGCTTGGCGGGAGGCGCAGGATTGGAGGAGCAAGCGAGCTGAGCGCGCGCGGGACTGGCGCTGGGCTGGCGTGCAAGGTGCCAGCGCCGCTCTGGTCCCTGGAACTCCCGCCAGCCCCGCGTCCCCGCACGCCCAAGCGCCCCCACGCGCCCGCCCCCTCCCGCGCTGGCCGCCCCGAGCGTCTGGACTCCACCCCTCCCCCCTCGGCCAATAAGACGCGTCCAGGCAGCGCGCGGCCCCCAGAGCAGCGCCGCGCGCGGTGGTCCCGGCCGAGGCTGCGCCAGTGCGCCCGCCCGCCAGGCTCCCGGGAGGGATGGAGCCCGAGCCGCGGCGGCGGCGGCGGCGGCACAGTTGCCGCCCGCTGGTCTCCGTCTTCCTGCGCGACCCGAGCTCGGGGCGCGTGTACAGGCGCGGGAAGCTGATCGGCAAGGTGGGGACCCCGGCACCCCCAGTCCGCTGGAGAGGGGGCCGGGCCGGGCAGGGGTCCCGGCGGGGCGGGGCGCGTGCGCGCGATCGCGACCGCAAACGAGCCAGGGTGCGCCCCGGCTTTTGTCTCTGCGTGTGTCGCGTGTCCACGCGAGTTTGGGGCTGGCGTGGGTGGACGCCCGGGTCTGCGATGTACCCGCTGTTCTGCGTGCATCGTGTGGCGGGAACCGGTGTTGGGCACGTTGTGCTGTGTTGTGGGTTGTGTGTCTAGGGTGTGGGTGTGCGCCCGAGTGTTCTGCGACTTGGAGCCTTGGTGCGGACCCAGACTCTGTTGTGCTGTCCCTGTGCGTGTGTGTCTGAATGTGTCATAGGTCTCTGCTTTCTGTGTTCGGGCGTTGTACCGTGTGTCCGGGTACTGTATTAGGGTCCGTGGGCTCTATATATCCAGGTGTGGATGTGTCTGTGTGTCTGAGTGTATGTGTCCCTGTGCCTTCGTGTACTTCTGTGTGTTGTGTTGCCTTGGGTATCCAGGTATGAGGATGTGAGCTATGCATCCATGCGTCTCAGGGGGGTGTGTGTGTGTGCGTGTCTGTGTGTGAAGAGGCCTGGCCATCTGTCCCCACACCTGTGTGCCCTGAGCTCGTGAGTCGCCTGCCCCGCAGGGCGCCTTCAGCCGCTGCTACAAGCTGACCGACATGTCCACCAGCTCCGTGTTTGCGCTCAAAGTGGTGCCTCATGCTGGTGGCGGGGCTGGACGGCTGTGCCCCAGCGACAAGGTACGCTCTGCGCATCAGTGCCCAGGGGCCCTGTGACCAAATCGGGTCCGCAGAGACGTCCCTGCCCTGGGGGTGGGGAGCACGCCCGTGGGGGCATGGGTACCTCGGGTATGGGCACCTGCCGGGTGTGTACACGTGGGACCCCGCCCGCAGGTGGAGCGCGAGATCGCCCTGCACAGCTGCCTGCGACATCGCAACATCGTGGCCTTCCACGGACACTTTGCTGACCGTGACCACGTGTACATGGTGTTGGAATACTGCAGCCGCCAGGTGCCCAGGGGGCGGGGCCTAGAGGGAGCCATGCCCCCCCCCGCCCCCAGTCTTCTGTGCTCATCTGTGTCCCCCCCGATGTCTGTCTCTCCTTACCTGTTTCTACCTGTGACCACACTAGGCCCACCTGTGCTCACCCTTAATGCGCTTGTGCCCACCTGCCCACCCAGAGGCTCTCTTGACTCACCTCGGCACACCTATGCCCACCTGTGCCCCTCCTGCCCTCAGCCAGGCCCCACCTGCCCACACCTGGCCTCACCTGGGCAGTCCTGTCCCCCTTCCCCAGGCCCGGGGCCCTTGGGGCCACTCACATGGTGCAGCCCAGAGCCCAGACGTCCGACAGGCAGGAATGCCTGTTCCTGAACCCACTTGGACTTAGTTGCACCTTCATAGACCCCTTGAACTCCCTGAGCCCACTTAAGTACACCTGAGCTCTCCTTTGCCCAGCATGTACCCACCTTGGGTTCGTCTCTTGCCGAAAAGCTCACTGTGGCCCCCTCGGCCCATCTGAACTCCTATGTTCCTCCTGGGGCTCAGAGCTCACCTCTGCCTGTCCCACAATCAGCCACATCCACCTGGGCCCAGCTGAATTTACCTTTGCCTTCTTGGGTCCCTGGAACTCACTGTGCCGCCTAACCTGAGCTCACCTGTGTCTCCTCGGCGCTGGCGCTGCACCTGCCGGTCCCCTGCAGTCACTGGCCCACGTGCTGGAGGCGCGGCAGATGCTGACAGAGCCTGAGGTGCGTTACTACCTGCGGGGCCTGGTCAGCGGCCTGCGCTACCTGCACCAGAGGCGCATCGTCCACCGGGACCTGAAGCTCAGTGAGGGCGGGGAAGGGGCCGCGGGGGCGTGGCGGGGGCGTGGCGAGGGCGGGGATTCCACCCTCACGCCATGCTCCTCCCCCTCCCATCCCCCCCCCCGCACCCCGCCCCGGCAGGTAACTTCTTCCTGAACAAGAACATGGAAGTGAAGATCGGAGACCTGGGGCTGGCCACCAGGGTGGGCCCAGGAGGCCGCTGCCACAGGTGACCGGGAGGCTCCGAGCGGGCTCTCTGGGTGGGCGAGGGTGGGCAGGCTCTGGCCCCAGCCTTCCTGAGCCCCCGTTATGCCCCCCAGAGTGCTCTGTGGGACCCCAAACTTCCTGGCCCCGGAGGTCGTGTCCAGAAACGGGCACTCCTGCCAGTCGGACATCTGGGCTCTGGGCTGCGTCATGTGAGTGGCCCCAGAAGCCCCGGGCCTGGGGAAGGGGGGCAGGACTGCCCAGCTGGGGCCAGGTGTGGGCAGGTGGGAGCGGGCACCGGCAGGTAAGGACAGGTGTAGGCATGTACAGGGGAGGTTGAGTGGGGGCACAGGCAGGTATGAGCAAACACAGGACTAGTGTGTGCAGCTGGGGGGTAGGCGGGAGCACACACCTGCCATCATCTGAGCGTGCAGGTATGAATAGGGCATATGGCGGGATGATAGTTTTGAGTGTGCACAGAGGTGTGGACAGGTGTGTGCAGGTGGCAGGTACACAGGCAGATGAGGGCATATGTACCGGTACGAGGCATATGCAGGAGTTGAACAGGTGTGAGCATGCATAAACTAAAACGGGAAAGGTATATGCAGGTGTGTCCAGGTATAACCCAGGAGCAGGCAGGTGTACAGACAGATGCTGGTGTCTCCTGAGCAGACAGGAATGGCCAGGTGGGAGCAGATGTAGGGCAGCTATGAGAAAGTGGATGTGACATGGGTACGGAGTCAGGAAGTGTGGGAAGGTGTGGCCAGGTGTGCACAGGTAGGTGTGAGCCAACCCTAGATGCCCAGGATAGATGCAAGCAGGCACCCAGGTTCCTGCCCCCGACCCGGCCCAGGTACATGGTGCTGACTGGCGCCCCTCCCTTCGTGGCGGCACCCTTGTCGGAGATGTACCAGAACATCCGAGACGGCCGCTATCCCGAGCCTGCACATCTGTCCCCCAGTGCACGCCGCCTCATCGCCCGCCTGCTGGCACCCAACCCGGCCGAGCGGCCCAGCCTGGACCACCTGCTGCAGGATGACTTTTTCACGCAGGTGTGGGGTGTCAGCGGGTCGGGGCTGCCCTTCTCTGGGGCATCTCAGCAGACCCAGGTGTGGGTCAGGACCCCCAGCTAGCCCAGGTACTCAGGAGCGGCGTGCTGACGCCTAGCTCTCCACTCCGAAGGGCTTCACCCCAGACCGGCTGCCGCCCCACTCCTGCCACAGCCTGCCCATCTTCTCCATCCCCCAGCCTCTGGGCAGACTCTTCTGGAAGGTGGGCCGGCTGCTGCTGCCCCAGCGCCGGAGGCCTTGTGAGTACCGCCCTGCCCCCTCACCTGCTCCTACCTGCGCCCCGCATCTCACACACCTGTCCTCCTCCCTACCTGCTCTGAAATGTCACCTCCACGGCAGAGGCGGATGTCGGTGGCAGAGGTCCCGCCCTGCATGGGGTCAGGCTCTGCCCCCCCTCCAATCCTCGTGCCTCCTGCAGGCCCCTTCACTCCTAAGGAGGCCTCAGGTCCAGGAGAAGATGGCCCTGACCCTGACTCCACGGAGTGGGGTAGTGAGGTGAGGGCGTGGGGAGGGGGGCATGGTGGGGAATGTGGAGGGCATCCTCACAGGGAGGCTGGGCAGAGGGAGAAGCCAGGGGGTCTTCAGGGGGGGAGGCCAGAGCCCCCAACCCCTGCTGCTCCCTCCCCAGGCCTCCCTGTCAGGGGGAGGGGCTCTGTGCCCCCAGCGCCCTGTCCGCCTGCTCAGCCAGGGGACCCTTGGGAGTGACCCGGCGGGTGAGCAGACTCTCCATCCTAGGTGGGAGCTGTGGGCAGGAGTGAGGGTCGAGAAGTGGGGGGCAAAGATCCTGCCTTGCCAGGAGCACGTCCCCTCTCCCCGCCTCAATTTTCCCACCTGTGAAATGAGAATGATGTCTGGAATCCTTCTGGGGTGAAAATAGGACTTTCCCGGATGTGGGAGTTTGGGGCGGGGCTGGTTGGAGGGGCCCTGGCCTGTCTGTCCCCCACAGAGATCTGTCTCCCCAGGGCCCCAGGGGAGCCCGAGGCAGGAGGTAGAGGCAGCCATCAGGAGCCTGCAGCTTTGCCTGGACTCTGGCGCCCCAGGTAGGAGCAGCACAAATAGCTGGAGATTGTATTACAGAGTTCCAGCTTCTCCTGTGGCCCAGCTTCCTGGGCCACTGGATTTTCCCAGGGTTTCCATTATTGCCCTTTTTCTCTTCTGCGATCCAATCTAGGATCCCACATGGCCTTGAGCAATTTTTATTTTTTAATACAAAAAATGTTTAATGAAATAAAGCAAAGCCCTACAGTGTTTTGGACCTTACAAGCATTTCAGATTTACTCATTTCCAGAGGCAGCTGTGATCCCAGGGTCCCCCAGTCCTCCCCCCTCAAGGCAAGAGTTGGTTGTTTTTTTTTTTTTTTGGCCACATGTGAGATCTTTGTTCCCCAACCACGGATCGAACCCGTGCCCCCTGCAGTGGAAGCACGGAGTCTTACCCACTGGACCGCCAGGGAAGTCCCAAGAGTTGGTTTTCTATTCTTTGGACTTTACTCTCCATCTCCTGTGCCTCTGCCGTCCTTCCGCCTGCCCCTTCCAGGACCCCTGCTCACTTCATTTCATCCTGTGCCAGCCATGCAGGACCCCCCAGGAGAGCAGCGGCCCATCCTCTGGGCCCCCAAGTGGGTGGATTATTCCAGCAAGTACGGCTTCGGCTACCAATTGTCAGACGGGGGCAGTGGTGTCCTGCTTCGGGATGGCACCCACGTGGCCCTGCGCCCCACAGAGGGGTAAGTTGTGGAGTTCCTGTCCCCCTGGGAGGCCAGGCCCTCCTCCCTGCCTTTCTTCATTCACTCCTCACAGATTTATTAAACATCTACTGTGCACACCTACAGGCGCTTACTGCCTGCTGGGGGAGAACAATGCTAAACAAATGAATTACTAAGTTGATTTCAGGTGGCAGTTTTCTGAAGGAAATGAAGCGGGTGAGGTGACAGATTGGGGAAGTGGAGACAACTCTCAACAGAGTGGTTGTGGAAGGAGGGGCCTTCTGAAGAAGTGACGCTCAGGCGAGACAGGAATGATGAGAAAGAGTCCGTCAGGAACAACCTCTGAGGCATAGCGAACAGCATGTGCAAAGCCCCCGAGATGGGACTGAGCGTGGTGGGTTTGAGGAATGGCAGGGAGAGGGGGAGGACATGAAGTCACAGAGCCTCACAGGCCACTGTTGGGGTTGGGGCGGGAAGGAAGGGTCAGACTCACACTTTTTTTTTTTTTAAATTTATTTAATTAATTAATTTATTTTTGGTTGTGTTGGGTCTTCGTTGCTGTGCGCCGGCTTTCTCTAGCTGCGGCGAGCGGGGGCTACTCTTCGTTGAGGTGCATGGGCTTCTCATGGCGGTGGCTTCTCTTGTTGCGGAGCACGGGCTCCAGGCAGGTGGGCTTCAGTAGTTGTGGCGCATGGGCTCAGTAGTTGTGGCTCGCGGGCTCTAGAGCGCAGGCTCAGTAGGTGTGGCGGCCCATCAGGATCTCAGCGTGGACAGGCCGAGTCCGTGGCTCCAGGGGTCTGGAGTTCAGGGGAGGGGCTGGGGCTGGATGGACAGAGAAGGCTGGTCCGTGCAGAGCTGGTTTCACATCATGGTCCAAGAGACACGGCTGCGTGAGAAGGTGTCCTTGGGTGTGAGGTGCCCGGGACGGAGGTCCTGACAGCTGGCACCGCCCTGTGCAACCCCCCACCCCCATCAGCCAAGTCATCTACATGCCCGACCGGGGAAAGCTGGAGACGTTCGCCCTGAGGGATGTGCCCAGCCTGCTGGGCGCCAAGCTGGCCGTCCTTCGGCTCTTTGCCCGATACATGCAGCGGCGGCTGCGAGAGGTGAGGGCTGGGTGGGGCTGCGGGGTGTGCCAGGCGGTGGGAGCCCTCGGCCCTGAGGCCCCATGGCTGGGTCTGTCCACAGGAGGGGGGCCTGTCCACAGCCACCTGGCCGGCAGCCCCCAGCCTCTGCCTGCTGCGCTTCCTGGTGTCCGAGCGGGCCGCACTCCTGCTCTTCAGTGACGGGACGGTGCAGGTGAGTGAGGGTCCCCCCCCAAGCAGGCCTGTTACATTGCACGCTGCTGGGGGGAGCCCCAAGAAAATCGGAAATAAAATGTGTCTGGATGACAGCAAAATGTCCCTTAGGGTCATCGTCCTGTGTGGTTACCTGTAGCAGCTGTCGAAATGTCATTTTGTTGCAGAATCATTTTTAGGTTTTCCTGCGCTGTCCTGGCAATCCCTGGGACATCATAGCCACTCCTAAAACAGATTTCAAACGCACTAGGATACAATACTCATTATTTTTAAAAATTAGTGTGATTTTATTTTATAGTAAAAATCCCCTCTCTGTTCAGACCAGAGTACCCCGGCCTGGGCCGGGTCTTAGAGAGGATTGTCTTCAAATGGCCCTGCCCAGCAGCTGTGGAAGCTGGTACCCATGAGGAGCTGCTGTTCCCCAGGGCACAGGCTTAAGAGTAGGAGTTCTCACTGGGCGGCTCTGGGCGGGGGAGTCCCATCTGAGCCTCAGTTTCCCTGTCTGTGTGGCAGAGCCCTGGGCTCCTGACCCTGAGTTCCTATGGGTGGGGCAGCCACTGAGACTCAGATCAGGGGGACCTCAGTCTCCTATCCACTTGTCCTCCGAGGGCCAGGGCCCCTTCTCCCCTCGGACCCAGCTCCTCCCGCCTTGGTAGGTCAGCTGCAGCGGAGGCCAGGCTCAACTCGTGCTGAGTGGTGGGTGTGAAGAGCTGCAGCTCACGGTCTGGGAACAGGGCCAGCCTGGCACCTCCTACCCGCTGGGCGTCCTGCGGAGCCACGGCTGTGCTCCGGCTGCCCGCCAGCACCTTCAGCATGCGATCCACCTGCTTCAGAACATCTAGCTTCCCTGAGGGTCAAGGTGGACCTCTGCATGTTGATGCCCAGGACCCAGGCTCCATTTCTGTCCCTCTTGCTCTCCCAGAGGTGTCGTCCTTGGGGACAGCTGGGGGAGCATCTAGGGGGTATAGGAGGTGGGGGTCCTTGCCTCGTGATATGACTGTTCAACCCAGACTTGTGTTTGGATTTGTTCTTTTTTCATTAAAGTAAAGTTGACTCTGCAGCCTGCTGTCAGCCTCTCTTTGGGGGAATTTGAGGAGCTTTGGCAAGGGGGCACCATGATCTGAGCCCCCTGCTCTTTGTGGCAGAGACAGGCCAGATTTTCACCAACACAGAAATTCTTACTGGAGTGGGGTTCTGCCATGACCAAAAATCTAAAATATGGAACATTCGCTCAACTGCTGGGCAGTGAGGACACAGTTGTTGGAGGCTGGGAAGATGGTGACCCATGTCATGCCCGGACACGACACCAGGGTCACCTTGATGTGCTGGACCTGTGAACCAAGAGAGCCAATTGCCAAGGGGGACGAGAGCTTGCACTCAGGACACTGGCCAGGCCTTGGCGTGAGGGAGCTGGGCGCCCAGGACACTTGACTTGCTTCCCCTCCTCCCCACCCCCCGGAAATGCTTTCCAGCTCCCTGACTGAGAATGTGGTCCCTGTGGGTGGTTGTGAGTTTCAGTTATTCCAACTCACAGTGGCTGAAACAAAGAAGAAGAGCTTATTGGTGCCTACTAACTGAGAGGTTGGGACACGTGACCTTCGGGCAGGGCTGCATCCAGGGGGTCAAACGGCAAGGTCAGGAATTCACCCTGGCCTGGCCATCTCTCTTCCCGAGGGCTGCAGGGTCTCTGGCCTCACACTTACAATATTCACAGCCCTGTACCCAGCAGTAAGCAGACTCCTCAGGCGTTTCTGGAAAGTCCTGGGACAGCACTTCCTCAGACCAGAATAAGTGACAGCCCTGCCCATGGTTGGGGGCCCACCCCGTTAACCACTGCATCTTCAGAAACCCCTCCAGGGGGCTGGCTTTGGCTGGTCTGGATTTGGGCTTCTGCCCTGGGCCTGACCCTCCCCTGGTGGGTCCTTCAGCCACCCAATCTCCACGATCCCCTGCCAAGCTCGTGGGCACCTGGGCCCTTCGGGGCCCTTCTCTCCTCTTATTTCAGGAGCAAACTGGCAAGCCCACTCCCTGCAACTCCCCAGAGGCCCCTCAATTCCTTACAGACACCAGGCCAACACCCCTTCTGCCCACCCCTGTCGGGACCCTCGCTCAGGCTCCAGGTCCCACCTCCCTCCCGAGGACGCACACCTACCACCGTAGACCCCTTGGCTGGGGGTGGGGGGCGGCCACAGCTCTTCCTCTTGCTCTGGGGGCCAAACTGCAGGGGGGTGGTCTTCATGCCCCAAGTCCCTGCTGCCTCCATAACCCTCTATGGCCTGACTTTGCTCCAGGTCACCTGGGGCCACTGGTGCCACAACTACTCCGCCGCTGAAGTGTGGGCCGGCCCCGGGTTAAGCATTGCCCTCCCACCCACCCACCCATACTGGTTTCCCGAAGCGCTGTAACAAATTACCACAAAGTAATAGGTATTTGTTCTCCACGTTCTGGAGACCAGAAGTCGGAGATCAAGGTGTGGCAGGGGCGCGATCCCTCTGAAGGCTGCAGGGCAGGCGGGGGAGGGGGGATTCTTCCCGCCTCTTCCAGCTTGTGGGGGCCCCAGGCATCCCTGGGCTTGTGGCTGCATCACCCCAGCCTCTGCCTCTGTCTTCACACAGCTTCACCCTGTGTGTCTGAGTCTCCTCCTCCGTCTCTTACAAGGACATTAGATTTAGGGCCACCCTAATTCAGGATTATCTCATCTCAAGAGTCTTAATTATATCTGCAAAGACCCTTCTTAAAAAAATAAATTTATTTACCTATTTTATTTATTTTTGGCTGTTTTGGGTCTTCGTTGCTGAGCAGGGGCTTTCTCTAGTTGCAGCGAGTGGGAGCAGCTCTTCGTTGTGGTGTGCGGGCTTCTCATTGCAGTGGCTTCTCTTGTTGCAGAGCACGGGCTCCAGGCGCGTGGGCTTCAGTAGTTGTGGCACGTGGGCTCAGTACTTGTGGCTCACAGGCTCTAGAGCACAGGCTCAGTAGTTGTGGCGCACGGGCTTATTTGCTCCGTGGCATGTGGGATCTTGTGGACCAGGGCTCGAACCCATGTCCCCTGCACTGGCAGGCGGATTCTTAACCACTGCGCCACCAGGGAAGTCCCTGCAAATACCCTTTTGTAAGCTCCCATCCTCAGGTTCCAGGGGTGTATCTTTTGGGGGCCACGAATCAATGCACTCCACCCCCTGAGCCTCATCAGAGCTGGTTGCGTGGACCTAGGTGTATCCCCCTTTTTTTTTTTTTTTTTTGAGCCACACTGTGCGGCATGTGCGATCTTAGTTCCCCGACCAGGGATCAAACCCGTGCCCCTGCAGTGGAAGCATGGAGTCCCAACCACTGGGCCACCAGGGAAGTCCCAGGTGTATGCCTATTTTACAGATGGGGAAATTCCAGCAGGGCTGGGCTGGAACCCTGGGTGTATGTGGCCCTTCCTGAGACCCACCTGTGGCCCTGCAGCCTGGGGCTACTACTCTCAGCTGGAGGATCTGATGTGGCCGTCACTCGCTCGTGGGGTGCCCTGTCCATCTCTGGCTACTTCCTCTCCATCCCTGTTGCCCCATCAGACGCTCCTGTCGTCCCAAGCCCCTGGCCTTCTCCTGGAAGCCCTCCAGGCTGCTCTGCTATGCCCTCCTAGCTTTCCTAGCGGCTTGTGTCCCCCAGACCCCTCGTTGCCCATTCCTCAAGCCAGCAGCCTGTGGTCACCTGGCCCCTGGGCTTCTCCCTGTCACAGTCCTGGGCCCCCCCCCCCCTGTCACCACACCCCATCCTCCACACACTCCAGAGCTTCCTTCCCCGCCTTCGGAACTTTTGTGGCAACTGCCGGCTGACTACGGTGCAACCCATGGTCCCCCAGTCCTCGACTCCAGGCCAATCCCAATCCTGAAGAAATGTGTCCAGCAGCCCCACGGGCCTTGGTCCTCTGCTCCCAACTAGGTGACAGGGGGACAACGCCTGTGGCTCATCACTCAGATGTCCTTCGGGGACTGGGAGGTGTTAGGAGCCATCCTGGGAGGAAGGTTTGCAGACCTCAGCTTCCCCGTCTGTACAATGTCAGGTGGACCCCGTCCTACTGGGGATGGGGTCCCACACACACCACGGAGGCGGGCTGATGCCCTAGGAAGCGACCGTCTGGCACCACCCCCTCCACACGAGTCATAGCCGCCCCCATGGCTGGTTGTCCCCTGGGATGTCAGGTCCTGAGCCTCAGGAAAAGGGGACCTGTCTGGACCACCTTTCAGTGTAGCCCCGATGCCGACAGCACCTGGCTTGTGGAAAAGCCTGGAACTGGGGTATTCTGAGCCCTAACTCTTGTATCTGGAAGACTAGGGGGGGAGGGGCTGGATCTGAGCCCTCCACCCCCACCCCTCCCCCATGCCCACCAACCCCACACCAGGCCAAGGGCTCACGTGTAGTAAAAAGACTTTATTAAGAAGGCTTTGAAGTCAAAAAATAAAACTCTTGATACAATTTTCTGAACCCTTAGGTCAGCTCAGCAAATATATAATCAGTAATTTAGCTGTGTAAGATTAAAGGTCCGTTACTTTATTTAAAATAAAATATATTTTAGTTTTCTTAAAATTTATTCCATAAAGTACATATTTCCCTATAAATTCCCTACATATACACAAGAGGTAAAAAGTAAAAGTTTAAAAAAACAAAAAAATTAAAAAACGGTCAACAGAAACCACAGCAGAAAGGGATTAATAATTAAAAAAAAAAAAAAAAAAAAAGAAAGTTCTGGACGCCCCCTCCCCCCGCCCCCCTCCAGCCTGCGCGCGGCTTACATACTAAAGGGTAACCAGTTGGCCCCAAAAAGAGAGCCGTCCTCCTGGAAGTTTCTGCAGAGGTTGAGGCCGTGGGAAAACAAACACTGTCAAATCGATATCAGCTACGTACAAAAGAACAACCGGGAGAGTTGTAAAAATCGTGGTTTTTTTTCCTTAAAAAGATCACCCTGGGGAGGGGGGGGGGTGTCTTAAATAAAAAGTGCAAGCAGGCCTTTTCTCTCTGGTTTATTTTAACCTGTCGACTCAATACTGTCATTTGTTAAGAACTGAGGTGTCGCTGGGCCGCCGGGTCGCCGTCTCCACGCTTGGGACCGGAGTTAAAGCTCGTCTGTAAACACTGGCCACGCGGCCCGCTGCCCGCCGCTCCCCGCCCCCACCCTCCCCTTCCTCCCCACCCGGCCCTGCGCACCCACCCCGCGTCCGTGGACGGCCCTGGGGGCCGCGGGCGCGGCGAGGTGACCGGCTAGGAAAAGATATGAATGGCCTGGGTGGCAGGCGTGCGGCAGGCCGGGCACTCGGGCTCGCTCTTGCCGCAGATGCGGACGGCGCAGTCCATGCAGAAGAGGTTGTGGCCGCAGGGCACCAGCGCGGCCATCACCTCGCCCTCAGCACACACAACGCACTCCCGCGCCAGGGCCGCGGAGGCGGGGGCGTTGGGGGCCGGGGCCGCCTGGGGCTTGCGGGCGCTCTCCGAGGCGCTCGAGTCCGGCGCGGAGCACGAGGAGGCCGAGGAGCTGCTGGGCAGCGAGGTGGCCGTGGAGAAGCTGGCGCTGCTCGAGAAGGACGCCAGGGAGCCCTGTGGGGGCCGCCAGGGCAGGGCGCCCACCGGGTCGGGCGCAGCGCGGCGGGCCAGCGGGAGCTCCAGGCTCAGGCCGCCGGGCTCGGGCAGCGTGGGCGAGTGGCGCGGTGTGCCGGCCCCGCTGCTGCGTCGGGCGCCCGGGACGGGCGGTGCGGGGGCCCCGTTGACGGCCGCGCAGCCGCTGAAGGCGGGCAGGGGCGGGGCCCGCTCAAAGGGCGCCCAGATGGTGGCCGCGGTGGGCACGGTCAGGTCCAGCGCCAGGAAGTCGAAGCCGAAGTCGCAGTCCTCCGGGGCGGGTGGCCCCGCGGGGGCCCCCGGACCGTCCCCACCGAAGGTGAAGCCTCCGTTGCCCGAGGCGCCGTAGGGGCTGCTGGGGTCCGCGTCCGGCACCGGCACCGGCATGGTCGGCCCCCCTCGGCCGCCCGCGTAGAAGGCCTCGGGGCCCCCCGGGGTGGCCAGAGCAGCGTCCCCCCGGAGGCCGGCCGTGGGCGCGGGGGGCCGGCGGCCCGGGTTGGGAGCCTTGGCCCAGAGGCCCGCAGCTGCCCCGAGCAGGTCCAGGCAGACGTCGGTGCCGTTGGAGTGGAAGTCGCTGTCGGGGCCGGTGTCGGTGAAGGCGCCCGTACGCAGCGTGATGTGGGCCTCGATCTCCTCGCGCGCCCGGTCCACGTTCTCGGGCATGCCCGTCACAGCGAACACCGGCTCCTTGTCGCGCCCGGGCGTCACGATGTACGTGTGCGTCCGTTGCTGGATGCGCTTGATGGTGGCGCCCTTGGGGCCCACCACCAGACCCACCACGCGGTAGGGCACGCGCACCTGGATGGTGGTCTGTCCCGGCAGGTTGGGCGGACCCTGCGCGGCACCGGGCAGCCCGCCGGCCTTGCTGCGCGTGGCGCGGATCACGGAGAAGTGCTCGGCGGCCGACAGGATCTCACGCTTGGCCATCTCCACGTCCTCCTTGCGGCCGGTCACGATAAAGACCGGCTCCTCCCCACGCACCGGCGTCTTGATGTACGTGTTCGTCTTGGCGCGCAGAGCCTTGATCTTGCACCCTGCGGTGGGGGAGGGGGAGACGCAGTGAGGGCAGGGACCCCTCCCCAGGACACCCCTCCTGGGAGGCAGCTGCAGGGGCCAGCCGGTGCGCTGGGTTAGGAGGCCCCACCTTCGGGCTGTGATCTCAGGCACTCGGCGTCCCTCCCTCCAACCTTAGGCCTCAGTGTCCACTCTGGTCCTGCAACCCCCTGCTCTGTAACAGGGGGATTGTCCCAAAGGCAAGGAGGGACCCTGTTTTAGGTTGAAAGGTGTCCCCCCCAAATCCATGTCCACCTGGAATGTCAGAATGTGACCTTATTTGGAAATAAAGTCTTTGCAGATGTCATTAGTTAGGGTGAGGTCATGCTGGATTAGGGCAGCCCTGAATCCAATGACCGGTGTCACTATAGAGGAGGGACACGTAGAGACACAAGAGAAGATGGCCCTGTGAAGACGGAGCCCAGGGTTGGAGTGAGACGGCCAGAAGCCCAGGAACGCCAAGGCCTGTCAGCACCAGCAGAAGCCCGGGGAGAGACCAGAACAGATTCTCCCCTGGAGGGAGCATGGTCCTGCCGACACCCTGATTTCCACCCTGCAGAACTGTGAGGGTTCATTTCTATAGTTTCAAGCCATCCAGTTCATTGTACCAGACCTAGGACACTAATGCAGACCCTCTGACGCCAACTCCCCGACAGGAGGGGAAACTGAGGCTCGGATTGTGGAAATGGCCTACGACTTCTTCCTGACCATGTGACCCTCCCCCAAGAGCAGATCCTGGGTCCCGTATCAGGACACCTCCAAAGGCCCTCAGTGGTCCCAGCCTCTGAGGGGAAGCTCGGGGACACGGCTTTGTGGCTTCACCTTTGCTGCCTGGGCTGGACTGAGGGGCTGACCCTGCGGAAGGGGGCCAAGGTGTCTGTGGGGGAGAGGGTCAGTCGAGAAGGTTCTTTGACTGGGCGCCTCTCCCACCACCTAGGCGGCCCTCCCGAGGTCGACTGGAAGCTGCCCCTGAGACATCTAAACACCAGGTGTGGCCGGCCCGGGGCCCTGACACCCACACCCCCGCCCAGGGGCCTTCTGACATATCTTGAGTCTGGGCCCAGGAGTCTGGGAGGACCCCCCACCCCCAAGTTCTGGGGAGGCCAGAGGGACACAGGGATATCGTTTCAGTGCAAACAGAGGGCGGCATTGAGCGGAATAACAGTGTGGCTAACTTCTCAGCGAGGGAAAATACAAAGTTAGCGGGACGAGCTGTCTGCCCGCAGCCGAGGAAGTCAGAGACATGGGGCCTGGGGGGGGGGGGGCAGCCTCACCCCCAGCGCAAAGAGGGCAGCAGCCCCCCATCCACGGCTGAATAAAAGCGGGCCAACTGAGTGGGGGTCTGAAATCTCCCAGGGAGACACTGCTTTCCTCCCATCTCCTGGCCTCGCCTCCTGGCCCCCAGCCATCCCCTCTGCACGCGGCATCCTCCCCATTGGTGGCTCCATGGCCTCACTGGCAACCCCAAAGGCACCCTGACCTGGGCTGCCTCCACTCCTGCCTGGACGGTCTCCTCCCACTCGGCTGGGGAGGCCCCTCCTGCAGTTCCCCTGCGCCTGACCTTTCCCCTCTGTCACGTCATCCTTCCTGCTGCACCCCACCGTCCTCTCCCTTCTCTGCATCACATCCCAGCCCGGCACCCCCTCATCCGGGAAGCCCGCCCTGACTATGCTGGGCCAGGCCCCAGCACACACTTCTCAGAGTTTCTCCTCACACCCCAAGTCTGACTTTCTGGACTCCCCGAGGCTGGGGGACTGTGCCGTAAGGGCCGGTGGACTGGGGATTGCCCTGGGCACTCAAGGGACCGTCCCATGCCTCAGTTTCCTCACCTGCCAAAGGAGGGCAGAAACACACCCAGCCTCACAGGTTTGGGGAAGGACCCGACCGGCCACGGACTGGAGAGTGGCCCCAGACCGGTGCCTGTCCTCATGGGGGAGCCTCGGTGGGGAAGGGACCCCTGGGCAGGTCAGGGCTGGGGAAGGACCCTGCAGCTTCCCGCTTGCCGGCCCCCATCCTGCCCTGACCCAGAGAGCAGCCTTGGATGGAGCCCTCAGTGGCCAAGTAGAGCCCAATTAACCATACAAACTTCAGCTGTGACATCCACTATCCCCCAAACCCCACCCACGCTAGGACCCTGAGAGGTGGCAGAGCTTGGGGGGGGGGGCGGTGGGTGGAACTGCACAAGCCAGGAAACTGGGTCTCCAGGAGTGACCCTGGGGGCTACCGCCAACTGGTGGGTGCAGCAGAAATGCAGCTTCCAGGGCCCTGCCCCAGGATTCCAACTCAGAGAACCAGGGAAGGTGGCTGACTGCCCCAGGCCCCAGCAGGCCCCACCCCGTGGCAGCCGGACCCTCCCCCAGAGGGGCAAGGCCAAAGGTCCCCGTGGGGAGCCTAGATGCAGGCAGCCCTGCTTCCCACTGCTCATGACCCTGTACTGGGGTCCAGGCACCCCTGCACTGGGCACTCAGGGAACCAGGCCACACGGCCTCTGCCCCAAAGGAGCCCATGCGGGTGACCACAGGCCACTTTTATCAAGGGAACCTCAAGGCCGTGTGTGGGGAGCTGAGGGGCCGCCCTGGGAAGGAGGCTGCGTGCCAGGGGAGCACTGCTGGCTAAGGGGACAGCAGGGACAGAGTTCCAGCAGGCCAGGGCTGAGACAAGTCAGCCTGATATACTGCCGCTCCCAACCCAGCGGAGTGCTGTCCCCAGGGCGAGGCTGAGTCACAGTAGGGTGTCTGGGGGCAAAGCTGGCTCACCTGTGAAACAGGGCCAGGGAAAGCCCCGTGCAGGCACGGAAGGGTGTGACCCGCCACCCAGGGGCCCCGTTCTTCCTACGACCCCCAGTGGGTAGGTAAGAACATCAAGGCAGGGGCCCCCGACAGGCCTGCAGTGTCCCGCAGGGGTGGGGCCCCGCACAAGGGAGAGAACAGCGAGTGAGGGATGACGGAGGGGACCCTGGCTGGCTGGCAGGTCATTCGCTCCCGGCCGTGAGCCGAGTGTGCTGCAGACCCAGGCCTGGCTCTGAAGACCCAACCCCGGCCACCCCACCCACGGCCATTCTGCCAACTGGGGCAAAGGCAGCAAGGCGGGGGGCGCAGGGAAGGGTCTTGGAAGGAACTGGGCGCCAGCCCCCCCGACATTTGACGACCAGCTGGGGTGGCAGGCTCTCCACCGGCCCTTCTGAGTTTCCACTTTTCCTGTTTGTGGAAGGGGGCCACCTCCCCACCACCCCCAACCCAGGAGCTTTGGAAGGTGGAAGGTTCTCTCCTGACTCACCCCTGCTCCCTGCAGGGCAGGAAGAGCCAGGAGACTAGGGTTCATATCTGGGCCCTGCCGACCGGCTCTGGCAGCACCTCCGCTCCTGCAGCCTCTCCCTCCCCGCCTGTGACCTGAGGCTGCAGGATCCTCGCTGGCGGACACCTCGGGGCAGGTTGAGGCTGCCTCTCAGTGGGTCCAGGGCACCTTCTGGGCCCCCCAGCCTCTGGGAGGAGAGAGCAAGGCAGGGGCTATAATCTCCTGCCCTGTGCCCAGAAGGTGCATGGACCCATTTCAGGGCTGAGAAAACCGAGGCTCACAGAGCAGCAAGAGGGTGTCCAGGAAAGGGCGAGCCCGGGTCTGTGGCTCTCGTCAGCATAGGAGGTCGGGCAGGTGAACCCCCTGACCCTGCACTCCGGAGAAGGGGGTGGCCGTGGGCCTGGGGTCAGACAGAAAAGAATAAGTTCAGGGTAGGCCACGCCCCCTGCCCTAGGGACAACAGAGCAGTAAGAAGGGACAGGTTCCATGTCCAGGGACCCACAGGGTGGACAGGGGGGTGGGTAACCGGAGGAAGGGCAGAGTCTCCCAGGCTGTGCTTGAGAACTGGTGGCAGAAGCTGGGAGCCACAGATGCTTCTAGAGTGGGGAGACACAAGGGCTGCTGCAGCTGCCAACCTGTCCTGGCATTCGTGCTCCCCTCCCTGGTGCCCTGCACCCCACTCATGGGGTGGCTACAGTGTGCCGGCCCGGTGCTGGGCTGAGAACCAGCATCTTGCTTGAGAATCCTCACAACAAGGGAGGTGCTCTCCCACTGTCACAGAGAGGGGCTCTTGTGCTCAGAGCCACAGGGCCACCCTAGTCTGCAGGAAGAGCCGTCAGGGCCCAGGGACCCCCAGAGCCTGCCTTGCTGTCTGCCATCCGCAGGAACCCAGGCTGATACCCTGGGTACCAGCGGGTACCAGAGGGACACGCGGTACCAGAGGTCAGCGTGGAGCCTGGCGACCCAGCCACCCGACTGCTCAGCATGTAGGCCAGGGATCGGTGCCTCCTGCTCGCGGCCCGCACCCCCGGGGGGCTGACACGCGCAGTCACATGGGACTTGTCCTCAGGCTCCACCACCGCGAGGATCAGTCTCATGACCTCGGGTGACAGCCCCCAGCCTCGGTCTCCACAGGCTCCTGGACACTCAGCAGGGAAGCAGCTGTCTTGTTACAGGTCCCAGTGAGGTTACTGGGGACAGGGGCGGCAGGGGGTGATGTCCTGAATAGGAAGGAGGCGACCGGGTGGCAGAGGGGAAACGTCCGGTCGTGGTCTCGTGGTGCCTGCCGGTAGCCGCAGGGTCCAGAGAACGGTTTACGGGTCCCCCTCCCCCCGGCTCCCATTCCTAAGAGCGGGTCCCTGGGCCCAGCACCACGCCTTGTCCTCCTTGTGTCCACACATGGGGAGGACAAATGAATGACTGAAAGTACCTGCGCCCGAAGCCAGAGGGCTTGCCACCCCATGGCCCCACCCACCCGCAACTAGTAGAGAGCGGTGTCCAGGGCATCCCTGTGGTCCTCTGCTCGTGACAGTTAGGGCGACAGGTCACCTTGTGACTCAAGCCCCCCACACCCTTCTCTAGCTCCTGTTACCGAGGATCCAGAGGCAGGGACCCCTAGCCCCACCTCAAGCCCCGCCCAGGCCCCACCCCAAGTTCTAGAACCTGGCTGAGCAGCAGGGAGCCCGGAGGTGCGGGCAGGAAGGCAGGAAAGTTGAGGCTGGTGGGCAGGCAGCTAACAGGGTGGGTGGGTGTGTGCTGGGCCGGGCACTGCCCACCACCCTCCAGCCCGCCCGCCCCGCAGCTCCAGGGCCAATGAGCGGCCGCCGGCCTGATGTCACCCTGCAAATCTCAGCCTGGCTCTCTAACAAAGAGAACAATGGGGCAGCCACAGGGACACTCCGACAATGCCGCTCCGGGACCAGCACACCCTGGGTCTGCTGCTGGCCACCTGGCCAGGGGAGGGCTGTGGGGCCGGACCCCAAAAGCGGCTTTTACAGGGGGGTCCTTGTGCATCCCCCAAATCCCTGACTGGGGGCTAAGAGCCCTGTAGGGATCTTCTCTCATCCCGTCCTGCTCCCCATCCCCAACAGGGTGCCCAGGCTGGCAAGTCTCGATGCACCCTCTTTGTGCCGCCAAACTTCTCTCTTGACACTGCCGGAGCGCCCCCGCCCCCTGCCCCAGCGACCCCCCAAGCCCTAGCGAACCCGCCCCGTGCCACTTTTGGGTGTGGAGCGGGCACTGCCCAGCCCGGTCCCTTTATCCCCGGGATGCCACCGCTGGCGGCCCAGGGCCCGGGCAGTGAGCTGCACGCAGGGGCCTTTCCCGGCTGCAGGCGCCCAGACAAAGGCGGCAGCGGGGCCGGAGCGCCGAGGGGAGGAGCGCGGGCTGCGCCCAACTTTCTCCCGCGGCCAGCGGCAGGACAAAGGCACACAGGCGGCCACCGAGGCCCGAGCCCACGCGGGGCGTGGCCGGGGTCTGGTGTCCAGCCGCGGCCTGGGCTGGGTGGCCCCTCCCGGGGCGAGCCGCGCGGGGACCCCCGGGGAGGCGCCCCCGACGGCGGCCACTCACCCTGGCGACCCACGATCTCGGCGACGTGCTCGGAGCTGGGCACAGGCACGCACTCGGTCATGTTCACGCTCTTCTTGCGGCTGCCGATTACGCTCATCTGCTCGGCCAGCAGCGTCGGGGGACCCAGGGCCGCGGGGTGGGGCGCGAAGCCCGCGAACACGTCGGGCGGCGACGGCCGAGGCGGCGGCGGGGGGCTCACGTCGGGCTCCAGCAGCGGCAGCGGGCCGGGGGCCACGGCCACCCCGGGCGCGCCCGCCTCGGGCCCGTCGGGGGGCGGGGGCTCCGCCGCGGCCCCGCAGTCTGAGCCTCCCGCCGCCGCCACCGCTCCGTCCCTGCCGCCCGCGGCCGCCCCCTCCTCGTCCTGGTCGCCCGCGCCCCCCAGACCGAGCCCCGAGAGCTGGTCCAGGGCCAAGCGCAGCGCGGCGGCCGCGTCGTCGGGCTCGGGCGGCGGCCGGGGCGCGGGCGCGGCCTCCTCGGCGCCCTCGGGCGGGGGCGGCGGCGGCGGCGGCGGCGGCGGCGGGGGGCCCGGGCTGGGGTCCCCGCCGACCGCCGCCCCGGGTCCGCCGCTGCGCTTGCCTCCGCCGCCGTCGGGCTGCCCGGTGGAGCTGGGCATGGCGGCACTAGCGCTCGGGCCCGCGCTCCCGCCTCTCGGCCGCCGGCCGCCCCCGCCGCCGCCGCCCGCGCCGCCGCCCTCCGCCTCTGGGAGCTCGGCCGCCGGCCGCCGGCATCCAGCGGCGGGGCGGGGCGGCGGCGGGGCTGCTCGGGCGCGGGCGGCGGCGGCGCGGCGCGGCTCTGCTTGCTTCTAGGCGGCGGCGGTGGCGGCTCCTCGGCGGCGGCGGCGGCGGCGGCGCGGCGGCGGCGGCGCGGACGCTCCTTCCCTCCGCCCTCCCGCCGCCTCCCTCCGGCCGCCGGCCGCCCCGCCCCGGCCCCGCCCCCGTGACGCGGCTGCCGCCAACAATGGGGCGCCGGGCAGGGCGCACGCGCGGGGCGGGCGGGGCGGTCACGTGGCGTGGCCCCCCCACCCCCCGCCGCCACGGGCTTTGGGGCGGGCCGGGCGCGGTGGCACGTGCGGGCGCGGCCTCAGGTAGGTGCCCGAGGCGGCCCGGGCCCTGGGGGCGCGAAGGCGCCCCGCCCCAGTCCTCGCCTCGGGGCCGGTGTCCCTCCCCCGAGGCCCTTAGCGCCCGGGCTGGCCTCCAGACTCTGCCTCCCTTCCCCCGCGCGATTCCCGCACGCACCTGGCACCTAGGGCCCCCCCCCGGGAGGTCACGGGCACCCACATTCTCCATCCCCAGAGTGTGCCCCGAGCCGAGATCGCGCCACGTGGTGGTGCTTCCCGGCTTGGGCTGGTTTCTACCCGCCAGAGCCCTCGGACGTGAGCACCGCCCTCTAATGCTCAGAGAGCAGCCCAGCGTGCCCACGCCTAAAGCCAGCCTGTCCCGGTGGCCCTTCCTCCAGCGGCCTTTCAGGGCCTTCTTTTTTCCTTTGGGGCGAAGGAGCCGTCCGGTTTCCCCCTGTGGGATTTCTTTTGGTGAATGGATGGGCTGGGATCGACCCCACCCAGGTCGTCCTACCGGGTCTCCGAGGGGACCTGGGCCCTAGTCCCTGCTTGGCTGCGGGACCTCAGGCCAATTGCATGGGCTCTTTGGGAAGGAGAGGGGGCGGCCCGCCCCTTTTGTCCAGCACTGGCCTCTCACCTGGTCCACTGCCATCCTCACCCGACCTGGGTACCTGCCCCCCACCCCATGGAGTCCTTCGGCCGCAGCTGTCCACGACTGGATGGCCCAGAGTTCGTCACCGCTCTTGACGAACTCTGTCTTCCCTGGCAGGTGCCCCTCCCCCTCTCTTAAGGGACCCCAGTTCCTCTCTTAAGGTCTTGGACTTCTCTTTTGTGTGCTTGAATGCTCGCTCGGAAGTATTAATTACTTCAGGGACTTCCCTGGTGGCGCAGTGGTTAAGAATCCGCCTGCCAATGCAGGGGACACCGATTCCAGCCCTGGTGGGGAAAGGTCCCACATGCCGCGGAGCAACTAAGCCGGTTCGCCACAACTACTGAGCCTGAGCTCTAGAGCCTGCGAGCCACAACTACTGAGCCCCTGCGCCTACAGCCTGTGCTCTGCAACAAGAGAAGCCACCGCAATGAGAAGCCCGCACACCGCAACGAAGAGTAGCCCCCGCTCGCCGCAACTAGAGAAAGCCTGCGCGCAGCAATGAAGACCCAAGGCAGCCAAAAATAAATAAATAAATTTCTTAAAAAAAAAAAAAAAAAGAAGTAGGAAGGGGAGAAGCATCATAAATAACTTTAGAGACATGGAGGAAAATGCCAGAAGCCACCAAAACTGCTGAAAGGGGGTCTGGTCCAGGGAGCATGGGGCTGGGCATGGCTATTTTCCATGATGGGGATTTTAGTGATTTTTTTTTTTTTTTTTTTTAGCTACCCATATATTAGTTTTTAAACGTGTTGAGGCAACACTGTGATGAAAACACCACGGCCAGTGAGGCTCCGTGGGGGCCTGGGTCTGAGCTCGGCTGCTGGGTGCCCCTCCGGCACTGCCCAAGGCGGTGTGCAGTGGTGCCTCATCCAAGGTCACGTTTTGAGAGAGTAATAGTCAAGGAAAAGAACTTTGTTGCCAAAGAATATAAAACCACAAAACTGCCTTCCCTGCACCATTTCCACTTTCAGTCTTCCCCCTCCAGTTATTAAAATGTGCTTGTGGCAGTTGATTTTGGAGTGGGCTCATGGTTACTTTTGTGAATTGGGTTGGGTTTGAAATAGAATTTACACGCAATGAAAGGCACCTGCTTTCACTGCCCTGTGCGTAAGCTCTTCCTGCCCAGATGAGCGGCTGCAGGACCCAGTTGGCTCTCCCCTCTCTGTCGGTCACCTGGACCAGTTTTGCCTCCTCTGGGGCTTCATGTAAACAGAATCGATTTTTTTTTTTCTTTCTTTTTGGCTGTACCGCGGCACATGGAATGTCCCTGACCCGGGATCGAACCTGTGCCCCCTGCAGTAGAAGCTCAGAGTCCTAACCACTGGACCGCCAGGGAAGTCCACGGAATCGCTTTGTACTCCTTTGTGGGGCGAGTTTCTTGCACTCGGCCTAAGTTGATTTTTGTCATTTTTTAAAGACTCCGGGCCAGGCAGGTGTGCATCCAGGCTCCTTCATGGGCCCGTGTGGGCTGCCTGCTCTCCCCAAGGCTGCCAGGGGCCCTCTGTCTCCCGCCAAGCTGGCTCCCCACACCTCTAGGGCCGGCCAGGATCTGTGCACAGACGTCAGGTTCCCTGAACCCCTGATATATATATATTTTTTGATAAATTTATTTATTTTTGGCTGAGTTGGGTCTTCGTTGCTGCGCGCGGGGTTTCTCTAGTCGCGGTGAGTGGGGGCTACTCTTTGTTGTGGTGCGCGGCCTTCTCATTGCAGTGGCTTCTCGTTGCGAACCACGGGCTCTAGGTGCGCGGGCTTCAGTAGTTGTGGCTCGCAGGCTCTAGAGCGCAGGCTCTGTAGTTGTGGCACACAGGCTTAGCTGCTCCGCGGCATGTGGGATCTTCCCAGACCAGGGCTTGAACCTGTGTCCCCTGCACTGGCAGGCGGATTCTTAACCACTGCGCCACCAGGGAAGCCTCCCGATATTGTTTTATTTTTAAAATTTAAGATGTAATGCACACATATGAAAGTGCACCCTTTAAAAGTACACAATTCAGTGGTTTTTTCAGTAAATTCAAGAGTTATGCAGTCATCACCACCATCAGTTCTAGAACATTATCAGGAATTCCCTGGTGGTCCAGTGATTAGGACTTGGCACTTTCACTGCTGAGGGCCTGGGTTCAATCCCTGGCTGGGGAAATAAGATAGATCCCGCAAGCCGGGCGGCGTGGCCAAAACGAAAAAATGATCATCGGCCAGAAAATGAAACCCCCTACACTTGCGCCATTACCCCCAAGCCCCCTACAGCCCCAGCCCTGGCAACCACTCGTCTACGGATTTACCTTCTCCTGACATTTCACATGCATGGAATCAGACACTGTGGCCACAGCAGTCAGGGTTCTCCAGAGAAACAGAGCATAGCAGAGGTTTATCATAGGAATTGGCCACACAATTATGGAGAGCTGTGTGTGATTCAGTCCGAGGCCAAGGGCGCGAGAACCAGGAGCTCCAGGGCAGGAAGAGAGGGACGTCCCAGCTCAAGAAGAGAGAAGGAACCTGCCCTTCTGCTGCCTTTTTGTTCCACTTGGGCCCCTGATGGGTCGGATGACACCCAAATGGGTGAGGGCGGATCTCTCAGTCTACTGAATCAAATGCTAATCTCTTCCAGAAACATCTGCACAGACACACCCAGAAATGTTTTACCAGCTATCCAGACGTTCCTCAGCCCGGTCAAGTTGACACCTACAATTAACATCACAACGTGCTTCTGTCCGGCTTCTCTCACTGAGCATCATGTTCTCAAGGTACATCCACATTGTAAACGAGTGTCTGTGCTTCTCTCCTTTTCATGGTGGAGTGATGCTCCCGCTTGTGGAGGGACTAGATTTTTTGTATCGATTCATCCCTGGATAGACGCTTGTTTCATCAATTTTTAAAAATAAATAAATAAATAAATTTATTTTTGGCTGTGTTGGGTGTTTGTTGCTGCGTGCGGGCTTTCTCTAGTTGCGTTGAGCAGGGGCTGCTCTTCATTGCGGTGCGCAGGCTTCTCAGTGCAGTGGCTTCTCTTGTTGCGGAGCACGGGCTCTAGGTGCGCGGGCTTCAGTGGTTGTGGCACGCGGGCTCAGTAGTTGTGGCTCGCGGGCTCTAGAGCTCAGGCTCAGTAGTTGTGGCGCACAGGCTTCGTTGCTCCGCGGCATGTGGGAACTTCCCGGACCAGGGCTCGAACCCGTGTCCCCTGAATTGGCAGGCGGATGCTTAACCACTGTGCCACTAGGGAAGCTCAAGCTCCATCCTTTTTAAAAACGTGTTCCTTCCACCTTCATGGAGGAGGGGTAGGGGATGGGGAGGAGTGAGAACCCGATTGGCAGGGGTCCTGTCGCAACCCCGGAAGGGGACAGGGGGAGGATCTAAGAGGTGGCACCGGACCACAGTCGACCCCTAGTGACAGGTAACAGCTGCACTGCTGCCCCTTCCTGCGCCAGGACCTGAGCTCAGGTCCCGGGGCGGCTGGAGAAACGCACTGTTTCTGGTGAGATGCTCTTACTTACTGTGTGGAGCTGCTCCGGCTGCCCCGGCGCCCACACCCCTGCAGGCCCTGTGCCCGTCCTCCCTGCCCCCTGCCCAGGGCTCGGGGAACAGCAGTCTCTGTGGGGCAACCTGCTTCCAAGTCCTTCAGTGACCACGGAGGAGTGGGAACGGGCTGGGCTGCCGGGGAGCCTGGGCATCCAACACCTGAGCTCAGCCCTGGGGGCTGATGTGAGGGCAGGGGCTGGGGGGTGGGCGGTGAGCAGATGGGCCTCCAGCCGGCATTCAGTCTGGGCCCTGGACCCGGGGAAAGGCCTCACCCTCTCAGTCCTGACCTGCCCGCTTGGGAACCCTGTGGCCCACCAGCCCGAGGCCTGTGGCTCCCGCAACGGACGGCCCGGCACACAGCTGGGGTGCCAACGCCACAACTGGATTTTGCACGGGGACCATCTGGGGGCTCGGTGCAGGGGAAGACAAGCAGCCCCCAGCCCCCGACACGCCACTTCCATATCCATCGAGAGGTGCCTGGATGGAAGGCCGGCTGTGCTCCTTTTCGAGCCCCAGGTAATTCATACGAAGAGCCCTCCCGGCCACGGGGCGCCCGCCCACCGGCTCTGGGCCAGCGAACAGCCCAGAACACAGAAGGCACAGAAGTGGGTGCAGGGAGCTGAGCCGGTGCTGCAGAAGGGCAGACACCACAGCCTGGTCCACAGCCGACTGGCCCAGGGCGGGTGAGAACGGGTGGGCAGGCTGAAGGGAGGACAGAGCGTGGCACGGCCTGCCCGCCTGGGCCCCGAGGAGAAGGTCAGGGCACTGTCCGCGCCCTCGCTCCGCTGCCTGGTGTCTTTTGTGGGGACGAAGGGCCGGAGGCAGGGCTCCCGAGGAGCTCAAAGGCCAGGGAAGGACACACGGGATGGTCCAGACCCACCCTACCGCTCCAGTGGTGCAGCACCTTCTCTGAATTCCTACTGCCACCAAAAAACACCCCTAAGGCCTTTTGGAAAAATTGCTAGGACCCAGGAAGGCGGTCCCTTGCTGTGGTCCAGACTTCACCAGCTGCCGATGACCAGAGGGAGGGAGCCAGCCGGCCGGCCGTGAGCAGGAGGACAGGACATGGGGACAGGGACAGCCACAGCCGGGCTTCCCGCAGCTGTGCCCACCGCCAGAATCAGCTGCAGCCAATCACAGCCCCCGAGATCCCGAACAGTGATGGGCGAGAGGCCGGCAGGGGACTGACACCCCATCACTGGAGAGCCGGCCCGGCCAGGGTTGGGGGGCCATCCCCGTCTGAACTCACCCCACAGCTCAGCTGTCTCCCAGTGACCCAGACGTGTCACCAGCGGACAGCAGCCTTCAACGGCCCCAGTGCTGATCCCCGACCAAGGTCAGAACTCCCCCCACAGTGACGGCCCCCATGCCACTCCTGTGGTGGAAGGGATGGCAGTCAGAGACCAGGACTGGAGTCTTTTTTTTAATGGCTGCGTTTCAAAGAACCGTGTTTTAACCAGGAAAGCTCCCCAGGAAGGGGCTGCATTAGTGCAACAAGTGGGAGCCTTGACGCCAGGCTCTCCAGACACGTCCAGGTGGAGACTTTTGGCCCAGGCCGGCCACCAGGGACTCAGGGGCTGGGGGGACACGCGGCCCCTCCCCCGCCCCGGCGGGGCGCTAAGGCACCCGGCCCGCTGGGGTGGGCAGAACCCTGTGCCGTCAGCAGGCCGGCGGCTCGCAGCCCTCAACCTGCAGCCCTTTGCTCAGGAGGAAGGCGTCCTGCTTGGGGTCCCGACCCAGGAAGAGCCTTAACATGACGCTGGCGTCCTCGGAGCCGCCTGGCGTCAGGATGCAGCTTCTGTAGTCCATGCCCACCTGCCGAGAGGGGACGGGGCTGCAGGAGGGTGGAGTAACCCCTCCCCTGGCTCCAGGGGCCATCAGCATCCAAGGGAGGGGATCTGGGGGTGTGGGTGTGGCCACCTCTGCTGTGGCTGAACAAAGGGCGGGGGAGCAGGAGGTCCAGGGCAGGGCCCTCAGGGCCGGGCAGGCCCAGGCGGGTGGCACAGGCATCTAGCCCCAGGCCGAGGACCGCCGTCTTGGTCTGCGCGGCAGGCCGGCCTCTCACCTTGCCACTCAGGACGCCCTCCTGCTTGAAGCGTGTGTGGAACATGTCCGCGGAGTACACCTCGCTCCACAGGTAGCCATAGTACTGGGCGTCGTAGCCGCCTGCCAGGTGGCCGAAGGTCGCAGGCATGTTGGTCCCTGGGACACACGCGGAGAGGCTCCTGCCCAGCCCCCTGGCCCCTCAGTGCCCCTTCCCGAGAGCGGGGGCCTCAAAGCAGCCCTGAGACCCCTGCCACTAGAGGGAGGATTGGCGCAACACTTCTAGAAAACGGGGACCTTGCGGGCAACTCAGTGGAGGGACACAAATCAATCTTTGCCCACTTTCTGCTGAAGCTCACGAGGGTTCACCCCTAAGCCTCTTACAAGGTCAGCTGCCGAGGCTCTGAGGGATGAGTGAGGGCTCGCCCTCCAGCACGGGGAGAGCGCGGGTTAAAATGCTCACAACGGAGTGAACCGCGTGTCCGCAACGACACGCACGTGTAAACCTCGTCGACGCGTTCCGTCCGGGGTATGAATCCCTCTCCTGCCCCTTCCAGGCTCTCCAGAAAGCACGTGCAGAGCCGCCCACCCCACCCTTGGCCTCCACGGGCCACAGCGGGAGGGACCAGCCCAGGAACCGAGGCGGGAAGAGGCCAGAAGTCCGCGGGCCTCGGCCGGAGCGTGTGTCGGTCCCCCTTCACACGCCACCATACGATCCTCCTGACCCGGGCAGTGGCTGCCACCCCAACCCCTAAGGTGGGCCCGGCTCGCGCGTGGCTACCTGGCGTGGCTGGGACCCCGAGGATCTCCTGGGAGAGGCGGGCATACTCCTGGGCCGGGTCCGCGGGCGTCTGCGTGTGCAGGGCCTGGTCCACCTTGGCCAGGACGATCTGGCGCAGGTTGAAGAGGCCTTGGGGGGCGGGAGGAAGGAGACGTGGGACTGGCTCTGTGTCCAGGCCGCCCTCTCCAGCGGGGCGGTCCGGGAGCCCCCTTCCCTTCCCTCGGCCCGGCCGCACCTGTGTTGGCCTGCCGGGACTTGATGAGTTTGTCCAGCAGCTCTTGGGGGACGGCGCTGCCCGTGCGGTAGTGCTGGGACATCCTGAGCAGCGGCTCCACCTCCCACACCCAGTTCTCCAGCATCTGCGAAGGTGCCTCCACGAAGTCCCGCTCCACGTGTGTCCCGCTGAACATGGCGAACTCGGCCTGCAAGGCGGGCTGTGGAGCTGCAGGAGGGCCCATCCCGGACCCCAGACCTGCCCGGGACACAGGGGTGCAGAGAGCCCGCCATCCCGTGGATCACCGCGCCCCCTCCCCACCCATGGAGCCAACACTCTCCAGCCAAAGCCCCGCACCCACGAGGCAAAGGCGCGGACACGGCGCATCCGGATGGCAGCCGTTGGCAGGCGCTCTTTGCTCCTCTTTCGTGCCTGAAATTCTTCCTGAATACATGGCGCCTGACGCAGTGTGGCTGGAACCCAGGCCCGGCAGGTGTGGGTCCACACGAGGCCAGTGACCCCGGCATGTCCTTCCCAGGCCCCAGGGAGCAGGGCAGACGCTGCCTCCTCACTCCTGGGTCACTCGACCCCCAACTTCCGGTTCCAGCCCCAACTGCAAACAAGCGTCCTTCTCACGGTCTGCTGAATGCCCCAATGTGTGCATTTTTGTGTTTTTGGGGTGATTTCTCTGCTCAACACGGCTCCGAGCATACAGCTGAAGTGTTGGCTGCTGTCCCAAGTGCAGGAGGGCGGTGACGTGCTCACGGGGACAGTGAGTGTGTTAGATGAGCTTCCTTCAGGCGAGGGTTACAACCCCGCCGTGAGCGAATCAACAATTGCTATCAGACCAGGTATCTTTAAACAGAAACACACATCACATGTGGCTGCGTGGGGATCGGTGGCGACAACGTGGTGACAGAGGGTGACCCCCAGCCTCACACCACAGACAACACTCCACCATAGTGGACAACAACAAAATGAAAGGCTTGATTACAAAACTTCTAGGCAGAAAAGGCAGAAGAAACTCAGTGCCTCAGGTTAGAGAAGGATTTTTTTCCATAGGACACAAAACGTGCAAGAAAACAGTTAATAGACTTAACTTCAAAGTCAAAACCTTCTGCTCATAAACATACCAGTAATAAGAGGTCCCTCCACACACGGGGACGTCCCTCAGCCACGCAGAGGGGTGAAGCCCTGACACTCACTACCACGTGGATGGACCCTGAGAACACGATGCTCAGTGAGAGAAGCCAGGCACAGAAGGACACAGAGGGTGCGACTCCACTGATGGGAAACATCCAGAACAGGAAGATCCACAGAGTCAGAGAGTGGGTTCCTGGTTGTCAGGGGCTGGGGAGGGGAGTGATAGCTAAGGGCGGGAGGAACATTTTCGGGGTGATGGAAATGTTCCAAAACATGGCAGTAGTGACGGCTGCACAGCTCAGTGAACTGTCCCCACGCGCTCCGGTGCAGCCTATGAGAATATCGCTCTCAGGACGAAGGGCTGACCGCAGGAAGACTGAGCGAGCAGAGTGGGTCCTGGGCCCGGCCGCTCAGCTGGGGGCCCCACGTGGGGAAGTCACCGGGACTTGCTGAGCCTCCATCGAGACTGGCAGCAGCCCCAAGGCCTCACTGGGCGCGGCGTTCCCCGCCCCAGAGCCTTCCCTCTGGTTCTCATCGCTGGCTGTCACCAGACTTGCAGGCAACGTTCCTTTCTTTTCTTTTGTCTTTTTTAAAGGCAACTCTTGAGTACATGTATTTAACATGTAGGGAACCAGCCCTGACACCTTGATCAGTGGCTTCCAGCCTCCAGAGCCTCCAGGACATCCATTTCCGTTGTTTACGTGCCCAGTGCATGGGGTTTGATGATGGAAGCTGACACCGAGGGCGTCGCCACGTCCGGGGTGACGTCAGCTGAAGAATCCCGCGGCGAGGACATGCCTGAGGACCATGCGCGCCCGGGCCCTCCCCCGCTCCTGCCCGCAGCCCAGTGGCCCGCACCCACCTGGGAGCACAGCTGGTGCATCACGTGCCCAAACTCGTGGAAGTAGGTCTCCACCTCATCGTGCTGCAGCAGGGAGGGCGCGTCGGCTGTGGGCTTGGTGAAGTTGGCCACCATGGCCGCGATGGCGATCTGGCGGCTCCCGTCCTGCCGCAGGCAGCCTGGCTGCAGACCGAAGCAGGCCGCGTGCCCGTACTTCCCTTCCCTGGGGAGGGACGCGGGGTGAGGCCCAGCTTCCGCAGAGGATCCCCGGCCCATGGCCGACATGTACCCCCAAGCACACACCGAGGGTAGAGGTCCAGGTAGAACTTGCCGATGACCTTGCCCGAGGCCGTGTCCCGGACCGTGTAGAGCGTCACGTCTTCGTGCCACACGGTGGCGCCCTCCTCCAGGTCGAAGGTCAGCCCCAGCAGCTCCTGGTAGATGCCCAGCAGCCCACGCGTGACCACCTGCATGGGGAAGTACTCCTTGAGCAGGTTCTGGTCCACGCGGTAGCGCGTCTCCTCCACCTGGTTCATGTAGTAGCGCATGTCCCAGGCGTTGATGCGCCCGTCAAAGTGCAGGCCCCGCCTCTCGCACTCGGCCTTCTTCAGCTCCAGGATCACGGCCCGCTCCTGCTCCCCAAGGGGCTTCAGTTTCTGGGCCAGCTCATCTGCGGGCGGAGGGGAGAGGCTCAGCTACGTCCCTGTGGCAGCCCCCCAGCCGCCCCCCACCCCATGCCCCTCGAGGCAGAATGAAGGGTCCAGGAAGGCGACCCGCAGGGGCTGACACAGTGGGGTCTCAGGCAGCACCACGTCCAGTCAAGGTCCGCCTGACCCCGCTCCCCACTGGGCCCCAGGGGGAGGCGGGGTTACCTAGGAAAGTGGCCACCACCTGGCTGGTCTTGGCCATGTTCATCTCCAGCACATAGTCGGCATGCGTGCTAAACCCCAGCAGGCGGGACTTCTGGGCCCGCAGGCTCACCAGCTCCCCGAGGATCGCGCAGTTCTCCTGGAACCCAGAGAGGGCCGGCGCTGGGGACCGTGGGCCATGCCCTCCCCGCGGGGCCCCGGGCCAGGTCTCTGCAGGCGGGCAGGGCTATCAGGCTGCTGGCGGGCACAGCCAATCCCCCTCCCTCCTCCTCCTGGCCCAGATTTCTAGGCACTTTGGTGCTGTCCTACCACGTGGTCTTTATAAACACAGGTCCTTTGGAACCAAAAGGGTGTGAACCGTGATGGGCTCTAAGGTTGAGAGTGGGAAGCAATGCGGCCAGGCTCTCCAGGAGCCCCCGAGGGGCCTCCCAGGCTCAACAATACAAACTCGGCTGCCGTGCAGACAGTAGCTCATCCCCACGGCGCCCGAACACCCAGCCCCTGGACGGTGAGATGCCTGTTGCCGCAGGTGGCCCGGGGCTCGCCGCTGAGGCCCGGCCCCAGGCGTACGCCACCTTCTCTGGGGCCACCTCTCCGGTTCTGCGGTGGGGTTCTCCTGGGAGCCCCCAGTCACCACAGGACCAACGTGGCTTGTCTGCAGCTCGAGAAGGTGGGGACACAGGACTGTCCCCAATGCCTCCCGCATCCCCCGCGAGGCCGAGCAAGCACCAGTGGTATCTGCGGGGAAGATGAAGGGCTCATGCACAGCCCCCATCTACTGAAGACGCTGAACGGGAGAAGCACAGACTGCAGCCACACGCGGTATGGACCAAACACAAGTGTCCATGCAGGAACCAATGTCTGAATGTCAAGGCCGTGCCCGGGCCACAGCGAGAAGGCCCAGCCCACATGCTAGGCACAGAGAGGGGATGCGGGGGGGACATCTGCGAATCCGAGCTCCTCGGGTATCCGGCGACACCCCAGAGGGAGAGGACCTGAGGCTAAGGCTCGAGAGCGAGGGAGCAGAAGGGCGAGCTCAGGAAGAAAAGGCTCAGGCTCCTGCCCCGGGGGCCTGGGGGACGGAGCCAGACCCCCGGACACCTGCTAGGGGCAGGGCGAGCTCGTGGGGCCCCTCCGGGCACTGAGCTGGCAGAGGCGGGCTCCGCACCTCCTTGCACCGACAGTTGAAGGCCTCCTCCACCTTCCTCCTGGTCTCGGGCACGTGGCATTTCTTCAGGAGGGGGAAGTAGTGCGGGTACTTGAGGGTGACCTTCAACTTCTCGTCCTCGGTCTTCTCCAGTGAGTTCAGGAAATCCTCAGGGAGCCCTCCTGTGGGAGCCAAATCCGGGGGCTCTGAAAGGACCCGCGGGCTGCCCGACCGAGGTGGGAAGGGAGGGCGTCCCTCCCGCATGGGAAGCGAGGAACGGGAGCCAGCAGGGAGCACAGTGCCCGGTGCGGCCCACCCACACGCCCACTTCCCACCTCTGCACCCAAAGGAGCCAAGTCGAGGGCTCTCCCGCCTCAGACAGCTGCTGCTCTCCTCATCAGGATGCCCTCGGGGAGGAAAAGCTATTTTCAGCTCCACCCAGGCCAGCCTGCACCCGAAGACAGTGTCCACCCCGGGACAGGCTCCAGGCTGGGACAGCATCCACCCCGGGATAGGCTCCAGCCCGGGACGGCGTCCACCCCGGGATGGCATGGGCTGCCGTCTCCTCTGTGTCCTTTCTGGGTGGATGGCACCAGTGGAAGGCAGAAACCGCCAGGCAGCCCTGACTGGGCGGTGTCCCCGCCCCATCCCAGCTGCCAGCACTGCTGCAATGGCTGGCCTCCAACCTGGCCTGTCCTCCTAGCGTGGAGACCTGGGTGCATCGCCCTCAGACTAAAACCTCCAGGGACCTGTGTCTCACAGCCTGGGCGATGCAAGGCTACCGCCCCTCATGCCCCGGCTCCGACCTCAGAGGCCAGTTCACTCGGAACCCTCACCACCCAGCTCAGCCCTGGGGCCTGGGAGCCGAGGGAGGGGTGGAGGAACCCCAGAGGATCCCCCTCAGGTGGGTCGTCTCGGCGGGCCCCGACAGGTGTGCCCGTGACTCGAACCCTAACCCAACAAGAAACAGCTTAGGGAGGGCCGCCCTCGCCCTGAACCGGCTCTTCCTCCCTACTGGGACCGGAAGACCCTGTGACTCTCTCTCAGCCTCACGCTCATCCAGGAGCCGGTTCTCACTGTTGGACAAGGTGGTAAAAGCATGGAAGGGGCGCCACGAGGCGAATCTAAGGTGCTCGACCTGAGCTGAAGGCACCGGTAGGCACTCATGGGTGTGTGTCTGCGCGCGTGTGCGCATACAGCTCTCGTCAGCTGAGGGGGCCTAGAAGCAATAGCTCCCAGCATCTGGGAGCACAGCCAGCAGCCAGACCTTGGTTCTGACCATCCTGCCAGGGCCAGGCCGGGCTGGGCCAGGGAGAGGACAAAGTGAGCCCGGCCCACCCCGTGTCAAATAGCAGGTACTTGAAGAATCACAGGGACACGTCCACTTGAAGGGGCTCCTCGAGGCCACATTAGGACAATGAGCACCTAAGTAAGTGATGACAGCAGGGGACCGTACCCCGCCAGAAAGACCAGGACCTGGAAGCCCACAGATACAAAGACATTGGTCGGCAAGTACTGGGTGACGGGGCAGGGCAGGGGGGGTGAGTTCTGACTTACAAGAAGATACAAAGTAAGAGATTACACAGAACTAGTGGGTGAAAACAAATGAGAGGAGCCAACCTCCAAGCTTCTCTGGAGAAGCGATTGACTATGAATGGAGAATGGCGCCTTTACAGAGAAGACGCCTAGAGGAAACTGCCTTAGGACTGAGATTTAGGGAAAGAAACCAAAGTGTTGATGTGTATATATGACTCTCTCAAGAGAGGGAGGGAGGGAGAGGGAGATGGAGAGAGGAAGGGAGGGAGAGAGGGAGAGGGGGACAGGGGGAGAGGGGGAGAGGGAGGGAGGCAGGGAGGGGAATGGAGGGAGAGGGAAGGAGAGGGGGAGGGAGGGAGAGGGATAGAGGTAGAGAAAGAGAGGGAGGGAAGGAGAGGGAGAAGGAGAGAGGCAGAGAGAGAGAGGAAGAGAGGGAGAGAGAGGGAGGACAGGAAGCAGGGAGAAAACAGAGAAAGAACACACCATCTATGTTTCTGTAAAATGACACCAGGGATCCTTCCACAACCAGGAGAAAATAACCCAGCAAGGCTCCTGCTCAGCTGGAACTGAAACTGCAGACGGGGTCAAACCCCACCAGGCTGGCCACACATGTCCAGCCGCCACCCCAGCCCTGTGAGACAGGTCACCGGGGCTCTGAGTGTCTGCTCCATGGAGCTGGGGTTCACCCTCTCACCCGGGAGGCTGGGCCATGACAGCAGGGCCCCTGGGCTAGACAGATGGGGGGAAAAGCAGCCCCACAGGACAGCTTGTGCCAGCAGATTCAGCTGTCAGTTTCCAGAGGCCTGGGACCGCCCTTTGGCCCGTGAACGCCAGGAGCCACGTGGGTCTTGCTGCCCAGGACAGGGGGTTGGGGACCAGAAGTTAGGGCAGCAGAGGTTGGCGTGATGGACCTGAAGAACCTGCCTGGGTCAGCGTGCATCCATGGGTGTCCCCAAAACCCAGCCGCCCAGAGGCAAACGAGGTGTCACATCTTATGCAACAGCCTGTTACACAGACCGGTGAGGATGCTCAGCCCCATCTGAACCCCAGGCAGAGGTGACAGGCCGCTGACCACCTGGCCTAGATTTTGCAAAACTATCAACGTGGGCAAGACGGAAGCAAGTTTGTAAAAGGCTGAGGAACCGATCAACAGGGAAGGAGCCTGGAGAGACAGGAACTAAATGCGATGCCTGAGGCCTGGCTCAAGCCAGATGGGGCCAGAAACGTAAAGACTGCCATCGGGACGGCTGGGGGGACCGCTCCACGCTCTGCTTCCCGAGGGGTGCCTGCACCCAGGGACTCAGGAGGCACCCTTGCTCCTAGAGACGTGTCCGGAGGCCCCGGTGCAGGAACAGCACACACGGCATCCACGCAGGGAGGCCGGGCCTGGGGAGCACACGGGGTTTCCCTGGTGCTATTCTTGCCACTTCCTTACAGGTGTGAAGTTTTCAAAATAAAGCATTCGAGGAAGAGGGCAGAAGTTGAAAAAGCCGCCCAGGCCCCAGCCCTTCAAGACCCCATGCTGGATCAGGTTGGGGAGGACCCCGTGAGATTAAAGAAACATCACAGAGAGCAGGGTGGGGGTGGGGTCTCGGCGGACAACTCCCTTTGGGGCAGAATCTCGGTAGACAGACCGCAACCGTCCCCAAGGAAGGATCCAGAACCTTGGGAACCGAACACTTTGAGTGCCCCAGCGGAAGAAGGCCCTCCCGGGGGTCAGGGGCACACGGACACCACTCCACCACCCCGCGGGCCCGCACGCACCCAACTCCTCGCGCGTGAATGGCAGGAAGGTCGTGTCCTCGTTCAGGTTCTTGTTGAAGTCGATGCACAGGAGACTCAGCTTCTTCTTGATGCTCTTGATTTTCTGAAGGAAGAAGACGGCCGTGAGATCGGGGGGCGGGGGCACGGAGGCGGGTTAAGGGAGAAGAGGCGGATGAGAGGAGGGAGATGGGAGAGAAAGGGCCTCGGGTCCTGTTAGGACCCTCCTCAGGAGTTACCCCAAGGTGACAGCCTAAGTTTCAGCCATTTCAACGGAGCTAAGTTTCTGTCCCTTCAGGGTCTATCTGGTTTTCAGAAACAGGGAGAAATGGACCAGCCTGGGGGAGGGAGTGACGGGGGGCGCAGAGGAAGGCGCCGGCTCCCCGGGGCCCCTGCCGGGGCAGCAGCAGGCAGGGCGCCTCAAGGACCTGCCCAGGCTGCACCCCCTGACCGGCCCAGGACTCAGCGCGCCCGGCCCCGCTCCCGGGCTGAGCAGACGTGCCTGTCGGAGGACAGGAGGGGCGCTGGGGGAGCGTGCCCGCTGGCTCTGCCAGGAGCAGGGGCTCGTCAGGCACGCCTGGCTCAGAACCAGCCCGAGGGACGCCGGGCCTCTGCGGGCAGCAGGCGCCGTGCCGGACACTGGCCTCCCTGCAGCCTCACGGCCCCACGGGCCACGACTGGGCAGGAGCACAGGGTGCCCTGGGAGAGCGGGGCGGCGCTCAGGACCCTGCCCCGCGCCAGCAGGCCGCCTCTCCTGGGCGCCCTCCTCCCCGGGCGTCCCCGTGGTCCCTCCGGCCAGTGGTTCTCAAGTGTCAAGGCCGTCTGCGCAGCCCCAGTGTCCACACCCTCACCTCCCCCAGCTTCGAAGCTCCACGTGTCTGCCGCTGCGCAGGACTTCGGGGCCCACGCGCCCGGGACCACCCTGGAGGCTGGAGTCCCACAGTCCTCCGAGTCCTGGTTTCCTCCACCACAAGGCACAGCACCGGCCGAAGCTGTCGCTGAGCCCTGGGTCGGGCCTGGTACCCGCGTTCACCGTGTCGTTCACTTTCTGATGCAAACCAGCCAGCGCAGGGCTGCACCCCAGCCCCTTCTGTACGGGGCTCCCACACTCGGGGCCACCGTCCCCCTGCCCTCATCACCCCGGAAAGGCCCGGAGCCCCGGGGTCATTCTAGCCGATCCTGAGCCTGCTCCTTCCCGGGGACCCACACCTCAGGCTCTTGTCCCCAGCCACCCGTCCCTTCATTCCTGCTGAACCCTCGTGCTCCCGGGAGGCCCTATGTGACGAGGCGTGCCCCTGCCCAGAACCATGAGCGACAAGCTCTTTCCTGATCTGCTGGCCTCACTATTCTCTGTCCTCCACACAAACCGACTCGGTCACCACCTGTGAGGGGGTCCTCAGGTCACGCACGTTGCAGATGGTGAATAGGGACAACGGGGTCCAGTGACCAGCCTCCGGGGACCCAGCCGGTTGGTGGCAGAGCTGGGTCTGATCCTGGCCATCAAGATGCGTGTAGCCACGGCGCCCATGCCGCCCACCGAGGTGACGCTCTCGACCATGGGTGGCTCGCCGTGCCTGCCCCCCTCCCCACCCCATGGGGCTGCCTCCCGGGAGGGGCCGGGCTGCCCATCGCCCGCCTGTCCAGAGTGCTGCAGGGACCCCGTCCTGCTGGACCAGGAGTGGGAAGAGCTGAGGGTTCTGGGGTCCACGCTGGGGGCAGAGGGGTGTCAGGCAGCTGGGAGGACCTGAAGGGACAGGCCCCCCGGGGGGGGGGCCCCCCCACTGGAAACCCGCGCGGCCGCAGGGCTCAGCCCAGAGAGGAGGGAGGGGGTGAAGGCGGACGCCATGCTCTTCAGCCTCCCGTCGCCCCCAGCCTCCGTGCCCAGTGGGAGCCGCACTGTGAATTACGGGAGAAACGGGTCGGGTCTTGGTCCCCAGTCCTGGCACACAGCTCCTAAACCTAAAGCTACAGGACGGGTTGCATCTTACAGCCCCACTGCCTGCCCACCTCCTGGGAGGGGAGAGGGACGGGGGTTGCAGCGTGAATCAGTGGCCCATGGCCAACGATGTAATCGTGCTCATGGAACAAAATCTCAGTAAACTCGGGGTTCAGAGAGCTGCCGGGTGGGTGCCTGCAGGGGGCCTGGAAGCCCCAGCCCCACCCCACGCCTCCCCACCTCCTCCTTCCACCTGGCTGTTCCCTTATAATAACCCGGTGGTCTAGTCTGTGGACTGGGTGCCTGTGTTCTGGGGGCCGCGCTAGCCAACGAACAGAACTCGGGGTGGGCGCGTGGGAACTCCTGACACAGCCTGTCGGCCACAAGCGCAGAAGACGATGTGGACCTGTGGCTGGCGTGGGCCGAGCCCTGACCCGCGGGCTCTGACTCTGGGTAGATGGAGTCCGAACTGAACTGCAGAAACCCGGCAGTCACAGAGCTGCTGCTGTGGGAGCCCCACGGGCCTGGCGTCGGGACGGAAGCTCTGTGGGAGCGGGGGCTGAGGGTGGAGTGGGCTCGGAGGAGGGGGGGGTCCTTCCTTGAGACCCTCCCAACAAAGCCACGGTGGTGGGGAGGGCCCGGATGAGGCGGGGCTGGGGTGGGATGCAGGGAGGGGCCCACGCCGCCTGTGCCCTGGGGAAGCCCTGTGACCCTGAGGACCGAGGGCAGAGCAGGTGCAGAGGGAGCGCTGGTCCACGTGGACCTTCCCTCCTGGGATTGAGGCGGCAGAAAGATGTGCAGAGGCCGGCACGCGGGGCCCAGGCCAGGCGCTCACCTCCTGCGTCTCCTCGGGCAGGTGGAGCCCGTTCCTCCTGCCCAGCCTGATCAGCCGCTCCAGGTACCGCGACGCCTCTGGCCTCAGCGAGTCACTCTGTACCTTCTCCTAGAACAAGATAACCAAAGTTCTGCTCGCAGCAAAACATCGAGACGGTGCCCAGTGCTGGCGAGGCAGCAGAGAACAGGGGAGTCGTCGCTGGAGGGAGCGGAACACAGTGCAGCCACTCTGGAAAGGAGCTGGCCAGTTTCCTAGAAAGCAAAACTTCCTAACAAAGCAGCCATCGCAGGACTCGGCAACCGCAGTCATGGGCACTTACCCCGGGGAAATGGAGACCGAAGTCCACACAGAAGCTGTACACAAATGCTCGCCTGACTGGGAAGAGCCCCAGACCAAAAGCCGCTGGGGACCTTCCCAGGGCAGCGGATGACAGGGGCAGTTGTGTCAACGTCAGGATCCTGCTGGGACGCTGACTTTACTCTCACAAAAGGGGGAAAACGGGGCAAAGCAGCCGGGACCGCTCTGAATCATTTCTTACAACTGCACGTAAACCTACAATTAATTCTGTCAGTGAAAACTTCCGTTAAAAGCAGCACTGCCTGCGCTTTCAGAGGCCCCCGCCCTCGCGTCTGCACAAAGCACCCAGGGGCCTCCCCTGGTCCCGAGGGATACGCATCAGTGGGTTCTAAGAACCACCCACCAGCCACGTGAGACGTATCCGTGGTCCCCCCGACACAGGCAGCGGTGCTTGGCCAGCTGCACGGAGCGTCCACAGGAAGGCAGGAAGTGCACACACCTGTTACTCGTCCCTCACTTCACGTTGGAGACTGGACGTCCCCTCTAGGTGTCCCCAGCAAGGTCGGGAAAGTGAGGTGACTTGTGGACCCAGGAAGGCATTTTATGCTTCTTCTCCTCCCTCCCACTCGTCTTTGTCACGTTTCTAACGTCGTCTGCTGTGGTCCAATAGCCCCACCGTGAAACTCACCACCTTCCCCAGGCCCGGCGCACAGCCCGTGGTGCCCACTGCCCACCTGCGGGGCCCCCTCCAGCGTGACACCTCGTAAAGCCTGGGGAGCGGAAGGACCCAGTCTGAAGACGCCCTGCCGCGCGCTCACCTGCAGCCACACGATCCTCTGGTACACGTCCTGCCTCATGCTCATCTCCACGTCGAACTCGGACAGCTTCTTGTCTGCCTCTGTGCTGGCTGTCCGGATGTCCTTGGATGGGGAGACGTGCTGGGGGAAGTCAAGGATGTTCCTCTGAACTGAAACGGGGAGACGACAGGACAGGTGTGAAAACGGCCCCGGGTGGAAACGGGTGGGTGCCAGCCCCAGGCTAGAGATGAGCAATTACCCCCGTCCTTGGGGACTCACAGTCCAAAAGGGAAGGAACTTAGCTCAGGACACCCCAAGCCAAGAGGGACCGGAACAGGGAGCAGAACGAGACCGGAAGAGGCCAAAGGGACGCGGTGCCAGAAAAGAGCCACGGCTGCCCATGGCTACGCTGCAGCTCACCAAAGATTTTTTACTTCACGGCACACGTGTACGCTTCGTGAGACAGGACGTGGTGTGGTGGCTGTGAAAGCACACGCTTCAGCTGAGTCACCACGTGACCCGCAGACCCACCCCCGCCAGATGCACACCTGAGAGTAACGGAACACCCTCCACCCAAAACTTCTACACACGCCATCACAGCAGCATGATCCGTAGTAACCGAACAGTGGACACGACCCAGACACCATCAGCAGATGACTGGACACGTGTCCCTCCACACACGGGCGCATCACTCAGCCGAGAAAAGGGGTGAAGCCCCGACACTCGCTGCCACGTGGACAGACCCTGAGAACACGATGCTCAGTGACAGAAGCCAGACACAGAAGGACACACAAGGTGTGATTCCATTGATGGGAAGCGTCCAGAACAGGCAGATCCACAGACACAGTGGGTTAGTGTTGTCAGGGGGTGACTGCTGATGGGGACGGGGCTTCTTTTTGGGGTGATGGAAGGTTCTGGAATTGGATAGTGGTGAAGGCTGGATATGCTAAATACGCTAAAAACCAATGACATCTATGCTTTAAGTGGGCAGATTACATGGTATGTGAATTCTATCTCAACACAGCAGTGTTTAAAAAAGCATATACTTTGCATGGGGGAGACCTGAATTAACATCACAGTTTGGTGGCTTCCATGGTTCCAGGCCACCGAGATGGCCCAGGTCTGGTGGGTCAGCTGCAGCGTGGAAACCTCTGCAGGGCAGTCACCGGCTAAGCTGACTAGACCAAACACAGTGGGGCTCTGGGCGGGTCTGATGCCGGTGGCCCGAGAGCAAGCCATGAAAAGGACAGAAACAGCCTTTTCTGTCCGTTTGGGATTTGCAGGCTGTGACTGCACTGAGTATGACAACGAAACAGCAGAGTGTGGGATTAGTCCAGGTGGCTGGTGTGGGGAGGGGGGGCACAGGAAGGGGCGCCGGGGCGGAGCTCAATCTGTGCTCAAAGAACCCGACGCCCAGCCAAGCAGAGGGGAGGGGCTCCCCGGCTGGCACGAAGCCCCCAGATGGGGCGCAGGACGAGGGGCAAGGCGGCACATGGCCGGGCCCCAGAGGCCACGTCGAGGGCTCCCACCTTCACCCCCAGGGCAGTGGGAAGGCACCGGAGTTGGTCGAGGGGAGTGCCGTGGTCCAATTCTAGTTTTCTTTAAAATTACTCAGGCTACTGAGGAGAGATAGAAAGAAAAGGCCACAGAAGTGGAGTAGGAGAGACCAAATCACGTCTGGCAGGGTCCCTCCCGAGGTGGGAATTTGCATCATCCACACTCCAGAGCCTCCTGCCACAGATGAGAGGGGAGACTGAGCCCGCCACCCCCTCCCCCGCCCCCGCCAGAGCAGGGGACTAGGGGGCAGAGCCGGCCTGCGGGCTCTTCATCCGCTGCCTGAGCCGCAGCCCTCACCCTTGGGCCCAAGGCACACTGGGCGCCCCCAGGGCGGATCCTCTGGAGTCTAAGCCTGCAGGCCAGGGGCAAGCAGACCCTGCACGGCGAGGCGTCAGGAACATGTGAGAATCCCGCAGCTGGAACTCAGGGATTCTAGACGGTTTCCAGAAAAACAGCTGTTCTAGAGATCCAGGCACAGGGGGTCTCCTCGGCTCAGAGTTCTCTGCCTCATCAAGCTCTGCAGAGGGGGCTCTGGGAGGCGAGCTGTGTATCTGACATACAAAGGCAGCAGACAGACCCCGTGGAGGAGAAGAGGGAAGGACCCACTGGGTGGCGATGAGGACGCCTCAGGGTATCAGGGGACCCAGGGCACCGTGGGAGGAGAAAACCAAAGGGGACCAAGTTCAGCGGCTCAGAGAAAACAAACAGACCCCGGGGCAGGCACACGGGCAGGGGTGACAAGGGGCTCCAGTTTCAAGGCTGGCACGTGAGCCGGCTCCCCGAGAGGAGAGCTGGCAGACACTGTCTGACGCTGCCGTTCTGGGCCCTCGGGGACAGAGCAAGCTGGCCGGCCCGGGCTGCCTTTCTCCACCGGGCCCCCGGGGAGGAGGTGGTGTCGCCCGGTCTGGGCAGGGCTCACCTGTGTAGGACACCTCCACGTCGGCCAGCGCCTTGAGCGTGTTCTCGTAGGACACGTCTTGGAGCTCCTGGGAGCCCACGTGGTCGTACACGCGCTTGGTCTCCTCGATGAGCTTGGTGGTGAGCTCCCCGATTTGCTGGGCACTCAGGTCCCACCGGAGGTAGTTCACGGCCGAGCACGGTGCCGCCACGTCCAGGGCGTCTCCTGCACAGGCTGGACCCAGAAAACAGAACCCCACACCCGGCGTGTCTGCTTCAGGCTCGGAATCAGGGTCAGAGTAACAGCCCGGGGAGAGTCCACTGTTTCCCGGAGCAGATGGCGAGGCCCCAGGGCTTTCTGGGGAAGCACAGGGCGATCGGCTCTCTAGAGCACAAGGTGATCCTGCCCCCAGGGGACACTGGGGGATGTCTGGGGACGTCTGTGGTTGTCACCACTAGGGAGTGATGCTCCTTCCTCAGCAAGGTCAGGCGTGCTGCTCAACACCCCACAGCAGCCAGGACCGCCCCCAGGAGAGGCCCCGCCCCCGAAGTCAGCGGTGCTGAGCGGGACATCCGGCATATACCTGCGTTTCACTGAAAGAATAACTGGACTGCAGGGTGGTACCCCCAACCTCCCTGAATGGAACCTGGAACATCTGTATTGTATTACTCCTCTAAAAGGGGGAAATCTGATTACTGTGACGTCTCTAGCCCCAGGAGTTTTTGGAAACAGGACTGTGGTCCTATAACAACAGCTGTCGCGTTTCCCTGGTGGCGCAGTGGTTAAGAATCCACCTGCCAATGCAGGGGACACGGGTTTGAGTCCTGGGCCAGGAAGATGCCGCGGAGCAACGAAGCCCGTGCGCTACAACTACTGAAGCCCGCGAGCCACAACTACTGAAGCCCGCGCGCCTAGAGCCTGTGCTCCGCAGCAAGAGAAGCCACCACAATGAGAAGCCCGCGCACCGCCACGAAGACCCAACGCAGCCTAAAATAAATAAATTAATTAATTAATTAAAAGAAAAACAACAGCTGTCACTTGAAAACCTTCTTGTGTGTTCCAGGGTGTTTTGACCTCACTGCACTCTTAGGCAGTTCTGTACTCTGCATCCTATGTAGCTCCACTTTACAGATGGGAATCCTGAGCTCGCCATGATGCCACAGGCAGCAAGCGACAGAGGTGGGGTTCAAAGTCGGGCAGCTTACTTCCACTGATACACACTAAGTGGCGGGGGGAGCCTCTTCACCTCCATAGAGGTTCGATTTTTCTGGCCAAATGACTGCTTCAAATTAGAGAATATCTTTGCAGAATATTTTGGATTTCAAGAACTGCACAAGAGGGTCTGTGAGTCTGCATTAAGTCTGGTGGTAAAGAAGGGCTCCAGGAGCTCAGGAAAGGTGGGAAGTCCGAGTGAGGTGGAATTGTCGGGAAAATCTTTTGGAGGAACTAGGATTTGAAAACTTGGAGCAGGCACGTTCCTTTCATAAATACTTACTGATTGTCACCTACGTGCCAGATCTCTGAGCTAACAATCCTGCAGCAAACAAGGCAGACAACATTCCTGCCTCCCTGAGGCCTGAATAACCATAATTATGATTATCATCATTAATACAATTACTATCATCATCATCACAATGGGCTGCAGAAAGAACAGAGAGGATAGGTGGGCAAGAGAAAATTCCAGGAGGCACCACTCAACATCCTGGGCGATTTTCTAAAATACAGTATGCGGGTGGCATCGCTCCCCTAAATGAATACCCTTCCATAGCGCCCCTTTGTGCTTCTCATAAAAGGGACTCCCAGCTGTGTTCCAGCTAAAATGACTTGTTGCTCTCCAAACGCCCTACTGGTGCGCTTGCCTCCCCGCCTTTGCCTTCGCGATTCCCACCACCTGGGACGCTCCTCCCGCAGGACAGCTGCTTCTCCCCACGGGGTCCAGGCTGAATGAAATGCCACCTCCTCCGAGAAGCCCTCCAGGACCGCCCTCCCTAAAGAAGCACCACCAGCCCCGGCACCGGGGCACCACCGTCTAAAGCCCTTGCTTAATTTTTGCCTCTTGAACGTCCGTCTCCGGCTCTGGAACCGCGTCTAGAACTCCCTCAGAGTCCACCCCAGGGCCAGAGCCATCCTCAGCAGAAGTGACACGGAGTTCGCCGAATGAGTGAAGCGCTGGAAAAGTTGTTAATTTATTCGGCAACCGAGGGGTCGGGGTTCCGGGCTCGCTGACCCCCCCCCCTCCCCTGCCTGGGCCCGGGTCACTCGAGAGTCACTGGGCTCCGCTCTTAGGCCCCAGGGGCCACCACGAGGGAGGGGGCGCGCGGCTCCTGGGTCCGGCGAGCGGGGCCACACCAATGGGCGGCCGGTACCTGTGGGGGGCTTCATGGCTGGCGGGTGTGCACCGGCGACCTCTCCCTCCACCTGGCCTGCGTCGGCGTAGCGGCCGGCACCCTCCGTCCACTCAGCCGCCAAAGCCTACGGAACTGAAGTGCCCACCGCCCGCGCACCAACTGAATGCTGGGAGACGCGTGCGCCGGACGGCAGGGCGCACGCGCACCCCAGCTCCGCCCACAACCCGAGGCTGCGCGCCCAGGCGCTGACTCATCCTGAGCATGCGCTGGAACCACCCCCGCCCGTCATTGGCTCTCAGTGGTGAAAGGGCAGAGCCTTCGGGGAGGCGGGGGGAGAGGCGTTTCCGTGGAAACCCACACAGCTGGCGCCCTGGAGCCTTCGCTAGGTTCTCGCTGCCAGTAGTTCCCTTGGGCTTCTAGCTCCTGTATTAATTTGTACTTGCCTCCTTTCTACCTTTGTTGGGTATCTGGCTAGTTTTACAAGTTTTCTCCCTCATTTAAGGTCCTCCGTGGTCGCTTCCCATATCTCAGGCTCTTATCCCATTCCTAGCATCCTGGCCAGCTTCTAGCATCTAATGAACAGAGATGGTGCGCCACATATGTTAGCTGAATCCAGTTGGTCAATTAAATTAAACACACATTTATTTAAAAA
Organism: Eschrichtius robustus; assembly: GCF_028021215.1. Classification (NCBI taxonomy): domain Eukaryota; kingdom Metazoa; phylum Chordata; class Mammalia; order Artiodactyla; family Eschrichtiidae; genus Eschrichtius; species Eschrichtius robustus. Next base: position 178,504,087 of record NC_090825.1, on the reverse strand, counting down.
ACAGAAATGTAAGCAAGTATCATTGAGAAAGCTTCAGTGAACGGATCCAGGACTTCAAACAACAGGTGTTTTGGAACAGTGCAGTTACCTGACCTATATCTAGGGTTGTCGGTTAAAACAAAACCTTGAACCGTCTAAAGTACCCAGAAAGAAAAAATGATGAGAATTAAACCGGCCCCAAAACCCACCTCCTTCATTTCTGCAAAAGAAATGAAATGAAAATAACCCAGGGTGTTAAGTGTGCATGCGTTTTAAGTAGGATAAAAATGTATTAGGAGAACGCTTCTGGCAACTTTAACGCTAATTTACTAGGGAGTTTCTCGTTACCCACCCTAGGTTTTTTCTCTCTTGAGGACATCAAGTTTAATTCTGTTACTCTTCATTTTCGCTGTTTCCTGTACCTGGAGTGCTTTCCTTCCGTTCTGCAAATCCACGTGTGAAAGAGAGGCCTTCCCTAACCATCCCAGCCAACTTACCCCCGCCCATCACAATCACAGCACCCCACTTTTTCTTCATAGCGCTTGCCATTAAGTAAAATTTGTTCATTTATGTACTAGTTTACTAGTTTATAGTCCGTCTACCCCAATACAAGGTAATGAGAGCAAACATTTTGCTGGCCATTGTAGTTGGTGTGCAATAAATATTTTTCGACTATTAGACATCTGCTGTAAACAAATCTCTCTATTATTTTACTCTTATGGATTGAATAAATGAAAGAACGCACTTGTAGGTGAACGGGTGGGTGAATAAATGAACAAATATGTTCAAAGAACGCCTGTAATACTCTGGGCGCCAGATACCCAAACACAGCTGCACCACGTGGCCGACTCTGCACCACATGACGGCTCCGCCAACCCACAAGAGTCCCCCACTGTCCCACCATGCACCGCTCCATTCCGGCTGTAGAGGACTAGTCAGTTCTGATTTCCGCCCTCCGTTCGGTCGCAGAGGTCAGTTGCCCTAACGACCAGCTTGTCCCAGCCTCTACATTGCGTCACTTCCCCCCCAAAGCCAGCCTAGATAATTGGTGCGCCTGCGCAGAATGAAAGCCCGCGGGTGCTGGCTCCTTCTGCGCAGGCGTCGCAGCTGGGGGGCGGGACCGGGCGGGGCCGCGGTACGCAGGCGCAGCCGTCGGTGGGTCGGGGTTCTGCTGCCTGAGAGGTGAGTGGGGGGCTCGGCGCTGAGCCCGGCGGGCCTGAGGTCCGCGGGTCGGGGCTCTTGGGGCTCCCAGGGCTCCGGGCCCCGTAAGAGGACGTCGGTGTGGGGCCGGGGTCGCCGCGATCCGCGGGGTACTATGAGTGGGCGGTGCGGAGGGGAAACTGAGGCCGGACGGCGTCGGGCAGGCCCTCGCCGGCCCGGGTCTCCCTCCCGCAGACCCCAGGCCCGGGAAATGCGGGTTCGCAGGCCGGCGGGTGGACAGCGGGAGGCAAAGCGCCCCGCACGTAGTGAGCGCTTGCTGGGTGTCTACTGCTTCCCGGCAACACGGTCCTTTTGAATCGGGTCCCCCGTTCGTGTGGTTCAAGTCGGGGCTCCTGTCTCGGCCCCGCCACTCTCTACCTGGGTGACCTTGGCCAGCCTCTTGGCTTCTCGGAGCCTCAGTTTCCCCTTCTGTAAAATGGGCGTCGTCTCCGCCCCTGCCTGGGGTGGGAGGCTTCCCGGGAGGATTAAAGTCGCAGGGTCCCCAGCGCGAAGTGGGAGCTCAGAGGGATCAGCAGCGGTTAGTCTGATTTCACACGGAGGGCCTCTGCCTACTGTGCTGGAGGTGGGAGAAATCTGGGGTTGAGGACCAGCTCGTCCCCCTCTCTCTGGCTGTGTAAGCTCGGGGAGATCGCTTCCACTCTCCACCAGCCTTTTTCTTCTACTAATAGGGGCTCTAGAAGTACACGCCTCTTACAGGCATTTTGAGGTTAAGTACACGTGGAACATTCTTTTTTTTTTTTTTTTTTTTTTTGTTTTACGTGGAACATTCTTTACTCAGGTTCCCACTCCTTGTCAAGAGCTTTCTAGAGGACAGCCAGTTTTGTTATTAGGTGCCAGGAAATGCGTGTGCCCTCTGCATCCCCGCTGAGTGATGTTCCCGTTTTCTTTTGTTTCTGCCTCTCTGGTTATTTTTGTCTGCTTTTCCTCTCCCTAGACCAGGGATTTTGTCCTGTCAGGGGACACGGGGCCGTGCCTGGGGGCATCTGAGGCTTTCACGACCAGGGGCACTCCTGGCATCAAGTGGGTGGGGGCCAGGGATGTTGCTCTAACCCCACAGAAAAGGATCTGGCCCCAAATGTCCACAGTGCCAAAGTTAAATCCTACCCTAGACTAGTGATTCTTCACCAGTGGGCTTCAGAGGGGGCAGAGGGTGTGAACCCCCCAAGAAATCACGTGCCAGGTTTTGTGTGCGTGCCCACTTTTATGGGATGAGGAAAGGGGATTTTGGAGTTTAGGCTCTGAAATCAGCCCGCCCAGGTTCAAAACTGCTGATTTGCATCTTAGCTGGCTGCCCTTGGCGGGCGGTGCCCCCATCTCTCTAAGCCTCAGTGTTTTGTTCTGTACAATGGGAGTTAGATTAAACAAACTGTAACCAGGGGGCCAAATCCCCCTGCAGCCTGTCTTTATGAATGAGGTTTTGTGGGAACACAGCCCACTTGATTGCATACATGTTATCCATGGCCTGGGAAGCTGAACGTCCTCATTCTGACTCTCCTTTTCAGAAAATGTTTGCTGACCCCTGAAATAGGCCATTATGTGTACTCAGCTCAGGGCCTGGAAAGTCCTGGGCACTCCAAGGATCTCATTCAGGGGTTTATAATTCAGTCTTCCTGGAAGGGTGAGTGGTTCTAAATGGGGTTAAACTCTGCCCCGGATTGAGAGCTATTGTCTTACTTGTTCCTACATTTTTTTTTTTTTTGGCCAAGACCCAGTGCTGGCCCTGGCGGCCAATGCACAGTGAGGGTGAAAGAGTAAAGGGGACGGTTGGTGGGTAGGCTTGTCATCCCCTCTGCTGATGAGGAAACCGAGACCCAAGAGAAACGACCTCCCAAAGGAACCTGGTCACGTGGCTCTGACCACGACAAGGATCCAAGGTTTCCCTGAGTCCATGTGGACCAAACGCCCCTGAGTGCTGGGGTCCCCGGGGGAAGGTGATCTGTCCAGTGGCTCACAGTCGGGTGCAGGGTGGGCAGGCCAGGAAAGAGTCGGAAGGCCTTGTAGGAGATGCTGGACCAGAGGCAGGACAGGTACTGGGCTTTGCTGGAAGAAGAGGGTGTCCATCTCTGTCTGAGGAGGTGACCTTCTGGCTTGGTGTTGAAGGGGGAGTGAGTGGTTCCTGGATGGCAGGAGGGAAGGTGAGCGTTGCGTTTGAGCAGAGCACAGGGGCTTTGGTGAGGGGCCACATGTGCCTGCTCAGGAGGTTTCGGGGGGCTGTGGAGGGTTTTTAGTGTGCAGGACATCCTGGCAGCCTCTCAGAGGAAAACAGGGCTGCGATGTGGGGCTCGAGCTGGAGCCTGAGTTCCAGCTCTTGGGACGGCCCTTCCTGGGAGCCCTAGGTGCCCTGGGAGGGGGGGGGGGGAGGAACAGAGGACCAGCTTGCACACACTGGTGTTGGTGAGAAGAGCTGGATTCGGGGTGGAGGTGGGGCAGGGCACCCCCAGAAAGGGTGGGCAGTCTCAGAAAGAGGAGAGGCTTCTCCTTCCTGGGGTCCGGGGCTGGGTCACTCATTTTCCTGAGTGTACCCTTTTGCCTCTTCGAATGATCAGTTCTGAGCAGGGAAATAAAAGGAGTAGAGGCTGGGGTGTTTTGGGGCTTTTTTTGGCCGAGCTGCACAGCATGTGGGATCTTTTTTTCTTTTTTATAAATTCATTTTCTTTTATTTATTTATTTTTGGCTGCGTTGGGTCTTCGTTGCTGCGCGCGGGCTTTCTCTAGTTGCGGCGAGCTGGGGCTACTCTTCGTTGCGGTGCGCGGGCTTCTCCTTGCGGTGGCTTCTCTTGTTGCGGAGCACGGGCTCTAGGCGCACGGGCTTCAGTAGTTGTGGCACGTGGGCTCAGTAGTTGTGGTTTGTGGGCTCCAGAGCGCAGGCTCGGTAGATGCGGCGCACGGGCTTAGTTGCTCCGTGGCATGTGGGATCTTCCCGGCCCAGGGCTCGAACCCGTGTCCCCTGCATTGGCAGGCGGATTCTTAACCACTGCACCACCAGGGAAGTCCCAGCACGTGGGATCTTAGTTCCCGGACCGCGGATCAAACCCATGCCCCTTGCACTGGAAGCTTGGGGTCCTAAACACTGGACTGCCAGGGAAGTCCCGAGGCTGGGGTGTTTTTAATGATAAAATGGAAAGGTGGACGGAGAGCCGGCGGGGGTTGTGAAGGCACAGGGAGGAACTGGCACCGGGACCCCCGCTGCAGCCGCACCCCGGGGCCAGCGTCCGTCCCCCGGCCAGGCTCTCGCCTGCACCCCGCACCTGCAGCCAGCGCCCCGGGTGCCTTTGGAGCCTCACAAAGCCCTCGCTGTTCGCAGAGAGAGCAGCCTGCCCTGAGAATTCTGTCCGGCAGCCAAAGCCCAACAAGTCGGGATTGTTCCTGAGACCCCAGTGCCCAGGGGCAGTCAAGGAAAAGAGCGTCCTGGCATTCCTGGGCCGCCTTTGCAGGGAGCGGGAAGGCGAGGAAGGGCCGACAGCTGTTCCGCGCCCAAGAGGCAAGAGAGAGGCAGTCCTCACGGCCCGCCTGTGTCCAACATGTGCTGGGTCCCCCGCTGCAGACCCACATCCGCTTTTCTGCAGTCCGGAAACCCCAAATGCTCTGCAAACACAGGATTTGCTGAAAGTTTGCAGCCAAGTCGCTTGGCCAGAAACTCTGACCCGTGCTGACTTTTATTTTTCCCACTTAGTGTTTATCAGTGATTTTCAGCTGGTGGTGGTGTGGTGACGTCTGGAGACTTTTGTGATTGTTACCCCTGTGGGGGAGGGGGGCTCCTGGCATCGAGGGGGTGGGGGCCAGGGAGGCTGCTCTACACCCCATGGTGCCCAGGACGCCCCCCACAGAGAGTGACCCAGCTCCCATGTCAGTTGTGCTGAGGGGGAGGGGCCCTGCATTCATTATTTGGGGAAAAAAATCGAGTCTGATCCCTGTGCACACTGGACACCAGAATAAACCCCTGATGATCAGACAGTGTAAAGCAGGGTGACCCCCAGAGTGTGTGGGTCACCTCCCCTCCCTCCCACTCAGGTGTGGATTTAAATGTGTATAGCATCCCGGGACCTCAGAGGTCAGATAGTCATGGGACGTAGCCTCCGGGGGTCAGTGGAATCGCTAACCCCCGGGGGTCTCGCCCCGGGTGATTCTGCCCCCAGGGGACACTGCTGGACGGATGCCGGGGATGCTGTTAAATACCCTACAGTGCACACTCCCCACGAAAGGAGTGATGTCCCCCGCACCATGCGGATAGCGCCTGGGGGAGCAGCCCCGCGTGGGGCGCTGGATTCTCACAACAGCTTTCGTTACCCCGTTTTATAGAAGAGGAAAGAGAGGGCATCGCGGGGGCTCCTTCAGACGTGACACGAGCATCCCGGCTCAGGGGTGGGGAGGCGACGTGGAGCTGGCCTCGGGTGGAGACGGCTGGACCTCAGGTGCTAAGACTGCAGAGCCCGTTGTTACCCCCAGGGCGCCTCCGGGAGCCCCGGTCTCGGGGCTCACTGTGTCAACTTGGGGGGCCGACCCTCGGGAGGAGGTCATGTCAGTAGACCAGGAGAAGCCAGGAACCAGGAAACCAGGTAGCGGTTGCCTCACATGAGCCATTTAGTCGGGGTGGGAGGGCTGGTAGCAGCATGTACAAAGGCCCTGAGGTACAAAGGGCCGGGGCCCTTGGAAGAACTGAAGGTGTGCCAGGGACGGGTGTGACTTTGTGTCTCAGTTCTCTGCACCCTGACGGTCCCCTCAGAGTCACCCCCTCCGTCCTCACAGTTCAGTCACGTAAAGATCAGATTGCCTCTTTATCCTACTCTTAAGCAAACGCTTGCCACCACAGGGCCTGCGTTAGTTCCCTGTGGGGAAAACAGATCCCCCCACGCACACACCCTCGAGCCCAGTGTGAAGCTCAGTCACCCAGTACCAGCTCCCGTGGGTCTGGCAGGGGGATCGTGCCCCTAAGTGCTGCCTGGAACACTTCGGGGGAGCCCCAGCTGCCCAGCCTGTGACCTTACCATGTGACCTGTCAATCTGTGACCCCCTCTGGGAGACCCTGGCACCCCTCCATCCCGTTCAGTGATCGAGAAGTCGGCTGGGAGGGGTTGGCAAACATGAAGGCCCAGGTGGTAAATTCTGTGGGCTTTGGGGCCCCTGAGGAAAACCAAGCATGCTATGCAGACACTTCTATAACGTAGGGATGCAAAAGACATCCTCAGCTAAACAGGCGGCTGCCAGGTGTGGCCCTTGACCCCTGATTTAGAACAGAATGTACAAAAGGATCAGGGTCCTGGGGTCTCAGAGGTTCACATCCTAAGAGGACCACTTTGGGCTTTGAAAACAGATTTTCTTCTAATTACAGTAAAATAGATATGCCATAAAATTTACCAACTTAACCATCTTTAAGCGCACAGCTTAGTGACATTAGGCACATTCACGTTGTCGTACAACCATCCCCACCATCCATCTCCAGAACTTTTCTCATCTTCCCAAACTGAAACTCTGTCCCCATTAAACACTCCCCATCCCCTCCCCCAGCCCCTGGCCCCCACGATTTACTTCCTGTCTCTATGGATTTGAGTCCTCTAGGGACCTCATGTGAATTGAATCAGACAGTGTTTGTCCTGTGTCTGGTTTATCTCACTGAGCAATCACGTCCTTAAGGTTCATCCAGGTTGTAGCAGGTGTCAGAACTTCCTTCCTTTTTAAGGCTGAATAATATTCCGCTATGTGGATGGCTCACATTTGTTGATCCATCATCCATGCACGGACATTGGGTTCTGTCCGCCTTTTGGCTGTGGTGAATGATGCTGCCGTTTGTCAAGTATCTGTAAAACCAGAACATTGTTGACGTTTTGGGCAGCGGCTCACTGGTTCAGCTGGGGAAGATGACTCACCTTTGGGGGTTTCACTGTCTTCAAAACGAGCGGGTTGTGCTGGTTGGTCTCCCTGGGCCCCTCTGTGTTGCCCCTGAGATCCTGTGGATCTGGGGCTGGCCGTCTGTCCTCTGGGCTCTAGCGCGTCCTGATACCAGACCTCGCAGTTCCTGGGACGCTCTTGGGCCAAAGGCACTTGCCTGGTAAAGGCTCATTGTATCCAGAAATGGGGGAGGAAAGCTCATTACCATCCCCGTAGAGCTTTCCAGGGGTGGCCAGAATGCCCTGTCCAGCTGTACAAAATAGCTGCTTTAAGTTCTTCCCTTTTTAAAATTTGAGATATAATTCACATACCGTAAAATTTAGTAGATTTTAGTATATTCACAGTGCTGTGCAACCATCACCACTAATTCCAGAACATTCCCAAAAGAAGCCCCACCCCTTCCTCAGCCCTTGACAACCACGAACCCACTCTCTGTGTCTGTGGATTGGCCTGTTCTGGACATTTCCCATCAGTGGAATCACACACTGTGTGGCCTTCTGTGTCTGACTTCTCTCCCTTTTTGAAGTTGTCGATGGATGTAGTTTTCTGTGAACCAGAAACAGCTCTGAGCGCGGCCAGCATCGCGTGTCTTGACTGCACTCGCCTGGCGGCTCTGGGCTGGCAGCGCCCGGCCTGCTCTCAGCCAGTGTGCGAAGCCTGGGGGTTATATTTGCTCTGCCCGGTTTGATTTACCCGCCGCTGGCCAGTGATGGGTTAAAGATAACTCGGCCAGGAGGCCGCCCCTCGATTTCCAAGCCACGCAGGCTGTTCACTCCACGGGGGCATGTTTGGGGGACCAAGATGCTTCGCACCGTGGATCCCACCCTCCCGGGTGAGCCCTGCACGGCCTCGGGCAAGCGTGGGGTGCCCCCTCTGAGCCTGTTTCCTCTCTGTGTGGGAGATGGGCCTGTGCAGGGGGCGAGCTGTGTGTGAAGTGCCTGGCGCGTCACGGCCCGCAGGGAACAGGCCCTTCCCACGCTCGTTCTCCAGGGTTCTCGCCTCAGCACTGTAGGGGGCCGTCCCCCAAGTTGTGACGACCACAGCTGTCACCAGTGTCCCCTTGGGAGAGTCACACCTGGCCTAGGAATACAGCAGGTTGTAGAGGAACCCAGAGGAGGCCCTGAGGCGGCCTGGGAGGGGGTGTCAGTGCCCTCTGGGCCTTTGGTCTGCTCAGGCCCACCCAGTGGTCCTGTCTGACCCTCGTGGGCGGTGCGTGTCCCCCGGGTGTTCGGGGCTCGGGGGGCTCAGAAGCTGTTGGACCGTTTTTTTGTCCAGAGCGTGGAGGAGCAACAGGTGGGGCTGCAGCCTGCCCTCTGTGTCCCTGGGGAGCCCTACGCCCCCCGTCCAGCCGCTGAGGAGTGATGACCACCGGGCCCAGGACCGCATCACCCTGGGGTTAGAGTCAGGCAGGACGGCAAGGGGCTCTGGACCTACAGCCTCAGTGTCTCCTCTGTGAAATGCGGAGAATTAACATTTCTGCCTCACTGTTGTCAGGCAGACACGATTAGCCAGTGAGTTAAAGCGGCTCCTGCAGGGCAGGGCGGGGGCGTGAGGGGAGCCTAGAGGGCCTGGAGCAGGAGGTGCAGGCTGCGTGGAGGTGGAGGGTGGAGGGGGAAAGGCTCAGCTGTGCCCGCCGTCCTGTCCCCACACCCTGGACCTCTGTCCGCAGATCCTGAAACCCCCAGGCCTCGTCTCCTCCCATCTCAAGATGGATAACAAGAAGCGCCTGGCCTACGCCATCATCCGGTTCCTGCATGACCAGCTCCGGCATGGGGAGCTCTCCTCTGACGCCCAGGAGAGCTTGGAAGGTACGTGCGGGCCATGCCCTCCCCCCGGGGCCTCGGGTCCCCTGCCCAACCCCCCACCTGCATCAGCGCCTAGAAGCTCCATGCGGTGGGAGTGATAGGCTGGTCCCTGTCTTCGTTTCCCAGGTAGGGACGCTGAGCCCCAGGCGGGTGCAGGGCTGTCCCCCGCCTCCCTCACTTTAGGCTGGGCCTCCCGCAGGTGTTCTCTTCTGGAGGGGTGCAGCTCCCGAAGGTTCTCCATCCCCGCCGTTGTGCGTGTGTCCCTACCGGTCAAAGGAGGGAGAGAGGCCAGGGGTGGGGAGCCCAGCCCAGACCCGGCTGCTAGCCTGCCTGGCAGGAGGTGGCTGTTCCGTGCCCACCGGGCTGCGCCGAACCCCCGAGGCCCCCCACCCAGGCAGCCCCAGCATTGTGACCCCACAGAGAGGCCTGGCGTCACCACCTGAGCCCCGTGGGGCAGGGACAGCGGCTTCCCCCCTCCTCCCGGCCTCGGGGCTCGAGGGGCAGGTCCATCGTGCGCTGCCCGAGGAATCAGAACCAGCACCCATAGGGCCCTGCAGGGCGCACGCAGCGCCTGGTGCATCCGAGGCCTTAGCGAGCACGCCCAAGAAAGGAAGCGTGAGCGCTGCCCCCCAGAATCGTCTGCTCGGGGTTGGGTTCAGCAGAGCACACCTCTGTCCCCCTGGCAGTTGCCATCCAATGCCTGGAGACCGCTTTTGGGGTGACGGTGGAGGATAGCGACCTCGCGCTCCCCCAGACTCTTCCCGAAATATTTGAAGCAGCTGCGGCGGGCAGGGTGAGCCTCGGGCACCGCGGGGCTGTGGTTCTGTCTCAGTTCGAGGGCCTGAGTTACCCCCCCGGGGCTCAGCTGTCCTTGGGCGTCCCCTGGCTGGGTGGGGTAGGGGGGAGGGTGCTGGGCTTGGGGGAGGAGGTCGGCGGTTTCCCGCTGCCCCTCAAAGAGCTCATCCTGGCTTTGGGGCCAGGAGATACCACCTGATCTGAGGAGCCCCCAGCGAACCCCACCTTCGGAGGAGGACTCGGCCGAGGCAGAGCGCCTCAAAACCGAAGGTAAGGAACGCCCCGCACGGCTGGCCTCTGGGTGCAGCGGGCGGAGGCCGGCTGGTCCCGGGCTGTGGAGCGGATGGCAAACCAGCCTTTGGAGAGGGGGGCCGGGGGGCTTTTACACGGATGCAGAGATGCAGAGAAATCAGACCCTTGACCAGGAGGAATTAAAGGGTGAGGCCGCCGCGGAGGGCGGTCTGACAGCTTCCCAAGCGGTTAGATAGAGTGACCATGTGACCCAGCAGTTCCACCCCAGGGTGTGCCCAGGAGGGATGCAAACGCACATCCACAAAGGTGCTTGTGCACGCATGTTCATAGCGGCATGGTGCACAACAGCCAAGGAGTGGAAACCGCCCAGGTGCCCATCAGCTGACGAGCGGACACACACACGTGTCCCTCCACACGTGGGAACGTCACTCAGCCATGCAAAGGAGAGAAGCCCTGACACTTGCTACAACGTGGATGGACCTTGAGAACAGGATTCTCAAGGACAGAAGCCAGACAGAAGGACACACAGTGTCTGATTCCATTGATGGGAAACATCCAGAACAGGCAGAGCCAGACACAGAGAGTGGATGTGTGGTTGTGAGGGGCTGGGGGTGGTGACAGCTAATGGGGATGGTGCTTATTTTGGCTAATGGAATGTTCTGGAATTAGTGCTAATGGTTGGACCACTTTGAATATACTAAAAACCGCTGAGTTACACACTTTTAAAGGGTGAGTCTCACGGTATGTGAATTCCATCTCATTGAAACTGGGCTGTTTCTGAAGGAACGAGCAAAAGTGATGGTATCTGAGGCTTAGGTTCCCAAATACCACAACCAGGACTGACAGCTGCTACACCGGGGGCTGGCTTAGGCCAGGCCCTGTGCTGGACGCAGACCCACCCTCCACCCCACGCCACCAACCCAGCCTGTGTCTTAAGCGTTGCATCCTGGGCCCCCAAAGTCTCGAACTGTCACACGGAAGCCGGGCGAGCCGAGAACGCCATCTCAGAACTTCGGGGTCCGAGGGGAACAGCTGAGGGTACGTTTCCTTCCCTTTCTCTTCAGGGAACGAACAGATGAAAGTAGAAAACTTTGAGGCTGCCGTGCACTTCTATGGGAAAGCCATCGAGCTGAACCCCGCCAATGCCGTCTACTTCTGTAACAGGTACGGCGGGGGCCGGCGGGGGCCTGGGCAGGCTGAGCGGGGTCCCCAGGGGAACGGGAGGGGCGGTCGATCTGTGGGTTAGTGATGGCTCAGCCGCTCTCCCAAATAACGAGCCCATGCCGGGTGGCCGGCCAGGTGTGGCCCAGTGTCCGTGGTGTTAGCGGCCGCACTCGTCTGCCCCCTCAGCCTCGGTTTCCCTGGTGAACAGGGCGACACCCAGATTGCTGTATCCTCCGGCGCCAGCCCAGGCGTCCAGCCCCACCGGGCCTCCCATCCTTGGCAAAGCTGCCTCTGCCCCACGTGACAGACGGGGAAACTGGAATCAGCTCCCCGACTGCCCTGGTTTGCCTTCCCCCAGAGCTGCGGCCCACAGCAAACTGGGGAACTACGCGGGGGCAGTGCAGGACTGCGAGAGGGCCATCTGCATAGACCCGTCCTACAGCAAGGCCTACGGCAGGATGGGGTGAGTGCCGCTCGCCCTCCGCCCCACAGACACTGTCTGCCTGGGGTCAGCGCGGGCCCCGCACGTTAAGGCCCCAGCCCACTGGGCTGCCCCACCCCACACACCAATCCCGAGTCCAGGCCGTCACCTGAGCTTCTGACCAACCAGCTGTAAGTCGGGGTGCCCACGACCCTCTCCTTGGGTTCAGCGATTCCCTCGAAGGCTCACAGGACTCAGGAAAGCGTTTCACTTAACCTTCTCTGGCTTATCGTAAGGGATGCAGACGAGCAGCAGATGGAGGGGCGCCAAGGGCGAGGTCGGGGAGGGTCCCGAGGCAGAGCTTCTGTCCCGTGGGGTTCGGGGCGCGCCCCCACCCAGCACACGGGGCGGTCACCAGTGGGGGTGGGTTTTATAGCCCGTCTCTAACGCCTCCCTCCCCGGGAGTTGGGGGTGAGTTTGGTCTGTGTGGCCAGCAGCGCATCCGGAGGCTTCCTGGAAGCCCACCTCGTTAGCATAAACAGGCCTCCTCGTTAGCATAAACTCCAGTGTGGTCCAAGGACACACCTGTGATTCAGCTCGGCCTGAGCAGGGAGGAGCTCTGACCACGCCTGCCCCGCCTCCTCCCAGCCCCCCCCCCCCCCCCCCCCCCCCCGGACGTGGGATGGACGAGGGATGGCGACCCCAGCAGTTCGGGGCGGGGCGGGCAGGCGGGCGGCCTCCCAGGCCCTCCATGCCCACTGTCCCTCCTGCAGCCTGGCTCTGTCCAGCCTGAACAAGCACACGGAGGCGGTGGCCTACTACAGGAAGGCCCTGGAGCTGGACCCCGACAACGAGACCTACAAGTCCAACCTCAAGGTGGCGGAGCTGAGGCTGAGAGAGGCACCCAGTCCCGTGAGTCCCCCGGGGACCGGCCGCGGGGGCAGGGCGGCTCGGGGTCGAGGGCTGGGCCTGACCCGTGTGGGAGGAACGTCTCCGGTGCCGGGGGTCCGGCATCTGTTTAACCGGGTCCTGTCGTGCGGGAAGAGGCTTATCCTCGCAGAGCCCCCGGAGGCGGGAGGGCGTGAGTCACACGGGGAAGCCCCATCTCGTCAGGAGGCAGAGGGCTGGGGGCCGTGTGGGCCGCGGGAAGGAGCTGGCAGGCAGGGTGAGCAGGCGCGGGGTCGGCTAGTTTGAATGGCCCCGGGGCAGGGGGGCTGCCCGGGGTGACCAGGGCAGGGGGACAGCGGCCCCGAGCCCCGTAGAGGCTGGCTTGCGCGTGAAAGGTGCACTCGCGGGCCAGTTGTTTACCGTTTCTAGGGATTGGCCACCCCTGGGAGGGGCCGTCCCGCCACAGTCAGCATCACAAAGTGAAAGACACGGTTAACATACCGTGCTCTTCCGGGGGACCCACACCGTGGTGCGCGTCTTTTACGAAGCACCCCCGGCCGCAGGGCCTGGCCGCCCGGGTTGCTGGGACGCCCAGGATTCCAACAGGCCCCAGGTGGGACCTTACCCCTCAGTTCCCGGGGGGCCAGCTGTCGAGGTTCTGTGTCCAGGCACCACTGATCAGGGCTTTTCTCGCGCCACAGACGGGAGGTGTTGGCAGCTTCGACATCGCGGGCCTGCTGAACAACCCGAGCTTCATGAGCATGGTAACGGCCCCCGCCTGCCGTGTCACCACGGGCCCCGGGCCAGGGCTGCCCCACTGCAGACACCGTGGACACTGGGCGCCGTGGGGTGTGGAGCCAGACAAACTGAACCCGCCTCTCCCAGCTGAATAACCTGGGGAATCTCCACCCCCCTTCCCCCCCAGCCCGGGCCCCCTCGCGATGTGGCCACGGTGACAGCAGAGTCGCTGCACCTGCTCCCGGAGGTGCAGACGAGACACCGCAGGGCGCGGGGGCCCTGCGGAGGAAGGGCCGACCACCCTCTGGTCCAGATGCGCGTGTTCTGCACAGGGCCGTCCCCTGGAACAGGCAGCCAGCGTGTCCGCCACATGCCTGTCAGCCCCCGGGTGGTCTCACTGGTCCTCAGGCCACACCGCTGGCTCAAGGGACCTCAGGGTGGGGGTCTCAGGTCGCCAGGGAGAGAGGAGCCTGGAGTCCCCCGTCAGAGAAACGTCCCCACCTGAGCGGGAAGCGTCTGGCCTCCCACGTCTCGGAGCCTGGGCTGCCGCTCTCGTCCAGGGCGGGGCGGGCACGAGGCTGCCAGAGGACTCCCGGCGGGGGGAGCAGCCTGACAGAGGCCGCTCCTTTGGCCTTGTCCGTCGGGGTCGGCGGTCCCAGCCCCCCTCAGCTTCGTGCTGTGCTGTCGGCACCCAGCCACGCCCGGCACTTGCATGACCGTGGCCTGGGCACGCAGCCATGCAGGGCAGTGGACGGGCCGAGGCCGGCTGGTAGCGCTCTCCAGCCCTTTACGGAAAGAGCCACAGCCTGGAAGGTGCTTCCCTGGCTTCTGCTCGTGTGCACGTCTTAAAGTCGGCCCTGAGGAGATGATCCCAACGTGGCTGGGGGTGTCAGTGTAGGAGAGATTCCAGGATGATGTTCATCCACAGAGCAGAGCTGGGACTGACTCCCAGGTGTCCCTGGTCGGGGAAGGATGACGAGGTGCCCGGAATCTTAAGATGAGAGTCCAGATGGGATCGAAGTGGGGAAAGGGCGGGGTCACAGCGTGTGGGGATGGGGTGAGGCCCAGGGAAGAGGCGGGCCTGGCGCTCTGGGTGCTGGGCTGGAGGCCCACGGTGCCTACGGGGAGACCTTGTCAGTGACAAAATGCGTTTGGGAGCTTGCTTTTTCTGAGAAGTCTGTTTTTTTCTTCAGGCATCCAACCTCATGAACAATCCCCAAGTTCAACAGCTGTAAGTGACCACCGTTCTCCTTTGGGTCTTGTCGTTGAAATTATTGTGGTGAAAGATGCATAAAATGTACCGTTTTAACCATCTTAAGGTTTATGATTCCGTGGCATTAAGTACATTTACGACGTCCTGTAGCTGTGGCCACCGTCTAGTTCCAGACATTCATCACCCGAAAAAGAAACCCCGTCCCATTAGCACCATCCCCAGCCCCTGACCACCGGGAACCCACTCTCTGTCTCTGGGTTTGCCTGTTCTGGACGTTTCCCGTCAATGGACTCAGACACTGTGGCCTTCTCTGTCACTGGCGTCACCCGGTGTCCCTGAGGGACAGCGTTGCCCTGTTGAGAATCACTGTCTTTAAGCCAAAAAAGGGTGTTGCTGGGCAAGCTGATGGAATTGACAGGCTGCAGTCAGAAGGGTGGGCTGAGGGCAGGTTTGGGCCCCAGGAGATGTCCATTGCCGGCAGCGGGGAAGGGCCAAGTGGGGCTCAGAGGGAGGAGGGCTGAGCCGTCTGCGAGTCAAGGGCTCTCTTTGCAGCATGTCCGGCATGATTTCGGGCGGCCACAACCCCCTGGGGACTCCCGGCACCAACCCCTCGCAGAACGACCTGGCCAGCCTCATCCAGGCGTGAGTGGACCTGCCAGGCGGGGCTCCTGGGCAGGCGGGGCGTGTCCCCCCGCTCCCAGGAAGAGAGACCTGCTCTGTAGGGCCTGCGTCCTCCAGGGAGCGGTCCCCCTGCCCTCGAGGGGCACGTGGGGCGGGCACCCTGGGCCGGGCTGAGCCCGGGCGCACCTCCCCTCCCCGCAGGGGCCAGCAGTTCGCTCAGCAGATGCAGCAGCAGAACCCAGAGTTGATAGAACAGCTGCGCAGTCAGATCCGGAGCCGGACCCCCAGTGCCAGCAGCGACGACCCGCGGGAATGACTGCCCGGTGAGTCCGGGGCCGGGCCCGCGTCGCCGAGGCCACGCGGGGGCGTCTCTGGTCATCAGGCCCCTTGCCGGGGGTTCCCACCCGGGTCCCCCACCCCTCCCAGTCCCGTTCAGTTGGGCTGTCTCTCTCTCCAGCCCCCCAGCGCCATCAGGTCCGTCCCGGCTGACCGGAAGCCTTCTCTCACTTTTCTGTCTCTTCCCGTCGGACCGCCCATGAGAGGAAAAGGAATTGGACCTGCATGTTAAGACGGATTTTTATTATTTTTATTTTTTTGCCCCTGCCCTTCCCTCCCTTTTTGTACTCTCTCACGGCCCCCAGACCCTTCTCGAAACAGAACCAGCAAGCTGTGAGCACAGACCAGCACCAGTCTCACTCCCAGCCCCCCAAAAACCCAGTCTCTAAAGTATTTTCTAGAATAATTTGGGGGGGTCCTTTCGCCGCTCTCGAGAAGCAGCCCACGGGGAAGCCGTGGCCCGAAGCCCCTTCTGCAGTCCCGCCCCCTCAGCCTGTCTTCAGGGGCCTCGCAGCCCACGAGAAGCTGCTCTCTGCGTTGACCGTGGCCACTCTAGCCGTCCCTGCTCGGAAGGGCTCCCTACCAGCCAGCCCGGCCCTCGGACCCGGGTTCTCGCGTGAGCAACTCCCGCTGCAGGTTCCCAGGAGCCGGTTCTGTTGCCCTGGGCCTGGGGGCGGGCCGGAGCGGACGTCCTGGCTGTGCAGGACCCATTTCTGGGACTTTTCTTCCAGTTGAGCATTTGGATGGACGCGGGTCTGATCCCAATGCTCTCTTCCCAGTACTCACGACCGACGGACCGTGAGGGGCCCTCTCACCACCTTCGGCCTGGCCCCCGAGCCCATCCCGGCCTGGCCGTGGGTCCCAGCCACTGCCCTTCTGCCCACAGGTGGTCCCGCTGGCCGGCGCCTCTGCGTCCTCAGCGGGCCCTCCTCCCTTTGGGAGTGGGGGCTGCAGGGGGTCCTGGTGCCGCCCGCCTTGGCCTGAGATTGCCAGGCAGCCACCGTGGATGCCCGGCGGCCCCAGGCGAGGCGGGGCGGCGTGGGGAGGAGGGGTCGGCTGGCACCGCTGCTCCGACACCAGCGTTGGCAGCTGGATCGTTGGAGGCTCCCTGGTGGTGTCGGGCCATGTGCGAGGTGACCCAGCACCGTGTGTGTAGGTAACTAGTAGGGAGACGGCCGCCAGCCACCTGCCGTCTGGCACACGTCCGGCGAGCTGTGTCCTAACTCTTGCGTGCTGGCCATGGTGACAAGCATAACGTAATGTGTGGGGAATAAATAGACATCATGACCTCTGCCCGTGTCTGTGTTGACCTCTCAGCGCCGCCGCCCCTCCCTGCCCCTGGCTTCCAGGAACCCCCAGCCTGGACCCTGTGTGGGTCACCTTGGAACCACTGAACCGGGTTGTGTGTGCATCTCCTGTCGCTGCTGAGACAGTCCCACAGATTCAGTGGCTTTTAACCACACAGATCATCTCAGTCCTGGAGGTCAGAAGTCGGACATGGCCCCCGTCCCCCGAGGCTAAATCCAGGTGTCGGCGGGTCTCCCTCCCTGCCAGGGCTCAAGGGGAGAAGTGCCCCCAGCCTTTCCCAGCGTCTAGAGGCCGCCACAGACGGTGTAGGCAAAGGGGGGGCATCAGGACCTGCGCTCGGCTCCCCACTGGCCACTGGGCTGTGGAAGCACCTTTGGGCCACACTCACCTCCTTCAGCCGTGGCCTCTGTGGCTTCTGGGGGATTGTACTTCCAGCCTCCGGTGACCTTGAGCTGCCTTGTCCTGCAGAGATGACTTCCCCGTGTTCCCTGCTTCTTGGACGGTGGCCAATAGGGAAGGAAGGAAGTTCAAGGAGGAGGAGGGGTCCGTCCCCGGTGGGTGCCGCTGGCGGGGTGTGGAAGCTCCCTGCCGTCCAGCCTTCCTGCTGCTCCAGCTACCCAGTGCGACCGGGCAGCCTGGACACCAGCGGAGCCGGCGAGGAAGGCGGGGTCCTGGCCGCCCCGAGTTCCCGATCTGCGTTTCCACAGAAGTTAATGCAGTAAACTGGCATTTACGTGGCTCCAGCTACCTGTCTGGGGAAATGGTTCCTTTTAAAAACATTGAGATATAATTCACATGACATAACATGTGCCATTTAAAAACGTACAGGGACTTCCCTGGTGGTCCACTGGTTAAGACTCCACGCTCCTAATGCAGGGGACCCAGGTTCGATCCCTGGTTGGGGAACTAGATCCCACATGTGGCAACTAAGAGTTTGCGTGCCGCAACTAAAAGATCCTGCACGTGGCAATGAAGATCCCACGTGCTACAACTAAGACCCGGTGCAGCCAAATAAATAAATATTAAATAGATAAAAATAAAAATGTACAATTCAGTAGTTTTTAGTACATTCACCATGTTCTGCCACCATCACCACTGTCTAAACCCCCAAAAGAAGCCCCGTCCCCATCAGCAGTCACCCCCATCCCCTTCCCCAGCCCCTGACAACCAGGAACCCACTCTCTTGTGTCTCTGGATTTGCCTGTTCTGGACGTTTCCCATCAATGGAATCACACCCTGTGTGTCCTTCTGTTTCTGGCTTCTCTCGCTGAGCATCATGTTCGCAAGGTCCATCCACATTGCGTCATGTATCAAAACTTCATTCCTTTTCATGGCCTAATAACATAGGAACTGGTTCTTAATCCTGACGCAACATTTTAATCATTGCTGGAGCTTTAGAAAAAGTACCCATAAAAGTTAAGTGTTTATATAATGTTGCATCTGGCGGGGAGGACATTGACAAGCCACGTCTCCTTCACACGAGTCACCAGTCATCAAGCCCCTGCTGTGTGTCAGGTGTGTAGCACCTCTTCTCCCATTCTTCAGAGGAGGGGTTTTTATCCTGAACCCACAGGCCCAGATGCAGAGCGTGTTACCTGCCTGCCTCCAGAAAGCCTGTTTGCTTTCTGATACATGTGCCTTCATCCTGCCAAACCCCATCAAAGGCTTGGTATCCGTTATCTATTTCTGCATAACAAAGCGCCACGAACTCAGAGGCTTAAAACAATACACTGGTTACTTCCTAGTTTCTATGGGTCAGAAACCAGCAGGGCCTCTGCTCAGGGTCTCAGCCAAGGCCGCGTTCTCATCTGCCCACAGTTCGCTGGCAGAGTTCAGTCCTTATGTTGTGGGTTGAGGCCTGGCCTCCCTCAGCTCTGCACCACCGGGGCCTCCTGTGTTCATTTCCTGGGGCTGCCATAACAAATTACTACAGACTCGGTGGCTTAAACCAACACACACTGACTCTCTCGTAGTTCTAGAAGCCAGAAGCATGAAATCAGTTTGTCCAGTCCCAAAGCAAGGTGTCACAGGGCAGAGCTCCCACCAGAGGCTCCAGAGGGGGAGCCTTCCTGTCTCCCCCAGCTTCTGGGGGCTGCGGTGTCCTGGGCTTGTGGCCGCATCACCCCAGTCTCTGCCTCTGTCTTCACCTGGCCTCTCCCCTTTTGTCTGTGTTGTATCTCCCTCTTCCTCCTTCTTATAACAGCCCTTGTGATGACACTGGACCCCCCCCCCCCTCGGGTGAGCCAGGATCATTCCCATCTCAAGGTCCTTAATTTAAGCCCACCTGCGAAGTCCCTTTTGCCATGTAAGGTACCATACTCACAGGTTCCAGAGATTAAGACATGGACATCTCTGGGGCTCGATAGTCTTCCACAACCACCCCCCTCCCCGCCATGGCCACTTGCTTCCTCAAAGCCAGCAGGGGAGAGAGAATCTAGAGGGAGTCACCTAGCAGGACAGAATCTTAGGTACCATGATGGAATCTTGGGAATGGCAGTCATCACCTATACTGTTGGTTAGAAGTGAGTCGCAGGTCTCATCCACACCTGACGGGAGGGGATTACGCAGGGCATGACCACCAGGAGGTGGGGGTTATTGGGGTGCCTTAGAGCCTTCCACCACAGGCTTGAGCTTGGCCAAGTCTTCCAGCCAACCAGAGGGACCTGATTGCCTAGCCTCGCAGCCTCCATAAAGGGCTGTCACATTCAAAAGTGAATCAGCAGGTCCCAGGTCTGGCAGGAGTCCCGGCATCTTGGGTCTTCACTGACCCTCCCCACCACCAACCTGGCTCACCTCCACATGGGTCCCAATTTACGTCAATCCATTTGAGCAAGAATTCTTCAGAAAGGAGAGAGAAAAACCCCAGCTTCCTTCTAAGGCTTTACAAACCTTCTAGAACGTGTTTTCGGCAAAATCTTAAAGCTTCGTGGCGCCAGTTAAGCCTGTTTCCTCCTCGTCTGTGATTAGCAAGGATTGGCTGGTGGCCCCCAGCTCAGAGGGGGAGGATTAAGTGGTCCCCACCTGGGCCAAAATCATCTGAGAATCCTTATCACTGGTAACCGGATCCCACCCCCATAAACTCTGACAATTCACCTAAGGTGGTGATTGTCCGCAGGGGTAACCCTGCCTTCCCAGGGGAAACTGGGCGATATCTGGAGATATTTTTGGATGTCAGGACTCAGAGATGCTCCTGGCATCAAGTGGGTAGGGACCAGGGATGCTGCTCAACATCCCACAGGGTTTGAGAACTACCGGTCCAGTCTATGCAGTCTCCTGACTTTATTAAGCCAGCCCCTACTGGTTCTGCATTTTAAACAAGCATCTCAGGGGACTGGGACACACCTGTTTGGAGAAGCCCACGTCGAGAAGCACCGGTGGGCACAGGAATAGGAGCTGTATCTTCCAGGAGCGTCTACCTATGCCCCTTAGGTCTTCCCAAACGATCTCTGTTCCTTCTCTCCCATCCTGTGTGTCCATCGCTGGGAGGCCCTACAGAACCTCTTCCAAACTGACCCCACACCCAGTCTAAGTGTTCAGGAAAGATCCAGAAATTTTCTGTTTTGGAACCGCTGGAAGTGTGGGGAAGAGGGAAAGGAAAAAAAAAACCAAAAAAAAAAAAGGAGTAATTGTCAACAACTCATCCCAGAAGCCCAGAAGCCATCAGCTTCTCTATGTAACTTGATGAGTTGTGTATCACGGAGAATCACTGCTTGATCCCACACGAGTTAGAAATAGGATATTTCTGAATATTGCTGTCAGAAGTGCACTGAGTAAAAAAAAAAAAAAAAAAAAAGGCAATTAAACATAGATTTAGCATAAGTCGTGCCTTGGAGAAAGCTTCCAGGAATAGGTTGAGCCTTGAGATGTAAGGCAGCTGCTGCTACTGTTGATGGGGTTAGAAAGGCTCCGTTCTCTGCATTTCCACACCCTTGGTGCATAATTCCTAGGAGCAAGACTGCAAATCTCACCCATATTAAGTCCCGTGAAGCAACAAGGTGGAAACAAGGTTTGTCTCTCTCTTTCACAGAAGCAGGGGGTATCACCTGGGGGGCAATTCTGCCCCCTAAAGACACCAGGTGAGGGACTCTCCTGGTGGTCCAGGGATTAAGAATCTGCCTTCCAATGCAGGGGACATGGGTTCGATCCCTGGTCAGGGAACTAAGATCCCACATGCTGCGGGGCAACTGAACCCACACACTGCAACTCCTGAGCGCTGGAGCCACAACTAGAGAGCCTGCCACAGCTAGAGAGCCCATGCACTCTGGAGCCCGTGTGCCACAGTGAAAGATCCCGAGTGCCACAACTAAGACCCGACGCAGCCAAGAATAAAATAAATAAATATTAAAAAAAAAAAAAAAAAGACACCAGGTGATGTCTGGGGGGACCTCTGTGGTTGTCATAGTGGGGACCAAGGGTACTGTTCCACACCCCACAGTGTCCAGGACGGCACCCCCGCCCCAGAGAATGACCAGGCCTTGAAAATCAGCAGTGCCAAGGCTGAGAAGCAATGTCCTGCAGTACTACCAACACACAGTAGGCCCTAGATAAATGTGCCAAAGAAACAAATATCCCAAACAGTTTTGCCACCAGCAAAAATGTATAATTTATTCAGGGGAACTCCCTGGCGGTCCAATGGTTAGGACTCCCTGCTTACACTGAGGAGGGCCCAGGTTCAATCCCTGGTTGGGGAACCAAGATCCCCCAAGCTGGGCAGAGTGGCTAATAATAATAATTATTATTATTATAATTATTTGTTCACTGGCTCCAGAGTGCCCCTGTATCTTTTCAGCAAAGATTTCATCCCAACCTAGGTAACTTGGAAACCCCAAACTGAGTTGGCTTCCCCACCCGACCCGACCCCTCCCCCAAATCGACCCCAGCCCTGCAAAATCAGTTATTTCAAAGTCAGAACACACACTGAGCCCTCCGGACGTGGCCCCCGTAGATGAGGAGCTGAGGCCACCAGGGGGCGCGCCGGCGCCGCTGCCTCCCCGACGGTGCCGCCTCCATCCCTGCGGGCCGCGCGCAGCATCAGGACCAGAAAGAACAAGGCTGAGTCTAACCCTGAAACCACCCGGGCTTGAGCCTAGAAACGGCCTGCGTCCTAGAGACTGGGGTTGCGCGTTTAGAGCTGATTCCCCTTTCAGAATTTTAAGTCCTCCTCACCAGGGATGTTTTGTGAGGCTTTGTGCTGTGGTAGGGCTGCCATCCTGCATTGCATGATGGGATATGGGGTCAGAGATGGGCTCAGAGAATGTGAATCCCTTCGGGGGTGAGGTTGAGGGTACCAACCACAAATTCTGCTCAGCTCACGCTGTTCCCAGGTCTTTGTAAGCTCCTGCAGACTTAGGGTGTCCATCCTTCTCTCTCGCTCTCATGACTGTGCTGCCTAAATTTGTTTATCAAAGTGTAACATACAGGCACGAAAGTGCACACATTATAAGCAAAGAGCTCAATGAATTTTCACAAAGGGAGCACCCCGCAACCCCCCACCCCTTGTCATTGGCACCCAGACCAAGAACAGACCCCACGACCCCCAAAGGATAAGACCTCCACTCATGACCCCCAAAGGATAATGCTGCCCCAGTGTCTATGCCAGGGGTTAGTTTTGCCTGTTTTTGAAACGTAAACAGATGGAATCTATGAAAGGTAAAACCAGAAAGATGGCAGAAGAAAATATAGAATATGGACTTCCCTGGTGGTCCAGTGGTTGACTCCACGCTTCCACTGTAGGGGGCATGGGTTCGATCCCTGGTCAGGGAACTAATATCCCACATGCTGCATGGCAAGCATATATATATATATATATGCATATAAATATATATATAAGCATATAAATATATATATATATAAGCATATAAATATATATATATAAGCATATAAATATATATATATAAATATATAAATATGATTTGAGGCAGGCAAAATTTTCTTGAAGAGAACACCAAAAAGCACTATGGTAGTTAATTTTATGTGTGCACTTGGCTAGACCACAGCATCCAGACATTTGGTCAAATACCAGCCTAGATGTTGCTGGGGAGGTATTTGTAGATGAGATTAACATTTAAATCAGTCAACTTTGGGTAGAAAATATAAGATGGATGGCTAGCGGGAAGCAGCCACATAGCACAGGGAGATCAGCTCGATGCTTTGCGATGACCTAGAGGGGTGGGATAGGGAGGGTGGGAGGGAGGCTCAGGAGGGAGGGGATATGGGGATGTATGTATACATATAGCTGATTCACTTTGTTGTACAGCAGAAATTAACATAACATTGTAAAACAATTATGCTCCAATAAAGACGTAAAGAAATAAAACTTTGGGTAGAGAGATAACCCTCTAGAATGCGGGTGGGTCACATCTAGTTAGTGGAAGGCCTTACGAGAAAAGACTGAGGTCTCCCCAGAGAAGAGGGAATTCTGCCTCCAGACACCCTTGGGACTCAAGCTGCAATGTCAACTCTTCACTGGGTCTCCAGCCTGTCAGCCTGCCCTGCGGATTTCAGACATGCCAGCCCACATGATTGCATGACCCAATTCCATAAAGTAAATTCCTCTCTGTCTCTGTCTCTGTCTCTCTCTCTCTCTCTATATATATATATAGATAGATAGGCATCCTATATTGGTTCTGTTTCTTTGGAGAACCCTGACTAATACAAGCTCTAACCATACATTAAGCTCTAACCATACATTAAAAAAAAAAATCAACAAATTGGACTGCCTTAAAAGAGAGAGGAAAGGTGAGCCATTGAATGGGTGAAGGCATTTGCAATATATACTTGACAAAAATATAAAGTACTCCTAAGAATCAATAAGAAAAAGAGAAGTAACCCAATTTTTTAAATGGGCAAAACAGAAAGGCATTTCAAAAACCAGGATATGCAACTGACCAATAAACACATGAAAAGGGACTCAATTTCATTAGCCATGAAGGGAACACTAATTAAAACCATAATGTGAGGGACTTCCCTGGCAGTCCAGTGGTTAAGACTCCGCGCTCCCAATGCAGGGGGCCCGGGTTCGATCCTTGGCCCGGGAACTAAGATCCCACATGCTGCAACTAAGCCTGCACGGCCGCAACTAGAGAAGCCGGAGCACCACAAAGCAGAGCCCGTGCACCGCCACAGAGACCCAGTGCAGCCAAAATTAAAAAACAAAACAAAAACCATAATGTGAGATGATTGCACCAGAATAGCTAAAATGAAAAGACAAAAACAAGTGTTATTCATCACAAAAGTGCATTGGGGGTCTCCAAGACTCAGCAATGATCGTCCTCATGGCTGTGGTTTACGAGAAGATATGAAGCAAAATCAGCAGAGGGAAAAGGCTTGGGGTGGGGTCTGGGGGACCAGGCACAAGCCTTCAGAGCCCTTTCCCAATGGAGTCCCACAGGATGCACTTAATTCCTGCTAAACGAGACGTGACAGCACGAGTGGGGTGTGGTTCCCAAGGAGGCTCACGGAGACCTGGTGCCTGGGGTTCTCTCTGGGGGGGTCTGTGCACTCAGGCACCTCTGCCCAGCACAGCCGAGGCCCCAGACTCTAGGAGGACAGCAGGTGTTCAGCGTAAACCACGTGTTTGCACAGACAGTGTGGGGACAGGGAGCCCCCTCTCCGATGACTGAGGGTGGCAGGTGCCCCCAGAGTCCAGTTCCAGACGCTGCTGAGGGCCTTTGCAAACACAAAAATCTTAAGCCTGCTATGTTAACTCTTTTCTGCACCAAAAGGGACAAGCCAGCTGTATATGAAGTTCTAAAGCTGAGCGTTTGGATACCCTAGAAACCCTGGATGTACAATTCCCCGCCCCGTGGTTGTATGCCCAACAGCAACGTGCATGAATGGTCACCCAGCGGCAGGCAGAGAAAGGTTGGGAGCAGTGCCATCAGAAACTACCCTGTTGAGCAACCATGGCAGAATGGCGGTTGCTTGGGAGACGGGGGTGGGGAGGGGCAGGAGGACATTTTTTTTCAGGGGGTGTAGTTTATGTTCACTATCTTGATTGTGAGGATGGTTTCACAGGTGTGTACATATATCAACACTTATCAAATTGTATACTTGGAATATCTATTGTTTATTGTACGTCAGTTACACCTCAATAAAGCTGTTCAGATGGTGGGCTTTTTTTTTGTTTTTTGTTTTTTTTTTTGGCCGAGTCACGCGGCATGCGAGATCTTAGTTCCCTGACTAGGGATGGCACCCGTTCCCCCTGCAGTGGAAGTGCGGAGTCTTAACCACTGGACCGCCAGGGAAGTCCCTGTTCAGATGATTTTATTTCCTATTTCTGTGATTATCTGTATGGCTTGAGCATATTTTCGTATATGTATTCACCTCTTGTATTTGTTCTCCTGAGAATTGTCTGTTCCTTCCCTTCCCTTCCCATTTTTATTTTTTATTTATTTAAAAAAGAATAAATTTATTTATTTTTGGCTGCGTTGTGTCTTCGTTGCTGTGCACGGGCTTTCTCTGGTTGAGGCGAGCGGGGGCTACTCTTCGTTGCGGTGCGTGGGCTTCTCATTGCGGTGGCTTCTCTTGTTGCGGAGCACGGGCTCTAGGCGGGCGGGCTTCAGTAGTTGTGGCACTTGGACTCAGTAGTTGTGGCACACGGGCTTAGTTGCTCCGCGGCATGTGGGATTTTCTCGGACCAGGGATCGAACCTGTGTCTCCTACGTTGGCAGGCGATTCTTAACCACCGCGCTACCAGGGAAGTCCCTCCCTTCCTATTTTCATTTTAGGATGTTTGCTTGCTATCAAAAGCTCGGTCTCATCTATTATCAACATTTCCTCCTGGCCTATCACTTGTCTTTTTATCCCATTCATAGAGTCTTTCACTATGGGAGATTTTTGAAGTATTCAATGTAGTCAGATTTGTCAGTATTTTTTTTTTTTTAATTGTACTTTGACAGTACCTGCTCTTAGGTAGGTCCTGGCGTCTAGGAAGCTTTCAAAAATACGTCTGAATGAATAAAAGCCCGAAGCTTTGCAGCTTCTTCTCTGAGCAGTCTCATGCTCTAAAGAATTATGAATAAATATTGCACATTACGAATTCTCCTATAGGAAGGAGTCTTCCTGTGGGCACTTACCTGGTGTGCTGTTATTATGGACGATCTTTTTTGTTATTGTTGTGAACTACGGAAAACAGAAAAAGAGTCAAGTCACTTTGTGTCTAATAATAAAAATAGCTACCACACAAAATACAATGGAACACTACTCAGCTGTGAAAAAGAACGAAATAATGCCATTTGCAGCAACATGGATGGACCTAAGATTATCATACTAAGTGAAGTAAGTCAGACAGAGAAAGACAAATACCATATGATATCACTTATATGTGGAATCTAAAATGTGACTCCATTGAGCTTATCTACAAAACAGAAACAGACTTACAGACATAGAAAACAGATTTGTGGTGGCCAAGACGGGGAAGGGCAGGGGAGGGTTGGATTGGGAGTTTGGGATTAGCAGATACAAACTATTATAGATAGGATGGATAAACAACAATGTCCTACAGTATAGCACAGGGAACTATATTCAGTATCCTGTGATAAACCATAATGGAAAAGAATATGAAGAAGAATGTATATATATGTATAACTGCGTCACTTTGCTGTACAGCAGAAATTAACACAACACTGTAACTAATAAGGACCTACTGTATAGCACAGGGAACTCTACTCAATACTCCGTAATGACCTATATGGGAGTAGAATCTAAAAAAGAGTGGATATATGTATATGTATAACTGAGTCACTTTGCTGTACAGCAGAAACTAACACAACATTGCAAATCAACTATACACCAATAAAAATTAATTTAAAAAACATTGTAAATCAACTATACTTCAATTTAAAAAATAGCTACCATATATTGCATGCTTATAATGAAGCAAGCTCCGTGCAGGCAGAAAGTGACATTAAACGTTAAGAACTCATAGACATCTCATACTTAACCTCTGCAAAGCCAGACTTAGACTCTTGACTCCTCCAATGTCTGTGCCTCCTCCACTCTTTCCTATTTTAGTGAATAACACCAGGATCCATCTAGTTGCTCAAACTAGAAAACTAGAAGTCATTCCCGACACCTCCTACTCCTACGGCCCACAGACAAACCAGGACCAAGTCCTGTCAATTCACCCAAGATATTTTTCAAATTCATCCACTCCCTTCCACCTCCCACCTACACCTAAACTAGCATCAGTTCTTGCTCAAATGACCCAACTGGTCTCCCTGCCTTCATTCTCGCTCCCTTACAATCCTTTCTTTACACAGGACTCAGAATAACCTTAAAACATCAGTTGAATCACAACCTTCACCTTCGTAAAACTCTTCAATGAGTTTTCATCATTGACTCACATTCATCGATGGGGAAATTCAGATGCCTTAAAATGGTCTCTGGGACCGTCCTTGTCACTCACCAATATTCAGACAGCCTGGCTTTCCAGTTCCTCCAATATCGCAAGCTCCTTTCTACTTTTGCATCAAACATCCTCTCTTCACCCCTTACTTCTCACTGCTCTTTATTTGATTAACACAGAACTGTCTCTCTCTCTCTTTTTTTTTTTTTCTTCATGACACTTAGTACAACCTACAGTTTTCCCTTTACATGTATGTATTGGTTATCTTTTTTTTTTTGATGTGAACCATTTTTAAAGCCTTTATTGAATTTGTTACAATGTTGCTTCTGGCATGTGGGATCTTAGCTCCCCAACCAGGGATTGAACCCGTACCCCCCCACACACTGGAAGGCAAAGTCTTAACCCTTGGACCAGCAGGGAAGTTCCTGTATTGGTTATCTTTTGCTGCATAACAAATTCCCCCAAAACTTAGTGGCTTACGATAACAACGTTTATTATCTCATAGTGTCTGTGGGTCAGGAATCCAGGTTCACTTAGCTGAGTGCTCAGCTTCAGGGTCCCTCAGAGGCTGCAATCAAAGTGTCCACTGGGCATCAGTCCTCTGAATGCCCAATGGGAGCAGGATCCCCCTCCAAGATCACTCGTGGTCATTGGCAGGATTTACTTCCTTGTAGGCTCTTGTGCCAAAGGTCTCAGCTGTTGGCTGGAGGTCACCCTCACTTTCTTGCAATGTGGGCATCTTCAGCATCTCAGCTTGCTTTATCAAAGCACGAAAGCAAAAAGGCAATAGAGAGAGTTGTCTAGGAAGACAGAAGTCAGTCTTCTGAAACCTAATCATGGAAATGACATCCCATCACTTGACAATATCCTATTTGTTGGAATCAAGTCGCTGGGTGCAGCCCAGGCTCAAGGAGAGGGGATTATACGAGGACATGGATCCTAGGATGTTGGGATCATTTGGAACCACCTTAGAAGTCTGCCTAATAATATGCTAGTATTTCATTAATACTTGTCTCTCCCACTAGACTGTGAACTGTGAGGGCATGGGCTTTTTCACTCCATTTTATTAAAATTTTCAAAAATTGTGATGAGATATACATAACATTAAATTTACCATTTTAACCGTCTTTAAGTGTACAGTTCAGTGGCATTAAGTACATTCACATTGTTGTGCAGCCATCCCCATCATCCATCTCCAGAACTTTCTCATCTTCCCAAACTGAAACTCTGTCCCCAGGAAACAATGACTCCCCACCCCCTCCCTCAGCCCCTGGCCCCCACCATCTACTTTCTGTCTCTGTGGATTTGACTAATCTAGGGACCTCCTATGAGTGGGATTACACAGTATTTATCCTTTTGTGACTGTCTTATTTCACTTAGCCTGATGTCTTCCAGGTTCATCCATATTGTGGCATTCTCCACTTTATTCTAAGCAACTTTCCCTATGCCTGGCTCATGGTAGGCTGACAATAAGATTTTGGTTAACAGATGAATACAGTCCTCTCTTTCATAAGTCTGGTTGCTTTTATGGGGCAGTGGATCAAGCCATTTTTAAAAAAAATGTCTCCTTCTCCTCACCTAAAAAATACCCGTTTGACCCAGCAATTCCACTCCTGGGTACACATCCTTAAAAAAAACCTAAAATAGCAATCCACCACCCAGCACTCCTTTTTTTTTTTTTAATATATTTTAATTTTATTGGAGTATAGTTGATTTACAATGTTGTGTTAATTTCAGGTGTACAGCAAAGTGATTCAGTTATACATATACATATACATATATTCATTCTTTTTAAGATTCTTTTCTCATATAGGTTATCACAGAATATTGAGTAGAGTTCTCTGTGCTATACAGTAGGTCCTTATTGGTTATCTATCTTATGTATAGTAGTGTGTGTGTGTGTTCATCGCAAGCCACCTCCCAGCACCCTGATAACCCTTACTGGGCTCTATTATTCCAGAGCGCTTGTCACCTTCTGCCATAATTTTATTACTTATTATGTTTGTCGATTTTCTGTCTTCTCCTAGAACGTAAGCTCCAAAAGGGGAGAGATCCTTGTTTTGTTGACAGATGTTCTCCTAGAAAAGGTCCTGGTACATAGGAGGCAGAGATGTTGAACGGGTAAATCTGCATCTTAAACCGACGGGAAGGGCATCAGCAGCGAGGACGCTCCGAGAGAGACAGTCAAATCGTTTTCTGACAATGGCCAAACCTCGATCCGAACGGGATTCAGCACCTGGAACCCCTGGACAGCTCTGGAAGCCAGACGCTGACGGAACCATTCCCCTAGGGTCGGAGTTTCCCGCCGGAGCCGCCCGGTGCCTGTACCCGCCGCTCTGCGGGAGGAAACTACTTTCCCTTGCCGGTAGGAGAGGTGGAGTCGCGGGGTGAGTGGCAGCCGTAATAGCCAATGGCATGGAGAACTTGGCCCTCTGCGCTTGGGGCGGCCAATGGGCAGGGGCGTGGGCGGGGCGTGGGCAGCTGCGCGCCGAGCCGGGGCTAGACCGGGAGCGCTGCAGTGGGGTCGACACGGCGTGGCGGTTGAGCGGCGGGCGGCTCCGGCGGGCGGGCGAGGACCCGGCGGAGGTACGTGTGGGCCGGGCCTGGGCGGGGCTGGGGGCGGGGGCGGCCCGGGGCCTGGCGGGCTCTGCCGCCTGTTAGCCGAGGCCCCGCCTTTACTGGCGATCTGTGTGATTTGCGTCCGGCTCCGCCAGCGGAGCGCGACTTGTCCCCTCTCGAGCGGGGCGCCCAGTGCAGCGCGGGACACACAGAAGGCGCTCAATAAGTGCTGAGTGAAAGGATGAATGAATGAGCCCGTCCCCGCTGCCCAGCCCCATCAACCCCCGGTTTGAGGGCGTCCAGGCCACCCTCACCCCCACTCCACAGACTGGGGCATCCCGACACTCGGCAGGTATTTATTGGGCGCCTACTGTACCTGGCTTTGGGCTGAGGAAGACACACTCCCTGCTCCCGTGGAAGTCGCAGCCCAGGGCGAGTGATGACATTCAGGGACTTTAAATTATGTAGTTCCCTGTAGCTCCAATGATACCAGGGGACGGGGTAGGAGACCCCTCTCCACTGGTGGCATCTGAGCTGACATGGCGACGCGGGCAGTGAGAATTGGGAGGTTGGGGAGAAAGCCTAAGGACAGGGGAGCAGCCGCGGTCCTTCATTCTAATGGTAACATTTACGGGTCTATCTAGGGCGAGATCTGCTTTACTTTGGCTCATTGAGTCCCCATAAAGAGGTCCACATGCTTCAGCTCATCTGTTTGTTCAGCCAGCGGTTACTGAGCATCTGTTCTGCGCCAGGCCTTGCGGTGGGTACAAGGGATGCCATTTAGGGCAGGGGGAAGCCCTCCTGTGGGACTGAAAGACGAGCATCATTGGAAGGTCAGGGGAGAGAAGTGGTCCAGGCCAAGAGAACAACAGGTGCAAAGGCCCTGAGGCGGGAATGGGCTTGCCGGTGCAAAGGCCCTGAGGCGGGAATGGGCTTGCCAGGTGCAAAGGCCCTGAGGCGGGAACGGGAATGGGGAGGTGGAGTCCGAGCTGATGGTGCAGAGCCTTTGCCTCAGGGTAAAGCCTTTGGATTTTATGTAAGGGCGGTGGGACCCAGAACATTCTGCAACAATGGAAATGTTCTTTGTCTGTGCTGTCCAGTACGGCAGCTGCTAGACTCAAGTGGCTATGGAACACTTGAAATGTGGGTAGCGCAACTGAGGAGCTGAATTCTACATTTTATATAAATTTTTTTTAATTAAAATAAATTTTTTTGGCCGCGCCACATACAGGATCTTAGTTCCCCAACCAGGGATCAAACCCGTGCCCCCCGCAGTGGAAGCGCGGAGTCCTAACCACTGGACCGCCAGGGAATTGCCTACATTTTATTTAATTTTAATTAACTTACACAGACACACGCGGCTAGCGACTGCCGTGTTGGACAGTGCAGCCGTGGAGAATTTTCTGCAAGAGACAGGGACGTGTGCTAGGCCTGGAATGGGGTGAAGTACTGGGGGTGATGGGCTTGGTTGCTCTAGCTGGTCAGATAACCAATCCAACAGCTGACGCGGTTGCCCCTGACATTCACAGTGGCTGGACTGAGGCATGAGCCCCTGGCTGCGTGGCTGGGCCCCGTAGCGCATCGTGGGAGGGGAGTGTGCGCCCACACATGGTTTGGCCCTGCAGTGACCGGTGACCGGAGCAGCCCGGGCCGCCGCTATGGTGAAGTTGTTGGTAGCCAAAATCCTCTGCATGGTGGGCGTGTTTTTCTTCATGCTGCTGGGCTCCCTGCTCCCCGTGAAGATCATCGAGACGGATTTTGAGAAGGCCCATCGTTCGAAAAAGATCCTCTCACTCTGCAACACCTTCGGAGGAGGGGTCTTTCTGGCCACATGCTTCAATGCTTTACTGCCGGCTGTGAGGGAAAAGGTAAGGCTCCCTGGGGTGGTAGCAGCAGCCCTTGGCACCTTATGGCCAATCGTCTCTGGTGCCTTTTGTTTTTTCTTTCCTTTTATTTTTTTTTGTAATTGAGATATAGTTGTTGTGTTTTTGTTTTTCTTTTTCTTTTGGCTGTGCTGCGTGGCTTGCAGGATCTTAGTTCTCTGACCACGGACTGAACCCGGGCCCTCAGCAGTGAAAGCACAGAGTCCTAACCACTGGACAGCCAGGGAATTCCCTAATTGAGATATAGTTGATGTACAATATTGTATAAGTTACAGGTGTGCAACATAGTGATTCACAATTTTTAAAGGTTGTACTCCATTTATATCATTATAAACTATTGGCTATATTCCCTGTGCTGTACAGTATATCTTTGTAGCTTATTTATTTTGTACATAATAGTTTGTACTTCTTAATCCCCTACCCTTATCTTGCCCCTCCCCATCTCTGGTGCTTTTCAACCCTGATACCAAGCTCAGGGCCTTGACACTATAAGGGTGACAGGAAGTAGAAAATGAATTTGCTGTGTGACCATGAGTTGGTTGTGTCTCTTCTCTGGGTCTTATCTGGTAAACAAGGGGTTTGAACTAGACCTAGGGTTCCCAGCTGGTGGGCTCATCAGCCATTACTTGACCAGACCACCTGCCCCGGACACATGCACTTTGTCTTGAAGCTGGCGATTGTGGCCTCTCTTCAACTCCTGTATCAGTTAGCTACTGCTGCGTAACAAATTATAACAAACTTAGCATCTTAAAACAACACATGTTTATTCCTACACAGTTTCTGTGGGTCAGCAGTCTGGGCACCACTTGGCTGGGTCCTCTGCTGCCGGCTCTCATGAGGCTGCAATCAAGGTATCCGGTGGGCTGTGGTCTCATCTCAAGGTTTGACTGGGGATGGATTGGCCTCTGAGCCAATGTGGCTGTAAGGCGGGTTCAGTTCCTTCCTGGCTGTCAGACTGAGGGCCCAGTGTCTCCCTGGCTGTGGGTTGGGAGCCACCCTCAGTCCCCGGCCACGCTGTGCCATTTGCTTTATCCACAAGCCCCATCCTGTGCCTGGACTCCTGATGTTGAGGGCTGGGAGGTGTATTATGCTGCTACGCTTGCGTTCCTCTGTTACACAGCGCGGGAAACTTGTGCACTTGGCGTCGGTGAGGATGAGATCGGAGTCCTCTCTGACACCCTCTGCACCCGCCCCCCCTGCCGTTTTCCACATTCCCGCAGTGCCACCCCTCCGGCCTGGACTGCTGCAATGACCTTGCCCCTCCCCATCCCCCTTCAGTGCTTGGGGCCCTCTCACGGTCCTCCCCAAACCACTCCTGGGCCGCGCCCCTGCCCCAGGCTCCCCACGCCTCAGTGGGCCAGGCCCCTCCTCCTGGCTGCCCGCCAGCCTCAGCCAGAGAGTGTCTGCCTCACGGTCTGGTGTGGCTGCCACTCACCATTCCGGCTGGTCAGGTTTCAGTGAATTGAAATCAAACCCACTTCAACGTGCCAGTCCTCAGCCGCACCAGCCACATTTCAAGTCCTCGTGGGCCACGCGAGGTTAGCGGCTTCCATATCAGACAGCACAGATAGAGGACATTTCCGCCATCCGGAACGTTCTGTGGGACAGCGCTGACTCAAGGATCTGACGAGGATGGCTGGATGTGCCGGCGAGCCTCATGCTCGTTCTCAGCACGTTCACCCAGGGGGGTGGAGAGGTGGGGGGCTCTGGAAACAGCCTCCGGGTGTGTGGAAGCCAGCCCCGTGCAGGCATCAGGGCCAGAAGCCCTGGCTGATATCCCAGTCTGGAGGCCGGAAGTCCGAGACCAAGGTGTCAGTGGGCTGGGTCCTCCGGCCGTGAGAGAGGGTCTATCCCGTGTCCCTCCCAGCTTGTGGGGATCGTCTGCGGTCCTTGGTCCCTTACCTTGTGGCTCCATCACCCCAGCTCTGCCTCCGTTGTCACACGGCCTCTCCCTGTGTGTCTCTCTTCTTCTGTCTCGGAAGGACTCCTGTCATTGGATTAAGGACATCATCCTTATGCAGGATGATGTCATCTCAAGAGCCTTATCTTATGAATGAATTTCCTGGGGTGGCCATAACAGAAGACCAGAGACGGGGGGCTTAAACAGCAGACACTTATTCTCTCCCAGGGCTGGAGGCTGCAAGTCCGAGACCAAGGTGCTGGCAGGGTTTGGTCCTCCGGAGGCCTCTCTCCTTGCTTTGTAGATGGCCACCTCTTGCTGTCTCTTCACATGATGGCCCTTCCTCTTCCTGTAAGGACAGCAGTCCTAGTGGATTAAGTCCACCCTCACAGCCTCCTTTTAACTGAATCACCTGTTTAAAGACCCTATCTCCAAGTATGGTTAGTTTTGAGGCACTAGGGGTTGGGAGACCTTTATATAGAAATTTCCTTTTGTTGGGGAGACACAATCCAGCCCATCACACCTCAGTTA
Source organism: Eschrichtius robustus (assembly GCF_028021215.1). Classification (NCBI taxonomy): domain Eukaryota; kingdom Metazoa; phylum Chordata; class Mammalia; order Artiodactyla; family Eschrichtiidae; genus Eschrichtius; species Eschrichtius robustus. Next base: position 178,470,240 of record NC_090825.1, on the reverse strand, counting down.
TATCTGCAAAGACCCTTCTTCCAAATAAGGTCACATTCTGAGATTCCTGGTGGACATATCTTTTAGGGGTCATGATGCAGCCCACTACACTCTTTTTAAATTGGTTGACATAGTGGACATGACGTGAGGCCTAGTCCCTTTCTAATAGAGGTTTTATTTTTAAACATTTATTTATTTATTGACTGTGCTGGGTCTTAGTTGCGGCATGCAGACTTCTTAGTTGTGGCATGCAGACTTCTCAGTTGCGGCATGCATGTGGGATCTAGTTCCCCGACCAGGGATTGAACCCAGGTCCCCTGCATTGGGAGCGCAGAGTCTTACCCACTGGACCACCGGGGAAGTCCCTTCATTTTTAAATCCATCAAGGATGAGCCACCACTCCTCTTTAAGACCTGTATGATTTGGGTATTTCTGCTACTTGAGAGGTGACGTCTGAAGAACCTGTTGCATGGGCAGCGGGGGTCTCGGCGGTCGCGCCTCTGAACCTCTCCCCGTCTTTTCCCCCTCTCGCGCCCTCTTCTCCAGCTCCAAAAAGTCCTGAGTCTTGGGCACATCAGCACCGACTACCCGCTGGCCGAGACCATCATGCTGCTGGGCTTCTTCATGACCGTCTTCCTGGAGCAGCTCGTCCTGACCTTCCGCAAGGAGAGGCCGGCCTTCATCGACCTGGAGACATTCAACGCCAGCTCGGACGTGGGCAGCGACTCAGAGTACGAGAGCCCCTTCATGGGTGGCTCGCGGGGCCACACGCTCTACGGGGAGCCCCACGCGCATAGCCACGGGCTGAGTGTCCAGGAGCTGTCGCGCTCCAGCCCGTTGCGGCTCCTCAGCCTGGTCTTCGCCCTGTCGGCCCACTCGGTCTTCGAGGGCCTGGCCCTGGGCCTGCAGGAGGAGGGGGAGAAGGTGGTCAGCCTGTTTGTGGGGGTGGCCATCCACGAGACGCTGGTGGCCGTGGCCCTGGGCATCAGCATGGCCAGGAGCGCCATGGCCCTGAGGGACGCTGCCAAGCTGGCCGTCACCGTGAGCGCCATGATCCCCCTGGGCATCAGCCTCGGCCTGGGCATCGAGAGTGCCCAGGGCGTGCCCAGCAGCGTGGCCTCCGTGCTGCTGCAGGGCCTGGCAGGCGGTACTTTCCTCTTCGTCACTTTCTTTGAGATCCTGGCCAAGGAGCTGGAGGAGAAGAGCGACCGGCTGCTCAAGGTCCTCTTCCTGGTGCTGGGCTACGCCGTCCTGGCGGGCATGGTCTTCCTCAAGTGGTGACCATCCCGCGCCGGGTGCCCGCCCCGCCCCCCACCCAGCCGGAGCCTCGCCTCTCCCGAGGGTCCAAGCTCAGCTCCCGGGCTGCGCCTGCGCAGAGGGGCCGCCCGGGACTGCACTGAGCCCCAGATCCTACACCCCCAGCCCTGGGGCACCGCTACTACTTTTACAAATTCTTCTCTTAAAAGTATTCACCAAAGCTGTGTGGCCATGTCATCCGCAGCCGTGGGGGTCTGGTGACTCGCAGGGGAGGTGGCCCCGGGCGTCCAGGTGGGGTCAGACCCAGACCCTCCCCACCCCTAAGCACCGCCGGCTGTGGACGAGTGCGGGAGAGGCCAGCCTCTGTCCTCCGCAGCCCTGGCTACAGTGCCAACTCCGTAGCCACCCCCCACGCCTTCCCTGGAGCCCTGCAGCACGTGGCGGGCGTGTCCCCAGGGTGAGCAGAGGGTCCAGTCGCTGTCACGTGATGCCCTGAGGGGTTTCTGAAAGGAGTCCGCCAGCCAGGAGCCTCCATTCGTTCGCGGTTAGTGGGGGTGATGGGGCTGTGATTCCTGCCACCTGAGGCTGTGCTTCTGGGGAGACGGAGGTTCCAGGGATCTCGGAGCCGCCCTCTTCTTCCCTGCTTTCTGGTGCGGCCGCCCTGCCAGGAGAGGTTGCTCTCCAGGGGCTGGGGTTCTGGGCCGGGCTGAGCTGCTCGGCTCCCTGAGGCAACAGAGCCCCAGGGCTGCAGAGAGTGCGGACAGGCCTGGGGCAGCTTGGCCACAGGGTCTCCAGAACAGGATGACTCCCACAGGCCAGGGTCAGGGGCCATGTGACTCAGCTCCCCCCGCCAGACGCAAATGAAGCTAGGACCCCCCTCGGGGAGTGCAGGAGCCTAACAGCCCCGTGGGGCTGGCGCGAACCCTCCCCTCCGTGGCAACAAGCTCTGTTAGTGTAGTCATGGCAACCGGCTCCTGCTCCCGGGCTGAGCCAGGGCTGAGGGCCCTTCCAGGGGGACTTGACTGTCTGCTGCCAAGCCTGGAGGCGCGGCCTCAGCTTCCCCAGCTCCATCCCATTACTTACACCCTTCCTGTCTTCTCACTTGTCCACTCGGCCATGAGGCCCAGGCTCCTTCCGAGAACCTCTGATTTCCTTCCTCTCACTCACGGTCGCTGCCCAGACCCACACTGGGGAGACCGGCTGTGGCAGTGGGGCCGTCACAGCTTCCCGGCGAGGATGGGCCCCTCTGCCCCGTGGCCCTGGGTGGGGCGGGGCCTCCAGCCGGTCACTCTGGCCCGGTGGTGTTCCAGGAACAGCTACTTGCTTGTCCCAGGGGACGTCCTAGGCGCTGGCCTGCTGCCACCTGCCCGTCTCCGCGGGCAGGAGAGCACACAACCTCCGCCACGGCCCCAGCCTCATTCGGTGTCGATATGGGTCTCAGGGGGCAGGGCCGTGTGTCCAAGGCCCTCCACTTCCACTCTATTGGGCACCCACCCCACCGCTGCTGGAAGTATTGGGCCCGTTTCCAGGAACTTCTGTCTGGCTTTTGCCAGGACCCACGTCTGAATCCTGCAGGCCTGACCCTGTCCCCATGCTGGGAAAGTGACCCCTGTGGGCGTGGGACCATCACCTCCACCTTGTCCTAAACCCACCCTTGCTGGTGACCCCTGCCCCTACTTCACTCCACCTTCGCCCCGGGTGGGCGGGATGTCATGGAGTTGCCAGATTCCAGAGCCTGCCTTCAGAAGGGTGTGGCCCATGGGACGGGGCTGGGCAGGGTCCCCCAGGGGCCCCGTCCCCCTGAATCCAGTAGGAAGCCCCCCCCGTGGGTGCAGAACAGCCTGCTCCAGGCTTCCCCCCCCTCCATACTCCTTCCCCTCCGTTACCTAAAGCACATGCACAGTAGGGTCCCCGTCCTCCCGCCAGCCGTCAGCTTCCTGGGATGCCTGGGGACACCACAAGCCCCTCCACCCCTCAGTTCCATTTCCCCTTCCCTTCCCTGCACTGGAGCCTTCAGGGTCACATCATTCCCCCTCACTCTAAGCCAGCTTCCAGACCAGGAAGGGCGCTGCCACACCAGTGAGGGGGGAAACCCCGGGGGCCCCCGCCCGCCCCTCAGACACCGCCACCCCGGTCCCTGGCATCCTCGGACCCCCCAGCCTGCCCAGCCTCCGTCTGCCAGGCTCTGGTCTCTCTCTAGGGTCCTGCCAGGCCCAGCAAAACTACTTCCAGGCCCCCCAGGGATGCTGGGACCCCAAGAAGTTTGGGGGGTGCTGTGTGTTGTAGGAGAGGATACAGGCTGCCCCCCCAGCACCCCCAATGCCACCCCTCCTGTCTGCTGTGGTTGGAGGGGCCAGGGTCAGCCCTGGCGTCTGCTTCCCGGGGCCCCAGGGATGATGGTGTCACTTGGTCAGTTCTGGTCAGCTTTCCCTGCTTTGGCCAAGGATCAAAGTTGAAAGCTGAGGTAAGAAGAAAAATGATCGTCCCATCTGATGGGGGCCCTGGAGAGGCCAACCTTGCTCCTGAGGTCCCCCAGCTCATGGTGGCCATGTCCAGCCTAGACCAGGGTCTTCTTGTCTAGGCCAACTCAGTGGCTCCATCTCCCCCACACCTGCTCTGACACGACAGGTGCCACGTGGTGACAGCTTTGGCTGAAGAAGCCTGTGGGTTGGTCACCCACCACCTGGGGCCCTGGACCAGCCCTGACATGGAACTGGACGTCGGCCACGAAAGCCTTCATTCATCTCTGTGCAACTTTGCGCCATCGAGGACGTGTCGCTTTGAGATCTGTGTGCGTGCCTCATGGAGGAGAGGGGGGCACACGCCTGCTAGTGACCTGTGTATCACTTGGTGACAACCGGGCACAGCCACCTTCACTTGGACACGAGCGTTCCCAAGTAGCACAAACGCCTTTCTGTTTAAAGAAACAAAACTCCCAGCACAAAACACCAGGCACCACCTTTATCCGGCTGTGCCTGGCTGGGTCAAGGCCACCCCTAGCCGCTTGGCTGCGACCAGGCAGGCTCTTGGCAGCACGATTATGGGGGCCCAATGCGGGGGCTCAGCAAGCAGGAGGGTTGAGCCAGGACTCAGCTCTGGTCCTTGGTACAGCGTCACCCTCACCGGCCCCGCCGCCCCTGAGCCGAGTGGAGTCGGGGCTCCCAGTGCCAGCGACAGCTGGATGCAGTCAGCCGGGTCCCCCTCCCTGACCTGGAGACAAAAGAGTAGAAAGTTAGGAGGCAGCACCCAGGCCTCGCGGACTGAATCAAGCGTAGTAACAGTGTGTCGCGACTTCTGTTGTCTGCTGTTTGCGTTTCTGGGGGAGAAATTATTAGTGTGGAGCTGGGGAGGGGGGTGCCGGTTGCCAGCCAGTCTGCATCTTCTGGGCCCCGAAACACAGGCATCGGACAGGATGCTGTGTCCCTGCACACAGCGCCTCCAGGCCTGCCCTGACCACCAGGTCTGAACCCTCAGCCTTGCCAGGAAGAGAGGGTCATGCAGCCCACCTGTCCCAGCCCGTGTCCACCCTGAGCTGTCTGTCAGCTTTGGTACAGAGCCAGTGACCGACCCACCTGACCTTTTGAGAGCCTCCTGCAGGCTGGGACTGGGCTGGGACTCCTGAGGGCAGAAGGGCGCTGCTGCAGGGCTTGGGGTAGTTCTGGGAAGACCCTAGAACTCTCCTCCTGGCTGTCAGTTGGCTGAGGCCAGATTGGGCTGCAGAAGGGAGACCCCCGTCCCTCCCCGCCCCTGACACCCTCCAGGCCTCTGCAGCTCCTGGGGCAAGAACAGCTGACCTGGCAGACCGCAGTGCTCTGGCCGAGGGCCCAAGTGATTGCTGTGTGCCCAGCCTGGCAGGAGAGGGCCGAGATGGGCAGGTGGGCCGTTTAGAGCCCCCTGGCTCAGTGCCTGCGAGGCACAGCTGAGGTGCTGCGTTTAAAGCAGAAGAAAAGGCCGCCACGGTTCACATGCCCTCTCCTTTGAGGGACCGGCTGGGCCTCCTGCTGAGCTAGTCTTGGCTGGGGCAGGGCCAGAGATTTTGCATTTCTTTCTCTCTTCTTTTTTTTTTTTTGGCTGCGCTGCACGGCTTGTGGGGTCTTAGTTCCTCGACCAGGGATCGAACCTGGGTCCATAGCAGTGAAAGCCGGCGTCCCAACCACTGGACCGCCAGGGAATTCCCAGATTTTGCATTTCTACCGAGCTCCCAGGGGATGCTGGTCCGGGGACACGTTTGAGGTCCATCGCCCTACCCCAGGGTCTCCCCAGCACTGCTGACGTGGTGCTGGGTCATCCTCTGGGGGGCCGTCCTGGATGCCCTGGGGTGTAGAGCAGCCTCCTTGGCCCCACCCACTCGATGCCAGGAGCCCACCCTGGTCATGACAACCACAGATGTCCCCAGACATCGCCCAGGGTCCCCTGGGGGCAGAATCACCCCCCGGGGAGACCCACTGTCCCAGAACCCAAGGCAGCTCACGTTCTAGCAAGGGAGACAGATGATAGATGGACACAAAAGGTGATAAGTTGCCCTGAAGATAAGCAAGGTGGAGGGAGAGCCACGAAGGGAGACAAAGACTATTTTAGCAGTGTGGTCGGGGGTGGGTGGGAATCTCTGAGGGCCTCACTGGAGTCAGAAGATGGGTGAAGAGCTTTTCTGGCAGAGGAAGTGGCCTGTGCAAAGGCCCTGAGGTCTCCCTGCGTGTCGTGGTCCTTGTCTCTGACTGATCAAAGCTGTCCGGCTCTCTGTTAAAGGATGCAAGTGTGGCAGGGGTTCATCCTGCTAATGGCTTAGGCTCCAGTGACCCCGCTCCTTGGAGGTGTTGACGACAACACAGCCCCGTATGGTGGAAGAGCCCCTCAGGCCACTCCCAGGGACTAGGCAGGTGGCTTCAGTGAAGGACCAGCATCTTCCACCAGGGGCTGGGGTCCAGCTCCTACAGGAGCTGGTGGGCAGAATTTGGGCACGAGACACCAGCCCATTCATTTTTTAAGGCAAACTGTGTTTTGACAAATGACCTTCTTATTTTTAAATGTTGACACCAAAGTTAAAAACAAATAAAAATCCTCTGAGGGCCAAACAGCATCGGTGAGAGGCCGTGGCGCCCAGCCTCAGCTTCGCCCACATAATTGCATTAATCCCGGGAGCACAGAAAGAGCAGAGCATGAGACCCAGCCACCTTCCTCCCTGCACGGTGGGTCTGGAGAGCGGCCCCCGCCCGGAGCAGCTGGCAGGAGGCCAATAGGCTGCAAGGCCAGGCTAGGAGCAGGGACCTCTCAGGTGAGTGGCTGTCCCTCTACATTTGAGAGGACTTCTGCTGATCAAGGACAGCCAAAGGCCAGGTGTGCATCCCTGGGCCAGGCCCCCAGACAGCCTGGGACAGCAGAAAGGCTGGCTTGTGGCTTCAGAGCCTGATGGACCCGAGCTCCAGCCCCAGCCCGGCCTCTTCCCAGCTGGGCCACCCCAGGGGAGCTGATCCCCTTCTCTGAGCTGATAAAACCCAACCCTCTCCTGCACTGGCGCATGAAGGCCAGGGCTCTCCCGGCTGGCCGTGGGAAAGGGGGGACTGCCATCCTAGTTTGGGGTGCTCAGGTGGGCGTTGAGCCCTGTGCCCCAGAGAGCGAGGGGGAGACTCTGGGGCCTGTCCTCTCCTGGCTCATCCGGCCGGGAGCCTGGCCTGGGAGCTATAAATAGCAGCCGCAGAGTGGAGCGTGCCCACGCTCCTAGGCATGAGTCAGCCTGCCCCGGCCTGGGCTGGTGCCTGGAGAAGCAGAGGGCCGGCCCAAGGCTGGAGGCCCGGCCCAGTGCCCCTGGTCACTCAGAGACATAAGCAGGCAGGCAGGCAGTCGGAGCGGGAGGGAGCGGGGCTGTCATCTCTGAGCGCCTGTGTGCCCGGCAGCCCCAGGAGGGTGGACGTCATGCCCGATCGATCGCTCCCAGCAGCCCTGGGAGGCAAGACAATGGTGATCCTCATTCACAGATGGGGAGACTGAGGCTCAGAGGAGTGCTTGGCCGGGATGCGGAGATCCACGGGGCTGTCTCCATCGCTGGCTGAGAGCACTTGGAGATGTGGGGCTGGGGCCAGGCCACCCTCTGTGGTGCCCCACATGGCCTAGGACAGGGCAGGAGTGGGGTGTGCGCGGGGAACAGCTCCAGGCAGCCGGGGTTGGATGGGGAACTGGAGGGGAGCTTGGGTCAGGTCGGGAGGAGCTTGAACGCCAGGCTGAGAAGCTGGACCTTGACCCGGAAGTGAAGGAAGCCACGGGTGGCATGAGAGCAGGGGAGTCTGTGCGGTGAAGGCCAGGGTAGAAGGAGGGCTGGAGGGGGCTGTCCTGGGAGGCCAGGAAGGAGGCGGGTGGGATGGTCCAGGTGCTAGAGGCCGGGAGGTGCAGTGGAGGAGCTGAATCAGGGAGAAATGGGGCCCTTCAAGCCCCCAAAGCAGGACGAACCTCAGAGGCCCAGCCTCTGGGGGAACCAGATGGTCTTGGGGGCAGTGCCCACCTCTCCA